>NC_133899.1:45281348-45931247 GCF_964199755.1 Larus michahellis | reverse complement strand
AGTTCCATACTCGGCCCTGAATTAAACTTAATGATCATCGATTCCCTCCACTGGGCTAAGTGAGCAACCAGTTAAGAGAACATAGCATTTCTTCCTGATCTCTGACATTAACCTCACACTGGTTATTGTTTCTCTTCTTTCCAGTCATGCCATGCTCTTCCATCAACCTGTTCTAGACCGGTTTGAAATCCCCCCGACTTCCCAACTGTGCCCTTTGCGGCAGCCAAGCAACTGCCAAACTGCACTGTCAGTGTAGGAGTCTTGTATCCTGCAAACCCATAACCTGTTTCTGCCAGTGACTTTCAAACTGTCTTCTTTCCAAGTCCTAACGAATAGCTTAGAAAGCCAGGCAATGATTATTCCCAAGTGTTCTTCATTGTTGAGTGTCCTAAAAGATAGATCTGGAAAATATTTTCAAAGAACTCAAGGGAAGTTTCACCTGCAGGTTTATAGTGTAGCCGTGGCAGAAGAGGGTCTCCTGATACAATTCAGCATGAGGACCGCAGACAGCCCTGGTGATGTTCAAATGATACCAAAAAAACATGCAATTTTTTTTTTCAGTAAGTACTGTCAGCATTATATGCAGAAATCTAGCACAAATGCCTAGCCCGGCTTAATGGCAGACCTGCCAGCCCTTTGGATTCCATACACAATATTTAGCCTAGCGCAGTAATTTTAGATTTTATTTACCTGCAGCAAGATACGTTTTGGGAATGACCAGAAGACTATGAATGCAGATACCAGCCTTCTACTTTAAAGCTTTTTGGGACATGGAAAAATAAGTATCCAAACGTCAGTGCGAAAACCAGGTGTCTATCTCTGCACCAGAAATAATCTGTCCTTCTGGGGAACCGGGCAGAAACCTTATGCTGGAATGTAAAAGGCTGTCCCTACCTGAAGGTGAAACACTGGTTTCAATGGGAACCTCCACCCTGGAGATGGGAGAGTCGTTCTGGGCCCTCTCCAAGAAGGCTCTCTCATCTCATGTTCTTCAGGGGAGCCCTGCTGGTAAGACATGGATGGTGGGGGCTCTGGGGTCAAGCAGTGCTCATCAGAGTTCACCTCCTCACATTTGATTTCCATCAGTTCAGGGTGCTGGGAGTGTCCAAAGGGCAGGGCCGAGGAGGCGAACTGGTGATGGTAGCCCTCCACCATGCTGCCCTGCAGCACCTGCTGAGCCATCATGCTGCCGCTCAGGGAGCTGTAGGCCAAGGCGGGCCGGCTGGTCAGCACCCGGTCCATCACCTCGTAGAACTTCCACGTCCGACCGCCCCGCGGGGCCTTGCTGTTGTCCTTGATCCGCCGGTACTCCAGCTTCATCTTCTTGATCTTCTCCCGGCACTGGTCGCCCGTCCGGTGGATGCCCTTCTCCCGCAGCACCTCGGCGATGCGATTGAAGACGTGCTGGTTGCGCAGGCAGCTCTCCAGCTCCATCTGCACCGACTCGTCGGCCCAGAGCTGCAGCAGCTCCACCACCTCGGGGTCCGACCAGTTACTGCCGCGCTCGTACTTCTTCCCCCGAAAATCCATCGCTCCGGGCCGGCGGGGCGGGACGGGGGGTGCCGGGGGCTGATCCCCCGCCCTGCCCGGCACCCCCGGGCCGAACCCCGCCGGGACAGCGGCGCGAAAGGGCGCCGAGGCGGGCCGGGGAGGCGGCGGCACCGCGGGGGCGTCCGGGGCGGGCTGCGCCGGGGGGTCCCGCTCGGCCCGGCCCGGCCGCCGCACCTGCCCCTGCCCCCGCCCCTGCCCCCGCCCCGCCCGGGGGGCCGTGCCCCGCGCCGGGAGGGGGGCTCTGGCACCTCGGCCCTGGAGGGCGCCCGGGCGGCCTTGCCTGCCCCCGGCCCTTAGCGGGCTGTGTGGCCGCCGGCCCGGCTCGGCACGGCCCGGCTCGGCCCGCCCGCTGGAGCCGGGCGGAGCGAGGCAGCGGGGAGCCGGGCCGGCATGTTCACATCCGGGGTGACGCACATGCGTGCGGCCTTATTCCGGGATAACTTTGGTCCGGGCCAGATGCTCGCCGCCCGTCCGGAGCGGCGCAGCGGCGCGCCGCAAGGTCCCTCCCCCGGCAGGCAGCGCCGTACCACGCCGTACCGAGCCGCGCCGCCCGGGGGAGGCGCCCGCTGGCCCGCCCGCCCCGTCCCGTCCCCGCCAGGCACGGCTCGGCACGGCCTCGCCCGCAGTCACCCCCCGGACTCCGCGGCGGGAGCTGCGCTGGCCGGGGCACGGCTCCTCCCCGCCACAGCCGCCGGTGGAGGGGCGGGCCCCGCTCACAGCGCCCCGGCGGTGCCGGGTGGGGCATCTGCGGGGGGCCCGGCTCGCTGCGCGGCGGGCGGGGTGCGCGGCGGCAGCCACCCCGGGTCACTCGGGCAGGGCCGGGGGACGGGTCCCTGCCCGCCTTCCCGGGACCCAGCGGGGGACTTGTGTGTCCGGTTTGTCTGTCTGACCTCCCGCAGCCAGAGCGCAGTCGCGGGACCGGGTGTTACCTCAGTTGACTCTTTGCCACCTCACGTCGGTCCAAATCCTTCCAAGTACCCCCGTCCTCTGCCACCTCCCTGGGTGGGGTGGAGGACTGCGGCGAGCGGGTGCAGGGTTCCTTACGTTCCCCTCTGCATCGCCAAGTCAGATTCCCTCCAGCGATCTGTAACTGCACAACTGGAGCCTTCACAGAGTTGCCATGAAGATGGCACCAAGCTGCGCCGCGGGATGCAGGGGGCTGCACCGCAGCCCATCGGTTTGGAAATTTCAGGGCCTGATCCTGTCAGGATAAGGACTGAGCTCTAAGGCAGCGAGTATGAACATAAAAACGGTAGTTTATGAGAAAAATGGAACAAACCACAGCGTGTCCGTATGCTTGTGTACGGGTTTGTGAAGCACATACAAGGTTCATGATTTTTCCTTTCAGATCAAAAGATAGGTTCATCGCAGCACTGTGGGGTTTTTATCCAACCCTTACGAACTTCCCTCTGGGTTTTAATAAATCATTCACAGCCTCTCTGATTCCATTTCTCTGGCTGTAAAACGGAAACAAAAATCTTGATCTTCATTATATTTTGTGAAATACCTCGAATACTGTCTCTAGGGGTGTGTGTAGGGGGGAGAGACAAGACTTAGCTTTAAAAACGATACTACCTTTCATTGTAACTTCTGATCAGATAGTAGTTTGGATTTTTTCCAGTGGTCTGCTTAACTGGAGTTTGTGCTTCCACATCCCCATAAGCAAGATGTGCTTTTACTTTACTTTCCTAGGGTTTTTCATGGGAACAGCACTCTATGTTCTACGAATACAGACTTAATTATATAAGGACATTTACATTGACTGTGTACTGGAGTACACAAAGACCAGACCAACAATGAATAGAGCCACTGATGATAGAAGTTTAATGGTAAATATAAATAAATCAAAGGCAGCATGGAATAGTCTTTTTGAAAAGCTTTTCAAAGAAGCCTGAGAGCCTGGCTGCAGCCTGTTATACCTGAGGGCCATAACTTAGGCAGCAGTAGAGCATTCTCAAAAGTAACCGGACGTACGCCCTGGCTTCAGAAAGAACCACTATTTCAAAAGGCGAGCATTAAAAGGGACGGAACCTAGATTTGTGACATAAAACAATACATCTTGAACTATTCTTCATGGTTCATTTGCTTCCACCTTTTTATGCCACATGAAGTGGAAACTTGATTTTTTAAATGAAATTAAGAGCTTCCCTTGCAATCACATAAGTAAGGCGCTTAAGGCATTGAGAACAAACATATCACATGGTGTTATATTGCTGAGATACTTCTTTGAGCTGTGTTCCCAAAGTACAAGAAGCGATGGTGATGAAACATGCACAGTGCAAGCCACTGAGAACTGCAAAACCAAAAAGACAGACTTTATTTTCTGAACTGGTTTGTACACCTGTTTTAGTGACAGAAGTGTAGGTGCCACCTCATCTTATGTATCTAAGACAGGCTAATTCTTTTAACACTTGTTTGACGAAAACCCCTCTCTGCCTTTCCTTTTCATGCAGCAAGCTCAGGAATACAAACTGAACGCTGTCATAGAGTAATTTCCTTATTCTCAGAGAATTTCATTTCCTCTCAGCAGATGACAGCCGGGTGCCGCAGTCACAGGGCATTGCTTCCCTGAACAAAGTGTGTACCACAACTCCTTTTCTAACAAGCCCTGACATGTGATCCTGAAAATACCCCCTTTAAAAATGGTGTAAAGCTTCACTATTTTGTTAAGTTTAGTTTTTTATGGGTCTCCGAGTCATTGATGCAATTAGTCTATGGTCAGCCAAATCTTAGACAGTGGTGTTTGCCCTCTGCCTTGCAGGCCATCAGAGCAGGGGACTGTGCTCTCCTGCCAGTCTCCGTAATCAATGAGATTCAAGATAAATTTTCATTAAATTTGGAGTCTAGCACAGTCACAGACAGCACTGAAATGAAAGCCCTGGAAGCTGAAATTCCTGTTTATTTACAGCCCATTTGCAAGCAGAGCGGAAGGGACCAACTGAATATTATTCCATCAGCTGGGAAACGTGACAACCATCACGGTGGGTTTGGGAGGGAAGACTTTCACAGAAGCAACTGGAGGCCTGGCAACTCAGTGAGATGTCAGCTGGGAACAATAAATTCTTCTGTTGTAACTACTTAAAATTAGAGAAGCCTTCATGCAGCAGAGAGGATGGCTAATAACGAGCAGCAGTTTGGGTTAGCATCTCCAGAGTCCTGCCCTCTCCCAAAGACAGTCATTCACGTCCCCTCCCAGCAGAGAGGGGGTTGAGCAGTTCCCACTGGTGACACACCTGGGGCTGAAGCTTGGCCAAGCAAAACAACCCAAACCTCTTCAGGCTTTTGGCTCAGCCCGGTCTCCACTCTGCAGGAGGAGGCGAGGTGGGACCGGGGTGTTTCCCCTGGCAGGCAGCTGGGGGGCTGGCGTGGCGATGGGGACAAGGTCCCTGCAGAGGGTGCTCCAGCCCCAGCTACCTTCCTCCAGGGTCTGCAATCCGTTTGGGGTTTTCCTGGAAAGCCACGGGTGGGAAGAAGCACTTTGGCAGGGCGGGAATGCATCAGGGAGAGATTTAACCAGAGGGTTAGTTGCCCGGCAGGCCTGTTTGCCGGAAGTTCAGTACACGGCTCTCCACAGTTCGCTATAAAAGGAAGCTTCTGATGCAGTTGAGTAAAATACAACTGTTTTCAACAGCCTCTGCCATGGAAAAGGATGCTGGTTTGACTCTTACAATGCTGTAGAGCAGAGGAAGGCTACTTCCCTGGGATGTGTAGCGGCTGCTGGCAGCGCTTTTCTTGAAGCCCAGCAGCACCGTGACCGAAACCACAACCACAACCATCTGTTTCCATACTGACTTGGAGTCAGAGGAGTCGAGCAGACTCAGGTCTAGTTCCTATGAGGTGATACTGCTAAAAATTCTTCACGATAATTGCAGTTTAGAAATTGAAGTCCAAATAGACCGTTGAGACAAAAACATTCTTCTATCTCCCTAGTTTGGTAGGTAGCATAAATAAATACAAGATTTTGCCATGTTATTGGACAAACGACAACAAATTGAAACTCTCTTAATTCTGTTAGTTTCTCCGGGTCTGAGCTGACACCCTGTCCAGAGAAGGTGGGGAAGACCCACTTCAGTACACTGTCTGTTCTGCATCTTATTCCCCAGATTGCCAAGGGGCACTGAGCAGCTGAAGCCATCAAGCAGCATTTATTTTTACATTCTTGAAAAACTGAACGTTGTAGAGAAGCGCTGCAAAACACCTTTTCTGCTTCACAAAGAGTTTTTGATGTATAAATCTTATTAGTAGTATCGATTATCCACTCAATTCTCCTGCAAAAACCCTCAAGCCAACCCCTGAAAACCACAAAATGATGACTGAAATAAATAATCTAAACCAAAACTAAGGCAGGATCTCATATGTACCAGGATCTTCCTTTCTAACTCATTACTAGTTCTTCCATCTCCAACCAGGACACTCTCTTTCCTTGGAGATGAGTTTATATCTCACTGGCTTTCAGAGCAAGCAAGCCCCAACAACCATTACAGATGCCTTCTCTTAGTCGTCTTTATTGCACTGACAGCAGAGGTACAGTCAGTCGTGTTAAATTAAGACATCATTTTAATAAGCAGCTTCAGCACATGGACATGAGAGAAGAGAAGCAAAAGTTTCCGAGGGACTCATGTTCCCAACGCATGCCCAAAGGGTTATTTAAGGTACTTTGCAGTAAAGCCCACAGAGGGCAGTAGGACAGTCTTCAAAAACCTTTTGTGAAGCAGAGCTGGATAAGGAAAACTGCAGAAGAAAAGAAGAGTTTCATTATTAAGCACCTAGAATTTCTGGGAATGATTTATTTATTTCTTTTTTTTTTCCCCAAGTGTTAATTTTGTAACTGATTAAACAGCAGGTTGCATTTTCTGTGAAACTCTGGGCAGACCCACAGGACCTCTCCCATTGCAGACAGAGGGAATTAGTGCAAGTGCTGGGTGTTTTCCACTCTCACAGTCAGCCTAACAGCCACACAAACAACTGGGAAACTGTGTTTTTTGTACTTTCAGTGCAGATTACTGTGATAAGAGCCAGGCCTGCTTACTCATCCCATGCAACTAGTTAACAGTATTCCCTGGAGCAGGAAGCGGTGATTGGGTTGGGGGTGTTTTAAGTACTGGCTAACCCTTGTGACTAATAACAAACAGAGATAAAGCGAGTCTGAGTGTCTAAATTCATATGTTAGTGGAATTCCGGAAAGGAAATGGATCCAGGTTCCTATGACGAAGCCTACTTCTGCGATTTCTGGTCTGGACAGGGCTAAAATGAAGAGAGACCAATTCTCTTCTTCAAAGATATCTAAACTCCTGTAGATTCAGCTGCCATTATACAATTTCTGTAAGTTGTGACTGAGCAGGTGTCTATGCTACAGATGAAACGGTGACAAATTTCAGGGCAGGAGCAGATTGCACTTCTGCTAAACTGATGAGCACACCACAGTTAACTAGGGAGTGACAGGGTCTGTATTTTCTTCTTCAGGGTGAAGTAACAGTGGCTGATGTCCTGGACAAGAAATCAAACCCAATGTGTCTGTTAGAGCAAATAAATTTAGCTTTCCATATGACACTGGCACTTGTCATACTATATGTAGAGAAAGCCCTTGCAGTGCTTCACGTCCTGTGCCTCACCTCTGCTGAGGCTTGCCAGGCACCTCGTGGCCAAGGCAAGCAAAGGCACTCCTTACTTGCAGATTCAAACGTACGTTTAATTTCCTTGCAGGGCTGGTTGAAATTTTCCCTTTCTAAACACAGAGATTTTGCATTGCCCAAGAGAAAGAAGCCCTGGGAGGCTTCACCGCAAAGGACACACGGTGTGGCAACTGACGAAGTGACCTCTGTTTGCAGCTTCTTCATGGTCACTGATACTGGAAGAGGACTACAGGGAAAAAACGCGTTGAGAGTTCAGGAAGAGAAGAGGTACAAGCTTTAGCTGGAAAACGAGTGCTCAAAGTTGCTTCCCTCTTGACATGCTGTTTGTATTAGCCAGTCATGCATTTTTATTTGTCTGGTTTCTTTCTTTTTTGGCCATTGCTGCTTCTTGGGCTGACTCTGGTCTGTACTGTGAGTTCTTTGCAAGGAGACATGCAAATGTTTTCTTCCTCTCTGCTGCCAGAAAACAACATGGGTCATTTCAGAACCCACAGACACCAAGCCAAGAACCCCTCAGCCCTCCAAACTCACATCTGCAGATCACAAAAATCTCAGCTTGATAAGGTTACTATCTTTATCACAGAAACTTATGCATTTTGACATTATTATCCTTTATCCTGAAAGAGATATTAAAAGAGTAGCTAATATGCTCGGAAACACAGCAACAACCGGCAGGAATGTATGTGTTGCTGTATTGCTCTACAAAATCAGGACACAGTAACACCAAAATTGCATCACTGAGGCAAATACAAGAGATAAGATGCCCCAAGTAATGACACAACAAAACAAGTATCAACCCGTTTCCCCCTCCATGGCTGGATGGACTGTGCCCTTCAGTTACCATAAGTTTTTTTGTCCTTCTAGTTTTAAGTAAGGCGTATACAGGATCTGTCACCATTTGCCTTAAAAGAGAAAAGCCAAAGGCAAGGAAAAGAGCACGCTAACCGGCTCTTATCTGATCCTAAGGATAGACACAGAGACCTCCATGTTTGGTCTGATACATAAAACAGTCAGGATTAAATTTCTAGATAAAATCATGGATGAGAATTCTTTTGCATTTTTGTTTATAATAGTAAGGAGTTTACACCACTTCTGCCTGAAATAACTACATGAGGTGAAATTGGGATGTTGTTTCTTGTAGCGTGACTGAAAGCCAAGCAGGATACTTCTAACGTGCTCCCAGCAAGACCTGTTCATTCACACTGGGTCTTTTCTAACTGGGGGGAGGATCAGTGTAGTTTTTTTGCATATACATATACATAATACACGTAATATACATATTTTTTGCATATACATATTTGTATGCATGTATATGCATACAGAGTGGGAAACCATGCATGTAAAGAAGACCTTCCTACAGAGCTGTAACGCTGGCCTGCAGCACCCACTGCTTTGGGTGTCCTTGGTTTTCACTGGGCTCTGCCAGTGCAACTCAATCCTAACGTGCCGCAGCCCCGCAGCTATTCTGCTCCAGCCTCGCTGCACTGACAGCAGATCATCGTCCTCATCCTGACCTCCTTTTCTGCTCCGCCAGGCCTGAGAATAACAAACGAGGCTAACATTTACTGGTAGCCTTGTGTCTGAGGCTGAGGCCACAAAACTCGTATCACTGCTTGCCTTGAACAGAGAGCTACAAAGGCATCGGTGTACCCATCCCACTCAGCTGCACTCAGCTTCTGCTTACCTGAACCAAGTATAATCCTCAAAAGGGAACATTCCCCTCACGCACTGTCAGTGCTATTTATCCTTTCTTAGTAACTGCTAATAAATAGTCCTTTTTTTTTTTTTTTTTTTTGAGCTTTCCTTTGCCAGTCAGTTCATGAGAGCTGGAGACCGTTCTGCACTCCTTCCCTCATTCTCCCCATCTTGTGCACAAGCTTCAGTGATGTTGCCCTTAAAAAGTCAGTAATTGCTCCCAGGAACATTGATTGTCCTTGCGTAACTGCCAGCACGCTCAGGAAACAGCCTGAGACTCTGTGGGACGACATTGGTCCTGCTGAACTGCATAACGCCAGCTGCCTGGGCTGTACAATACTTTGGTGCCTCATCCAGATAAGCTATGTTTATCTGAACTTGACATGGCCCAGAAAAGAAATTCCAACTTTTAAATAGTATTTTAATGCAAACTTCCTGAGAACAGGCCGGGGAAATCATCGCTGTCTGGCTGCGCAAGGGAGTGAAGGACAGGGAGGTTTTTGAACTGCCCAAAATAAATTTTTAAGCAAGGCCAGCAGAAATTGTATGCTAACACTTAAATGCAAACAACCATGTTGGATTGATTGCTGCCTGGAAAGGAGACATAACCAGGAGTTAGAATAGCACAAGGATCTGATACCTCGGAGCGGATATTTGTCAGTGCTGCCAAGAGTCTATTTTCCCTTCAGAGTAGCGTATGGATGAAAATAAATGGGTCAGGGAAAGAAACATGGAAGTGGTCGAGATGGAAGTCAGTTCTCCCAAGACTTGAAATCCTTCCAATTTCCCACATGGACCCAGACCCTGAAATCCCTTTAAAGCCAGTAGCCCCCAGACACTTAAATTGAAGCCTGGGAGAGGATCCTCATGTCCTGACAGTTGCACAACCTGTCATTAGTATTTGGAAAATAAAATAAGGCTGAAACAGTCAATAAAAGCGTGTAGGTGCTTCTGCTACCTTTGTTTCTAAAAGGACTGCCAAGCATCTCTTTTTTTATTGTGCGATTTCTCCTGCCTCTGCCGCTTGTCTGGCACAGACTGGCAGGGACACTGGCCCATTCCACAGCAAGGTTACCAATCGCTTGAGACTGGAAGAGAAACTTATTTGCCCAAAGGTTGGTCTGGTTTTCGCAACTATGCTATATGCATTCTCTGTTGTTCTCTTCTGTTATTTCTGTCTCTACTTGTGGCAGCACTACCGTGACATAATTCCTGGAAGATGGAAACTTTTTGAAATCTCCCATAAAAGACTCCCAGCCTCCCTAAGCAACCTATTCAGTGCTTCACTGTATTTGTCAGGAGAAGGGTTTCCCAATGTCTAACCCGTATCTCCCCTGCTACAATATCAGATTAAGGGAGATTTCTTGTCGTATCTACTGCTTACACAGAAAACTGTTACTCCTCTTTCTTTTGCAGCAAGCTGAGGTGTTAGCATACAGCCTTCTCTTCTCAACAAACTAAAAAAACGCAGAGAGTATCTTCTCTAGACTTGTAATTATTTTTGTTTTTCTTCTGTCAACTCAAACTGATCTACAGCTTTTTGGAAGTCTGGCACCCACTATTAAGGCATAACACTCCAGCCAAACCCGCCCCCCCAGTGCTAAGCAGAGAAAAGAGACTATACTCGTGTCTGTGTGTCCTAGGATAGCGTTAGTCTCTTAACCAAGAGTAGTGGCAAGGCGTTTGAAACACATTCGTTTTGTGATCGATTATAACCACTAAAACCTTCCCTACCTGCTGCGATGCAAGCCATTTGTATCTGTTCAGTGGCTTAATCACTCCTATTTTATGGCTGTCCATATCAAACATTTTTACATTTGGTCCTCCTGAACACCCCTTTGAATTCTGACCCTGTTCTTCTGTGTCCTTGCGTGCCTCCCGACGTGACACTGCTGTCACAGTTGATAGGCATTATCTTATTGCACTTACAAAGCCTTTAATGACAAGACTGACTGACCGGGGAGAGACCCTGCAGTCCCCTCGTTTCTCCCTTCCCATTTGATGCAAAGCAGCCAGTGCTGTTCAGTGAATAGGTTTTCCATGGGGCTGTGCACCCATATTCCACGAGTTTCACCCAGGGCTTATGTCTGTATCTGGCTTATGAGTATCACGTGAAAGAGCATGGAAAACCTTACCCAACTCGGAATATAGGACATCTCCTTTTTCTTCCCTGGTTGGTTACTCTGTCAGAAAAAAGAGGGCAGACTGCTCTGATACGATTTCTTCCTGACAGGCCTGCATACCTGCAACTTATCTCCTTGTTATCTTCTAGATGCTTACGCACAGCTCATTTGTTCCACTTTTTCCAGGAATTGGAACTGGGGTGACTACTATCCAGTTCTTTTCACATCTTTCTCCCTCTCCTGTCTTCAGAGACCATCATTACATGCATCCTTTCCCTAGATTTGGGAATCTCATACATTTCCCGTGATACCTCAGAAATAATTCCTAACACTTCTGCAGCTGTCACAGCCAGTTCCCTCAACCCCGGGCTTCATCAAGTGAACTTGAATACATGTATCTAAGCAGTCCCAGGACTGCACTGCATGTGGGAAGCTGAGCAGCGCTACACAAAGCCAGATCCAAGCTGTCAGAAGTCCATTCCCTCCAAAATTGGTCCTGACCCAACCCAGTCCTCAAAGCTGAACAACCATGTCCATGCGACGGGAGGTCTGGCCTCATTATCTCTGCCAAACCCCGCTGTTTCTTCTCACTCTCTGCCTTACAGTGCATCACAGTGCTGCAGACCTGTCCAGAAGGTTGCTACAAAGATAATCAGATCTGCTGGTCCTGAGCTGGTTTGATCCAACAGACAGCTCCTCCATCACAATACCCAGCATAATCTCCCCTATCAGCCAAGTAAGGGTCAGTTGACTAACAGTCATCCCACTGCACTGGTCTGGTTCCAAAAAAAGTTGGAAATGGGAAAACACGACTCTTAAAGGTATAGCTGTTGGCTATTCCAATCTTCTTTTCTCCTCTATACTAGGCAAATGCCTCACGTGTGTTTATGATTGTAACCTCACAACATAGTCACACAGCTTGTTCCCACTTTACATTTAAGAAAGAAAGGCACAGAGCGATTCAGCGACTTGTCCCAGATCAAAAAGAACATGCGCAGAGAAGTGCCAACAAGAGATGTTGGCTGTCTCATCCGAGTTCAGTGCCCCAGCTACAGCAGCATCATTTATCCAGAACAAGGGTACTCCACAAATGAGCAATACCCATCGCCTAAAGCAAATAAAAATATTTCCCAATACCTTACAGCCGAGGCAAAACACAGTTGGAGTCAGATACTAATATTTTGCTCTTACCTGTGAAGTTTGCTGGCAGAAACAGAAATGGGCTGGTGGGCAGTCAGTCAGAACTTGCCTTAGGATCCCAGCGCGCAGCTGCAGTTATAACTGGCAAAAAGGCTGAGGAATTGCTCTTTTTCATGTTTGTTTACTTTGTCAGGTGTGTTCATTAGACTGAGATTGCATCAAGGAGCTCCCAGAAAAGCATGTGTAAGAATCACACCCCCCCTTGCAAGCTTTTCCCAATCAGGGGCTGTGTCCTTGTGCCCTTGGCTAGGGTCACGTGCCTTCCTTGCAGTATTTAAAGAGCAGCATGTGCGCTGGTTATCAATCACCGGGCATGAGCCTTCTGGGGTGGAAGAGAACATTCAGCAATCACAGCTATTGTGAGAAGTTTCTGAAAATCTGATTCCTTGGAGGCTGACAGGGGTTTTATTGCATTAAGGAAAAGAACAGAGTTTGTTTTGCAGTTTTTGGCAAACCTTTTCTTTGAGAACTCAATCACAATTCAAACTGTACTGTGTTCAGTCATTTTAACTGTATGATGTTTACTGAGCTGTTGTTAAACAGTGATTCATCCCAGAGAACTTCACAAAAGGTTCTAAAAACATTTAAGAAAATAATTCTAGACCTTCAAGTGACAGGCTGTTCAGCTACTCACTGGTCCAGATGTCAACAACAATCAGATGTCAGTGCCTTGAAGAATGCCAATGCTAACTATGTTTTCCAACCCCTAACTTCAGATTTGCAAAGACTAGAAGGTTTCTGCAGAGATCACCTCCTAACCCAAGACCACAAATTCCCATGCCACAGCCTGAGGGGATGCTCGAGACCCCTCTTTCCAAAGCTAATAAATCTCTGGCAAATTGAGGCACAGCACCCTTCGCAAGGTCTCTCCAGCCTGCCGAAAGCCAGTCTCTGCTGCTGACACGTTGACGTCATTTTCCAAATATGATACATGGTGGGAGCAAAAGAATCTGCTCTGGTTTTGTAAGTAATTTTTAAAAATAGTAGTTAAGTGCAGTGCCAGTGAACTGAGTCAGGGTACTCATGCCCCAAATACAGCCAGAAGGGGCATGTCATCCTCAGTTGACAAAGGGAACTTTGCCCATGCCGCCCTGCCATGGTCGCACAGCTTGAAACTGGTGGGTGACTGACTGCATGAGATGAAAGAAATTTTTTTGATTTCTATTTAAGTCTACAATGCATCCGGCAAGACTTCAGAAAGGGAACTGCTTTTGTGCTGTGGGATTGTGCAGCAGAAACTGAGCAGAGGCCAGTTCCACCCAAACCTCCCATCCAGACTACTGGAACATCTCCAGGACCATCATCACAATAGCTGACACAGGAAAGGCAATGGACAACACCAGTATTAAAGATGTGAGCTGCTTGGCTTGAACTTGAGTCAGGTGTCTATAATCAAGACTGTAGTAGCAGCCTCCATCCTTTGTAAATCAAGGACAGATGGGAGAGAGGAAACATGATCTCACCTGTGGTACTATCAAAGACTTACGAACAAGAGTCTTCACATCCCATTCCCAATTTGTCAGCCTTTCAGTCTGTCCTGTTATCATCTGACTGTACACTCCAGGAGTATCTTCTCCACCCCTTAAGAGACTTTGCTTTAATTGAACCCAAATTTGAGTATAGCCTTAAAAAGTTATCTTACTGGCCAGATTTAGTTCACATCCCTTCAGCCCTTCTCCTCTGCAGTTTTGGATCTATTGCAACTGAATAGGGTAGTTATCAAGGAAGACACATATAAACCTTCCCCTTGAAACATGTGCATTATCACCATCTTTCTTCTCTCTGCTTTCCCTTTTTTCAGTTTGACTGAAACTGTTTTGGTTCAGAAGTGACCAAAATTACGGTAATTTATAAAGGAAATTAGTTACGTTTCAAGCCAGTTATTTATAAATGATGAATACCTCACAGAAAAACCATTCAGTCTTTTGCTGGCCCAGAGGTCGTGACTGAAGCGGGCTGTTTGTCCCACAAGGAACCCTGCCTCTTTCCAACTGGAAGCAAGAAATATTTTGGCAAGCCGAGGCAGCATACATAGAAGTGTGTTCAGCCTGTGCCCAGGGTGCTTCAGTCTGATGGATGGGATTTCATTCACTCTACCTCTACGAAACTCCTTAAAATTCACTAAATTCAAATATGCAAAAAGAGAAATGAGACTATAGTTATGTTCAGAGAGACAGCACAGATTTCCAGAACAGCTTTCCTTGTTAGCATACTTCAAGCCTCTTTGTCTGCAGACAGAAGGATACCTCTTTCAGAAAGCACAAGTTTGTTTAAGCTAATATTAATCTGCTTTAATAGTAGTAACTAGTTTTAAACCACTCCAAATCTCACCTTTATTGCCAACCTTTGAGGCAGGGGCTTTGCTAAATGGCAGTGCTTGCTTGGTACCCAGGAGGCAGCGTCGTCTATCACTTACATGTCTCCAGGAGTGGAAGGCACTGGCGTGGAAGACCTCCTGCGCCAAAGCAGGAGTCGCCTCTTAGCCGTGTTGTCTCACTCTCTTTGTGCTCCAGACCACGGTGGGAAGAGTGAGAGATCATTGCTGTCTCCCTTCCAAACCCAGGTACAAGCCACGTGCCCGTCCCACGTGGAGAACGTGCCAGATGCTCCCAAGTGATGCTGGGGAAAAAGCACAGGTGATCCACTGATTAAGTGGTCAAGGTCTAGACTCTGGTCCAAAACCTGCTGTAGTTATTTGCAGAACAAATTGCAAGAAGTGAGAAAGAAAAGAAATTTTATTTACAGTTTTCATAGATTTTTCTCCCTCAGCTGCTCAGTTAAAAGAAGAACGTGTATATTAATACACAAAAAATATGTAATTCCCTGAGGTCTCTGTATCCCCAATTCCAATTAATAAAACCAGAAATTAAAACCAGCATCTATTTTCCACCAAAGATTTTATTATCAATATATTAAGTTAGCAAACATTCAAAAACAATCATCCTGACTTCTCCTTTTCCAGAAGACTTGCCTTAAAGCTCCCATTTTTGAGAAATAATAATAAACTTGGTGGGTTTTCAGGATGTTAGTGAGTTTAGACTTACTCCACTTCTAGCTTCATGCTACAAACACAAGAGCTAGGAATGCATTATTTAAATATGAATAAACACACTGATTTCCATGGAGTTGGGGCATTAAGAATAGCAAAACCAACCACAAGGTTCATAGAAAAATCCAGACTTTGGCAATGCAGAGCCGGTTCACTTTCTCTCCCATTTGCATTCAGTCAAGCTGTTGGCTTAGCTCTCCCTATCTCCCTTTTCCTTCCTCTCATCCACTGGGAATATTTATTTGCGTATGACCAGGCTTCAGATGTTTCCCATACGACTGATGAGCTAACGAGTAAAATGTTGGGCCTAGGCTGATGCAAAGATATTGTACGTCTGTGTAACTAGTAGCCCTGTTTTAATACTCACTTGTAACCCAGAAACAAACCAAAGGGGAGCGTTTGATGTTGCTGAGCGTGTCTTGGGCAGAGGCTGGAAGCAGGTGTGCAGTGTTTGTCCTCCCTCTCCGAACCACTTCAAGGCCTTGTGCCAGCTGACAGGCAACTGATTAAATAGTGTTGTCCTTATTTGATTAGAGAAGTGTTAAAAGCCTTTACGATGGGCAGGAGGCAACTGGGAGATGCAGCATGCGTTAGCCACTACCAGGCAGGGCAAGACATACAGGCAGCTGGTCTTTGTCTTGTCTCGCTCATCTAGACATGAAGGACCTTCCATGCGGAGTTACTCCAGCATTACTGAGGATAAATTGGACCACTTTCTCCAGAATCCCATTTGCTCTCAATTTCTTCTACTGCCATCACATCCAGGACATGTGGCAACGGAGGAGAAAGAGCTGCTTTCATGGACATGTCCAGTCTGAAGGCTTGGAGCTTGATTCACACAAGTGCTAATGTCCAGAAGCTACCATAAAACTCTAGTACTTTTTTCAGACTTTGTGCTTTGGTTCACAGGCTCTGTCAAAAATGCCTGCAACGGCATAAGTAAGGCAGACAGTCCTAGCTGTCTGCTTTACTCCTCTGCTGATGACTGTCCCTCCTACACATTGTGGTAACCTGTGGCAAACTTCTGCATCAACTTCTAAGAGAGGTTTAGAAATCTCTAAAACTTTTGCAGGCAAAGTTACTGGTGCCAGATTCAGAACTCATAGCAGTAGGTGACGTTTGTCTCAACAAAGATGAGCAGTACAGTGCCTGTGCTCCAAGAGAAGCACGCTTTGCCATCATTTCTCTCCACGTTCGTAGAAAGCACTGAAAGATTAAAAGAGGAACGAGATGAAGAAACACAAAGAGTCTGATCTTCAGTGAAAGAAGTTGATCTGTCTAGGAGGGGTCTGGGATGCTACTGGATTGAGAAGTCACCACCACACTGTGATCTTTCAGTGGTCTGGGGTTGGAAGTGAGTGGAGCGTGGTGGTACCTTAGCTCTGATACGAGACTCAAGTGAGAGGCTATGTTGATCACAGTGGCTGATAATTTAAGTATAGGCCTTTCCCAGTCTGCTCCAAGGCATTTCATAGAAAAGGCATGATACATCTTTTTCTGCACGTACTAAACAAGCTCATTTTATTTGGAGGGATATTCAGAGCTTTTTGGTGACACAACTTCATTGCTTTCTCCTAAATATTTAGCTGTGCAAGCTCATGCTGTTCAGGTCTGGAATGTCTCAAGATGGAAGAGGGAAATGAGACTGCCTGGAGCTGGGCCCAGCATTTCTCTGGCAAATGTACATCAAATAAAACAAAACATTTACAGATATAAATAAGAGATGAGAGATCAGAGGGGAAGAGGAGGGGGGAACCCAAATCTCTCTCCCGCTGTGTCCAGCTTTCACTCAAACACAAATATTGGAGGTGGGGGGAAGGGGTCAGAGGAAGAAGAGAAAATGATACACAGAAAAGAATGTGAAAAAGCCGTACGTTCCAGCACAATCTCAAACCTGCCAGGGAGACTAATGGGAATAAGCAGGTAACAACATGCAGCCTTTTATGGGAAATCTTCCATTCGTAGGAATTCTTTTCATTTCTGCATGACCATGTCTCACTGGTCTTTTTTTCCCACCATTGGCTGATTCTGGATTCACAGGTCCTCTCTACAGTTAACCACAGCAAATATTTTGAGCAAAAGTCACTTTGCATCTCACACAATAACCTAACAGAGACCTACCAAGAGAAGCCCCAGAGCTAATAGATTTACTTTAATAATAAAAGGACCTCTTTTAAAACAGCATGTTTAAGGCAAGCGGAAAAGGATGCAACTTTTCATCTACAGATCAGAAGGCAATTAACTCCGTGTTTCTTTCAAACTTCACTTTTCTTTCTGGTGTGGTCAAAGAGACAGCAGCTGTGGTGGTGGTTTCTGGAACAGAACTGCCCCCTAAGAACATGATTAAGATCTGCCACTAAACAGCACCAGGTGAGAAGTTGATCGCTATGGCCTCAAGAAAGAGTCAAGGAGATGACAGAAGCAAAAGGATCTGCTTTCGTTCCTGAGGTGTCCTAAGAGAACAATGCTTTTGTGGACTTTGAGTCAATCTGTAATGTTCTTTCAGGGAATTACAGCTTTAACTTACTTTCCATGAAACCAAAACATCGCTGTAGTCATATTTCTTCTAGAAAGCAGGAATGCCTATGAGTTGCTCTCAGAGATGCGTAAGTACACGCTGATAATTTTTTTCAGTTTGCCCATAATTAGGTGATATTGGGATAGGAATGCTCATCCAGACAAATTCAAAATACCCATTTCAGCAAAAATGCAGCAGGTGGAAATCTGGCATAAGCAGTCATTTTCAGAATAGAAGAATCTGAACTAGAGTTCGCATCATTTACCTCTGACATCAAGAAAAGGCAACTGTAAGAGTCTCAGAAGGTCCTATCTTGCAGAGAGAACTGGGCAACGGGAGACAAGGAAAACTGCCTTTACTGTTTTTTTAAAAACAAAATTAAACCACTTGCAAATGATTCAGTAAAAATATTGCTCAAGTTTCAGCAGCGGTCAAAACGAATCAATATTAAGGCATGCTGAAATGACCACAAAGATAATACTGAAAATATAATGGAATCATAGGAATGGTAGTAGTCCGTCCTCTGAAATAACTGTGTTCAGTTTTGTTTTTCAAAAGAAAGAGCCAAAATAAAATAGAAAATGATGAAGGAGGCACTAGGAAGATTGGAAAATTATCCATATAAAAACATAGAGTGGGATATGAAGAAACGTTTCTTTTAGAAGAGAAAGAAAGCAGGTGAGAGGAGATATCAGAAGGCAGACACTGTGGAAGCCTAACCATGGAAGAGATTATTTAGGCCTCCCTAAGGACCTCACTTTAAGATGTAAGACCCAGAGGGCACCCAGTTAAAGAAGCTCCAAGTGTAAAACTGTCCCACCCACCCCCAGAGCTTGCCACTCACTAGTGAAACAGATAGAGCTGAAGCAAAGTATTTTGAGTTATGATGTGCAAGAACACAGTTGCACAGATGGCTCCACGGGAATTTAAAAGACACAGCCCTTTTCTGGAGAACTTGCTTGAGACAAAGTGCTTGTGGGACTGCAAAAAATCCATTAGAGATTTATGCAAACAGCAGAAGCATTCTCCACAGTTAAACATGGTTATTAACATGGTGCTACCCAGTGTCCATTTTAATAGCATTTTATTGGCCTAAGCTGGTGTGGCTTGAGTCCTGCCAGACTGCCACTGCACTGAGAAAGTGCTGGTAGACATTTCGTTTTCTAAACCACTTCCACTAAGGGAAATTGTCTTTTTCCTTTCTAGGTCCCAGTGGTTTTCCTTCACCTTTCCCACTGGAAAATCTCCCAAGAATTCACCAATATTTTGCTTAGGAAAGCAGCTGTGAGCGGTACCTGCTGGACAACAGGGCAGCCTCACACCCAACTTCCCTGAAGCAGCCAAATTTTAGCTGCCTCAGCCTCACGTTTTTGGGAGAGACAGCCTCACATGCCAGGTCCATCAGAGGGGCTGCCACTATTCACTGCTGAATTTGAATTAACAAAAGGCTTTTTCTATTCATCGTTATTCAACGACTTTGGAATTTTCAAGAATAGAACAAATTGCAATGACCAAATTTCTGCATTCACAACAAACTAGCACCAACTAAGGGGATAATTAGTCAGATGAATTAGTCTGGGGAGAGGGAGCCAATCTGGGAAGCGTGTGTTTAACAGAGCAATCACAGAGCTCTAGAGACGGGCTCATGGGTGGGTTTTCCAGGGACCGGGGGAATTATTGAAGCAGCCAGACCAGCAAACAGCTGCAGTAACAAAAGCACAAACCAGATGCCAGGCTGTATGAGCTCCAGAGAAAATACAACTGAGGATCCGATGCTGAACAAGGCATGGGGCACTGACGTCAACAGCATTGCACCAGGAATGCGCTTGGCCCCTGTGCAAACCCAGCTCTGCCAGAATTCCCCCTGCAAATTCCCTGCAAGTCTCATCCAAACCCTCTGCCCTTTGGAGACACTGGATCCCTCTCATGTTTGTCTGTTGAGAGTACGGGGTGGTGGTGGTGGGGAAATCCAGCTTTCCACCTTGTGTCCCACTGCACAGAGTACGGCATCCGTAGCAATTAAACCCAACTGGCTTGGGCTGCCTTGAACCCAGCAGCTGAGCGAAACCCAGCCTGGAACCAGGCGAGGCGCCACGGGTTTGGGGTTTCATTACAGACTGCAGCGAAGGCCAGGTCTGCTCAAGTTCACAAATGCTTTGTCAAACTGGGTTATGCTTTGATCAAGTCTGGCTGTTTTGAGAGGAAAAAATGTGCAGAGCGAAGAGATCCAGAGCTGGGTTTTTTCTCAGAGGACTTTGTGTGGGAGAACTCAATAAATATCCAGTCAGCCAGAGGTGTTGGGAATTTCTCTCCCATTTCCATGGGTGGGCTGGGTCGCAAGGCAGGATCTGACCTGGAATTTCAGGTCACAGTTCGCACAGGCACCTGAAAGTCTTGATCTCGATAAGAACAAACAAGGAGGGCCTGCCCAAAGGCTTCTTCCAGACACAACTGCGTCAGAGCGATAACGAAGCCAAACGAAGCCCTGGATAAGGGTTTGAACTTGTTAAGCTCAGCCCCATCTCTTGGACCTGCCAGGCCTGGGGCACTTGCTCTGGGAGGGCAACCTTCCCACTAAGACTTTCAGGTTTTTATAGCCTGGGAAGCGTTGTAGAAGGTGGTGCACCACATACAGTTTCCCGGCTCTGTGTCAGATCCCCAAAGACACCAGAGACCGAGAAGAACAAATGTTTTTCAAACCTATAGCAACAACAAACCCCTGACCTGAGCTTGTTTTGAGGTTTCAGGGGAGGCAAGAGCCAGCACAGGTTCTGGCAGGAGGCGGCAGCTTTATACCCGTCCCGCACAGTGCGGCGCACCCAGTCACAGGGGACGTTTGCTCTGCAGAGACTCTGTGTTCCGATGGGTGCATTGCATCTACGGCCCTGTGGAGCATATCACAGTACAAACAGAGAGCAGATGGAGCCGGAGTAGATCCATGAGACTTTTCCAGCTGTGTGCCTACAGAGAGCCAAAGAGGAAGCAGTGACAACTGCTGTCCCCAGGGGACCTGCCAAAGCCCCCGGCACCACCTGTAGACCTGGGAAGAGGCGCTCAGATGGCTGTGCTCGCCCCCTTCATCATCACTCATTCTCTTCTCACTAAAGCGGGTGGGAAAAGTTTTCCCTTTTCTATTCTGTGATTCATGACCCTGCCTGCCCTCTGTTCAACTTCTGTTCTCCTTCCCTTCTCCTCCATTCTGGATTTCACCTATGTGTTGCTACTGCCTCGCACAAAATACCAATCCGTGCTTGTAAGTAGCTGGGATGATGTAGAAGGGCAATTCTTATTCATCACCCATGTGCCTCAGGTAAACAACCAGGATTCATTCAGTCCAAAACACAGGCTTTATACTCAACAATTTCTACTGCAAATAACGATCTGAGAGGTCCTATGGGTTACATAGCCTGCCAGAGAGAATATTCACATAGGTTATGCAGTTAGGTAAAGCCAGTGCTTGCAAAGGGAAAAAGCTACTCCAGGCCTTCCAAGTAGACTAGTTTCAAGGGATTCATCCTTACTCCCAAAGGATTAGCTATTACAAGGGTTAAAAGCTACAGAAATAGGACATAAGGAACGTGGAAAATGAAAAAGCGGGGCAGGCATATTCTTGACCTACTCTATTATCTAATTGCTTTGAAAATTAGAACATTGAAGCCCCTGGTAGTCATTTCTTAGGTTTTTTTATTATTATATGCTTTCTCAAAATATTTGACTATATGTTATAGGTTTCACCCACACTTTCCAGGGTTACAGAAAAGAAAGGTCTCCATACAGAGTGATATCCCAGCCAGCATAGAAAAAAAATAATCTCTGCAGCGTGGGAAGATTGAACTGAATTTTTTAAAAAAGTTACTGACTCAAGAAAAAGGGGCTGAACCGCTTTTGCCATGAGAAAAGGAACAGAGGAAAAGGGATAAAGGAAGTAGGACAGAGCTCACTGGGGAGCACAGTAGCCAACCTGACTTGTCAGTACTCTGGCGCAAGTGAAGCGGGGGTCCAGGACCCAATTTGCTGTCCCCAGAGATCTCTTGCCCTAGATCTGGAAGGGTCAAAGCCTTCCTCAGCTACTGCTCAAAAAGTCAAATCTGCGGTAGTGGGGGAAGGGATGCTATTCTGCAAAAGGTTTTTTTGACAGAATCTGAGAAAACACATCATGTCCTGAAGGAGAGAAGGGACAGTCCTGCTATAGATCTGTGGGTGATGTCCTCAGGGATACTCTTGCTCAGTTATGGGTAGCACGTTACCAGTAAGATATTGTCAAAGCGGGAATTTAGAGAAGAGAAACCAAGGTGAGAGAGAGGACTGAACTGGACTGTCAGAACCAAGCTGCCTCTGCCATTTGGATGAGAGACAAAACAGATATGCTAGTAAGTCTGCAAATATATACATATATATATATATAAAATCTTCTGCTTATTTTTTCTGCTTGTGAAAAAGACTTAACTAGAAAGAAAAAGAAAGACGTGACTAAAGAAAAATCATGTAATAGAGTAGATCTGAAAGCTTCAGTACAAGATTATTTTTCAAGTTAGACTGGCCAAGATGCTAAGAAATCCTGCAGAGGGACTGGATTTGTTTTAGCAGGAGGAGGGACAGGAGGGAAAATGAATGATCTGCTATTCTGGGAAAGAGCAGAGAGAGATCTGTTTTGTGGAATTTGAGGAAAGGGAGTCAGGTCCTTGGGTAATTTCAAAGACCTAAATGGTTTTTCTAGAGTACTCAGCTCTGATGGTCTGGGGAAGTTATTCTGTTTCTTGAACAAGGATTTATTGGGAAAGAAAATGTAAAGAACAACACTACATCCAACTCCCTGCTTTCCAAAAACACTGCATGTTTCCACAAGTGACATGGCATTTCTTAGTTGCACACTGAATCCCACCTCTCCACCCCACTGCATGCCAGCCTCTCTCCTCCAGCCTGGAGCTCACAGAATTTACTAAACCGCTCAAGTGCTTAAGTAACATAAAAGTACACATGACAGAGGAAAGGTTGCATGAAGGCATCTTTCATCACCAGCTCTGTTTACCTGCCTAGCACTTCTTCCTGTACTTCACTCCCCTAATTTAATCCTGACCTAAAACAACCCATGTTTTTAAAAAAGCTTCCACCCAAGTGACACAAGTAATCCTGCTGATTTCAGCATGCAGGAAGAAACCACTCAATGTAAGCAACAATAATGAAATCAAGCCCTAGAAGTTTAGATTAAACTATGAAAAATTGCACTAGTGACTCATTCTGCCTGGTGACTCCTCGTTTAGGACGCTGAGAAATACAGCTCTGCTTGGAGATGATCTTTGCATGTGAGTGCACTAGGAGGAAGGATGTACAGAGGAAGGAGGAAGGATGTACAACGCCACCTCCCAGATGAGAGAGGAGAGAAAACCTGCAACGCTCATCAGTGTAATGGGATGGTGAAGTACAGCAGATCTGACTTTTTCCCAGGGTCTGTCCAGATTTCAGTCTTTGTGAAATCTTTGAATCACATCAGATCAGTAACATCCCAAAAGCAGCCTGTGCATGTATCCAAACAGCTGAGCGGTTCGGTCCATCTGCTCAGAGTTTAGCACATCAGAGTGCCCTGGAAGCACAGCGTTAGGTGGAAAAGGAGAGCTGGGCAAGCAAGTGATTAAAGTGTGGGACCTGCAGCAGAGTACTTTAAACCACAGACATGGAAAGGGAGGATTCATCAACAAAAAAAAAATAGAAAGAAAAAAACACCAAGGAAAAAAAATTAGAGAAGGGCTTGGCAGCCCTTCCAAACCCATGAAGCAAACAAACATACTTAAGCCTTTGCATTATGCCTCAGAGCAGGGCTGCACGCACGGGTTTCCCAGCAGCAGGGTCCTGTGCCGAACAGTGCCTCCCAGCAGCGGCTGGGAAAGGAAGAAGTGCGTCATTCACGCGAAGGGAGGCAGGCAGGGTGGCAGGTCACCCAGCCCCGCTAGAGCAGCTGGGGACAGGGGAACTCAGTGGCAGCCACTCGGCAGAGGGGGAAGGGAGCGCCCAAGCACCATACAGCACTGCAGTGGGAGATGGGAAGAAGCAAAGTGCTTTGCCAGCTTTCAGAAGAAAGGAATAAAAATTACAAAATGAGTGCCTTAATTGCAGAGTAGAGATGTATCGTCCCCTCTGCTCTACACCCCTGTAGGGATGTGCCACACAGATGTCTCTGGCTGGGGCCGTTGCCAGCAGGGCTTTGCAGAGGCTTTGTCTCTGGATAGGGACTGTGCACTGGCAAAGAAATTACGGCTTTTATGCACTTGGTAACTGCAATTGCGGCTGAAGCTTTATGTTCCTGCGTTGCTAGAAGACAGCTTGTTCCCCCTTCCTCCGTCTAGCCTTCGTGAGGAGACTGAAGCATTATCACAGGCTGAATAAACAGATGAGGAGAGAAAAGACCGATGAGTAAAAGCACAGATTTGACATTGGAAGTGGAGGTGAAGGTATCCCCATAACACATAGGCATCACGCCTGCAGGCTGAGTTGCTGGGAAACAAGAGCCAGAGGCAGCGGCTGCAAGGGGAGGAACGTAACTGAGGCCACAGCATCACCACGTCCTTCCTTGGACGCTTTCTTTGGTGCCTGGAGGAAGGTCACTGTCATGACAGCAGGAACTGCGGTCTGCAACACTGTTCAAGCAAGACAGATTAACTCTCAAGGAGCAGCATCTCAGCAGCCCTGGGGCACGTGAACCGAGCGGTTTGGCTGTTGGTGCATAAAGAGGAAGGTACCAGAAAGACAGTCAATATTGCGAAATTCACCCCTTTGCCTGAGGACAGCCCTGAGGCCATGAACCGCTCACCTCTCCTTTTGCAGGATGACCCTTTTTCACCGGGAAGCGAACAGGCAGGTGTGTTTGCCAGCCTTCGGGGTTGGCGGGTGCCCCTGTGCCGCTCCCCCCAGACATAGTGCTTCCCTCAGCCTCAGCCCATTTTGCACAGCTCTCTGCACCCAGAAGGGGAGATAGCACTACCGTACCTTTTCTGCCTTGCCTTTGGCATGAGAGGAGCTGGACTGAGGCAGTAATTAATTAATTTTGTTCTGTCACGGAACAGGGGAGTGAAAAAAAAAAAAAAAAAGGAAGTGTTGTTGCGGGTCCCCCCAAGACTGACATATTTTGGAATATCTGGCAAATTGAAAACATTTGGCTTCAGATTAAGTGAAATGTTTTATTAGGTGGAAAACAAATAATTTCCCGTGGGGGGCATTTTCTACAAAAGCCAAAGGAATCAGACAAAATGGCTGTATTCCCAAGGGAGCTGAGACTGTTCTCGGAGCTGCAGAAGAGAGGTGGTACTGTGTGGGCGGCACTAAGCAGCTGGCCATGGAACCACACTTACTCTCACCTTAGGAGTCATTGGAAATGAAGTAGAG
This sequence comes from Larus michahellis, assembly GCF_964199755.1. Classification (NCBI taxonomy): domain Eukaryota; kingdom Metazoa; phylum Chordata; class Aves; order Charadriiformes; family Laridae; genus Larus; species Larus michahellis. The sequence continues at coordinate 45,906,101 of NC_133899.1, read as the reverse complement.
CAGCTTCAGCAGAAACAGTTAGAGGTTCCTATTACACAGGGCAGAGTAGCCCCAGTACTAGCTGTCCATCACGTACGAGGGAATCCCAAGTTCAAACCCCACGTAAGTGAGCCAGACCATGTACTTTTATCTGTCCCCGTTACCCTTTCTATTAGAGGGTCCCAATCACCAAACCATCAGATATGCTACATATGTCTGTCGGGCTTCTCTTTTGAAGCCATCCCACCATTTCTACAAGACATAACGGAGACAGCATAGCACAACAGCCTGGTGACTGAAGCCCCTGGGCAACACCCCTTGCAGAAGAAGGCTTGGGCGTGGGTGTCTCACACCAAAGGGTCTTCTGCCTTTGTGAGTGTTCTGGAAACCCTGACAGTAACTAGAAGCCCGTTCTACTTAGGAGACCAGCCTGAATGATCTGAAACATCTTGTTACTGAAAGACCAAAAAATAGGTTGGTCTACATTTCATTCCTAGATACCTGAAACAATCTGCTTGTTTTTCCCTAAATTAATCAATCATTTTGAGCAACCAGGTACTGCAATCTTTGGCAGAAAAGAATACAAAATCTGCTAAGAGATTTTGTATTCAAAAAAGGAACGTGCACTTATTTCTGGTTTTTCTTTCTCTCATGGCTTTGCATTAATTATTCTTTCCTTTGGTCAGTGACCAAGATGGACACATATTTTGTTGATGACATGCAACTTTGTCAGTAAGCTTTGAAAAAGGCAAATCAGCTGTGTGGCAGAACCCTAAGTTGTGCAGTACCAGGCAACGCTCCCAAAGAGATGGGAGCAAAGCCTCCTCTGTTCCACTGATATGTGAGATCAATGAGGGTGCTGTAAATACTAGACGGAAGGCCAACCAGATCTTGCATAAACAGCATCAAGGTCTTTTTGTGTCAGCAGTCAGCACCTCAGAAAATTACCTCATGACAAGGTTTTCGGGGAGAGAATAGTCCTGCACAGCTTTCTAGCTTCTTTGACGTCAGTGCTTGCAACATGCTCTTACTGAACCCGCTCTCCTTCAGGGCCGATTTATGCTTGTTGTAATATTCTTTCCAAAATATCTTACCGGGGTCATGGGAAGTGCTATGCAGCCAAGTCAAGTGACAAGCATCAGCATGTTGTCAGTATATGAAAGCAAAACCAAACTTTTTTTAAAGGAATTAAAGAGTCTAATGGCTGAGCTAATCTGAAAGACTTCCAAAAGAAACTGCAGCTGGTAAAGGAGAGAAACTAGATGTTTTTACCTCCAGTTACCTCAAACCAGGACGTTCCCTTAGGTGGAACTCCTTAGCACCTCAGATACAAAGCCAAGCATAGCAGAGACAGCAACAGGATGGCCAAACAGGGATCTGGCATCAGAACATGTTATTCCCAAACTAGCTCAACTAATCCATCATTTCTAGCACAGCCTCAGAAAAAGCTGACTCCCTGTGTTGCTTTTGCCGTCTATATAATCTATACAATCAGGAAAACAGGTGGATTTATTGTACTTCCAAACCAGTAATGCCTCAAGCTGTATTGTATTCCCAACCCTGTGAGACAGAAAGGTACTACCGCCCCGCTTTGAAAATGAGGTGCCTAGAACAGGTGAAATAAAACTGTTTGCCCAAATTTGCACATAAAACCGACGGCAGAGCAGCTGAGTCCAACCCAGCTGGCCTGTCCTTAGGTCAGGACTTTTAACACTCTCTTCCCAGCTTGACCTGAGATTTGATCTAGAAGGTAAATACTGACGGATGTGGGTGAGTTTTTCATTTATCTTGCAGGACTGCAGTTCTTGGAATTCACCTCGTTAAGATCTCAGTCTCTGCTTACTTATGGGCAGCATAATTGCTGCACAGAGAAACCAAGCACCCCACAGCTAGTATAATTGCAATATCCTGTGAAGCCACTTGGAAATGAAGATGGTAGGCATGCCATGGCTTTAGAGCCGTAATATTTCATCTTTGATTTCCTTCCATAATAGGATAAAACTGTATAGAGTTGGGCCATAGGATGTCTTTAGACATTAGTCAAACTTCTCTAGGGGTTTCAGTTCTCTGGGGTAGGGTTTTTTTAAGCACTAAATATACCTGTGACCAAATTCCCAAGAAAGTAACATCTCCTGAATGTAGAAAACACTAACATTTTTTTCAGTTGCTGTTGAGCTTCAAACTCGTTCTGTAGAGACAGAACACATCAATATGTTATCAGAGCCTGTAAAACAATTTTCTTTCTTGCAAAGGGTTTTAGGAACGGCCAAACACATTCTGTGCTTAGTCTCCATTGAGTGAGCCTCCAGACCCCACGTGCAAGTAAACCTCAGTATACACTGAATTTTACACAGAATGAAAGCGACTGCTAGCGAAGAGTATAGTGGTTGCCACAATGTCTCCAGCTACATCCGCTCAAAATCTCAGTTACAATAAGGTGGAAGTCAGATCTCAGGCTAGCTGAATAATAGGATTCCCCTTCTGTAGAAATTTTTAATAGCTTGAAATGTAATTTCAAATAGACATAAAAAAGGTTTGCAAGTTTCCTGTGAAACAGAAATTCTGTAAAATTTAATATCAGAAACCCTGATACATGGTATATCATGGTGTATAAGATATTAGATGTAGCCCAGGACTTCAGTAGTTGTTGAATAAAATTACTACTGTGTTTCCCCCCCCCCAATATCACTGCTGCTTAACACTGATTAGGGACAGCAAATTTATTTGGGAGCAAGCGAAACTGAAGAGTCGCATCAACTTCACTCAAGAGCCGAGTTTCCAGGTTCTACAGGACAAGAGAAGTCCCATCTCAGCCAGGCAGAGGATGCCAGGACTGTGACTACAGGGCAATAATTGAGGGGCAAACCTTGGAAGCTGTGTTTCTGCGCAGTGCCGAGGTCAAACGCATGATACAACAGACAAGTTATCCAACAGAAGACTGGCAGTTTGTCAAACCACATAGGTTTCTGTGAAACATTTCTGCTTTAGCACATACACATTTTCTAACCACATCTTCTTTTCTGAAACATTCCTAACAAGGTCTATTCAGTTATGCCTGCTCCCAAGATTGCAATTTCTCCTCATACAGGCTACACAAGAGCTGCCATGAGGACCTTATCAATGCAGATCCTTTGAGCATGCAGATGGACAGTCTAATTCTCTCACCAGTAGCATCAGCTGTGGCAAATCGTGCGCTCGTGCTCCCTTAACCAATTTGTCATGGTACTTAGAAACACACTGGGCCACACTAAATAGACGGCATAGGCCAGCTCCGCAACTCTTCATTAATTACTGCAGAGTCATAACCGGGCATAGGTAGATGCTTTTCAGAGGGGAGCCACAGAGATCAACTTTGTTTTGGAAACAGCCACCTGGGTAATCCAAAAAAGCACAGGACAGCCAAGAAAGAAAAACACATTCTAATTAACCACTAATGACTGACTTTCCTTTGTGTCGGACAGACTGTGCTGAACAAAGCAAAACTGGAGCCGGGAGTATTTAAACAAAAACACAAAGCAGTGCATTGAGAGACTATAAAAGGAAGCCATATATAAGAAATTGCATTTCTACATCCTTTTACAGTACCATCAAGGAGTACGGAGTACTTGGTACAGCCACAGTATTGAGGAAGCTGAGCTCTCACACTGCAGAAGACATCCTAAGAGGCGTAGGATGCTCTGCAAATGACTGAATTTTCTATCAACTTATAACAGAAGAAAAAAGTCACCTTGGTTCCTATGATCAAAGAGGTCACATCAGTGCATGAAGACCATCAAGTCCCTGCTGTCACAATAGTCATTGCCAAGTCATTGCTGGCAATCAGGGATGCTATACCCAGAGTACAGCCTGCAGAAAGAGCAGGACGAAGTGATAGGGCCTCCTAAATACATGGCTACATCTTCACCTATGGTATAAGCACAGCTACAAGCACAGCCCGCTCAGTGATCTGGTCCCTCATGGACAGCCCCCAGCCTGACTGCAGAGTAGCCTAAAAAGTGTGCCTAAGCACATGGCATCCCAGGAGATGGCCTCCAGACCCACTCTGAGATCACACACGGCTGGCTCTTGCAAAAGTCCTCCAGATACAGTAGCACTTACACCTCTGAGCACTCTTTGGAGCGAGGATTGTTTCTCGCTATTGGCTTGTATCAGGCTTGTAGCCTCTGGATGTTTCTGTCATGGGGGTGATTCTTGAACCAGGAGGGCCTGCGTTAGCTGTACTAGATGCATTTGAGTAGTTGTGTAAAAGCACTGAAGACATTACCATGGCTCATTACTGAACAGAGAACAGCCTCGTCAGTACAATCCCACTATCAGGCACCACATTTCATGCAGCAGAGGGAAGATAGCGACCATGAGAGATTTTCTCTTCTACAAGTTCAAACTTGGAAGAGTTAAAACAAAAAGGGCCTCTGCCCCAGCTGCATAAATAAGAATATTTCCACGCAAAACAGGACTCAAATGGAGGTTAGATAAGCAAGGCCTTGGCAGCAGGAAAAACAAACAAAGCCAGTCCCTGCTACACCCACTGAGAAGCAGCTTGTTTTGCCATCAGCAGTTTGTCACACAAGACCTACAAAGACTCGCAGGCAGGCAAGACCAACTCAACAAGGTTTCTGTGAGCACAGCCAGGAGGAGAAATGGCTCCCAGCAAGGATTACCTCAAGCTGGATGTTCCCCGTGTTGTGACAGGAGGGCAAGGCTGTAGCCAGTCCAGGTGGCCCAGTAGCACACCAGCAGGGAGACGTTCCTGGCCCTGGGCAGAAGGCTCAGCTGAAGGCCACCCTAGTTCCTGTGCACTGTGTCAGTTGAGAACAGGGTGCTAGTTTAATCAGGCCACGCAAGTTCATGGCAATCCTCACTCCCCTCAAAGAGGCTTTCCTCTAATAACAGCCCATCTTGGGCTCAGGCGGTGGGTTCTTCTGCTGAGATCTCAACACTAAGCTGAAAGCAAGAGGTACGTGGGACCTAGGCAGATGTCGGAGTGCTTACGTCCCCACACCTCCCCAAGGGATCCCAGAGGTCTAGGACAGAGGTCTGCCCTCTTTCCAGTGCCCTCACAGGAACAACATTATTCGCAGGCACACCAGGAGAAGGTACAGCCCGGCGCTGCTGCCAGCGGCAGCGTGGCTGTGCCGAGCCCAGCTGCACCCACCAGCCACCTCTCCCCTCTGGGACACCTTGGCCTTTCTGCCATGGGGAGGCTGGCTGATGAATAGCTTCTTGACTGAAGGGATGATTCAGATACAGCTCTGGCAAGAGGAAAACCTCACGCTACAACAGCGGCACAGAACACGGCGTCTGTTTGCTGCTCAAGTCTCCTTTTCTCTCCCACACCCCCTTCAGCTCTCTCCCTCTAATTTTGTTCCCAGAGCCCAAAGATTGCTTTTAACAAAGACGGTTGAGTCATTTCCCAGCCCTGATGTGCCATCTACCAAATGCTTCAGATGACTGATGTTTTAAGAAAGAATCCAGCCTGTTCCCTTGCTGCACTTCTTAAAGCCACTGAAATGGAGCAATTATACCCAATTTCTGTGACAAAGAACGAGAAGTCCTGTCATTATCACAGCTTCCCCTTGGAAAGGCGGTGGGTGAGAGGAGGAAATACATGAGCAGTGTCACAACAATAACAGGCTGATGCATGCCATGAACTGCAGCCGGCTGTGAGTCTGCACCAGGAAGGTGTCTCTTCGTGCGCAGAAAGAATAAAGCCTGTGAGAGATTCACCTGGGTGTTAGAGGAAGGCAGTGCTGTTTGATGGTGGAGCAGGGGTGACCCTTTAGAGGACCCCCTGCTAGATAGCTGCCACTACACCCGGGGCCCGGCACTGGGATCTCTGTACAGACTCCACAGGGACACTAGACATGACCCACTGGACTCCCCATACCTGGGCTCAGCGGAGCATGGCATACTCAGGACCTCCAGGACAGGCAAGGCCGCTCCATGGGGAGGTGCTTAACAGACCCTTAACTCTGCCGCTGGAGTTCCAACCCAACACCTGCCTCTGCCGGGACAAAATGCTGTCAGACAGCCATCAGGTAACCCTTGTATGAGACAACAGAACATTTATGCATCCATCCCTTTATTCACATCCACCGCGACAGAATACATATACTTTTGCCTTTTATTCCCTCCCCTACATAGTCCCTTTGAGATGCCAAAGGTCAACAGAAGAATGGCCATGCCTATGATCCCCAGGCAACACTGGCATCTGCTGTGGGTGTTGGCAATGCAGTGCAGGTAGCACCTCCTTGCTTAGCGCTTCCATGGCTACCTCAAGCCACCAAGAACCACTCAGTGCACCCCTCCCTCCCCGCAACTCCTGATATCAGTCCCCACAACTCTCCCGCACTTTCTCAGTCACTGAGTTTCTCACACGAATAACGATCCACCGCTGCCTGGATCAGAGGATGCCTGGCGTGCTCTAGCGTGCCTGCGCTCTCACGTGCCTCATGGCAATGATGGGCCCTTTCACGGGAGCATGGGGGGGAGGCAGCAGGCAAAGTAGCTGCCAGTAGCACGGCTCTGCCTCTGCTCTCTACTCTACACGGGACTTGTGTGCAGCAGTTTGGAAACCTCCAGCTTTCTTCAGCCATAGCACGAGGCTGACAGAAAAAGGAAGAACAAGTAGAAGAGACAAGGAAAAACTCTCAAACCTGAGCTTCCTCACGTCTCCCCTTGTGTCTGAATGCCCAACTAATATTTAGAAGAACTTGGATGTTGTCACAAGTTTCAACATGTGACATGGGGAATCTTTCACCGACCTGACCTCTCTCTTTGCAGGGGGTCTGTACTGCTCCATCTTTTCCCGTCCTACTTTCCCACTCCATTTTCACTGCCCTCATATTTTGCCGCTCCCCACCATCCTCCTCCCTTTTCACAGCCTGTATCTGTTCCAACTCACCATATGGACTTTTGAAACATAGGGACTGGTTACGCCTCAGCCAAGTTACACCTCAGCACTCTCCATCTCATGGCTATGGCTCTCCCTGCTCCTCTCTCATGAACCTGGTGAAGCCCCTTTCCCCACTGACTGCTGTTTCCAGCCCCCAGCTCCAACCAACATGGACACATTAGACACCAGTACAAGCACCACTAGCCACTGTTCCTCACACTTTGCTCAAGCTAACGCAATATAACCATGCAAGTCCGAGGTGTACTCTCCTGCTCCTCCCTCGTTAGCTGCTGCGATTTGCGAAGGCCTGATCCTGAAAGTCAAAGACCAGACAGACGTTGACTCTCCGAGTTCCCCTGCACCCAGACTACAAACTGCTGACTGGGTCCAAATGAAACAAACTGATGAGCAGCCTTGTGCTTGAGCCTGCCTTTTTACTGACGTGACACTTCACAGTGCTAAAATAGAAGTGTAAATGAGAGCAGAATAAAGGTACAAACCTCCACTTAGGTGTCTGGAAAGCTATAGGCTATTTATTCTGTTGGCAGGAGACTGACTTTATAAATAAGTCAGCACGTGCTCATGTTTATAGGTTTGAGCATAACCTATATTCCTTGGATAAAATCCATGCACACCTTCACAGCCACAAAGGACAGTGCCAGAGAGCAGCTATTTCAGGTATTTTGTGTATTTTAGCAATATGAATACCCTTGGGTGAAAGTCACCATCGTTCTGCGGCAGGGTCACTGACCCAGCCTTGCCAAAACCACAACAAAGTTTTCTTTAAAGATGAGTGCTTCTGTCCCCAGAGCAACTCCCTGCCTCAGACACCAGTGCCTGTCAACTCATTTCTCTATTGTCATCCGAAAGAAAGAATAACAAGTGAAAACCACAAATCGGGGTGGCTCGTAAAAATTTTGACAGTCTGACAAAGGAGAGCAGAGGAAGTATCTCCTTGTTTATACATTTTCAGATCTTCGAATAAAGATTTCCCTGAAAAAACATCGTGACTTCCTGTAACCAGATGAAGAAAAGAAGATGTCAGCTTGTATCTCATCAGATTTTCTGGTGTAAAAGCCAAACCAGGTATTTAGATAGATGATGCCATTCAATGACAGCAATGTCCCTTTTGCTAAGCACAACCTGCATTTAAACACACAGACTAAACTAAACCCACCAAAAGAACAGAGCGTACAGAAACGACAAGCCACCCACTCAACCTCGCAGATGCAAAACAACTGAACCCACAAGGAGGAAAACAAGCGGGGAAGGCAGCCGGAGCATGACGCCTGGCTCAGGCAGCAGCGGCGACTGTATCACAGAGGTGGGCAAAGGGCTGCACAAACACAGCCCCAGGCGTGAGGTCCCCTGCACCACCCCTCTGGGAAATGCCAGGGGTCCCGGATGCCTCCTGCCTCTGCCCTGCGTCTTTTCTGGCACCAGAGCACATTTCTCAACATGGAGCATGCTTGCAGGGCTGCAGTGCCCCCGGACTCTCCGGAGTCCAGCAAGTACATGCTTGGCCTCTGCTAATTCAGGCACTTCAGGAAGGGCAGCAAGACTGGTCTGAGAAATGGAAGGGAAAGCTTGAGCGGGAATAGGATAGGAAATGTCAATAAAGGGTACAACAACAGGATTACATGCAATCAACACAGGACAGAGAAAGGGAATTTCCCTTAGGTATTAATCCATAAAACAAATCGTGATGAGTATGGTCAAGCAGTGCAACAGGCGCCTGGGTAGACTATGAAAATCACCATTCATGGAGATGTGCAGTAGTCAATCAGATATGTCCCCGGGCAACCCAATGTGGCATTGAAGTTGGTCCTGCTTTGAGTGGATGGAAGAAACAGATGATCTTCAGAGACCTCTTCAACCTAAATTAGATTCTACAACAGTGTTTGGTCACAAGTTACCATTAAGCATTCGAATAAAACAGGAGCTTGAGAATGACTATTCACAGTATTTAGGAAAGGAACTGTGATCAAGGTGAAGAAATTAAAAGCGGGAAGATTTGGAAATATTCAGTTATTAAAATAAACATGATCAAATAGGTTTTATGGAAATCACGGGCCAGTCACATGCCTGGCATTCCTAATATTGCTGGATTCATCCAGGATGGGAAAGGCAAACTGGGGAGAAACAGAGCAGAACCCTCCTCCACCTTCAAGAGATGACTTTCCTTCCTACTGTCCTGCCGCACATGGCAGAGGAGAGGGTAAGGACCCCCTCTGGGAAGAGGCAGCTCCCTGTCCGGCGCCGGCAGGTTCTGGCAGACAGGAGTGACCTCTCCTGGAGACTGCCAGCCTGGTAGTCCTGCTCCAGGGACGTCAGGAGCCCAGCCACAGGCTCCAGTTGCCTCCATTTGGACAGAGCACAAGAGACAGGCCCCCAACAAATCTCTGCAGCACCCCAGTGCCAGCCACATCCCCCAAGAAACACACCTCGCTGTGGACACCCTCCATAACATGGTCAGCCACTGGAGAAAGACGCTTCGTTTGTATTTGCCATGAGCAGGATTACCTGACAATGAAGTCCTCTCTATTTCATCCATAAATACGGCATTCTTTAAGCAGATGTTGGTCTAAAAGATATTTAAATCTGCGGGGCCTATTCCTGTTAACCTGTCATTGGAGCAGGGTGAAATGCAGAAAGGTGACTGTAAAGAACAGTGTCAATTATTAAAAATAGTAACCTAATTAGTTGCATAATTATATAATTACCGAAAAATTGGGGTTGGAAGGGACCTCTGGAATTCATCTCATCCAAGCTCCTGCCCAAAACAGGTGTGATTAGGTGGTCAGGTTGCACAGGGACTTGTCCAGTTCAGTTTTTAGTATCTCCAGAGACAGAGATTCCCCTTCCTCTCTGGGAAATGTGCATATCTTTTTATGGGAACAGGCCTTATTAAAACATACTTGGTTCCATATTTGGTGAGATCACAGTTTATTTAAGGTAGATAACTGTATTAATACGTTTATATCAGGAGGCATTTTACAGCCTCACCTGGCATTCTTATAGAAAAACAGCAATCTGCAAAATTAGTACTGCTCATAGGAAGCAGGTAGCATTAAGAATGATACAAAAGTGGTGGGCTTGGAAAGATGAGGAGCATGCTCAGCTCTACAGGCCCAACGTCCAGCATGACAAATTCATTTATGCAATATGGTGGTTAATACATCCCAATCGGGATCATTCATACAGTAGCAAAGGAGGGTGATGGTTACGTGTGTGCAGTGGAAGGCAGTCTCTTGCAAAGTAACATCTCCATAAAGGATGACTACAAATCTGACTCTACCCAAGGGTCATGGTACACAGTCAGTTAAACACGATCCCTTAACGTGATACTGCTGCTAGGACAAATGCGATTCTTGGACACAAAAGCGGGAGAGTATCACGTAATAGCAGAGGGGTGGCATTAGCTCTGCATACAGCGCTGTTGAAACAGCAGCAGAAACTACTACACTACATCGAAAGAGAAAATGCGTGGTTGTATGTCAGCGTTCACAATTCGAAAACAACACAGACATTGTCAAGAGTTCAGGAAAGAGCTTCAAGAAGGATTCAGCATCTGGAAAACATACTTCTAGCAAGAAACTTAAGGTCAATCCAAGTTTATCCGACAGAAGGTCAAAAGATGACTTGAGCACTGTCTATAATTACCAGCACAAGAAGAAATGATTAATATTAGGGTTCTTTAATCAGACAGAGAGGGGGGGGGGGGGGGGGGGGGAAAAAAGAGGAATATAATTTGATGTGGTGGTTGGAAACAGAAGCCAAGCAAATTCAGGTGAACTGCTTAACAAAAGCCATTAACCATTAGAACAATTTATCTAGGGATGGGGTAGAGCTTCCACAATCTGAGGTCTTGAAGTGAAGACTAAACAGTCTTTTCTCAAAGATACAATGCATCTCAAGAAATGTTGAAGCAGAAATTATTGGGTGAGATTTATTGTCAGAACAGATAATCATAAAGTTCCCTCCAGTCTTAAAAATATGAAAAGTGCCCAGGAAGAATGGTGAAGACCTCTGAAAGCAATGAAAGAAATCAGAGCAAGTTGTGCTGTGTTACAGAAGATATTCTAATTGCTATTAAAATTTACCAAAGAAAGTGAAATTTTTTGTTTTAAAGCCATAACTTCTCTAATAAGGAAAAAAAAAACCACTGAGAAAACCCTTCAGATAGCTGCCAACAACTGAAAGAAAGAGAAAGGACACCTGTAGAAAACAAAAAAAGAGGACACGGAGCAGTATTCCTTTTCTGCACAAGTTGAGTGTAAATCCAAAATGAAGTAAATCTAGATCAATTTTGGTGCAACTGAGAGCAGCACCTGGCCTCTCCTTTTACACAAATAAGGCAGAGCTTCGTACTCTCATAAAATCAAACACAGAAAACAAAGAAAGGTGAAAAAATTACAATCTAGAGATTGCTAAATGTCTTTGGGTATACTCCGCCCAGTTTTTGAGAGCTGGCCTTGTGTTTTTGCACCTTCGCAGAGGCTTTGTGGGTGCAGAATACCACCAAACCAGCCACTTCGTGCTGGTGCCAGTGATAACCCACAGTTGCAGACTGCAAGGGAGAGGCAAGCGGGCTGGCAGAGGAACGGCTGGGAAGCGTGCTGTTTTGATGTGAAGCCAGATGGTGTTTCAGTGGTGTTTTGCTTTGAGATTTCTGGGTTTGCTCAAATCTAGGAAACTCAGGAGGAGGGAAACCATAAGCAGATAAAAACATACCCAGCTAACAAACAAAGAGTTTACACAAGCCCCCCTGCGCCCAGTCTGGGGAGAAACATACCCTCGTCCTGCCCACTGGGACTGCGCTGGGACCTGGAGCCGAGGACCCATGCCGTGAGCGAGGACACGTGGACAGTGGGAGATTTACAAACCCAGCTCCTCAGACATATGGGAAAGGAAACAGGAACTCAAAACAGAATAATGCTTTACAGAAGATGTTTTTTTCTAAAATAAATCCCAAACAACCACCAGCTGGTTCTCATTTCAGGCTGCAGATGAATAGATGTCGAGCAGAAAAGCAACAACAGATGCCTCAATCCTGCTCTGCAGGAAGCAGAGGGGCAGCCGTCTGCACTGGACTCACCCCTGGGGTTTCCAACCCAGGAGATCGCACTGTGTCAAGCTGGCCTGGGGCAGTGGAGCTGCACCCTGCAGATGCGTGTTGCTGCTTCTTTCCCAGCCCCTGGGTGCATCCCTCTGGGGAGGCACGGCGCATAGTTGGGCTGTGGGGGCTGAAAGAAAAGGCTAGGCTGTCCTTTCCTTTCACATCCTTGGAGCTGCTTGCAAGCCCAGCAAGGGCTTGGGATGGCCACAGGTTCCTGCAAAAGGGAGGACAGGGCCTGTGCTGGGCTCTCAGTGGTCTTTCTGGGGCAGAAAGCAAAGCTGGTCTGCCAGTTACGTGTTTTACCTACTCAACTGCACACAGTTTTTTACAGCTTACACATAAAGGAAAACAGCTGGGGACTGTAGGCTCTCAGGAAGCGTGTCACCTTCCTCCATGTGCAACCAACCTCCACAGGCACCTTCCTCCATGTGCTAGAACGCCCCTTTCTCCGCAAAGGGAGGGAGCGCCCCCTGAGACCAGCTCTGCATGGGCCCTGCTATACTTCCTCAGGGAGCCTCTCCACTTGGGCTTCAAAACTTTTTGGACCACGAGGGCTCAAATTACATCAAGTGACAATGACATGCAGAAGCCCTGGACACAGTCCAGCCAGCCAAAGCCAAGCACCCCCTCCCCGGGACTTACCACCTCTCAAGCCACCATCCTCAGCCACAGGGATCTCCCCAGTGGAGCATCAGCAGTCTGGGCAGCTTCAGCCATGCAGCCAGCAGCAGGAAGCCAAGAAAATAGGGAATTGACTTTGCAAGATGGCTGCCCATTTCCTGCATGTCTAAGGACCATCCCTGTACCAAGAAGGGAGACCAGAGCTGCTTTCATGGCTTTCACAGAGCCTGCAAAATCCTCTCTCCAAGGGGGTCTATATAAGGAAGCTGCACCAGCCAATTAGTTGCAGCAGGGCCTTCGTTTCCTTCAGCCCTTGCAGAGAAGGCAGCAGGTGGGTTGAGGGTGGGACAGGGCACATGTGTGCATGCTACAGAGGTAACCTTGTCCTTTCTGAAGTCTATCATCTAGCCTGCCACTCCTGCTTCGTGGGACTCTTCCTGGGGCAGCCGTCTCTAGGGGTGCCACAGGGTTGTTTGGTACCTGCTGCAGCTGGGGACAGAGAAGGACAGGCAATGCAGGTAGGGATTAGCACAGTGGGTTTGTGGAAATCTCCATCTCTCATGAGGGTAGGCTCCTGTGTGCTTTCCAGCCCTTCCCACCCGTGCCACAGTCAGCATCCTTTAGTGCTAAACTTAGATCACAAGCTTGGACGCCACGTGAATTTGTATATAAACTTGAGGGAGAGTACATACATGCTTTATACAAACAGATATCAGAGTAAGGAACTCTACCACGGTTAACATATCCGCAGGTCAACTAGAGTCCTTGTTATGATTGCAAATGATTTCTTAAGTACAGTTCTTCACATCAAGGAATGTGCGTTTTAACTGTCTGTAATGTATCGTGCACAAATACGTCACTATGTAAACAATACGCACACATCCTCAATACTCCTGTATTACGTCGTTACATTTACCTCGTGCTCTCTCCTGGTCAACAGTCTTCTAAAAGCCTGCACGCTTTTCGGCCATCCTGTTCCAAGAGCAGCCTGGACTTGCTAGTTAACAGCACATCAGCTTGTTGTGACAAATCAAGAGAATTGATTAGCTTTTTGTGATTCTGGAAAAGTGGGTTATGGTTTCTTTGAGACTAAATAGTGCCATTTCTCTTGACTGTTCCTGCCACCGAACAGCTACCTGGCACAAAAAGCTGACAGCCCCGGTGAGCGAGAGGGCCACAGGGGAACACAAGAGGAGAAGGCAGTAATTCTTGCACTTGTTTAGAGCTGAACCAAAAATAGAGATTCTTGAATCTATTCCACTGTAAAAAGCCTGCATAACTCAGACAAGTTTTACCAGTAAATTGCAGCTATAAAGGAAAAACCCCACAGCCTTAAAAGGTCTCTTGAAGCCCATCCAAAACAGTGTTCTGTCCAAGTGCCCTGTACCAGAGGGCGGAGGAGGAGAGGGTGGGAAAGCAGATGCTAAAGGCAGCTCTGGCCTGGTGGGGAAAGAGCAAAGTTTGCCCCCTGGCTCTGAGCCGTGCCCACCACTGGGACAGCATGTTCAAGCGCTCTGGGCTGGGGGCAAGAGGCTGTCCTTTGCTTACTCATTTCTGCACTGCCACCCCCAGTACATGCGTACACTGTGTACTGCCTCTGCCTTGGGAATTGACTCCTACCAAGGGAATTGCGGGAAATGATGACGAGGAATCTTTGCTTGCCAGACTGCAATGCAAGCCTTTTAAAAGAAGTTCTGCCCCTGGTTTTATGCAAGTGTCCAAAGAACAAAACCCAAACCTTAAGTCCATTTGCCAAAAAATCCAAAAACAAACAAAACCAAATAAACCCCCCAGATACACAGACATCACTCCTCTGGTTGCTCCGGTAAGACCTCCCCTTTGTTTCTGCAACCCTGAGGGTATAAGGAGTTGACATTCTCCATCAGTCCCCCAACCTCAAGCCTCATTTCTGATTTTCTCTCCCTTTATTCCTTAAGCCCCTTCTTTCTTCCTCCTTCCTTCTCACAGTCTGCTCTCAGCGTTTCCTCAACACAACACAAGCAGTGACCTTCTGCAGAAGATGATGTAGTCAAGGGTGAACTCTGGCAAAGCTCATCCCCTTCTCATTTGGCCTATAAAGAGTTTCCCCACAAATACTCGGTTTTAATTCATCAACTACTACTTTCAGATGTGCAGATGCAAAGCTCCTTTAACTCCAAATATTAAATACTCTACTGAAATTCAATGCCTTAAATCTCCCCATCATGAGGTAAGGAGCAGCACCTATCCCTGAAAATACAGGTGAGAGAATACAGCTGAGCTGAGATGAAAAAGATGGGTTTATTCTCCAGTCGAAAGCACTGTGATGCTTTTAGTAGTCACGAGGGTGCCCAAGCTTTACTATACAACATACATATCAAAACTGGCCTCCATGGCAGACCTGCATCCAGGTAAATGTGTCTCTGTAGTGAGGAGGAATGGCTGTGACAAGGCAGTCAGCAGTTCAGGCTGCGAAGGCAGGAGTGCATGGGTGGAAGGGCATCTCTGTCACTCAAACCTGTTCCTAGGGCCATTAAATAACCCTTCCAGCTTTCCCTGCAACTATTCGGACTACTCTCCAGTACTCTTGGCACCAGCCCTACCTGAGATGGAGACACCTTCATCTCCATTCGCACCAGGGATATTTATTGAACTAGTAAATCAGCAGCAGCTTCCTCAAGGCTCCAGCTGGCACAAGAGGCAAGGCACCAGGGCGGGAAGCCATCGAGACAGCGGGGCAGTGAGCCAGGAGTGGCTGCCCCCTCCGTGGGACTGCAGGTACCAGCCCCGCTTGCTCTTGGCAGCCTGGGCCCTCCCGTGCCCTGGGCATGCTGCCACCGCGCAGGGCCGAAGATGCTGCTGGGGTTTCCCACCCAGGACCACAGCATCGTCACAGAGCCAGGTCCATTTACAGGAGACAGGTAAGATTTTTGCATTAAAAATCCACCCAGAAACAATGGGGGAAGCCCAGGCAGGGAAAACAAGCATGGGGGCATTCAGCAGACCAAAACTCTTCCACCTTCATGATAAATGAATTAGTCTGGAGGTAACGAGCAGAAGCATCTCAGCTCCCTGCAGCAGAGTGACTCATCCTATACTCTTCCCACAGCAAAGTTTAAAGACTTCCCCACTTGACAGCCAAACACGTCTGTGGAAACAGAATTGCCAGGAGCTGATAGGTAAGGGCTGCCATTGGGGTTTTGCTGGGACCCTTCCGCAAAATAGTTAAAGGAGCTGTATTTCATTGGAAAAGTGTAACTGCCCTACCATTGAGAGGATGTCACACAACTGGTGAGTCATGTTTATTGGCATTTTTCAGGCAACAAATGCACAGGTCATAAGACCCTGACAGGGCACCGATGAAGGTCAACAAAAGCCACGAGGATGGTCTAGTCAGCCTTCAAGCTTGCAATAATTAGAAACATGTGTTACCTGCTTGCCTCCAGCTGAGTCTCCTTTCCTCTGGCAGAGCCAGTGAAATTAAATAAGGAGAGTAAGGTTGGCTAATATTCCCTAAAGGCTTGTTTCTGTCTACACGTTAACATATCCGATCTCTTTTGCTACTACCAGGCTTTACCCTTTTAAATAATAAAGAAACCAGAACTTAGCAGCATTATGTCATTTCCCATATGACCCTGAAGTGCTTATTGTGACTGGGAAAACACATGAATTTTGCACATCAGAAAATATGTAATTGGGTCTCAGGTGGCAGGAGAGAGAGAAAAAAAGAATGGGTACCATTGTATTCTTGGTGAAATGCAACAATTTCCCTCAGTGCAGCAAAGAATTTATCATTATTATGCTGATGTTTGTCCAGGATCATGGATCCAAAACTGCCTCAGGTATCACACAGTCTACAGGCCTTCTGCATAGTACTCGCTCTTTCTGATCTGCTTTTCAGGTGCCTGGTTTTGAATACAAGAGGTATCGATAGATTAAGACTATTATCAGGTGGTCTTCAAAGTCACTCTGACAAATGCTGGAGGACAGCAAGGCATCACAAATGTAGCAGTATTTTCCTAAATTTCTCCTATGTCAACCTCTATCAGGCCCCAAGATCTCTCCTGCTACCCTCCATCTTTTTGTCGATTTTCTCCCTTGCCTGTCACGCCTTGCCCAGGGAAATCAGGCAGTAGGCCACCACACATATTATTCCTAAGATGTTTTAAAACTGATTTAGAACTGGTGAAAGATGACAGCCCCAGAGCCGCAGACAGATCACTAAGATAGAGCAGTAGGGCAAGCTGCCCAGATACTGCCCGTTACCAAAATGCCTTCAGGGAAAGGGGGAATTTAATCTTCATGGCCTGCTCCATGTTTGCTTCCCTGGGAATGCCAATTAGCGTTCAATGTGGCATTTTCTAAAATATAACTTTGAACAGTTTATGAACTCACCGGAGATCGTGAACGCACCGGAGACTGTCGAGTGGCCATGAGATGACTGTCAGCAAGGATTTTTGGAAACAATTAGCCAGGGTCACGTTCTAAGCAGTGACTCAGAAATGAGTGGCTCTCTAACCTTTTTGCCAACCTTGCTTCTTGCCTCCTAATGATTGCTAAATTGAATGTGAAAACATCCACACTGATGACAGGAAAAAGAGCTCTGATTCCTGGGAACAAGTGTTGATGACAGGGGAATCGCTGGTTTTAGAAAAGCACTGGTTCCTGGGCTCTGCTCCATCAGATGAATGTTTCCTTATTATGTCCCCAAAATCCCCTGGGCAGGGGAGCATGCAGTAGAAGCACACTTGGTTATTTTTCAGAGACTTTGCCCTCTGGGCTGTCAAAGATCTGAAGGAGCTGGCGACCAGCCCACTCTTATTCTGATAAATGCTATTTGCAACTAAAAATGGATTAAAATAACCTCTGAAAGCTTGTCTGAAGGGGAATAAGCAGTCTTGTTCAGAGATGCCATTAGCAGGAAGATGTGGAGAGGGCTATTCTGAGGGCTGCTTATTTTTGGGTTTCACCCCACTTTGTCATTTTCCCTGACCAAAGCAGAATAAGGAGATTATAATTAGTGCTTGGGGCACTGTCGATGGGAGCAGCAAATGGGCACTGGCCAAAATTCAAATTCAAGGTTCCTCTGGTTCTTCATCCATTCCTCTCCCCATGATATGGACCCAGGGAATCTAGGCTTTGGCCACTGCATCCATCAGAGAGATGGATTCTCTGCTGACCACAAAAAGCCAATACATCAGGAGTTAGTGCTGGCCGACTTTTTTGCCTACATGATCCTGCTCTTGGTCTTTCGGAAATCCAAGTCTTCCCTTCACAGCTAGCTGGAGTGAAGGAGATACCAGAGTTTTAATGGTTAACAGAGGGAAAGCACCAATTTACCGCTACCATTTCTAATCACTAAATATCCATATGCAATTAAATGGTCAAATGGGGAGGGAGAGGTGAACTGAGACTTCTAGGAGCCAGGTGCAGAGTGAAAAAAGTGGGGCCTGTGGTCTTAGAAAACAAGCTGGGTGGCAGTGGTAGGGCAGGATTTCCAGAAGCTCATCCCGCTGCTCTAAAACAACGGTTGGAGTTTTGCCACGCGTTGCACTGGGAGCAGAGAGAGTGTCTGGGCCCAATGTCCACCCCAAATGCAGGAGCTTTCTCTGTCACCAGGGTTAGCTGTCACAGCTCAGCTCTCCAAATTAATGCTTCTCAGATGGGACAACCCCACCAGATCCCAGATAGGCCTAAAAAGGTGGAGGTGGGGACCCTGCCTTCATCTGCTGAGATGTTTGGTCTGTACCCCGACCTTGTCACCACCATGAGTCTCCCCAGGCGCTTATTGCAATCTCAACAAACTACTCGTTAACTTTTCCCGATCTCTCTGGGGCTAGGTTAGTGTATCTTGTCAGACGTCACAGCGTCATTGCACAGAGCAATATTCAGGCTTCCCAGTGAGGTGGGTTACAGTCTGTTTCTTCGGATCACCTCACAATTTTGTACTAAGAAATTCCCCACTGCAGCAGGGACATAGGACACCGGGGATGCTCTTAATCTCTCATGTCCTGCTCCTGTGGCACCTCAAAGTTGTTGCAGCTTTTGGTCTTCTGTGCTGTAGGCCCAAAGTTGTTTTGAACTAAAAGCACTGTGGGCAGAAGGTGCTCTGTGATCCATGCTGGGAAGGATGCAGGGCGCAGGTGGGAAATTTTCATGTACCCTTCCAGACATTAGAGAACCCTACTCAGTGGCAAGCCTTCTTTAAGGTGTACCATGACTCAAGAGCGTTGCTGTCTTTCCCAGTTTTCTACAGTCTCCAATCTCTTCCTAGGCTACGCGGGACTGTAACAAGCATACATGACCAGCCTTTTCTTCTCCTAGTTGATATTCTAATAACCAGCAAGCCACGAACAAAAATTTCAGTTATTGCTGATACTAATACTGCACCTAAGGTGGCAAGCTTGCTACTGCTTAATAGCAACAGCCTTCTGGCTCCATGTAAACATATTTCTGCATTGGAAGACTTCTGCTTTACACATCCATTGGTTAAAAAGAGATTCATATTACAAATAAGGAATTAACAAATTATACCTGTGTGTGTAATGAATCATAAATGAATGTACAATATTTCCCAGCATCATGAGTTACTGTGAGGAACTTGTAATACATTAGATGTTAATTTCGCACATCATCATAATCCTTACCTTCCTCCTCCAGATATTTGCTGAAATGATCCTGTGCACAGTCCTCCTTTTGAATAGATTTGCAGCTTGTGGATCTCTCACCAGAGTTCACACTCCTCTGCTCCATTGACTGATCTACTAAGATCCTTAGATCCTTCCAAATAAGCTTTCTGAACTGAAAACGCCTTTCTTTCTTTCTTTTTTTTTTTTTTTCCCCTCACAGGCAGATGAGCAGCTGGAAGAGGGCAGATTTAGATTAGATATTAGGAAGAAATTTTTTCCCTATGAGGGTGGTGAGACACTGGAACAGGTTGCCCAGAGAAGCTGTGGATACCCCATCCCTGGAAGTGTTCAAGGCCAGGCTGGATGGGGCTTCGAGCAACCTGGTCAAGCGGGAGGTGTCCCTGCCCATGGCAGGGATGTTGGAACTAGATGATCTTTAAGGTACCTTCTAACCTAAATCAGTGTATGATTCTATATATTGACGTGCATGTACTCAAACTCCAGGGGATTGTGGCCCAGAGGAAAAGCAGATGCAACATCCAGTTTCCCTGCTTAGAAAACCACAAAAACCCCTGCATAAAGAATAAGAAATACAAAATGCCCTTAGTTTTCCATTGCCTTTTAGTTAGCTGGAATAAATTTACAAAAGAGGCATGGTTCATAGAATGAATAAATATAAAGGGTTGTTTCAAAACCTGCTTGACACCCATTGTCACGAGTATTGATGATACCCTGCAATGTGTCTTCCAAAGGGGCTGTAATCAAAAGGTTTTCATCCAACAGAAGGTATTTCCTGCCTCGGATGTTTCAAACCTCCAGAGCCTGTTCCAGTGTTGACCTAGAGATTTCTTCCTTGGTACTGTTATTGCTGTGATGCTCTTATATCACACTAACATCCACAATTTTTCTGGTTGTGAACAGGCTGCAGCATTTTTAACATTTGCTCTGTGGCACATCATCCTCATTGACATTTTTGTTGAATCCTAAAGTTGCTGTGTGACTGTGGACCTCGGCAGTTCTCAGAGCAGCCCACAAACTTACTTTCCTAAGGGATGCTGCCATGGTCATTGGATCTGCTGGGGCCGTGTGATTTCCATGTGCATTTTCTGCTCCTGGGGGAGAACACTTGCTGCTGCTTCTCCTTACTGTCCAGCTGAAAAAAAAAGTGACACTGAGGTTTCACATCACCAGTAATAAACTTTGTGTTGCAACTGGTACTAAAAATAGCTGAAGTCATGTAAATAAGAACAGTAGTAATAGGCAGACAAACTAAAATTATATTGTGGCATCTGGTTTTCATGATGGAGCTTCTAGGGAAAGCTTCTCAAGGACAAGATTATCACGCATTAAAAAAACCACCCTACAACAAATAACTGTCCCTTCAACTGACACAGATAAGTTACCACTCCAGCCCGCAGACCATCAGCCACCACCGTGAGAAAAACACTATGGTGTTTCTCTTTCAGTGATGCCTCTGTGTTCCCAAATTGACTCTTTCTGATATGAAGCTGCTGGAAAGTCACTATTATTTTTTTAATAGTTGATGCATTTCCTCTCTCTTTTCCCAGCCTACCGAGAATACTGGAATCCCATTTTCAAGCTTTTTCTTTCCATAGACAGGAAGTTTGGAAAGCGATATAAAAGTAAAAACAGAGATTTTTGCCAGACCAGCGGCTTCCAGGAGCCAAGACATTAAATAAAAAATCCTCAAGTAACAGAAGGTTTACAGTCAAATTGCAAGAGCTGGGACTCAGAGCTGAGTTACCGTGACATGAGTTACCATGAGTAACCAGCCACGGGCACAGGGTGAGCCAGGGCTACTGCAAGGCAAATGGAATTAAGCTCAGCCCATGATGAAAGAGGGTAAGATGATCAGCTCATCCTGGGCTGCAGCACGTACACGCAGACAGCTGCCCCAGCTCAGCAGCTCCACTGTAACTTGCGATGGCATGGCAAAGCGATGGAGCGTGGGAGCCCTTCGCAACCTGAAGCCCTTCAAAACTCTCCCTTAGGGATGTCTTTGCACCAAGGGCCACAGGAAGCAACAGAAGCAGAAGAGACGACTGCGTGGCACCTTCCAGAACAGGCTGGGTGTGCACCCCTTGAACTGGTACCCTGGGAGCCTGGGGAAAGGGTCCGTGGCAGCGGGGAGAGCATGCAGCCGAGGGAAAGAGCTGCCGCTGCAAGAGGAGTAGCCTTGCAGCTCCCTCTGCCCTCTCACATGTCCCGTCCATCCCCTTCCCATGCCACCCACAGCCAAGCCCTCCCTTTTATGCTTATCTGTTTCCCTCTTCAAAAATATTCCCTCTCCCGCTTTAGGTCAGCCGCCTCCTGTCCCCATGCAGCCAGGTTAAACAGCAGCGGTGACACACCAGCTGTTCTGCAAACACCTCCAAAGGCAGGCCGGCTTCGGGCAAATGGAAAGCCAATGCAGAAAGCAAGTTCCCCAGAATCCCCCTGGCCCACAGACCAGAAGCAGCATTTCATTCGTTACTGCCATGATGGCTCTCAGAAAATGTTAGAGGCATGACAGGAGTCATTGCGCAGCACCAAACACATCACATACTGGCACAAGATAAATGAGCTGCTCTTCCCCTGTACTCCCCAACCCTACTGGCTACAGAAGAAAGCAAAGGTCAACCCTAGAGACGTGAAAACTGTATTTAGCCGGTACCATAGGAGAGGCTTATGGTGGTGGGACAAGTGTCCCATGGTGCCCAACTCAACCCAACACTCCCTGCCTGTGCCCGCAGCTGGCTCTGATACAGGTGAGCTGCTTGGATTTAATTTTACGGGGCAGCTGACTCTAAATGCTAAAAACTGTCCAGGAGACTTCCACACATGAAATGTCCAAGGGACAGTGTAGCAGAAGTGGCCACCCCAGCTTGTGGTCGTGGCAGGGTCTGGTGCTGGGGATGTCTCATAGCATTGTTTCCTCCCCACTCCCCCCAGTCTGATCCCAGGGCCTCGCTCACCTCATGGGGCTTTTTGCAGCAAGGAGGAGGGACTAGAAATTGGTGGCAAGAAATGCACAGCAAGGGAAATATTTTGAGATAGACTAAAAATAGAGCTCTGACCCTGCTCATTTATATATAGCGAGGTCTATACGTGCGCTTGCTGGCAGTAAGTCAGCATGGGGGCAAAGATGTCCCTGCGACGCGCGCAGAGAAGGGAAAGTTGAAAGAGCAAAATTGCTGAGGTGCAGCTGCCAGGCGGCCCCGAAACAGCGGTTCCCAAGGGCAGGGGGGCAGTAAGCACGGCCCCTCCATGGGCAGAGGCGGCAGCCCCCGGCACAGGGCACGAAGTCATGGCACACACGACTCCCACCCCAACAGCCCTGCCGGTACCTTCTTCTCCAGGAGACAAATCCACAGCATGAGGGAGCAACACCAGCTCAGGGCTGCAGCTGGAGGGGTGACTTCTGCCAGGACTTGGGGCATCCTCAGGGGTCCCTTGGGAGCAGTTGCAGGGCAGGAAAGAAGGCATGGTGCTGTGCAGCAAAAATGTGGAAGCTATAGGCCTTGCAACAGGGCTGCAAACTCCGAGTGCAAGACTTCTGGCTCGTGGCTAACAGCTGGGCTGCACAAGAGCAAACCCTTTCCTTTCACTTCACTGCCCCGAAGCACTCACACTGCAGTCTAGCACTTCATCCAGCCCCCTTTTGCTTGGAATTTTATCATGATCACTCAAAACACATTTATCACTATCTTTAAATCCCAGCCTTTGGCTTTGCCAAGACTCTCAATTTCTGCTCAGGAAAGAAAACACATTTCTAGACCTCCTGAGTACAGAAAAGTGCTTGAGACTATTGACCTAGTTGTACCCAGTGGGGATACAAGCTGTATCTGGAAGAAAGGAACAGGAACCAAAATGCATCCTTTGTTTAGTCTCAAAACTTTTTCTGCACATAATTCATGTTTTTCACAGCCTGGAGCCATGGCTGAGCTGGCAGCAGTGAGTGGGGCAGATTGCCTCCAAGTCCTCTATGCAGAAGTGAACCAGGTGTCTGGTCCTGTTACATCAGGATACTGCTATGCTGAGCCCGTATATAAAGAGTAATCCTCTCTCTTGCCTTAGGCCTCTCAAGCCCTCCACGTGCCCATGGTATTAAACGCACCAGAAGAATTGCTTTTAAAAACCAACAGGATTACAAATTTCAAGGAGCTATTCAAAGCCCTGCACCCTTCCTCAATACCACATTGCCCATAAGGTGTGTATACCATGGACCTCCATTGGCTGAGACCACACCTGGTCTCATAAGCACCTCCTGAGATGCTTGCGAGCTCTGGGATCTGGAGCTGTTTTCGAAATCGCCACCCTCCTCTGAGATGCTTTGAGCAGCCATGAAAGGCTTAAATAGTTGTGTGCTGTGCTGCCTCCCCCCCAGCTCCTGCTCTGCTAGGACATGGCTGCAGTTAGCAGCAGGCACAGCAACACTCACAAGTAGCCCAGTTGCATGGCAATGCCAAGCTCCTGGTGCCTTCCCACCCACAGACAGGCATAGCCTAGAATTAGGTTCTCAGGGCTTACTTTACAGGCTGTTAGGTTGTTAAGGTAGCAGCAGAGCAAGCTGGAAGTCAGCAAAAGTAGCTAGCAGGAGCGGCCAAGGAGAAGGGCTTAGACGACAGCCTCCGAGCTAAGAGCAACAAGTCTCTGGACCATGAAGTTTGAGACCCTGCCAAATGTGACAAAACTGACCACAGAGCTGCAGTCAGGGTGTTCGCAGTCGCCTCTGGCTACACCACCCTCCAGGACATGGAGGAATCGGGTTTATTCCCAGAGCCAAATCAGGCAGAGTAAGGGCTGAACACAAGTCTTCATTTCAGTCCCTCCAAAGGTTAATGCTCTATCCGCTGGACTGGCGGATAAAATAACACACAAATGCCATTGTTTGTTGGCATTTATCAGAGGTCTATTCTAGGAGACCTGGTCTGAGGACAGTTACGGGTTCAGGCCAGTCCTCTCTGAGACTTCAGCCAGCACTGTCACGCAGACAACCAGAAACTTGAATGCCATCAATAGCTGAGCATCTATAGGTTTAAACTGGGGTGATTGTGACACTTAAATGTTAGGTACAGATTCCTAAAGACATGGTGGGTTCTGTTTTGGATTTAGGCCTTCAGGACTAGGACATGCTGACTTTGGGGTGGATGCTTTGCCCTCTGAGCTCTGGCAGTACAACAGATTCAGTATCTGCTATTGACATGACTAACTCCACTGCCTGCACTAAGCAGATAACTGAATGTAAAATGTATAAATAAAGTAAAAAGGAATACATAAATAGAATTAATATAGATCTATAATAAATAATGTATTAAATTACTAAATAACAGCTCCTGGACCCAGCTGGTTCTGCGATCCAGTTTTTTGAGGCTAAGCCCTAAATAATAAACCTTCCCAGAGCTGATTGAGCTGGAGTGTCCTGCACCTGCAGCGTGGCTCCGGCACAGCCCTGCCAGTTGGGCCAGGGGAAGCAAGAGCCACTCTCCTTTGACCACAGTAACCCCAAGAGGTCTGTGGAGGCCTCAGGGCCACCTTGAAAACTTCTGCCACTCTGCACAGCTGCACACACAATTGCTGCACCCTCATGTACCATGTGTCCATGCATGGGAGATCTTGCCAGGATAATACAGAATACGTCCCTAACGTGCAGTACAATACCCCATTGTTGGTTATACCAGCAAGGTCCACTGATCCAGACAGATGATTTTCTTACCTGAAGGTTGTACAGGTCCCTGGATAGATCCATCCTGTTTGGGTTTGGACCCCCTGTCACACCAGTCCAGAGGAAAGCTCTTCTGCTGCAAGCCGGTCCCCCACAGAGAGCGTGATGTGCTTCAAACCGCATCGCATCCCTGCTAAATATCAACAGCTCCTGGGAGTTGTTTCCCACAATTGGCTTCCTACCCAGGAGAAAAGCCCTGGATCAGACTCATGGAAGCAGAATAACATCCAGCCCCAGCCTGCTCCCTGAGGTTCATGTCCTGCAGACAGGACACAGAGGTGCATCAAGCGTGCACGTTGCTACGGTCAGGCACCAGGCTGTAGGGGAAGGAAGCATGCAGGCAGGGAGGGGGAGTTGTGCTTCCCGCTCACACAGAGGCTCTGGCATAATCAAGAAAAAAACATTAACCACATCCCTCATCACATGACAAAATTCTCTCTGCTGTTCCTTGTTAGAAGCAGAAGCAAGGCCCCAGGTGTGAGGCAGCAGCCTTAGGTCTGCCCTGGCTGTACTTTGCACTTCAGAAGCCAGTATTTGGTTTTATTGCTAAAGATACAAAGATATCCACAAAGACTGTGGATTCCCAGTGCATGAAGACCATTTTGTTCTTTGCACCAATCAATAATCAGCGAGCAAGCAGAAATCCCTCTTCTAAAAGCCTTTTTGGATCCCCGTCTGCTGGAACTTGATATGTGAGGAGCAGGGGGTTTATGCATTTGGTCTCCAGGGAACATTGCACAGAGGGAGAGCTGCCGGCCATTAAACAACAAAGCCAGCTCGCTGGGACACACAGAAAGGATTAATAGGCACCATCTATCTTTTGGATTTTATTTGCTGTCTCCTTGTCCCAGGACAGCTAACTGCAAAGGAAGCCTGACCTCAGTGCAGATATGGCCCCACAAAAAGCGTGGGGAGCGCAAAAGGGGGCTTGCAGCCGTCTCAGTGGTACGACCGAAAGCAAAACAGATAACAGAGGACACTTCTTCATGCGTATTACCATGCTGCCCATCTGCACAGCAAGACTCCCGGGGCCCAACCTGCCCTTCCTAGTTCTTCCACAGCTTGATGCTATCAGGCATCATCTTTTTTTCACAGGGTCACCTGTGGTTTCTCTAGGATCCAGGGCGGTACCAGCTTCCACAGCTTGTCACGGGCTCAGCATTGCTGCATATCAAGCATCAGCAAAGATTCCCACAGTGCCCAAGTCTTTGTAACATTCACCCCTGATTTCCTCTGATCTTACACTATTTTTTCTGCCTTGCTTAGCCTTCCATGGGAGACAGAAAGGAAAAGACAGCTGTGATGCCTGCCTGTTGCCTCCAGCAAGAATCCTTCTCAAAATGCTCAAGTTTTTTGGGAACAAATAGCACTTATTTCACCTGACCCTTCCAACCTTAAATATTTGGGCACCAACAGTCAGTACCCCAAAATGCTATAAGGCATTGCTCCTCTGATTGTTTTGCAGGAGAGGAACAGAGCTGTACATGGGTGATTATGCCAAGAACAATATATTTGAGGTTCCTGTTCTTTATTTTCCAGCTCAAGAGCCTTAAATGCATTTACTTACACCTCCAGTTTTCCTCCAAGGAATGGGAGGGCTGCTAACAACCCCCTGCACACTCAGCCTTGTCCTGGGCTTGCTCGTCATTCCCCTGCTCCAGCACGTACGTGAAGTATGAGAAGCCTGGGGTGAAACCTTGGCTCACAGGCGTGCTGTGACAGCGGCTCTGTGAGCCAAGAGGAGCCCTAACCTCCTGCCTCGCCTTTTTGGGCATAACCATGGGAGCAGCTGAGCCAGCAGGAGCCCAGCCCACTTGGGACGCTGTGCCTCAGCACAACCCACTTGAATCCTTCAGTTTATTACATGGTCACTGCAAACGTCTGGGGCAAGAGGAAAGCCCAGAAACTCCTTTCTCCCCTAGCCTGGAGAGAAATTAAACCAAAGCCTTAGGTTAAGTCCTTGTGAGACTGCAGCTGAAACACAGTGAGTGCGATCCAAGAGCAAGCAGTCATAATTTGAGGGCTATTTGTGCACTTTTTATGGCTTTCAGTTTTAAGGATAACAAGCGCTTGCCTTGTGTGTTATTCATAGGTCCCTTCTCGGCAAGCCAAGGGCTGGTTTTGACTTGTCAGAAGTGCCTCAGTGCCTCTGCCATTAATGGCAACCACCTTTTCCCTCCGGTTGTCACTTCACTGCTGCTTGCCAGCTAATATCCTATGCTAATTGTCACTTACTACTGGATGCATATACAGGATTCAGATACCGAGAAATCAGAGGTTATTTTCCACACACTGGTTAGCCACCAAAGCGTCGTAAAGTCCCACATCTGAAATCCTGGTGGCATTTCAGTTTGAGGTCGGCCTTCCATACACTGGCCACCCCTAAGAGCCTTGCCCGCTCCTGCGTTTCAGCCAGCGCCAGAGACGGCGGTTTCCTCTGCATAGCGGGGTTTTAAAGGCGATGTGTAGTGCGGGCACACGGGTGTGTGAGGCATGTCAGAGCTTTCACATGGCTTTATGGGTACTCTTACAGATTTACGTAGAGAAACACATGGAAATCTGTGTGCAGGGCATACACCAAGCACGTGCGTTTCTGGACGGCATGCGGAGCCGTGCGTGTGGTTTGGGTAAATATTGACGCCACAGTTTTCCCCGCAGCTCGGTCTGGCCACAGTGGCCCCAGATGACAAGGAGTCTCTGTGTTCAGCTGGCAGCTCTCCCTGCAGCGGGGGCCAGCTGAACCCACTCCAGCGGGGCAGGCACCCACCAGCAAAGCTGGGCTGGAGGCAGCTCTCGGCCCCTGCAACGCCTCTCACGGAGCTACTTGTCCAGCTTGTCTTTTACTGCGAGCATAGGACAGCCGTATTCTTTGAATGGCAAACCCTAGTGCCATGAGGACACATTTTTGCATTCGGTATACAGACGTAGTGCCAGGGTAAACAAAGCTGTGGGTTTGTGTTCGGTGCACGTGATGTGCTGGGTTTGTGTTTAGCGCACGCATCTGTAAATCATGGGGAAAACGAGAGCGCTTTGTGTAGCCATGGGTAGGTTGTATCCCGTGTTTTACAAGTTGTGTGTTTGTGTGGGTGTTTGGGCGTGTTTGCAGGTGGCTGGAGGATCTCCAAGGGGCTGTAACGCCGTGAGAGCAGCTGGGGCTGGGACTGTATTAACCGTGCTAGATGAGCAATACAAAAAGGTCAGAGCTCTTCCTGAGTTTTAATCAGGTTAAAGCATCCCCAAAGGCAGGCAGGGCCGAGGCACGCTGGGCTTAGACGTCTGCACTGGAAGACTTTAACTGGAGCCGTGGCCCCATGGCTCATGAGCGAGCAACGTGCGCCCTCAGGACAGGCGAGTGCCTGTGCCTGCGCCCCGGGCTGCTCCCGTCCTCGCACACAGCCTCCCTCAACAAGGCAGGTCCTCCCGCCTTTTGCCGACAGCAAAGGAGCCCTAACGCTTTCCTATTATAACATCATTAAATAAAAAGTCTTAACGATTTTTTTTTTAAAGTCTGAAGGCTCCGACAGAGGCGCTTGAACAGTTTTTGCGGGAGCTATTGCAAAGGTTACCCCAGTCCCCTGCCTCTGCTGATGTGCGGCAGCCGCCTTTTCTTCCAGCCCTCTGCCTTCGCACCCGGCTCCGCTCGCTGGGCCTGAAATCAACAGCAGCTCCAAGAGTCAGACAGGAAAGAAGGCAAAAGCAACCCCCTCCTGAAAAAGGTTCTCTCTCTGGTGGAAGAAACTAAAGCAAAGCATTTTGAAAATTTGACGTTAGCTGTCGCACGAGTGTCTCCCTTCTGCCTGAGTCCCCCCCAAAATGGTCTGCCACCCTCTCCGCCTCGCCAGTGCCCGTACCGGCAGCGCTGCCTCACACGTCCCGGTGCAGCCCCAGGGCGAGGAGGGAGATGCCCTCACCAGATGCCCTCACCCACCCCAGCTGAGAGAAAGGCAGCCTCAGGCCACCAAGCTGCACCTCCCATGAGGAACCTCGCCACAGGAGAGGCAAAATTAGATTTTTTTTCCCAGCTTTAATCAAAAGCAAGTCTTCAAGCTGGGCAAAGAAAAATCAACACAGCAGAAAAAATCAACAAACAATTTCCTGGCCAAATAAATACCCACAACATGTTGATAGGAAATATTTACTTGTTAACAACTTTAATTAATTCTCCTATGTGCTGTGGCGCGCGGAGATAGGAGGAGAGATCTCCACAGTGAAACCAGCACCATGAAGAAGTTTTCACAGGCACACACAACGTGAAACACGTGGAAGGCCTGCTTCTGGCTGGGCTGTGTCCAGGGAACCATGAAACAAGGCTGGGGATAGGGAGAGAAACCTCACACCGCTCCAGGGCACAGGCGTCCCTCACCCAGGCAGCCTACGTGATGCTCCCACCTCCTTAGGTATGACGGCAGCAGTTGGCCAAAGCCTGTGGCGGCCGGGACACAGCTGTGAGAGCTGCGTTCAGATCAGCGCCATCAACAAGCAGAGCGAGACGGTAAAAAATAACACTTGCTTTGGGAACTGTGATGTACTTTACAAGCTGCTAAGGAGGCTGGGTCTGACGTGCTGTCCCACTTGAGCACACATCAGGCCGAGAGAGCAATAGCAAAATGGAAAATGTGAATCTGCTGGGGTTGCAGAGACTAGCAGTCGCTGGGCTGTAAATCAGAGCTGCGAGCGCGGGGAAGACTGGGGAGCAGCAGGCAGGCAGCGCAAACATTAAGTAGAGTTACAGCTTTCTGTGAAGTTTGTTCACTTCGGGATGATGGCAAAAAGAGCAGAACATCGTGCAATGGATGGGGCATGCGGTGGAGGGAAGAAGTGCTCTGCTCTGTGGGCTCAGCGCTGCTTCCTTGGGGCAGGTTTTATTCAGCTGGGAACACTAACAAACCAGAGCCTCACAAAACAAAATGTACTTGGGGGAGGCTGAGATAAACATCATGTCAACCCTACTTCTATTTTGAGGAACACGGCCAAAAGAGGTAGCTTTCTGCGGGCTGGACAGCATATACTCCTTTAACGACGCAAAACTGTTGTTTCACAGGGACGCAACTGAGGAGGTGCAAGAAAATAGCCTCCAAAGGTCCTGAGCCTTGCCCTCTTTTTCCACACAGCCCTGCCACTTTGCTGGAAATGAACTGAAGCAGCTCAGGAGGAGCTTGGCACGTAGCTCCTGGTCTGCAGTGAGCCCAGTGAAGCCCAGAGGAGCCAGCTCACTGAGGTATGGCCTGGTAGGTTTTTCCTTATGTTCCTTAGGTCCAGCATGGTCTCACCTCTGTGCCTGGGAAGGTCATGGAACAGATCCTCCTAGAAACTATGCTAAGGCACACAGAGGACAGGAAGGTGATTCGAGACAGCCAGCATGGCTTCACCAGGGGCAAGTCCTGCCTGACCAACCTAGTGACCTTCTATGATGGCGTAACTACATCAGTGGACAAGGGAAGAGCTACGGATGTCATCTATCTGGACTTCTGCAAGGCCTTTGAAATGGGTCCCCCACAACATCCTGCTCTCCAAATTGGAGAGATATGGATTTGATGGGTGGGCTGTTCGGTGGATGAGGAATTGGTTGGATGGTCACATCCAGAGGGTAGTGGTCAACGGCTCAATGTCTAGAAGGAGATCAATGACAGGTGGTGTCCCTCTGGGGTCTGTTTTGGAGAAGTACTGTTTAATATCTTCAGCAACAACATAGACAGTGGGATCGGGTGCACCCTCAGCAAGTTTGCAGATGACACCAAGCTGAGTGGTGCAGTTGACACGCATGAGGGATGGGATGCCATCCAGAGGGACCTGGACTAGCTCCAGAAGTGGGCCCGTATGAACTTCATGAGGTTCAACAAGGGCAAGTACAGGGTCCTGCATCTGGGTCAGGGTAACCCCCAGTATCTATACAGGCTGGGAGATGATGGGATTGAGAGCAGCCCAGCCAAGAAGGACTTGGTATGTGAAAAGCTGGACATGAGCCAATAATGTGCACTCACAGCCCAGAAAACCAACCGTATCCAGGGCTGCATTAAAAGAAGCGTGGCCAGCAGGTTGAGGGAGGTGATTCTGCCCTTCTACTCCGCTTTGGTGAGACCCTTCCTGGAGTATTGCGTCATGCTCTGGAGCCCCCAACGTAAGAATGACATGGACCTGTTGGAGTGGGTCCAGAGGAGGGCCATGAAGATGATCAGAGGGATGGAATACCTCTCCTGTGAGGACAGGCTGAGAGAGTTTGGGTTGTTCAGCCTGGAGTAGTGAAGGCTCCAAGGAGACCTTATAGCAGCCATTCAGTATTTAAAAGGCGTTTGTAAGAAGGATGGGTACAGACTTTTTAGTAGGGCCTGTAGCAATAGAACAAGGGGTAATGGTTTTAAACTAAAAGAGGGTAGACTAAATATAAGGAAGAAATTTTTTACCATGAGGGTGGTGAGACACTGGAACAGGTTGCCCAGAGAAGTTGTGGATGCTCCGTCCCAGGAAACTTTCAAGGTCAGGCTGGACGGGGCTCTGAGCAACCTGGTCTAGTTGAAGATGTCCCTGCTCATTGCAGGGGGGGTTGGACTAGATGACCTTTAAAGGTGCCTTCCAACCCAGACTATTCTATGATTCTATGATCTCTCTTTCATTACTGTCTAGAGACTGACTTGCTTGTGCCCTGGAAGAGGTGTCTGATGCTTTGCTTGGATGCGGATCTAAGATATTCACAGAGGACATGGTAGCACGTTGCAGGTTTCAGGCCCCAGAAGCCTTAAGGATGGGCAGGATCCAGAAAGCTCCCAAGAGCCAGTGGATGGACATAGGAGACCTGACACTTCCTTGTTTTAACAGCATTTTTTTTTTTTTAAAATCTGAACAGTATTTAAAAAAAAAAAAAAAAAAAAGCCTGACGGCCCTGTCAAATAAGCACAAATAGATCTTACGGGAATGGCTGCAGGCTGAAAGCCAGCAAGACCTCCCAGCCCCAGTGGTTTCCATAGGGAATCCTGCCCCTGCCCACAATGCACCAGGGACCCCTGTGACGGCAGCAGCCTTCCTCTTGAGCCTGCCTCCTGCTCAGACGGTCCAGCTCAGCCAGGGAGGGCGACCACCCGTCCCGCTCCTCTGAGGCTGCAGGTCTCTGCTAGAGCACAAGGAAACCGCAGGCACAGGTCTCCTGGGGGAGCCGAGCAAGGAGGGGACTTGGAAAGCCCTGAGCAGGAGGGTCCAATACACTCAGCCACACTGGGACCCTCTCCAGAATTTCACTGGCCTCATCCAAGCCTAGAAGATAAGCAGCAGGAAACGCGTCAAGTCAAGCTACGAGTATCAGCCAAGACCTTGCATACGTGTATGAAAGTGTTTGTTTAGGAAGTGGGGGCATCATGCGGTGACAAGAGGTTTTGGCCCATCGTACATAAGCTAGGAACGTACCCGATAAAAATAAGCACTGCACATTTGGTAACAGCAGGGAAAAGCACAATCCTGGCTTTTCGCATACAATCCCAGTCTACCTGTTATTATTGTCTGGGCTCCAGCAACAAACCCTGAGCCAAGTTCCGGGGTGATTTATTCCTCGCTCAGTATAATTCCATTTCTTGAGTGGAGTTACTTAGTCATTGCAAAAAGTGGCCCAATTCTTTTTATTTGGACATTTATTTTATTTTTCCAATCATGTCCCCTGAAATGTTAACCCTACAGCCTATAAAAATAACCATTTTCTCTAGCAGGACCAACATGGCATTTGGAAAGGAGCCATATGCTGGCACTCGACTTCTGCTTTATTTAGGTATGTTCTGGAGGTGGTGCTGATGCTCACTTTAAGATCAGGCTCCAAGTGCCTACGCAGGAATTAAGCAGAGGGCGGGTGATAAAGCACACGTCCACTGGGGCACGGACACAGGAGGACAAGCACGGAAGTCTTTGCTTTCTGCTTATAAAGCTGAATTTCCAATTGTTTGAAAGCAACCAAACCTAAAGCGCATGCCCACGCAGAGAGATGCACACACCGCAGCACTGGGCACGGCATCGCTGTGGGGCGGAGAGGGGCTGCTCGGGGACATGCAGCCTCTCCCCTCAGCCCACCCGCCCGCAGTGCCCGGCCAGCTGGGTGGCTTGGTGCAACATGCCCCGGGGGGTCCTGCCTGGCTCCTAACCAAAAATTTCCCCCAATCCTGTGCTTAACACAACATTTGTGCAGCAAACACCACAGCCCTGAACACCTCCCTCCAAGGCAGGTATCAATAATATTCTTGGAGGGACCACGCCAGCGCTTGGGTCCCACCGGAGACCCGACGTGTGAGGAAGGGGCAGTTGCTCCACCATGTCCATGAGGAACTGCCTGCTGCCTGGGGAGCGTTGGCAGGGGATCGGCACCCCCAACTGCCCTTGCTCTGCCCAGACAGGCAGCTGCGACGTCGCAGCGGGGACAGACCGGGCGGCTGGACTCTGCCCCAGCAGGGTTCAGGCAGCCAGCACGGCTGAGCAGCAGCCCAGCGGCATCCCCAGGCTGCTCCCAGTCGGATAAAGGTCCCTCATCCTGGCTGCAACCTCTGCCATGTCCACGGGCTGCAGGAGAGCACCGGTACATGGCCCGGGAGCACCCACCCAGCTTCTGGCCACCAGTGGCTTGGGAAGCCTCTGTCCTCCGTCCCCATGTGATCATTTCTACCTCTGCGTAAACCTTTCTCCTCGGAATTTGCCTGATTGCTTTTTGAGCGGGTTAGTCCTTTTGGCACCCATGACACCCTTTGACAGCGAATTGCGTGATTCTGTTATTCATTATGCAAGAAAAGTAATTCTTTTCATTTGTCCTAAACTTGCTGTCCAATAACTTAGTCCAATAACTCCAGCTCTTGTATTTGTCAGAAATAATTAAGAAGTTGCTCATTGATCTTTGCAAACTATTCATGAATTCCTGCATCTCCCTCCTATCTTCCTTTTTTATTTTCCCAAAGCAAAAGGTCCTACTCTATTAAATTTCTGTTCAACAACAGGAAATATAGATACCATATTGGAATTTCCTTTTTTAAAATAACTAGACCTAAACAAAATATTCAGGATACCAGAGCACTAACATTTTAGGCAGTTGCCAGATTAGGATTTTTGTTTTGCTCTTGATTTCTTTCCTAGTAATTGTCAACATTCGTATCACTTAATCATTACTCAGTAGCAAGTTGACTTAAGACTATCCCCAATGACTCCAGCATCTCTTTCGCCATCAATAATTGCTGCTTTAGAGTACTTCGTATTGAATGTATAGGCAAGTACACGTAGTTTACAGTGTTGCAGGGAACAGACTTAGCTTTTCTGATATTGTCTTATCCTCCCTGAGTGCTCACTTTAGTCTCTGTTCAGCCAGAGGGCCAAAGACGTCCTAGCAAGCTTCCTTCTTTCAATGTGTTTGCAAAAGTTTATAGCAGAAGCTTCTAGCCTTTTACAAGCCATTCTTCAAAATCTTTTTTTAAGCATGGCTTATTATGATTTCACATTTAACATCCCAGCATTTATGGTCCTTTCTGTTTTCCCCCTTTGGACATGAGTTATGCTCTTTGCAGGATATCTTTTTACTTCTAATAATATTCTTTAATCTACTGTTTAACTATGCTAGCTATTTTTATTCTTTTGGAAAAGTCTTTCTGGTAGTTAAATTTATCATGGACTCCTAATATCCAGAGCCTAGATATCTGCAAGCCTTTTTTACTTTTTTGACTTCTTTTAATTTTCATCCTTGAAGCGAAGGCTTTACTGCGGAGGATGGGGAGAGGAAGTTTCACCCTACCTCGCCAGGGAATTTGGAAGTTTGATTATCTCTATTGCAAAGTGCCTCCTCGTTGCATCTATATACTCCTTGAGCTATATCAAGAGCTCCCCGAGACTTGTTGCTCTAGGAAGCACTGCTTATAGTACTAAAACGTAGGATCACCATCATGCCCTTCTATAATATTTACCTGGTCTGTATGAAGTTAGGTGAAATTTCTCATTATTGCTGTATTGGCTACATTCTCTTTCAGTCAAAATAGCTTATCCACTCCAGAATCACTTCTGGGTGCTCAGTATCGCCACCCTGGTCTTGTACTGATCCTATGGGGACATGACATCTCCATCTGCAAGGACTCTATGGTACTTGATGGCACTGTTTACTTAGCCATGTTGTTTAGTTCAGGTTTTCTTTCACATAAAGCGTTACTCCTCTCCTGGTTGATCTACTCAGACATCATGTTCCTTGTATGTCTTTCTGGTTGGCTCCTTTCCACTTAGCTCCTGAAGCCCACATTTCAGCTCAGACGCCATGCCACCCTCTTCTCTCAGATGCTCACATGAAGCCCTCCTTCCTCCCTGATCCAGACTTACATTCATGCTGACAAAATAAGCCCTTTCCTAATGTAGAAACACCACGGGATCCCTGCATAGCAGAAAGAGGAAAGCCACCAGGCTCCGGTCCCCAAGCATGGGGAAGGGACACCTGAGAAGGCCACATGCAAGCCTGGTAATGTGTAAATACCATTCATCAGCTTTCTGAGCCTGAAATCCTAGCACACTTCACCAGCAAGCAGCAGGACACTTTTTTCTCCCCAGCTCCCAAAAGTGTCTGCTGAACAGCAGAAAGCATGTGAAGCAGAGCCTCCTTCTTTGGCGCAGGTGATCACACCGTGCAGCTGCAAGTTTTATAAACCATGATATCCCATTGCTGGGCATTTGTTCTCTGAATAAATCCAAGTCCTCTCCATTACCAACCAAAGGCATCTCCTGTGGCCTCAAAGCAACAGCCCTGCATCTGCAGGGATGAACGAATCAAGCCTCATCGATTCCCAGTCTCCTTCCTGCAGGGAAACTGAAATCTAGAGAAAAGCCTCTTGCTCAGGGCCACGCAGAGCACCAACAGGAGGATCGGGAACAGCACTCTCTCCCCTAACTCTCCATCTCTCCCTGCGAGCACGAGACTATTTTCTGTCCCTGAACAAGCAGTAAACCCTGGGGCACCCCAACCACCACAGCATCCCTGCTCCGAGCCCTGGAGCACCTTCATGTCTAAAGCTAAGCAGAAATCTCAGTGATCCTGTCACCTCCCCTGCTCTGCCCGCTCACTTGCTTCATCTGTATGCTAAAAACATGTAGGGACACTTTATCCAGGAGTAAACACACACATAGACACAGTCATAAAATCAATAAGTAAACTCCTAAAGCTAGCAGATTGGTTATTTTGGTTTGATTTTCTGGGAAAGGGAGGAGTTGGTTGATAACTCTCACATTTATTTTGGGAAACAAACAAAAATGTCACATAAAAATGTCAATATGCTTCAGAACTTGAAAAAGCAGGCAAAACTTCTTTGCATTTCATTGGATCCCAAGGGTGCGTAAACTCAGGGGGGCTACTAATGGAAGTTGATTAAAAACAGGCTCTCTCGTTTGCCTTCTTAGGCAGGCAGGCCACATCCAATTTCGCTCTGAGGTTGGGTATTTTCGTCTTCTTTCTTTCTTTCCTTCCTGCCTCTCCCCTCTCCCCGCACCCTTTGGTTCTGCTCCAGCGGCTCCATTCCCAGATGACTCTGCTTTAGCTGCCTTTCTGCAAAGTGACAGAGCCGTGTCCTTCCAGGTTTCAGCGCTTCTGCGTCCTTCCACCCCTTCCAAACCTGACCACCGGGCCTGCCTGCCTCCAAAGCGTGGGGTACCTTGGGGCTGCCCAGGTCACCGTGATACCACATCTGCACCTCCGTGAAATCCCCCTGCGTGCATTCCCGGCCAATAAATGCCAGCCACATACGCACTGCTGCCATATGGTTGAAATGCATCCAACTCAGCTTAGCGGCATATGTTTAACAGTAAGCATGAGCGATAACCTATGTTTCCGATGCTGCTTTACTTCTGTTTGCTTTTACTTAAGGAACGGTGGAAAAACCCTGTTACCTCGCTGAATTTCCCCTGAAAGATTCAAGCCAGTGGAGTGCAGGCTCCTTTAGACATTAGTGGTTGTTGTGAAAAGAGACCAAAATGGATCTTTAACGATCACGGTCAGGACCTCCAAATACTTCTCAAAGGGAAAGCACTGACTTGCCAGAACCCGAGATTAAAAGTAACAAGCACATAAACATCCTTCACATGGTTTTGTATTAGCCAAGAGCCGTTTCACAAGCGAGCTGTGTTCTCTCCCTCCCTCTCTCCCTTTCTCGCCAGTCCCCTTCCCTCCTGCCCAAGAAAGGTCATTTTCTTCACAGGGAGAAGAAAAAAAAAAAAAAATCTTCCACAACAACAGGGTTTTAAATCA
The DNA here is from genome assembly GCF_964199755.1 of Larus michahellis. Classification (NCBI taxonomy): domain Eukaryota; kingdom Metazoa; phylum Chordata; class Aves; order Charadriiformes; family Laridae; genus Larus; species Larus michahellis. Next base: position 45,868,928 of record NC_133899.1, on the reverse strand, counting down.
AGCCAAGGAAGAAAACTTCCCTTTCACCAGTTCCTAATAAATAACTTCAACCTCTTCAATGCAAATATTTCCAAACAAAGAATCTCTGTTCCAGACAAAGTCGTAAATTATCATGGTAGATCTTGTTTTGTTTGAAATTGGACCCGGGCAAACCTCAGCTTGGTTTCAAAGAAAGTCTTCTGCAGTCTCATATCAGTATGGACTCATGAAGGACCCGAAGGAAAGCCCCCTCCCCTCTTGCCCCAGCTCCCCCAACCTCCCCCCATTGCTGCCGCTGGCTCCTGTTCTGTCTGGGAGCAGGGAACGGGTGTCCCAGCCAGGCGGGTGCACATCATCCACGCTCCTCCCAAAGCACAACAGTGGTTACACTTCTGTAAGGTTGTGTGAAGCCTCACAGTATCCTGAGCGCGACAGAGCAGGGGAGCAATGGCTTGGACATTTCAAGTCAGTCCACAGGATCCTGAGGAACACCAGCAAATAGCATGAATTCTCAAGGGGCAAATCCAGATCAACTCAGCTGGACCAAAGCCAGTCTGACACCAGTACAGCCAAAATCAGGATCTGACCCTACACTATTTATAACATAGCATGACATTTGCTAACACAGTAGCCGTAAGTGCATAATTACCAAGTTCACACATTTAATAGCTTTAAAGCTGATGCTCTGGCACAAGAAATGGTTGCACGACACTGACACTGCAGTTATTGGTTACGCAGGAAGTACCTCCTTCTCCCCTGGTACGAGTTAAACTAATTGCCCTGTCAATTAAATATCTGGAGGGGCTTTGCTCTACAGTCAAGAGCTGGGCTCACTCTAGACTAGACAGACCAGGCACAGGGACACACACACATGTATGTCTGATGAGATGCTGTTTGGGAATTAATTCATTCCCACAATTAATTAGCTCCCCCAAATTCAGCCACCTGAGCTCAGGTGGCTGCTCGTTGGAAGTGAAAGACCACGTACTACTTGATGAAGCCTGCAGGGTTGCGCTGGCAACCTCCCCGTGCTGTGCAATAGCTTCCTACCTCGGGAGAAGGTGAGCCCTCCCTGCATGTATTATCACTGGACACCTGATTTTTTTTCTGCTCAGGATGTGATCTTGCATCTTCACAGGTTAAAAAAGATCCCTGAAGTTTGGAGCCAGGCTTGCTGAAGTGCCACGCACGGCTTGCACGCTCTATTTAAGATGGCTGTGAGAAGCTAAACCACAAATCCAAGGCACCGGTGCATCACTGCCCAGGCAGCCGGAGCTCTGCTCCGTCAGGGATGTCAGGCTATCTGCACCTCCCTGAGGTATTTTTTCCCCCACAGAAATGCAAGCTACGGGAGCTGACGTTCAACCAAGGCTAGATGCAGCCTGGAGAACTGTGCTGATCTCTTCTCCGGTGGTGGCTTCAATAGCCTGCACTTAAGACCGAGGGCTGCGGGGGCTGAGGCCCACACACCCACTGTGCTCTGCCGACGCTGCTGGGGAGCTACAACCCCTCGGAGGGCAGCCAGCAAACCGCCAGCACTGCTAGCATTTGAAAAACCACAGCGACCAGATTTGCTAGAGCTCGTCTGTCGGCCCCTGTCACGCGGCAATTTGTTCGCTGTCAGCCTGCGAATTAAATAGATGCCTCGGTTTGTGTTTTGTCCCACGACTCCACTATTAACTTTGGAGGCTGGACACCACGGTCACGTGGTGTCTCACAGCCAGGGCAGTGCCCCACAGTCCGTGCACCACGGCCCTGCAGGATCAGACCCACTGGTAAGGATCAGGAGTCACGTCATCATTAACCAGCTCCTAAAGCAAACGCGCTCTCGGGATCCTGACACAGAGCCCTGCAGGAATTACAAGCACCTTCTCGTATTTGTTCCTGATAGCAGCTCCACTCCAAAGCGTCCCCAGTGAGTCACTGGAAACCCAGAGATGAGAGAAGTCATCCAACAGCAGAACTGGTGCCCACACAGCTAGGAGAGGAGGCCATCCTCAGCCCCTTGAGGTGGACACTGAATTGCAACCAGAAATCCTCCATGAATTACTGAGTCAAATTTAACCGAAGTGTTTTGGATAAAAAGCAGGAAAATCTTGTCCATAAGATGCACAGGGAGGATTTTTTTTATCCTGATGCCAGGACAGCAATGACACTGCACCATTCAGATCCCCTCTACGCTTGTCAGGCCAGCGTAAGGCACGGACGTACCGATCCACCACACCAGCATGAGTTGCTTTACACGAACGCTGCTGTTCAACACGAGCACAGGGGGAAAATGCTGACGAGCTTGAAGGGGACTGGGCACAAAACAGGAAAAGAATAAAAGAATTTCTTTCAAGTTCAAGCTTTTACTCACCCCACTGGGCGCTCCTCTCGCCGCACAGGACAGGATGAATTACACATGAAGTGATACAAGAATAAAATGCAGGTCCCATTAAAGACAAATTCTGCTGTGTGATTTCCTGTGATTTGGGGAAATAAGGCTGAAAACACCCTTGGTGTGCTCGGTCTCCCCTTCGCCCTGAGACCCGTCCTGCTGCCCCGTGAGCGTTTGGGTCCCAGCTCCTTCCTGTGCAGGTGCAGGATGCTCGTGCCTACTCACTGCCATGCTGAGCATCACAGTAAGTGGCATCTGCTGGATGCTTTTAAGCTGTGCATTGCTGAAGGGAAATGTACAACCCACATCTCGAGCCTGGGTAGTGGATGACAGACTCAAAACCCTTTGATACAGTCATTACCGTCAGTCAAGTGAATTTAATAGGTCTTCCTTCAATCCTTACAGGACAGATATCCATGATGCTAAAACCCATTGCAAGAGAAATCTTCAAAATTAGCAGCAGAGGAAGACTGGAAGGGAGGTTTATTTTTCCAGCTGCGTTCAGGAGGGCCTCTTCAGAACAGAGCAAAAACGCCCTGGCTTTTCACCCTTTTGCCTCGATTGTAAGTGTCTGGAAGATAAAGGCTAGCCTATCTTTAGCACTGGCATCTCCCATGTTATTTGCTTTGAGACGGAGCAGAAAAATGTTAACGAAGAGCAGTTGAAGAGAAACTTATTTATTCAGCCTAACCACTGTAACATGGCTTTTTCTCAAATATTGTGCTACAACAGATTCTCAAACCCTCTTTGTCCTCTGTGCTGACATCCACATTTGTCTCTTGAAACAGAAAAGGGAATATGGCTATTTTCCCTCTTCCAGGAAGCGGGTACCCGATGCTGTGCTGCTGGCTGGCGCAGCACAGCCTGCCGTGTCTTCTGCAGGACGGCAGCACAGCTGCACGCTAAAGCAGGGATGGGAAGGGCGACGGTAAATGGCCTGCTATTAATCCCAGCTGCTAAACAGAAACGATGAGCGGGGCAGAGGATCATGCACTCACAGCCTCTTGGAGCTACCGCACTCTTCGGCTATCACAGGGATTTGTACCAGAGCTCAAAGCACAGCAAGACTGAAAAGTAGTCTGAAACCTGCAGTATGGGGAGGATGCTGTACAGCCTCTGGAAATCTTACGGAGCTCATTAGCCCTCTGGGAACATTATACGACATTTAGGCACGTGGCTATAGAGTTCCCACAGATGTTTCAAACCCTTTCACAAACTCAAAACCCCCAGATTTGTAACAGCATTAGGAAATTGTTGAGGAAAATTAGCCCAGCTGCTGATAAGTGATTATTTCTTACTGAGTCGGGTTTGCCTGGCTGAAGGCTGTTCTGGAGGTCAAGCTGCTTTGCTGTGCTGCATATGTTCTGCGCCTACACGGAAAGCAGCCATCGGGGTCTAACAGCAAAGGGAGACAAGCTGTTTCACAGAATGCATGCAGGGGGACAGGTGGGGTGCTTTAAATACTTGTTTACAAGGAGGTCGGGTCAGAGCCCAGACTTGTTTCCTTACCTGCTGAATTGCATGCTCGACCCTCCCCTGGTGCCGGAGGTCAGCTGGCTCTCCTACTGCAAGGGATTTTTTAAAACTCTTCCTCTACTTATGAAAGGAGTGAAGGACCTGTCCAAAAACAAGTCCCTCCCCAGCCCTGATTCTCCTCAGCTTTAAGCTAGAGGCAGGCTTCCATTGTGCCCGGAGCCAGGAGCCACCACCGGGCTCCTCATGCAGGTCATCTGCTGTACTTCAATGCAAGAGGGTACAAGCCCGTGGTTGCCGGCCCTAACTAGGCACCCTGTTCTCTGTATCGCGTTCATCTTTTTCCTCTTACCCAGCCCTTACCTCCCCCATAAGCTCACAGCATGCTCTTTATCCCTATTTATCAGTATGATGGCACTTCAAGCCAGGACGTAAGAGAAGCTGTAAGTCCACAAAAAAACTTTACCACAGAAAGGTAAGCTACAGCTCTAGCAGCTAATACCTAATATTTGGGAAGTTTCAACTGCCAGAGGCTTGCCTTGAAGGAAGATGCTCCCATGGGATTACACTATCACCACAGGAATATTTGAAGAGAATGGAGAAAATACGGGTAGGAGATCCCCAGTCCAGGAATTTGCTTTTCATTCTGCAGAGAGCTTCAGATGCTCTTTGGCACATACACTGTAGACAATCTTACAAAAATCATACACATGCCTGCACACACACAGAAACCCCACGTAACTTCCCTCCTATACCGCATCAAAATACCTCCACGGTTCAACTCCAAGAAAAACACGTCCACATAGTACCGCTTGCTCTAGTAACTAAAACTGCATTGTATCCAGTTATCAAACACGTCTGCAGCACTAAACAATTTACAGGGCAAAAGGGGAAAAGAGACAAAAGCAACTTGGATGAGAACAGAAAGCACATACGCACTACTGTGAATTCACGAGGCTTGCCCAGTTGCACTAAGGTTCTCAGAAACAACCGGTTATAAAGTCTCCTTAAACATCTACTCAGGTTAACACAGAGGTCTCAAAGAAGCAAATAAAGTTGTCTAAAAATCAGTCTACCTTGGCTCTTGTCTCATTAGCTTGTACCTGACAGTACAGACTGCAAAACCCCTCGGAGCAGGACCCCCGAGGAAAGCACTACTGCTGCTGCACTAGCTGCCAACAACCTTTCCATCCCTTTAGTCCTCAAAGGGGTGAAGGAAGCTGGAAGAGGGCGGTTAGACCCCTGAAAGAAGGACAGTCCGATAGGTACTGTGCAAATATATCAGATTTTATTACTCTTTTATGGAAATAATAACAGACATTCAGGTAGAAACATATTAAATTAATGCAGTCAACAGTTTAAATGCAAAAATAAATATAAAGTCCAGCAGCTCAATGCATCTAAAACAGCTCATTTCTTCTAACGAATAGAAAAGATTATTTTTTTTAACCTTTTTTTTTTTTTTTGTCTTTTAAACGGAGAGTTTCATACAATCAAATAGAAACGAAGGTACAAGCGCTTTCTTAGAAAACATCCCGACCCGGTCGCCCGCCCCGGGCGCTCCTCGGCCGGCGGCGGCGGGGCGGCTCCCTGCAGCCCAGTCCGTGTCGACGCCGGGTCCCGCCGAGCCGGGCCGGGTCCCCCCGGGTCCCCCCCGGGTCCCGCCGCCCTCAGAGGGCCGAGTCCGAGTCGCTGGAGTCGAGGCTGTTGCGGAGGCGGCAGCTGCCCAGCCGGTCCCGCTGGAGGCTGAGGTTCTGGGTGCTCCGCCGCAGGCACTCCAGCGACTGCAGGAAGGACTTCTTGGCCTTCTCCTCCTCCATGGGGGACACCCCCTCCTCCTCCACCTCCTGGATCTCGTCGAAAGTCACCGGCTGCGTCTTGAAGCGCGACTGCCGCGGCCGCCGCAGCTTGCCCTTGGGGGCCTTGGCGGGGCGGGCGGGGGGGGAGAACTCCTCGGCCACGCAGACGAAGTGGGGCATCACCGCCTGGTAGCTGGAGCAGACGCCCATCAGCTCGGCCGGCTTCGCGGCCATCCTGCCGCCCGCGGGGCCGCCCGCCGCGGGGGCCGGGGCCGGCGGAGCGGGGCGCGCCGCTTCGGCCGTGCCGGGCGCCGGGGCTCCGGTGGGCAGCGGCGGCCGGGCAGGGACGGACCCCGCCGAGCGGTGCGGCACCGCGCGGAGAAGCGCGGTACGATGCGGAGCGGTGCTGTCCGGGGCGGCGCGGAGCGGAGCGCGGGTCGCAGAGGCGCGGAGCGGTGCCGAGGGGCAGGGGACCGTGCGGAGCGGAGCGGAGCGCAGCGGTGCGGAGAGGCAGAGTAGCCTGCGGATCGGAGCGGAGAGGCGCGATACCGGAGCGCGGTGCGGTGCGTCCCCCCTGCCTCAAGCGGAGCCGCCGCTGCTGCTGCCGCTGCCGGTGCCTCGGCCCCGTTATATATCCCGGCGCTGCCCCCGCGGGAGCATGCTCAGACGGCGGCGGAGCCCACTCGCAGCCCGCCGGGCGCTTCCCTTCCGCCTGACGTCTCCCCGGCACCGCCGCCCCCGGACCCCCCGCCCGCCGCGGTCCCTCGGGAGCGGGGGGGGGAGGGGGGAGCAGAGCCCGGGACGGGGCAACCTCGCCGCCGCCCCTGCGGAGGGAGGCTTCGCGCTCGGTCCCGTCGCCCCTTCCCAGCCCCTCGCCCCTTCCCACCCGCAGCCCCGAGGCTCCACTCGCCCGTCCCCTCGCCGCCGGACACCGCCGCCGTAGAAGCCGACACCCAGCCCGGTCCCCCTCTCCCCGGGGCGTCCCAGTGGAGCGTCGGGCGGGTTACCGAGGCCTCGCTGCATCCCGGAGAGCCACGGCGGCAGATCAGCTTTCTACAGCTCACCTCGCAGCTTTCTTTTAACAATACCGCGATTTCTGTGGCTGTAAAGGAATACTAACAGACGTGTCGCGTCAGCTTTCAGCAGGGATCGCTGCTGTCGGAGTAGCATGGTTAAAGGGAAGTCTGACGCAAGCCCAAATCTGATTTGGGGTAAAATACCCTAGTGCTACGATGCCCCAGATTTAAACCGCAGAGATCCCAGCCAACGAACCATCAGCAACAGAGGGTTCAGCAGGACTCAAAACACTGGGATGTCATTCCCAATTCTGCCACCTCTAATGTAGTTTAAACACCTGCTTCAGTGTGACTCCAGTTTTTTCCTTTTAGAAGAGATCCTAAAATTTTCCATTCCCCTGTGGGCTCTGTAATACTTCCTCGATACGATGCAGAATTGGATCCTCAGACCAAAAAATGGCATACAAGTATTACTGAGCTGAAACAAAAGCTTGCAAATTAGTGACGGCTGGGACCACGCTTTAAAGCTGAGCGTGCCAAGAAGCCTCAGTGACGGAAAAACCCAACAGCGTAAGAAAAACACACGATAGGAGTAGGAAAGGAGCTAGAAAGAGGCAGAGTAGAAAAGCATGAGGGAGGAAGAGCCTGAAATGGTTAGTCTGTCCCCTCTTCAGGGCTAATGTTAGACTATTCCCATAAAGACATTCTCCAGTATAGCTTCACCCACTCAAGGATATTTTTGAAGCTTGGTTAGGAACCGGGAAGGAAGCAGAGGCTTAGCAACGGCATCGGGAATCCTGGTCTGCGCTGGCGAGGGGACAGGGACGGCGTGCACAGGGCTCCGAGCAGTCAGTACACCCGTGCTGGGTGCGCACAGACGGCACAGCAACGCAGTGTACGGGTACCCAGGGCACCTCCAACACCAGCCGGTAAATTAGCCCACAGAGAGTTCTGCGCTTACCCCAGCAGCCCTGGCTCCCGTGCCCAAGCTAGCACATCTGCAGCTAGCTTGAGTTTATTGTATTTTCCCATAAAATACGTTCCTTTTTTGGAGCCAGACAAGTGCTCTGAAAAAAAACCCAGAAGCTTACATACAGCACACACGTCCTGTGACATAGTCCAGCACACAGAAAGAAACTTGTTTTGGCAAGTTCACCATCAGAAAGTCTCAACTTTGTCTTTGGGTAAGACTCGGGACTTGTCCCTCCTCCTTTCAAACTGCCTTTGCAGTGGCAGCATTTCACCACCTGCACTGGAAACAAACCATTGTAATCACAGCCCTGCCTCAAACGGGGTAAAACAAAACAAGAATACAGCTTTCGGGGAGAGGGGCCCTTGCTAGCGTGTTTGCAGAGGGCTGGCCGCTTTGCCTCCTGCCAGCGTAACAGAAACATTAAGAGCCTTGGCTATATGAAGCACCTGAGTGTGGTCTCTCGGCTCCTTGGCTCCCCGCGGCAGTTTCAGGGCCAGGTTTGGTTTGAAGCCTTTTTATTGGGAGATACAATTAGCTTAATAAGGGAATGATTTTCTGTTTGGTTAAATTGAATCATTCCAGCTTGGAGAAGACTGTGTTTTTTACTGTTGATTTTAATGGCTAAATTTAGCCCATACAGTCCTTACTGCAGTACGACGACTTTTTCTCCAAGAGCCCCGTTTACAACATTTTTTACTCCTGACAACTTGATTCTGCAGCACGGCGAGGGCCGAAGTGTGTTTGCTCAGCAGAGCCCTCCAAGAGGACGAGCCTGCAGAACAGTTGGGAGGACTCCTGGGGCTGAGCTTGCCTATCCTGCAGAAACAAGCTGCGGGATGACACAGGAGCCTTGTTCTGTCAGCAGAGAAAAGCATCTCACATTCATATGAAGCAAGGTAAATTTAATCTGCTCTAGCATAAGAAGATCCAAAGTTCTGCCAAAAAAAGGCCGGTTGACTTGATATCTGAAGTGCAACACATGCATCCCCGGTCCGAACCGTCTGTCTGGTTTCATGCAGAAAGTTCAGTATGAGGGCAAACCGGTTTCACTTCAGGTAGAGCAAACATTTAATTTCCGCACAATTCTGATTATAAAATGCTCTGGGAAATTTCAATGCCGCGTTGGAGCAACATCACCATGGTAATAACCGGGAGGCCTTAAGATTTTATTTGAGACAATTCAGAAAAAATATCTTGTGACATAATCCCCCAAGTTAGGCCTGCAATGCGCTAATGTAAAAACTATATTTACTCCAGTGGTTTAAATCATGGCTTTAATCTCGGTGGCTCCCGGTATTGAAATGTGATCTCATGGTATAGATTACAGAAACTCTGTGCCACGTGGATCATCAGAGAGGATTTCTTCCCCGCATAGTACAGGGCTGAAGTCACGTCGTACACCAGGGCGCTGCGCAGGGGCTGGAGGGAACCTTTACCCGAGGCTGGGAACATTTCAAATGCTGCATGTTTCACATAAAATATCCACCTGACAACTGTGGGGCCTTGGGAAGGTAAAATGATGGAGAAACAACTAACACTGCTGAAACAGCACCATGGAAACTGGTGCTCATCATGTGATGAAACCAGTGCCAAACTGGTTTAACAATGTGATTCCAGGAAATACACACATAGCCTATTAATTGTTATTCCTCTTGCTGGCTATCAGGTTGAATGCCACAGAAGGAAGAGGAATGAGTAAGAAGTGAAGGGAGAGAGAGATACCCACCTCTTCCTATAGAAAAATAAACTTTTGAAAGGCCAGGCCTTCCACAGAAGCCACCTGTAGTTACGCAGTCCCAGTGCGGATACCCTGAACACCGCAGTTTGTGCCCCGAAACGGAGCGGTCACCCTGTCATTAGAGTTGACGGGGCCTCCCTCGGGAGCCAGCGGGATAAGCTGCTTCCCAGCAGCATGCCTTAACCCATCCCTGGCAGGTGGGTTTCAAACCTTGAGAGTAAGATCTGCCTCTCGCCATCCTGCCGGGCGGCATTTCCAGCCACACTTTTGTCCTGTCAGCCACCACACAGCGCCTGGCCGTGCGCGCCTCTGCTCTGGGAATTCATTTCCAGGAGGAAATGGGAAGGAGTTGCAGTTCTTTCTCCACTATAGCTCACATCCCGAAATAACCGTTTTAAAAATAATGATAAAAACATCCAGCTAACTACAGCCTAACAGAGACTGGCTTACAAATAGGAAAGGACAAACTAAATAAACAGGCAGTCGATACAAACTACTTCTGAAAGCAGAAGGTAAGTCTTCTCGTCTTTTTCTCCGCACGCAGACACGCGCATTCGATCTAGACTTGAAATTGTGCCTTTCTGACAGGGGGAACCTAAGCTACTCAACAGGGCCCAACTGAAACCCGCTGTGAGTCCGCTGCCTGGAAAAAAGCAAACTGTTGCGCCTTTCTAGCGATCACAACAAAAGAGCAGCCCCGCCGAGCGCAGCTTAACGCAGCAGCCAAACCTCTCGCAAGCACACGCGAATGCATTTACATCAGGGACCGGCGTGACTAATTACTTGCGAGGGCTGTGCGCTCAAGGTTGCCATATCCCTTTCCTTATTCCTTTATCTTCTTTTCCAGTGTTTCTCGCTAGGACTTCATCAGCCTTTTAACATTATTTTTTTTTTTCCTTTAAAAAAAATAAATAAATAAGAGCAAAGCCAGCCCCAGCAGCTGACTGCCCGAGGGTAATCCTACAGCAAGGATCACACTCCCGCGCGCTTACCCCTGGGCAGCCAACAGAGCAGCACGCGTTTTAAAGACTTGACATGTCCCTTGAAATATTGTCCCTCAGACAGATCCCGCATGTTGCTGCATGTTTCCTACCTGGCAGCGCTCGGGGCAGCGGCAGGGAGCCCCGCAGCCAGCAGCGCAGGTGAGGGATAAGCCCTCTGCAGCAGGCAGGCGTCAGGAGGGATTTAGCTGCAGGACTGGAAATCTCCAAAGGCAAGAGGAGATCGGGCTTGTTCCGCAGCACACCTGGACTCCAGTCTCCCGCGGGTCGGGGCTCTCCTTCACACCACGATTTTCGTCCCCCGCAGCATGAGACGAGGGAGAAGCCTCAGGCAATAAGGCATGAGGAAACTCCCCCACGGCAACTCCCATATCCTGGAGGGCAGATACGATCAGCAAGGCACCAGTGAGCGGCACTGGGATGCTCAGGTCCCTGCTGGGGTGTTTGCAGGCAGCTTATGAAACATTAAGCTCCTTCCATGAGGAAGCTCTTGCCGACATACCAGGGAGTTGCTAGGATGGGCAAGTTCTCTGAGGGACGTTTCAAACTGGATGTTTTCAGCATATGAATTATTGGTGTATGGAAGGATTTTTACATCTCCCCAGGCAATCTGCCACATAAATGGTGCCACCTTGCTACTTACTGAGGTTTTAAGACACTTCTCCAGACAAAGTAACTTTTTAAGAGAAAAAGGTTGTCTCATTTTTATATGTAACTTGGCCATTTTAGCTGAAAAATTTATTTCCAAGTCAACCTAAACTAGTAAGTATGGGAAATTCGGCTGAGTTGTTGATGCCCAACTTTCTCTTTTTACAGATGGCCTCATCGCACGATCCTCCCTTCCTCAACCCATCCCTAAACCCGGCTCCTCCTCTTCCCTGTCCTCCAGCGGTGGCTCCTGCTCCCTTCTTCCTCTCTCACAGCCACTACAGTTTTAGCAGGACCCGTGCGAGCCCAGGCCCACCAGCCCTGACCGGCAGAGGGATGCTGTGGTCTTCACCATCCCTGATGGTGCCTCTCACTAGCTGGGAACTTACCTGGAAGAGAAGGTATTCACGGAATCACGGAATCTTCAGAGCTGGAAGGGACCTCTAGAGATCATCTAGTCCAACTCCCCTGCTAGAGCAGGATTGCCTGGAGCACATCCCTCAGGGCTGCATCCAGGCGGGTCTTGAAAATCTCCAGAGAAGGGGACTCCACAACCTCCCTGGGCAGCCTGTTCCAGTGCTCTGTCACCCTCACTGTAAAGAAGTTTTTCCGTGTATTTGAACGGAACTTCCGATGTTCTAGCTTGTGCCCATTGCCCCTTGTCCTGTCGCTGGGAACCATTGAAAAGAGCCTGGCTCCGTCCTCCTTAAACCCACCCTTTAGGTACTTGTAAACATTAATCAGGTCCCCCCTCAGCCTTCTCTTCTCCAGGCTAAAGAGTCCCAGCTACGCAGTGTTAGCTGTGCAAAGTCTGAGCATTGTTACTTCCATTAAGTATAACTATATAATCTATACATATATATATGTATAGATTATATAGTTATATACATATTAATATACATATACATATTAAACTCAACATGAGCTGGCAATGTGCACTTGCAGTCCAGAAAGCCAACTGCATCCTGGGCTGCATCAGAAGCATGGCCAGCAGGTTGAGGGAGGTGATTCTGCCCCTCTCCTCTGCTCTGGTGAGAACCCACCTGGAGTACTGTGTCCAGCTCTGGAGTCCTCAGCACAGGAAAGACATGGAACTGCTGGAGCGCGTCCAGAGGAGGGCCACAAAGATGATCAGAGGGCTAGTGCACTCTCCTGTGAGGACTGGTTGAGAGGGTTGGGGCTGTTCAGCCTGGAGAGGAGAAGGCTCCGGGGAGACCTTATAGCAGCCTTCCAGTACCTAAAGGGGACCTACAGGAAAGATGGGGAGGGACTCTATCAGGGAGCAGAGTGATAGGACACAGGGTAATGGTTTCAAACTGAAGGAGGGTAGATTTAGATTGGATATTAGAAAGAAATTCTTTACGGGGAGGGTGGTGAGGCACTGGAAGAGGTTGCCCTGCGAGGTTGTGGATGCCCCATACCTGGAGGTGTTGAAGGCCAGGCTGGATGGGGCTTTGAGCAGCCTGGTCTAGTGGGCGATGTCCCTGCCCACGGCAGGGGGGTTGGAACTACCTGATCTTTAAGATCCCTTCCAACCCAAACCATTCTATGATTCTATATATAAAATAGAAATCAGTGCGATGCTGGACCATTTCAGGGGTGCGGTGACAGGTCTAGGACACTGTAGAGATAAACCTGCCTTGGATTTTCACTGCAACGCACGCCACCAAAACCCCCATTTCGGCTTCCCAGCGAGGTGTGTGAGAAGAGTGCTGCTGCCGTACCTTGGCCAAGAGCAGCCAGGTCAGGCTTGGGCTGCTTTAAAATGCAGACCGTAAAGATCAAAGTCAGGTTTGGTAGGAAGGATGAGTTGAAATGAGGAACCCCCAGAGGCAGAGGAGACAGCCGAAGGCAGGAGCAGGGTGAAGGTCAAGACAGCAGGGAGCAGGAGGAACAGCAAGGCCACGTGGGACGGTCAATAGCAGAACCAAGGCTGGAGAAAAAAGAGCAAGGGACAGAGTGGGGGGCAGGGGGATGACTAGGATGGAAGACCCATCACAGGGCTGCACAACACAGTTGCCTACAGGGTACACAGCATTAACCCTCTGCAAACCTCACTTCTGCCTGACAGCCTGCGACGGGAGCTGGGAGCAGGACCATCGCCTTCAAGCACAGCAGCTGGCACTGCGAGGATGTACCCGCAGCGTGACTGTAGGTCGTGACAAACACTCGTTAATACTTGTGAGGGGAGCATGATACAACACGGTTAATACAAGGTATGGGGGGTATTCAAAGCTCCTTCCCCCTCAAATATCTCACTCTCAATCTTGTCTGACTTTTTATGAGCTGCAATAAATCCCATAAAGCTTCTGCCCGCTGCCCTTAGGACAAAGTACTGACTGAAATGTTTGAATGTATCGATGCTCCTCACAGAAATCTATTGTTTTATTCTCTATATTGAATTGTTTTAATTGTAAAGTGATAACTGAAGTGAGAAGTCAGGGTTTCACTAGCAGGTCACAGGATAACAGCATTTGGCTGTCCTCGCACCACTAACAATAAATGTAGTAATAAAACTCTTTGTTTTCAAAGAGAGCTGCAAATTGTTCCCTGACGAAAATTGCTACATTAGATTTCCCTTATTTGGCCTGACGGGCGTCGGAAGGGATGGCAGCTTTTCCCAGCGCTGTTACTGACGTATTAGAACACAGTGCGACGAGGATACAAGATAAAAGTGTGGTTTAGACAACTGGAGACCAGTGATTCCAGAAAACTCAGCTGTTTAAATAATGAAACTGTATTAACAAATAAAGAGACCGACTGCTTTGAATATTCCTGCTGGTACAAGTTGCCGCCACTTGGAGTAAAATTAACCGCTAACCTTCCATGGCTGTAACTGCGAAGGTATTACTACGTCTAATTGTTACTGTGATCCTATCAATTAAGCAGCACAGAAATTAGGATTGCTAGTTCAATAATGCTCTTTGAAGTTAATAAAACACATCCTGCCTCGGGTTCAAAATCTTGATAAAGTGTTTTGCCCCACAAAATAAATTAAAAAAAAAAGAGTTTGGGGATAAAAAAAACCCCACTTTTGCATGTGCAAAGGAAAACTTGGCTGATGAATCCCAGGAGTTTCTGTCCCTCTAAGTGGTCCACGGCGAGCTGGTGGCCACGCGTGCTGTGCTGCCTCCCAGGCAAGGTGTCAGCAGAATTGCTGTGGCAAGGGAGCGAGGAGAGGAGGATTCCCCCCCTCCTCCTGGGGGAGGCCCAGCGTAACCCATCGCTCTCTGAGCACAGGACGCTCGTCCTGGTTTCTCTTCTGTACCCAACTGCTGGTTTTTGCAAGAGCTGAAGAAATGGAATTATTTCGGAGACTTTTCCTGTCCTCTCTCAGATGTGGGCAAAACTGACCACAAACCTTAAAACTGGCGAGGGAGGGCTGACCAGCAGACAGCGCGGCCACAACAGCTCCGTCTGGCTGCTTTGGAGGTCGCTCAAAAGGGAAACTTTTCCTATGTGAATCCAGAGTAAAAATCTGAAGTCGATGCCTCAAATTATATCTTAGCACTTCTGAAAGATTTTATCTTCCACTTTCTTCTGCAGCTAAAAACACTGCAGAGCATCCAAGTATTTCAGCAGAACAAATTTCCTTTTCCCCCCTCTCTTTTTAAGCCTTTTCCCCCCTCTCTTTTTAAGCCTTTTCCCCCCTCTCTTTTTAAGCCTTTTTGTAAGTAATCAAGAAATAAATCAACTATAGTCTAGAGAATAAAAAAGAAGTTTCTTAACAATGAACTACTAGACGTCAAGTAACCAAATCCTTTGGTTTTGGTTTGGTTTGTTTTGGCAGACTGTTTTTCACTCAGTATCTAAACCTTTTGGGGGACTTTAGGCACTTCAGCCACCCACCGCTTCCCAACAGAAGAAAACACCACCAGGCAATTTTAAATCTCTCTTCCATCACTCCCACTTGCTTCTCCCAAAGAATTGAGAAGCCTCCATCTTGTGGCCCCCCTCCTTTCCAAGTGCCTCCAGCTATTTCAAGCTAAAGGCATGCCATGCTGGTCGGCCGGGCTGCCTCCTCCTCGGCACAGTGCAGAAACCCAGCATGGATCTGCCTCCTGAAAGCGGGACACGGAGGGGGGCGGATAATGGCAACCATGCACATTCTGCAGGCTAACAAATCGGGCACCAAGCTGGGACTGCGGGTTGTATGTCCAGGCCAGTACACCCTCTGGCAAGTCCTGTCTCTGGTCACTCCTGCTTCATCTTTTGCTCTCCGCATCAGATGGTCTTCAGGGCAAGAAGTCTTCCCACAGCCCTCCCTAATGATGATGAGGACCCGATGGCCAGTGACAAGTCACAGCCACAAGTCCCCTGTCCCACCCAACACTGGGGATCTTTCTAGCCTCTGAGTTCTCCCAAGTGGACTGCTTTCTGCTCTTTTCTGCTGTAAGGAATCATGCTCAGCCAGCTCACCTCCCACTGGCTCCAGCACAAGGGCATCGCTGGAAACATGCCTGGGGCAGAGGACTGGCACTGGCAAGTCAGAGGTCAGCTGTAATGTCAGCCCACTCTTCAGCGTGGATCTATGTGATGTCTCCACCATGGGACTAGAGAGACAGACTAAATAACACCCTCCTGGGAATAGCAAGGCAGCTGCACACGCAGCTACAGGCAGAAACAACTTTCGGTTGGGCATCATTCTGGACCCAGTGAGCACTGTCTGTCTGGATGATCTCCCGTGATGTGAAGACTCTGCTCTAAGTCTTGCTCCGCCAGCAAAACCTCCTGAGTCAACAGAATGAAGTTTTTGTTCCTGTTGGGAAACCTAAATCAAATGATGGGGGCCATGCAACAGACCTCCTTGCTCCTTATTCTGATTAGAATTCTTCAATACAATCCCCACTTTACTTAAAACAAGGCCTTCTACCTCTACCGAGACATGCCTTCCCAGCGTGAGCCGCCAAAGAGCTGCCAGCTAACCTGCTCTTCAAGAGAGCTTGTAATAACTCCACAAAGTCGTACTGAACATTACACAGAAGAAGAATAAGGTAAATCGAACAGGGCAACAGGGGAGAAAGCACACATCTGTGGTCTTGCTGAGTGAATGGCCCTCTGCAAAGGGCCAGCGCTCTTATAGCCAACTGCTGCTGAGCCCCTCTATAACCGTTACAAGTCACTCTCTGGCATGGCAAGAAGAGGAGGCGATACCTGCAAGATCTCAGCAGAAGTTAGGTGCAGGGAGGACAGGCCAGTGAGCTCCAATTTAAACAAATGGCCCGGGTTGCTATGGAAACCTCAAGGATGGAAAAGAAGCGCTTTGAAAACAAAACATCGTGAGGCAGATTTCATATCCACTCTGAAAAGGTTTATGACCAGAAAAGGCAAAGTGGGTGTTAAAATCTTTTTTGCGAAGTCAATAGTAGCAGCACTTGAGGAGGAGGCATTATGGATTCACAGCACCCATCATACGTCTCCCACCCCAAACCCCAGAAGAACAGTGTTCTGTACCTTGCCAACACTATGGTATGAAAATTCTGGTTTCTTAACCCCTTCCTGGCACCCCGTCTCCTTTTACATTACTATTGTAGCTATAAATTACTATATGTAGCTATAAGCAGCCCATCAGTCATAAAATTATCTATGGCTTAAAAGCTAATCAAGACTGAAAATCCTAAAGAGTTGGGTTTTTTCAGAAAAAAAAAAAAACAGCAGAGAAATGATGGAACTTTGCTATTGATTTTAAATAGCGTGTGCTCAGATCAACCTGGTGTGGCCCAACAGCGTAGTATTCAATCAGATATATTCTCACCTCATCGAGAGTTCGTGCTTGAATATTCAAGTATTCTGTGATTAAATGATTATTGCAAATAGCATGGAGACAGAGCGATTCCTGACACCAGTATGATTAATTAATAACGTTATTGTTTATCTAGGTGTTAAATAAATTAATGGTTACATATTGTTGATGGAACCACTTGTCCTTTTGTCAGAACAGCTCCATCCCGCACATTCCCTCGGGCTGGCAGGCCACCATCCATCCTTACCAAAGACAGCTTCCATTCATCTGCTCCTTATCAAGCCGGAGGGGCACTGTATTTTGGAAAAGGTGATGGCTGTTTTGGAAAAGGAAATCTTAACTGGGGTAACTAGTAGACTCAATCTGTTTGAAAGCCACAGACAACAAAGAGTTTTGAGGAATGCAATTTTTCAGCTTTTCTTGGAAGAGATACACATACTCTGCTGAAAAATAACATTTCCGAATGAAGAAATAGGAAAAAAGTAAACACACAGTTCATATCTTCTACATAAAAAAAAACATCGTCATACCTGCAGCAGGGAGCATACGAGAGGTGACAGCGGCAATGAGAGGGGAAAGCAAAAGGCTACAAGAGGCAGTTTGGGACACACAGGAAGCACACAGAGAATATGGAAAACAAAATTCGGAGGTTCTCTGTTGGCAAAGCAGCTCTTAGCACCTGCTCCACTACCTCATATGGACAGACTACTCCATGCTTAGATTAGTGAGTCTGGCGATAACAGCAAAACCAAAAACTCTGGGCAACCCCCACCCCCGGGCCCAAATCCTCTCTGTATGTAGAACCCTTTGTTTTCAGATAAACAATATATTTTACTTTGAATTACTGTAATGTATTCTGATTTTAAACCTTTTTTTCAAAAACCTTTTGGCTGGAAATACTATACTGTCAAAACAGTCCTGTGAAGGAAGACAGCCTAATAACTGGGAAGTAAATCTTTCGGGTAGCATTTTTAGAAATACTGTTTTCAAATCCATGTAACTAGGGCAAAGGTTCCTGCAGCAATCTTTAAGCTGAAGAACAGAACCTAACTATGTTATTACCGTTATCAATATATTACCCTCTGCACTTGACTCCAACAGCAGAAACAGCTGAACAGTAGCACCAGAAATTTTCAAGTTGCCCCAGTCTCAAGTGAAAAATCTTTAGGTGCCATGAGAACAGCACTGGGCTCAATACTTCTCAAATCTCACTTTTGCGCACATTCATCTTGAGAACTTAAGAGTGCTTGCAGCATTCTGGAAAAAATTTCTACCTACAGGAAAAATGTTCCTGCAGAAAGCTCTCCTGAGGAGATGTGGGCTGGAATCTCCTCTGCTCTAAGCCATTTCCTGCTGTCCCGGCAGGCAGGAGGTTGCAATCCGCTGCCACCTGGCTAGGTGACTTTTTTGGGAGGAGGTGGGGGGAGGAAGGAAGGACCCATAAGTTCCCAGCTGACCAAGAAACTTGAGCTCTATGCCAACTGTTCCCCTTGCAGCCAGGGCACTCAGGATAGGGGGAGGAACAATGCCACGAGCCTTCTCCCCACTGTCAACCAGATTTGGATATAAGCAGCAGCACAGCCGACACAGAAGAGAGAACAGAACATAGCAGACACCAGCAACAAAAGGGTATCACCCCAAGAGAGCTCCATGCGATACAGCACTTCTCTTATAAATCTTTTTATTGTTGGGGAGGAAACCTTCTCTCAAACCGACAGAAATAAAGAAACTAAAACACAATTTCCTATTGTAAATTGAAACCGAGAAAGTAAGTGAAAAACTGTTCTTCCGCAACAGTATCAGCCTCCAGGGCCCTACCATCAGTTATGTGCCACAGCTTCATTGAATTCAAATGAGTTGCCATTTCCATAGGGTGAAGAGTTTGGGGATTTAAAAGTTTCCATCTAGTCCCCATCTCCTACTCTCTCTTGCAGCATGACTCTCTTAACACAGTGTAAATAAACGTAGCTCATATGAACTGACAAAGGCTAAAGTGTTGCCTTGTCAGAATACCTGGAGAAATTAGCACTGCCCCTCGGTTAAGGAAAACCACTCTCTGTCAGGACTGCCAAACCTGGGCACACATACAGGGATGTAGACAAAACTCCGGTTACTCAAAGAAAGTAAACATGAAAGTAAACGTGCCTCCTTCAACACTAATTCTCAGGACATACGTCACAGAGCCCAGATCTTACATTCAAATGCGAGGAATTAACATTAAATATACTCAAAAAATGTATTTCTATACAAACTGGGATGAAACTGAAGACATTATTAGATAACAAAGTAAGTTTTCTAAATAATATTCATTCATTTTAGAATAATAAGCTATTTCAAAAGCTGTATAGTGCTTTAGGTAGAGAAGCTACTTCTAGAGTTGTTTGATACACAAAGAAAATTATTCTGCCTAATTTCAGAGCACAGGGTTTGAAATGGCTCAACAGTCTGTTCTTTAGGTGATGAATAACATTAAACTACAGGCATAATTGAAGATTGATAACTTGATTGCTCTCATCAAATAACAATTTTAAACTACAGCAAATGTTGGCTAAGAGAAATATTTTCTAAACACCAACTTACTCTTGCACCGAAGAGGGACGCTAACTTGCTTAACAATATCAATGTGTTACAAGGCATAGAGTATTTATGATTTACCCGTTCTTAAGTCCTACTTCAGGCAGAAAGTAAAGACCTACCAAACCTATGTTTTGATCCAGTACAGTGGATGCCATTTAGCTGCAGGGAGAACTTAACCACGTAGGTAGCATACCTGACTTTGCATCCAGACAGCAGCCATTAGCTCACCGGTTCCTACCAACAGGTGAGATGTACCTGGGGCGGGCAAACTTGAGGAATTCCAGCAAGTCAACCCAGAATCAGGTCTGCGTTGCTGACTGCTTCTCTGTAACAGCAGAGGTTTGAGAGGTAGCCCTCCAAGTAATATTGTTTAATGCACTACGCATTGACCTAGGAGCAGCAGCACCAGAGTGAGTGCTGCACGTGGTGCTACTACACTCTACTTAGTGTAGCTTTGCAACTCACTTACATTGTGATTACAACAATTTGGGTCCAAATCTTTGGACCAGTTCTTCTGGGTATCAAATCTGGCAGTACAGGCCTAATTTTTAAAGATCCTGACATTTCCTGTCCCACCTGAAATCACTGGAAGCCATAACTTAGTGTGCTAAAAAGAAAAAAGAAACTAAGAATTTATTAGCAAATTCTGAAAGTAATGTTTTTCGTCTCTTTGTGTCTTTTTTCCTGCCTATGACACAGGTAACAGTTTTAAGCCAGCAGGGATGGAGGACTGTTAATATTCAGGTAATGGGCAAGCTTCGACCTGGCTGGTAAGCCTCATGGCTAAGATGTCTCTGTTGCTTGCCTTTGTCTGTCTTGTCTACATGGATAAAGAGTTAGGATAAAGTCTGACCACAGACTGCATAGCAGAAGGGAGCCTTGGCCCTCTGTTCTACTGGACACTAGTATAATTCAAGTAGTTATATAAATAATGAAACTGATTGCTTCATTGGAAAAGACTTTGCAACCTACGAATAAAAAGCAATGCACTACCCCTTGGTGAAATGAGTACTACTCGGAGATCATCATGAAGTGCAGCTTTCTCATTTGTGTACACACAGCACACACACAGCTGCCTTTCCATTAAAGAATCCTGTTATGTTGTTACTTAGAACATTGACCACTACTTGGGCGGGAAAGGGGAGACAAGAGAAAGTGCAAAAATAACTGCTCACTGAATCTCTCTGCTCCAGTTGGAACCTCTCAGATCTTTCATGCGCTTTGTGTTCTTTTAAGAAAGATTATTGTTTTTTCACAAACTTAAAGCCAGTGATTTAGTATCATCTAATAGCATACCATTTCTGAAAACAAACCAGCACTGTCCACGTAACACAGGCAGCTTCTGATTGTCGAAGATCTTTATAATACCAGTTCTTTTCCCCCATCAGATGTTTCACAGAACTCTGTTCCCGCAAGGCTTCCTTTAAATCTGTAGCAATCTGAGGCTCTGGATCTGCTGTGTGCCTATGCCCAACAATGCCCAAGGCGCCTCTTCACTTCCAAACTCCATCGGGTTCTGGATAAATGATCCTAAACGTCAAGTTTATCCGTGCATCTCTAGAATGATATTCCTTAGGCACTCGATGCTGTAAGCAGCATTAGGAAAAAAAAAAAAAGAAAAAGAACAAAAGCATAAGCTTCTGTATTTAAAATACCGGTGATCAAACAATGTAAAAAGCCTTCATTTCCTGTGATAGTTTATTATCAACATTTCTAAGCATTTAGGTAAGGCAAAAACTTCATGTTCTAACTGCTCAGGGCCACTGAAAACAAAAGGTCTCTGTAGATTACTGTAGACTTGTTAAATTAAGTTGCAACTTATTTATATTCCAAATTCCTAAATTGATTTTGCTCTTTCAGCTGCAGGCTGCAGTCTTCACTGCTGAACTTTAATGCTGGAACATCTGAGATGATTACATCATTTAGCACTTGAAAAAAAGCCTATTGTTTCTGTGTGTGCTTTGAAATTCTGAGGCAGACAGCAATATTAATGTGCTGGGAAACAACTGTGTCACTGGAAGCAGAATGTCCCATACCTTTATGGAAGTGCCTCCTGCATACTTGGAAAACTGCACTGCAAGTAAAGCACACAGATGGTGTCGAGTTCTCACCTGCCAATCCTCCTGGGTAGCTCCTTCCATCAGCAACAGAGTCCCGTGATCAAGTGGGATTCTTAGTCTTTCCACGTAAGTATAGTCTCCATTCTCTTCCTAAAAAGAAATGTCAGACACTGAAGAAGTAGGCATGTGCATTTGGCAGAAAACCAGTCCTCTATAGCAGAGCTTAAAAAGCTGTGAGGTGAGAGGAGGAAAGGAAGCTCTTACAAGATCAAGAAGTCTAACTAAACCTCTCTGTTACATATTTGATAAGTTCAGGAGCTGAGCATTTTAAGGATGAACAAAGCCATTGCATCTCACTGCCTGGACAACACAGGTGAAGTTCAACAACAAGTTCTATAACTTTATTTTTAAGTTATAGAAAGCCACAGACAGCTTGAAAGTGTAAAGTGGATAATAAATGTCCTCCACTGAAAAAAAGAGTATGACAGTTTCTGTCTCTACATTGTACAAATACAGGATTAACCTTGTTCCGAGTATACTGCCTATAGCGAACAGCCTGAATGCATATTTGTTATTGAACCACTGCCTCTAGAAGCAGACACACCAGGGTTTTTTCCAAAGAGATCATCAAATCTGTTGTTTGTTCTTGAAAGAGAAGTCAGAAATGCACAAAAACTACAAAGAGATGAGAAAAAAAAAATTAGGCAAGGTCTGAGCTTCTAAAGCATGATGGTGTTCCTTTAAGGGACCATATATCTTAGGCAGTTGCTGAAAATGCTTCAGACTTTTTATTTTTTTAATTAGTTAGGCAGTGTCTTCTCTTCCAGTTTCTTATAATGGTTGGTGGACTCCTAAAAATCACTCCTGCTGAGTGATTAGGAGGAGGCACGACATTATTTCAGACCCAACTGAAGGCAGCAATTATTCCAGACTCCACAAAATCTGTTACTATCAGAGTGGCATTTGTCACATTTGTCATGTAAAAGGAAACTGTACTTTGGAGGGGAAAATAAAAAAAAGAGATGAGAGGTCACAACTTATGTCACTTGTTAACAGAAGCAGATCGCAAAGAAGGCGGAAACAATACAGGACAACTGAGACTGGGAAAATGGAATTACCGCAGTAAGATTTCACCCAGTTTGAGGTGAAGGTGTTAGTTACCTCACACTGACAGAAGACCCACATTTCTGAAACGGGAACAAACATTACAAAATCTCCAGGCTTCAGCTGTATGTTGAGTTACCCAGGAAAACTAACGGGGCTCTGCACAGACCTGACAGTTAGATGAAAACATTAACAGGTCATAAAAGGGCAGACATAGTCTTTTGAGAGCCATTAAAAAGACCCAACAGCTCTCATCCAACACATTTTAACACTTTTACAAAAACTCACATTTTCAAAAAGTTTAACTAACTTCATTGAAGTTTAATTGTGCAGTGGCCCAACTTGATGCAGTTCTGTCTTTTTAAGTTCATGGCTTGCTGAGAAGCTCAAAATAATGACACAAAGTATCAACTACTGAAAAAATTATGTCCTGGACTTAAAACAAAGTTTGATTTTCGAAAGAACAACTGGGAGTGTGTGTGTGTGTATAAAAAAGACACAGATAGAGTGAAGACTGCAAACCCTCTAAAATGCAGGAGAGCTTGGTAGGGAACAAATCAATTCCCAATAATAAAAAGCATCACTTGATGTAATTGACTAATTATTCACACCATTGACACTTTATATTCAGGTATGCAACTAGAAATCACAATGTGACAGAACAAGACTCTGGAATCAGGGAGTGCTGAAGGCATTCACAATCACCTGTAATATGTATTCTTTGGAAGGACAATGCGAAACATATTTTTAAGTTTCTAAAATTATTAGCCATTAGAATGGCTATATCATAGAATTGTTATCTTTCTCTGCTAAAAGTAAGGTATAACACCAGAAACATTTTCTTAAACTTCACAGGAAACAAGGAAAAAAATTTCAAAAATAGGTATTATAAACATGACTGCTGATGAAAAGCAGAGAAATACCATCACACGGCTGTTTTCTATTTCACTGGATTACATCATTTCACTTTGTGGATGGATTAACAGCGGACTTATTTTTATCTCTTGCTCATCTTGATTAAAAAGGAATTTTTCTAAGATAAATGATTTAGGAGAAAACATCCTTTTGGCTTAGAGAAATCAGTATGTAAAAGCAGTAGTTACTTTCTGTTTTAAATGGGGCATCTCTGAGCTTAGTTTTAACTTAGAAAAAGAGATTTTTATGTCAAATGGTTTTGCAGAGACGGTGAAGTTAGACAAGAAGTTTTTACTGTCTTACATGTCGTTACTAACACTGTCCACCAAATCTCATTTCAGAACTTTTCTCTCTAGAGCTGATGTTAGACACAGAGAAAACTTAGTTGAGTTTCAGAGGTCAAGGATTTTATGAAGGAAATTTATTCTTGATATCTAAGGACAAAAAGAATTTTTTTAGAATACTGATAACAAACATGGAAAGAAATGCATCAGGTAACTTTTATATGGTCACTTCCTAACTCTATACACGTATTACAGAACCACCTGCTTCCAAGAACAGCCCTAGTAAAGCAACTCTTCTGCTTCTTAGTATATTAGAATTTTCATCATCTTGAGTTGCTCATTCAATACAATCCAAACTTTACACTGTCTGCATACATTGACTACAACTATTTTTTTTATCCTTAATTCAAGTAACTACAGTTAATAAGTGAGGAAAGCTCTGCATGAGTTGATGGGAAGCTGTGAATATAAAATCTGTAAGCACTACTGGACTACATCAACGTTTTTTTCTTAAAATGGTATCAAAATCAAAAAGGTAAGGAAGAGAAAAGTTCTAGTATAAATCTATATAAATCACCTAAGTTTGTTTCTTAAGTCTCAGGCAAGTTTATTGAGATAGTGGAAAGCAATGGCAAAATATCAGATACAACCACACAACTGGTACAAATAAACAGAAAAGGCAGTATTTAGAAGAAAGAATGCTTAAAAGAAAAACTGCAGCAGGTAAAGTAAAACAGTTTCTGGCAGTATGTTAATTTCCATTATAAGTCTCCTTAATTCCAGTGGAGAATCTACTCCTGAAATGTATTTGTAGCTTTTTTTACACGCTGAAATCTTACTAAGAATTATTTCTACTTATCCACAAGGGATGCTTGTTGATGCAGATTCAAATAGGCTATGCATGTCTCTACACCCTTTCACCATTACGATACGATGAACACTTACTCATCCAGTACAGTACTCACCAAAAAAATACCCACAAAGAAACCCAAACACAAAACCAGAGAACTGACCCTTTCCTTCCCCTCACCCTAGAACAATCTTCAGGAAACAGAAAATATGACTTGCATCTAAATATTTTCTCTTTTTCATTTTTTGACAAGGAAAAATGCAGAGAAAGGATAAAAAGATTTCCTTTTGTGACGGTTTCAGAGTGGCCTATATAAACACCACCAAATTCCTACCAGACAAATGCCAAAATTCACACAAACATGCACCAAAAAACCAACCCACCAACATTACCGGTATTCTTTGCAGTTAGAGAAACAGGATTTTATTCTCTAATAAGTTCATCCACATTTCAAAATGTAATATGGAAAATACTTGTAGAGATAGGAACACGAACTGAAGTCTCTGAAGGCTCTGATCTAGTATTCTTCAATAGCACTACAAGATGTTCCCTGACTTGTGGTGCGTACTGTTTTGTACCCAGTACATGATCACACACAGGCAACCACTCTAGGGTTGGGGTTTTTTCCAGTACCATTTATCCACAGTGAGCTTCTACCATAGTATTTCTCATCTTGCATTTTCATTCCGTCTTTCATCTCAAAATACTTAAAAGCACTTATAAGAACAGAGGGAAATGAAGGCCTTTGAAACTCTAGACTCCGAAATACTAGAATGTTGGCCCTCAAAGAGGTTTAATTTTGTGAGGAAAAGGATTTACTTTCTCTTTCCCTGCTCAATGAAGACTAACTCTGGAAAACCCGATGTACTGATACTGGCAGATTATAAACGAGGGGGAGCCTGAATGCCTGTGATGACTGTTAATCTGAATCCCTTTTCCCTAGACTACTTTCCTCTTCCTGTAACTTGCTTTTGAGCAAAGTAATGCTCAAACTTCAAGTATCTACAATCAACTTTAACTTTCTCTTAATGAAAGAGAGAATGCTACATTACAATAGAGTATGAAAATTACTTCTTTGGTGGTACAGCCTGAAAGGTTGTAATTTCCATCAGAGCCTCTTGTAACTCCCACTTGGCAAAGCATCTAGTGTCATAGGATGCTCTCAGAAAATTGCAGGCTTTGGGAATGTGCGAAGAATACGTAATGTGTCCCATATAATTATTAAGTATGAGTTCCCTTGGGTACAGGATGCAGTTAATAGAAACTTATTCAAAGATCACACTGCACATGGGGATCATAACTTAGAAACAGGTATGTCACACTTGCACACTTCATAGGTAACAAGACTCAGCTAGTCAGAAATATCAGGTCAAAGGCACTGACGAAAAAAAACACGCGGAAATCTTGACGGATGTATCTATAGAAAATCATCCATCTCAGGAAGAAAAGGGAAGAAATCGTGCAGGACTGATCAAAGAAGGCGGCCAATTATGAATGGCACAGATTGAATTTCCCCCTTTGCTCATAGTGGGTGTCTTCAGAAAATAGAAAACATAACAAAAAGACATCTTACTTAAGAACTGGGTTTAATTTTTAAGAGTGAAACTGCAAAGTTTATACTGAAATCTAAATGGCTTTGATTCTCATCCATCGAAGAGGAACACATGCAATTCGAGAAATTAATCTAAGCAGCATTTACAGTTTCTCAGAGGAATGAACTTTCCAGCTGACATTCTATTATCATCACAGTATCAAAGATACTTACTCATGCTATGCCCACTGATACAATGCACTGGTGATGTGATCTCATGCTCATGGACCAGGATTAAAATCACTTCAGACAACAAAGAACTTACAAATTAGAGAACTAGTGAAAAATAAAAATAATTAATTTGTTTTCTTGTTCAAATTCTGACCTTTGCTGTTCACGACTATCTGACGCAAGGTGGCTCTTGACGGGCAGACTGTATGCTGATGTACTGTCAGCAGTTTTCTAATGGGCTGATAATCATCACCTTTGCTTTCTGCATTACTTACTCAGAATAAATAGCAGCATAAGAGGACAGCAAACTTCTTCCCAAAGTTAACAAAGACTACACATGCAGAAAAGACATCTGAAGCAGGATACACCAAAATGAGGCCTGTCTTCTCAACCCAGGAAAGCACAATTCCTTTACTTGGATAAATATGAATTGCAAAATTTAAGTTTTACATTGGCTTATAAACACAGCATTCCCAAGCACAGCTTTTTATCTAGAAAGAGTATTCACTACTGAATCACCAACTAATTGCTGAAAGGATGTTCCACACATGGCTCCTTATCAAAGTAAAAGATCTCTCTTTAGTTTGTGAAGTATGATAAGACAGTTTAGTATTTTATGGAAAAGAAATCATCTCCTTCCCTCTGTTCACTGTCCCTCAACCTAAACACACACAAGTCAAAACGCAAACATTATTAAGAGGATTTTTACTTACAAGAGAAGTCAGAGCTACTCTTCATCCTGCATACATTATGCATTATACAATGTTTGCTTGAGTTTATGAAAATGGTATCAACTCTTTGGTTCATTTACACAGTGAAAGTCCCCTTCCACCACCGCTGATCTCATTTTAAGTAACAGGAAAGGCCCTTATTTGGGCAGGAGAGTGCCCAGGTTGCAATTTCACTGCAGTACTATACCGCTGCACATTATTAGAGTGGTCCCGTTCCCATCTTCATGATGCCATGTTCCATGCGACAGATTTCTTGATCCCTACGCTTATTCCACAGAACTTGACGAGCTGTGCTTTCATTAACTAGTATTAAACACTTAGTAATTAAGTTCTCTAAACAGGGGGAAAATACTAAACATATTAGTAAATATAGGACTCTCAAAGTTATATGAACACTCACAGGGGAGGGTTTCTTCCTCATCTCAAAGGTCCGGGTAGCACCAAAGCTGAGCGAGGCAATGACAGGATTTTTTCCCAGTGATGGTTCATCGTCACTGTGCCAGTCTACACTATCCTTCTCATTTCGGTAGAGGTTGCAGAGAAGAGAGTTGAAGGTATAGCCACTGAACTCTTCAATGCGCTCCTTAAGCATGGTCAGCAGAGGATGCCACTGTAATCAGCACAGCAGAACAGTAAATACAATGAAAGCAGGCCAGCAGCAGATAACATAAGACACAAAGGGAAAACTACTAAGAAACAAATATACTGCACTTTAATCACAATAAACTCGAAATCAAACAAATGCCTCTGAACAATTCTGATATTTTTACTAAAGCTGAGGAATGGGCTTTCTTCAAAATATGCAAATGTTACCTATTGCTCAATACTAAATTATCTCTTAAAACTATGAAGAGTGTTATATAATGCCTTTCATACTAATGTAGCCAGCCACCCCAATTAACTGAAAAGTGAGAAAGCAGCCAGAGTGAAATCTACTTGAACTGACCACGAACTGGGAGTTCTTCACTAAGACAAGGGGCATGCAACTTCTCCCATGCATACCTGTTTTTTTAACCTCCTGGCCAAGCTGGAGGAGTTTAACACAGGGCTCTGATAACATCTGAGTTACTTGGCCATTGCTGGCGGGCATAGTGCATCCAGAAAGTTGCAATCAGTGACTAAATGACACGCTATCAATTGCCTGCAGCTGTTGACACAGAACAAGAGACAACACTGTCACAGCACGGCCCCCTGTGCCCCGCTCTGTTAGTACAGCTTGTTGAGCCTGACTCATCACCTCTTGGGGTTTTGACTTCGACATGGTAACTTTTCGGTGGTTCACAAAACCAGTGTCACAGGCCCTGAATTTCATCCTTTCCTTTGCTAACATCTTGCTGAGCCCATAGCCCACGGCAGCTCTGCACATTCCATTACAACTCAGTCCAGTGAATCACTATTTAATGTTATAAACTCACATCATAACTTTCATCTGTCAGACTGCTTTTAAGTACTACACGTGTTTAAAAAAAAAACAACAAAGCAATGTAGGCCATAATTTTTGCCCATTATATAAGCAGGAACAGAGATCAAGAGAGGATAAAGGACTGATTCCAAGCCTCCCAGTGCACCACTGGCAGAAGGAGGAACAGACAGCAGGAATTAGTTCCTAATACCCGCCTCTAATAATCAAGTCTAAACCACCTTCTTTTCATGCTTACCCATGTTTAAGGGGTTTTTTTTTTACCTATTGGCTACAAGGCAGGAGCCTCAACACACCATCTTCCTCTATTAGAGGTATTTCTAGCTAAGTCACCCCTTCAATGACTAAGCATCATGTGAATAATTAATGAGACATAAAGACAGCTTGCAGCTGTGGGACACGTGGCTGCTCATGGCTTGGACAGGCATACTCTTTGCTGGGTAAAAACTGGCTGGAAAGCCAAGCCCAAAGCATGGTGGTAAATGGAGTTAAACCCAGTTGGCAGCAGGTTACAAGTGGTGCTCCCCAGGGCTCAGTATTGGGACCAGTTCTCTTTAATATCTTCATCAATGACCTGGCCGAGGGGATCAAGCGCACCCTCAGTAAGTTTGCAGATGACACCAAATTGGGTGGGAATGTCAGTATGGGATCTGGACAGGCTGGATTGATGGGCCGAGGCCAATGGTACGAGGTTCAACAAGGCCAAGTGCCGGGTCCTGCACTTGGGTCACAACAACCCCATGCAGCGCTACAGGCCTGGGGAAGAGTGGCTGGAGAGCTGCCCAGCAGAAAAGGACTTGGGGGTGTTGGTTGAAAGCCAGCTGAATATGAGCCAGCAGTGTGCCTGGGTAGCCAAGAAGGCCAACAACATCCTGGCCTGTATCAGGAATAGTGTGGCCAGCAGGACCAGGGAAGTGATCGTGCCTCTGTACTCAGCACTGGTGACGCCCCACCTCAACTACTGTGTCCAGTTTTCGGCCCCACATTACAAGAAAGACATTGAGAGTCAGGGCTGCATCAGAAGAACTGTGGCCAGCAGTTCAAGAGAGGTGATTCTGCTCCTCTACTCTGCTCTCATGAGACGCCACCTGGAGTCCTGCATCCAGCTCTGGAGCCCCCAACATAAAAATGACATGGACCCCTTGGAGTGGGTCCAGTGGAGGGCCACAAAGATGATCAGAGGGCTGGAGCACCTCTCCTATGAGGACAGGCTGAGAGAGTTGGGGCTGTTCAGCCTGGAGAAGAGAAGGCTCTGGGGAGACCTTATAGCAGCCTTCCAGTATCTGAAGGGCACCTACAAGAAAGCTGGAGAGGGACTTTTTACAAGGGCATGTAAGTGATAGGACAAGGGTTAATGGCTTCAAACTGGAAGAGGGTAGATTTAAATCAGATATTAGGAAGAAATTTTTCACTGAGGGTGGTAAGACAGTGGAACATGTTGCCCAGAGAAGTTGTGGATGCCCCATCCCTGGAAGTGTTCAAGGCCAGGCTGGATGGGGCTTTGAGCAACCTGGTCTAGTGGGAGGTGTCCCTGCCCACGGCAGGGGGCTTGGAACTAGATGATCTTTAAGGTCCCTTCCAACCTAAACCATTTTATGATTCTATAATTCTGGAGCATGTCCAGAGAAGGGCAACAAAGCCGGTGAGGAGTCTGGAGAAGAAGTCTTATGAGGAGCAGCTGAGGGAACTGTGTTTGTTTCGTCAGGAGAAAAGGAGGCTGAGGGGAGACCTTATCACTTTCTACAACTACCTGAAAGGAGGTTGTAGAGAGGTGGGGGTTGGTCACTTCTCCTAAGTAACAAGTGATAGGACAAGAGGAAACAATCTCAAGTTGCACTAGGGGAGGTTTAGGATGGATATTAGGAAAAATTTCTTCACCGAAAGGGTTATCAAGCATTGGAACAGGCTACCCAGGGGAGTGGTTGAATCACCATCCCTGGAGGCATTTAAAAGACGGGTAGACGTGGTGGTGAGGGACATGGTTTAGTGGTGGTTTTGTCAGAGTTAGGTTGATGGTTGAGTTGATGATCTCAAAGGTCCCTTCCAGCCTCGACAGTTCTAGGATTCTATGTAGGGAAATCAGTAACACAGTCCAAAAAAGCTATAGCTTCTAACTGGGCTGCGTAAATGTGCACTATGTGCAGGACATACAATGCAATGACAGAAGAGTCCAACAAGAATTGCCGAAAGCACTTTTCAGTGACCAAATAGGACTAGATTCCTTCAGTTCCTATCACAAAAGTATTTACTGCTAGAAATGTTACCGTATGGTGAATTTTTACAATTCATTGGAAACACCACTACAAACCTAGAGCAGTGGAAGTAGTTTTGTTGAAACATTACTGTGTCATCGACCACATCACCGCTTACAAAGAAACATTTTTCTAATACCAAAATTCATTAGGCACAAGAACTGGATTTTACGTAGCAGTGCTGCTATCACACCCAGACTTACCAAACAAAAAAGGAGTCGCACAATTACTCCTACAGATCAAGCATCCAAGGCAAGTAATTGGTTTTGTCCAAGCTGTGCACTAAATTACATTTTACTTGGGATATTTTTGTGGTATAAACCCTATTCTACAGGTAAGGACTGTGCTCTTTACACCATCCACTGCTTCTTCTAGGCTGCAGGAACTCCCACCTACAAAGCTAAGTGAAATGTCCAGAGTGCCTGTGTGCAGTCTGCCCATGTATCTGCCTACGGGCAGTTTCCAGCCAGTGGGAGGGCTGGCTCCCAGCTATGCAAGTTTGCCAGTGCATCTCACTTGCTGCTGGAGTTTGTTTCTCTCAGTAAAGAAGGAGAATTATTCAAGCATAAAAGACTGGATCAGCACGCATGACTAATTTAGGCCTTGTGCCTCTTGTATGAGAAAAGCAAACCAGTGGCCCAACAAATGCTAACTCTGAACTTTATGCAAACTGAACTGAAATCATCAATTCAGGGTATATAGGCTGTATCCAACCTCTGAGCAGCACCAGCTTCCACCACAGGCAATTCTGAAATGGATTTAAATATCAGTGTACAGCAGAATGATCTTGGAGGGGCACTTCCAATCCATAAAACCATTCAGCTTTTAGAAAAGTCTATTTAAAATATTATTCCACATATGACTACACAAAAAAAAAAAGCCTATTTTCCCACCACAAATTCCATAGGTTATAGAATTTCTGAACTATGGTATTTTTAAGACTACAAAATCTTCACAACTCATCTTGTTAAATAATGCCTTTCCACTTTTCCCAAACTGAGCTTTGCTAGGAGGTACCCACCTTTGGCAGCAGTTCTGGGACTTGGGACACTTCTCTCTCATGCTACCCAGCCTTCAACAGTCACATTTAATTTATGATTCAGAACATTGCAGCCTACTGCCATGGAAATTTCAAACAAAGCAATACCAAGAGACAGGCTGATAAGACAACAAGATGGAAGCCAGAGAGAGAGTGAATATGAACAAAACGTCAACAAGTCACTCAGAAGGTTTTTAACCCTTCTGAAATAGCGTGGGAAATTATGTCATACTATCTGGACTTGCTGAGCAGGCAGGTTTTGTGTGTGAATTTCATAGCACTCACACAGGAATCAACAATATGCCTAAATTCTCATTTAAGCATTACTGAATCTAACTGTTTCTGAAAGTAACTATTTCAGTAATTGATATCTACAGTGAAAAACTCAGTAAGACAGCGTACAGTACAATTTCCAATATAAAGATGCACAGAGTAAGTCACACAGAACAATTTAGTTTTGTCCAAAGCTACAGTGACCCAAAAGCAG
The DNA here is from genome assembly GCF_964199755.1 of Larus michahellis. NCBI lineage: Eukaryota > Metazoa > Chordata > Aves > Charadriiformes > Laridae > Larus > Larus michahellis. Next base: position 45,836,697 of record NC_133899.1, on the reverse strand, counting down.
AACATTAAACTCTGGAGTTTCCTTTTGTCACTCTTTAGTAACTAAATCATGCTCCTCTCAGTCAATCCACTCATAATACTTGTTTTATCAAACTGTCCACATTAGACTAGAATCTATTGTTGATCACAAATGAAATGCTCATAGATACTCCAGATAAAAATAGAGGATGGAAAGAATTTTTGTGTCTCAATCTCTGCAAAGGATTTCTTTGTAGATGATAATAAAATAAAACTGTAAACATATACATACGTTTGGGTTTGGCTGCATTGTCATCCTGGAGTACGTGTAAGGAAGTTCCCCATACCAGGAGGTAAGCCTTGGTTCCTCAAAAGATACTTCTAAAAAAAAGAAAATCAGGAAGACTTTCTCAGTTGCCTTATCAAAGGGCTTGAAAATGGAAAGATGATGAGAGTCTGCCAAGAAACTTCATCAAAAAGGGACTGTCCACTCACCTAAAGTTAAAAGGCAGCCCCTTTAGAATCCGCAGCCTTACATAATGAAATCATGTGAAGGAATGAGATTATACAAAGGCAGGCCTGTCTGCAAGAGGAATTACTTCACCAAAATCTCAGAACCACATCAATTTTCTAATCCCTATGCCAGACAGGGCAGGGCCTGGACAAGTTAAAGATAGCAAAATGAAACTGAAATTTTATTTATAATTGTGGCTTGGTTTATATTCTACTTCTTCCAGTGCCCAATACACTGGCATAAGTTGCAAGATGTATCCACTGGAAAGGATGAAGTGGAAAGGACTGCATCATCAATGGGACATTACAGAGGCAGAATGTAGCAAGGCTGGACAAGTAATACTTTGTCAAATATGCGTGTGCTCTGTAGTGTAATACAAACATCAAGTTAAAGTACTTTCAGCTTCTGAAAAGACTATCTTGGTAGCTATTTCTCACGCTTGACAGGTAACATTCTTCATTATACTGTACCTTTATTGCAAGCCAATAAACACATATGTTGAAGACATTTTCCGGCCCTGTCCAGTAACTACTCCAATATATTATCTTATATCCGTTCCTGACTGAAGATAAATTTAGCTAGAACAGGTGCCCCTTAGTGAACAAATCCAGAATAGCAGTCTCCTCACTCACTGCATACTGGAACTAACAAGCAAAGACAAGAGAAAAGAAACGTGCTCTGCTGGGATTTCAAGTGAGAGGCAAAAAATATTGCTGGCGACAGAAACCTCAAAGAACACAGTTTCTGCAGCATCACTGGGAGACAGTATGAAGGAATGGAGCACAGACTTAATCTAAAAAAAGAGTGGGAAAAAGAAGCGGAAATGAAGAGGAGGAAGTAAAATTCAAAGATTTTTAAGACAGGGAATTTTAATTTGCAAAGATCTCATTTAATTGGCAATTGCAACATGGTGATAAGAGATTATAAAGATATGCAGCAGTACTCTTCAGATATGCGTGGAAAACCTGGCAGGAAATATGTAAAGGAGTGGAAATATGTAAAACTAAAAATAATGATAAACAATTTTGTTATGGAAATGACCTGGGAATGACCTGAAAAGTTGGTCTACACACCCCTTACCCTGTCTGATGTGAGTTCTCTGACCCCAGGGTATGTCTTGGAGGAGTTGTTCAAACATCCAGTCTGCTTGTTCTGAGTCAATAAAGCCAGGAATCAAATGAATCCTAAGGAAGAAAAAGATAACGAAAAAAATTGAAGGAATATACACTTCTATATGTGCTTTGATAAAATATTCTAATTTCCAGGGTTCCCAAAGGACCTAAGAACAGCTGTAATAAATCAAATCAAAAGTCAAAGCCCAGTATCCTATTTCTGACCACAGCCAAAAGCAGGTGTGAAACAAAGAACAGAAGGTAGCAGGAGCTCCTGATGAGTCTTCCCCTCACCAAACACATTTTTAAAACCTATAAAAACATATGACACCAACAATATTCTACGAGTCACACAATCAGCCACAGACTGTGACAAATGGCATCTTTCTGCTTGTTATTAACTTCCCATTTGATAAATTAGATAGCCCTGATTATGGTACTGCAATCAACATAAGTAAATAATTGCTCTTTATTCACCACCTCAGAATTTGACAGCCCTTTATCACTACTGCCATCCTATCCTCTCTTTTCCAAGCACAAGAACCCTAAAGTATTTAACCTCTCCTACTTTTTATATTTTCATATGTACATTTTATATCCCGACTCTACTAACAGCAGCATTCAAAAATTCCAGCCACTGTGGTGGGCTACAGAGTAGGAATGCTGTTCACAAGAGGTTACTCTCACAACTCTTCAATGCTCCTAAGACATTACAGTAAGAATATATATATAGTAAAGGTACTAAAAGAGATGCAAAATACAATTATTAACTTTCCAGGTATGTTCTATTCCAGCAAGCTATTATGAAAACAAACTCCAGAAAATGACAGAATAACCCATAACCCATCCGGCTGCGTATCTTTTCTCTTTCCAGCTGGTCAAAGCTTTTACTTTTCAAATTGGTATAAAACTTCATCTGCAGTTTTAGAGGAAACCAAGACAAAAGCTTTGAAATAAATACATAAAAAGTTACTACGTCCATGGCATTTCTTCCTCTATTAATAATATCTATCAAATTCAGGAGAAAAGGATTAATATTGCAGCTAAGTCAGCAAGGTAAAATAAAATGCATTTTATTTAGTAGGAATCACAGAAAAAGTAGGTTTTGTTTTCAAGTGTCCTGAAGCTGAAAAATTAAGGCATAGCATGTAAGCAAAAGGGACAACCTTAAAGTTACAAAATCTGCCTAAAGTTAAATGCTTTTATTAAATTAATTTAAAACAAGTCCAATTTACAGCTAAAAGTTTTTGGTAGCTCTTAACTATACAACACAGACATCATGCACTTGCTAACACAGGAATACCGATCCAAATTTCAAGCAGCAACTTAGTCTGGATTGTGAAACAAACGGATGACGTAGCCCCTTCTCCTGATTCCGGACAAGAACAGTAAATGCAGTAAGCACTAGTTGTTAAGAGGTTCATTTTTCTTCTCTTCAGTGCTGCTCAGACTGCGTAAGTCCCTGCTACCTGATACTCAAAGTATTTCCAGAAGTACTCTAAACAGAAGATACACAGGAAGGGCAATGTGCACCTGCTAGAGCCAAAACACTCTGCAGAGACCAGACTTCAGAAAGCTGAATAGTACCATGTTGTTCTGCAACAGCAAATTACAAGTTTCAAAAAAAAGTGCAATTCACTTACCTAGAAATGCCAGTTGGTACTTTGCTGAGCTCATACACACCAGGCTTGCTGAGGATGTATGAAAGGAAAGAATCATCAGATGGACAAACAACATGAAATTATCATGCAACATGGACTAGAACCACTGTAAACCTGGACTAGGGAAGGTATTCTTTAAAAAGGAAAAGAAAAAAAGCTTTGCACTACTAAGGGAAGCACTAATGTTCTGGAGGCAGTCTGAGGTCAGAATAAGGCATGAAGGGGTGCTGCAGAAATGAGTTTGCGTGTACTTCCTGCCTCTCGCTCTCATTTCACCAAAGACTCAATACACAGTCTTAAGACTCTAGAGATATGTAAATGAAGGATGTCACAGGGAATCTAAAGGGGATAGCCATACAAGACTGCACCCTAAACCGTTATGTTTGCATTTACAGGTATACAAAGAACATGAGTGTGACTGAAGATGCAAAATCGAGTTTTTAGTCAGATGACCGATACCACAATTCTGCTAATAGCAATGTGTTCATCAGCCTGCGTGACACAGAGAAACTGAGTTACAGGTACCTGAGCAGTATAGTAACTATTGTAGCTGGTACAGAGGGTAAACGGTTCTTCCCTGTTATGAGTTGCATTGTCATAAAGTATTATTTACTCCTGTACCAACTGCCTGCTTCACCTAGTATCTCATTTTCTCCTCAGCTAGCTCCAAACTTTATACTGCTTAGAGCACTCCAGGAGCTAATTGCTCTCCACCATTACGCTCCCTCAAAACTGTTCACCAACTCATGAGATGATCGCATATTGTGTTTTGCACTGTACTGAAGAAAGTTAAATACACAGAAACTTCCAATCTCTTCCCTACTGCATATGCAGAGCATAAACTGTACTATATTACTGACAGCACACTGTTGTGATGACAGTGGCATTTCAGTCTTGTTTCCTCTGTATTTTTTTTATTTGTAAATAAGTGTAACAAATAAAAGGTCAGTGAGCCCTTAGAACACTTTTAACACACTGGATTTACTTAATAACTAGGTACTATGTTATTACTACTAATTATAAACAACATGCAAAGAACATATGGCTCTATCATTCACACTGAAATGGAAAGTTAAAACATAAGCAAATCTCTTATCATCTGGAAGTGCTTCTGGGAAATTCCGTAACTATTTCCAGCAATATTTTTCATGACTCTTGACAGAAACACTTCTCACAAAGTAGTTCTACTTAATGAACTGTTCACTACCACTCTAGCAGTGGGAGGGCAGCTGAACATCTCATCTGAATTATGCCTGCTCTGCACAAATACCCACCTAGCATCAACATAAAAACAACATACAGCAAGTCAAAAGATGAATCTGTAACTTGCCTCTTAGGAAGCACTCAGTAAGAAAATTCTACCACGATGACCAAACTGAAACAAATTTAATTTTCAAAATCTGTAACTTCATCATACACCACCACACCTTGTCACATTTCATGCCGAGGTTACTCTGAAAAGATCCCCATTTCAACACAAAGGGTAAGTGATCTACAATGTATGAATATCTAGCTTCATTATGATGTTTAGTAGCAGCTACTTTTCCAAGTGTTCAGAGGAAGCGCTGCTTGAGTTGCCATACCAACTCTATTCCTGGATAACAGTAACTAATTTCCAGCATAATTTACACAGGGACTGTTCTAGGAAAATGTATGTTGCTAACCGAAGGACGCGTATTTGCAGTTCTCTGGATCCAGAACATCCAATTATTTGTTCTTCCTGGCTTATACAGCTACACCAAAGCTATAAAAACTAGTTGACAGAGACTTGGACTCTCCTGATTATAAATTCAGTTCATGATAAAAGGGCGGAAAGTCCACATTTTGTACTGAATTTTCTTCCAAAGGCATGGCAGTTGTAAGTGGAGAAGGAACTCTTTTTCAGCAGATTCCCAGAGACCAACAGGACAGAAAAACCTCACAAAAGACAGTTATGTCAGCAGCATACTCACTCTATCACACCCGCCTCAGGAACTTTGCGCTCCACCTGAAAGGTAACAAGGTAACGTGGTGAATATTAAAGTACCTGGCATGCTCTAGTCAAACAGAACTAATTACCATCTCTAGTGACTCTATATAGCTACATACTGTTATGTCAGTGAGAAAAACATACCTCTGGACAATTGGTAAGCAGTAACAACCCACCCACTCTCTCCATGCCCCAGAAACTCTCAAATGCAGCTACCGCTGCAGGCGGTTTCTAACAATCAACTGCCCCCTAATGGACATTCATTTCTAAATTATTAGGATTATTACAACAGTTGCTATTTATTAACTGCAACAAAAAAAATTCTTATCCTTACACTTGGAAGTAAAAACCTACAGCAACCGTAGGAGGGATGAACAAATCCCAAGCCCCAAACAATGAGCAAAATACAAGACAGACCAGACATAGCAGGAGCTGATGCTTTAAAATTATCTGTACAGCTTGAGATAACTGGTTTTTGTTAAAACAAACACAGTAGTTTAATCCAGCCTGGATTATGATTCTGGTTGTCTCAGGGATTTATGCTTCTTGTCTCTGAGCTCAATGGAGCACTGAGACGCAAGGAGGTATCGAGCTGAGCAAGCAAGAGGGTCAAAATATAGTACTATATAGACATCAGGGCTGTGCCACAGAGAAAAGAGAATCTTCACAGACCATCTCCAACCTTTCTAAGCCAGGAAGACAGCCTTTCACACACTTCTGCCTTGGAAAGAAGTGTTCAATAGTTGTTTTTGTTTTTCCCAAGGAAGGAACTGCCCTCTCACTGCACAGACCACAATATCCTTCATCTGCTCACAGTACATAAAGTAAAGTCTATAAAACAAATCCGATGCTCTTTCCCTGTAACAAATAAGACAGGTATCTCAACTGAGGGAAAAAACAGAGCTCAAGTCACACATGGGACATTGCATCATTCTGAACATTTAGGAGGAGAACATACTCTTTTGGCTCTCTGAAAAAAAGTCAGTTATGAACAGGTACATAATGAAAGTCTGAGGCTAAACAGAAGGACCATAACTTTCTGTTTGCCATGTATGCAAGACAATTGCAAACTCTGCTTGGTAAAAGCCTAAAATTCATCTCAACTGAGTTCTCAATTTGTTTTTAAACACGAAATTATAATCTCAAAGTCTGATAATTTTTATCATTTGAAGCTTAATAAAAGATGAGATTCTGCTAGTTACTGTGTAATTTTTACCTCTGATGGCTTTTCAAAGACAAATTGCTTTTCAGTGTGAGGCTGATCTCTTCTGTTCCATGCCGGTCTGGCACCTGCAGGGGCAAGGCTGGTGGCCACAGGTGCCTTAGGTGCTAAAGCAAAGAGGAAAAAAAAAAAAAACAAAAACCACATGAAATAGAATTTCACCATATAAAAATTACAGTTTGGAAGAACTTACGGAATAATTCTTCGAAGTATTCTCCTCTGCTTGGCAGAGACTCTGGGAAACAGTCAAACCTACGTTACGTAAGAGTTAAAATTGCACAGAAACCGGAACTTTTAAAAATATATTACTTATTCATAGACAAACAAAAATGAAAACATAATTTTATCAGAAAGATTATCATACAACCTTTCAGTTCTACCACAAACGCCTATCACATGCCAGCAGAAATTTGCCCAAGCAGCTAAACCGCTTCCCTCTGCAATTTTTTTTAGGAAACAAAAAGGCATTTCTGGGAGAAAAACACTTTTATTAAAACAAGATTTTGAGACTAGTGAGAAAGTATGGAAGAGTAACTCAGGCATACCACTTCATGTGTTTTATTTACAGATGTAAAAAGGCTTAAAAATGGGCCTGAAACAGAGGAGTGGAAAAAAAAAGTAAAGTAAAAGTCTTCACTCTGTATAATTGAAAAGATTGGAAAAACAATTTTTAAAAATCCCCTTAGGAATAGGTGGAACAAAATGTACCTGTCACAGAAAACTTACAGGCTACATACACAAGTAAAAACAGTTGGCTAATTTTTTTCAGGATTAAAAAAAAATCAGTTTGCCTGGAACGCTCAGTCTGCAGAGAAATTGGAGCCTTCCTTGGGTATTGCAATCAGGCAAACAGAACATAGTGTTTTGACCACATTCACAAAACAAACCAGTCCTCCTTGCAAGTCTGGAAACCCACACAGGGCTCTCCTGCCTCTGCACTCTTTAAAGGTTTGATACAGAACAGTGACATTAACTCCAGCCCTTTCAACTAGCAATCTTTATTGTGCAATGTTTTCACTGTGAAAAGAGAAAGGAACACACGTAATAATTTTATGAATACAAAGTGACCAATAGTTATTACAGAAGTTAGCTCCACCGAATTCTATTTATCTCGTTTAACTTTCCCGAAGACGACCGTAGAACGCTTACCTAAGCGTATGCATTAGAAACACACCTACGCACATATGCAGCTGACCCTGTGTTCTGTGTCCAAAATTGCTACAACGTATCCATGACATACATAAAAATTTTACTTGAAAACTGGGTTTGAACACCTTGACGTTAGTTATGTGAAAAAACCGGCCCACCGCTCAAGGCTCCCTGCCACACACAGCAGGCTCAGAAAAAGCATCCAGGAGACGCGTCCCCGTGGCTTCCCCTTTGCCGCAGGTGCACACACACACCACGGGCACCCACGCTGCGCCTCGGCTCAGCAAACAGAGGGGTTCAACTCAACTTCCAACTGCACCTCTACAGGCTTTCAAAGCTTTACCCGGCATTTTTCGCCTCGGCCCACACCAGGCCCAAGGCGGCAGTTTTCTTCACACCGCCTAGAAGGCCAGGGCAGCCCCGGCGCTCCCCTCCGGGGGTGGACCAGGCCAGGGCAGCCCCGGCGCTCCTCTCCAGCGGCGAACCGCTCCGGCGCTGCCGGGGATGGGGCTCACCAGCGCCGGCCTCTCCGCCGCCCCGCGGCCTAAGCAGAAGCACCCTGGCAAGCCCCGGACACCCGCTCGCCAGGACCTGGTGGCCGCCGCCGCCGCGCCCCCGGGTGCGGGCCCGGGCCTTACCTGGGAGCTGGGCCCTGCCTGCCAGCCGTCCCGCCGGTGCGCCGGCCCAGCCGCCCTGCACACGGGCCCGCTGCCGCCTCTCCGTCATGCCGCCGCCTCAGCGCCGGCGTGGCCCGGCCCGGCCCGCCCCGCCGCTCCTCCCGCCGCTCCTCCCGCCTCCGCACGCCGCGACTGGGGTTCCGCCCCGCTCCACGGCCCAGGTCCCGAGGGACCCGTCCGCAACAGCGGCTGCCGGCTGGGCCGAGCCTGGCTTTCCTCCCCAGGTGTAGGCGGCCCCCGAGGAGCGGGGGCACGACCGGCCCGCGCGCAGTTTTCAGTCGGCAGTTGGAATTAAAGGTTTTCTGTCAAAACGTGGCAGTTCTGACAAGGAGGCTGCTTTTAAGTAGCTGCTTAAATTACATCTATATTTCCCCACCTGTGGAAAGAAGCAGAATAGGCTCATAGTTACAACTAACGAGGGATAACAGAACCGGCTCCCCCCACAGACCTCAGCCCCGTCCTGGCCCAGGCGCAGGGCACGGTCATGACCGCAGCCCGGGGCGGTGCTGGCGGCTGCTGGGCCCCACCTGCAGCCGCCTCACCGAGCGGCTTCTCCTCCCTCAGCCCAGTGCCGTTCCTGGGCCAGGCAGCCGGCTGCCCGGGGCCTTACCACCCGCTCCTGGCTGCGGTGGTTTCCTTCACCAGGGAGCAGGCTGGCCATGGGGAATGGGCCAGTGCCGGTGGCGTACGGCAGCAGGGACAGCTGCCCGGTTTTTCACATCCAAAACAAGGGAGGGAAAACTCACTCCAGCTTTTCACAGAATGGCAGGGGTTGGAAGGGACCTCTGGAGATCAACTAGTCCAACCCCCCTGCCAGAGCAGGGTCACCCAGAGCAGGCTGCACAGGAACGCGTCCAGGCAGGTTTGGAATGTCTCCAGAGATGGAGACTCCACCACCTCTCTGGGGAGCCTGATCCAGTGCTCTGCCACCCCCAAAGTAAAGAAGTTTTTCCTTACATTTAGACGCAATTTCCTGTGTTCCAGTTTGTGACCATTGCCCTTTGTCATGTCACTGGACACCACTGAGAAGAGCCTGTCCCCATCCTCTTGACACCTGCCCTTTAGATACTCATAAGCATTGATGAGATCCCCTCTGTCTCCTCTCCTCCAGGCTGAACAGATCCAGGTCTCTCAGCCTTTCCTCATAAGACAGGTGCTCCAGACCTCTGATAACCTTTGTAACCCTCCACTGGACTCTCCCCCGTGGTTCCTTGTCTTTCTTGAATGGGGGAGCCCAGAATTGGACACAGCACTCCAGATGTGGCCTCACCAGAAAAGAGTAGAGGGGGAGGACGACACCCCTGGTCCTCCCTCCCGTCTTGCATTGCATCAGTGACAAAAACAGGCTTCGGAGCAGAGTTGCAAAGAGACAGTAACAGTACCACAAGGAAACCCAACCCCTCCTGTCTTCTATCACATGCCCAGGATACTTCACAGTACATTGGAAGCTATTGCAGACACACATCATCTCAGTCGCCGCAGTGAGCAGACATTCAAAAAAAATCAAAGTCAAGGCAATTCAGGTTAGAAAGCGATTCCCTGCTGCAGTTTGGAAAAAAAGAGACCTCAGAGGAAGCCTGAGAGCGGGAATCCCAACTGCAGGCTGCTAGCACCACACACAGGGCAGCGGGGACATCACCACAGGCTCCAACAACACCCCTGCCAGATCCAGCCTTGCCCGGGTACCACTGCTTCAGCGCCAGTCAGATGTGTGTGCCGTTCCCCTCAGGCATATCTTTCCAAACACCTTCAATAGTTAGAAAATTGTTATTTGGAAATAACTATTTCTTACTCATAGCTTAATTAACAGTTCTAGTTAATAGTTTCTTTTGTGTTCCAGTGATTTAAAAATATCTTTAAAATAGATAATGGCCAGGAAAACAGAGTAATAAAAGCTTTGGTTTTGTCAAGTAAAAATACTGTAATTTTCACTGCATTATTATATATGATAAAGGACAACCAGGCATTTGAATATACAGGCAAACATTTTAAGGAAAAAAACAACACGTTAAATATTCAGAGTAAATTTCATTTTATTTGTTTTACAAAGCCCAACATACAGATTGTTTAGTCCAATGCTTTCCACATCAGATCCAGAGCAAACCAAGTCATGTGCTCTTACAGAACTAATACCACTGACTTCACCATCCCTGTTCCAAAAAATTAAGAAAACTCAGATTTGATCAGCACCATTGCATCGGTATTCAGGTTTTTTCAATGTACAGAAATGTTAGCCCCAAATCACGTCTTAGTACAACATACTTTACTTCAAAATCAGAGCTTGAAATTATTCTTTCAAGGACAGAAAACAACCTCCACCCTCCAACCATAGGAAGTCACCACAGAAACCACTGGCAGCTGCTTGCAATTTGATTTGCCTTGGAAGTTTTCGAAACATTTTATGTTTAGAAAAAGGAATGTTAGAGACCAAAATCTTTATTTAAAGAGTAGGTAAATACAGACAACAGCAGTGCAGACTTCTCATATATTCTGATCCCTATCATGTGGAGTTGGGTTAGCTTCAGCCTCACTGGAGCACTCCATTTTGGAATAGAACCATGAAAGAAATCAGTTAAACACAATTACATTTAAAGTGTTCTACATTTACAGAAGTTTACTGTTTCTCATTTTTAAAGCTGTCTCAAATATTCAGGATTCACATTTCAAAGGGCCTCACCAAAAAGACAGACTGATACATACTTCAAACGGAATTTAACCATCTATGCTAACAAGGAACATAACTCGTTTCAAGCTCTGCATTTAAAGTGCCCATAATCTTTAACATATCAACCAGCATATAACACATAACTTGTGACATTTATCTACATTGTGTTATCACCACCTATTACAAAGAGCAGGCACTGAACTTTTAAAAATGTTATTACAAATCATAGAGATTACTTATTACTGAAAAGTTAGAATCCATATTCAAGAACCAGAAATTTAAATAATTTTTGCAATGTTATTTTATGTATATATTTATAGATGAGCAGTTACACTCATTTTTGGTTTTGGCCCAATTCCCTCAAGTTCATAACCAAAAAGAAATCACACTGAACCACGTAAGCAGGGGAGCGCTCATGAGCTGTCTGACAATGCAGAATCCTTGCAAATACCCAAAACCTGATCTGGGAAAAAAAGTTACACTCTGTCAATAGTGCTAGGTTACCTTTTTAAATAAATCTGCTCCCTTCCCACTCCTCCCCACCCGTCCAGGAATATGTGAGAACTACTATTTTTCTGCCCTTCACCCACGCACACGATACATAGATGTGATGGACGCTATATAACCAAGCTGCTCCTCAACAGCGCAATGTCTGATCAAGTCCATGTAAGTATTTCTTAAAGCACAGTGCAATTTTAGTCTGAAGTGCTTCCCCCCCCATAAGATCTATAAACAAGTAAAGCCTATTTTTAAATCAATATTAGCAGTCAGAAGTCTTGTTTCACCTGTATCCTCAAAACGAGACTGTTTTGCTTGTTAGAAAGTACACCTACGATTGAAGATGTTTAAAACGTTAGGTCTGCTTGGTGCTGCAGTGTGGCTATGGAACCTGCAGAAGTCCCAGGCTTCCAAGATCGAGTTGCCTCCACCTTAGTTCTCCTTCATTTTTTTCAAATAACGAGCCCGTATTTGTTTGTTTGTTTTCATGAGTACATTCATGACAGCAGGTGTAGGTAGAAGTGAGAAGATCCATCCCTAAAAAAAAAAAAGGGGGGGGGGGGGAGTCTCAGCTTTTTATAGCCTGTACTAATTGAAATCTAACAGTTACCAGCACACAGAAATATTACCAAGTTATGATTAGAAGTTAAAGAACAAAAATATTTAATATTCAAAATTATTCTTTTCTCATCTTCCATAATAAACACATACAAAGGACATTCCAGATCCTTATGTCTTCCAAGGTGACTTACCATGAGTGCGTGGGGTAGGCACCCGTTGGTCTGGGACTGCAGGCCTACCGTGCCCAAGGCAGCTCTCACATAGGTTTCAGGACTGGGCTTATCAAAGGTTGGCTTGCGGATTTTGGACATTTTTGTTGCCACATAGTACGGTAGAACACTCTGCACATAGGAAAGATCCCATTAAGGAGAGAATGCTTTCAGATTAACTTACAGATCCATCAAGAAACTAAAATGGTTGGAAATTCAGTAACCTGTATACTGAATTATAGCTTAAGCTAGCCTTCTTTGTGATTCTGGCTATAAGATCAGAATGTACAATATCAAAAACATTTTCAATCAGATATCTTGTGGGCCACATTTGGCATGTGAAAGATAGATAGTTTAGTGGTCTGTTGACAGTCAGCATCCCCAGTTGGGGCCCTAGAAAAACCACTCGTGCAAGCCTATGGCTAAAAAGCTTTTCTTAAAGTTTTTGAGTGCAAAACTTCATTCCAGCTGTTTCACAGAAAATGCTGCAGTGTTTCTTCTCTGTAGTAAACACCCAATGTTTGCTTGGGAAGGAGGAGCAGAATCCAAGACAGGGATTTTATACTTGAGTAACAGCTCCTCAGTTAGGCACCTGTACAGAGAGAAACACGAAGGCAGGATGAAGAAGGAAAGGGAATATCAGAAGACTTGGAACATTGAGCTTGTCACTCCACAGGAGGGCTCAGAGGAAGGAGGAGACATTGTACCAGCGTGGAAGACCTCTAGGACAGAAGGAAGTATCAAGAAGTGGAGCACAGTTAATGGGTTTTTACAGCGATGTTTGGAAGAAACAGAAAAAGCGATGGTGGGTCACAGAACTATCGGCCCTGGCATAATGGAAAAGCAAGAGGAAGCAGCATGAATATGTGGTTGACAAAGGGACATTGGTACCACAGTGGCATGTCCACGGTGGGGCAAGATCCCCCAAGACCTCAGGGATGGATCTAAAACCACATTCCACCTATCCCTAGCTCATGCTACTGGAGAAGGAAAGGGAAATGCACGTATACTTGCACACTAGCAAGCAACCCTCTTTCCCCGTAGTCATGGTTTTGGCATTGCTTTCAACTTGTCCTCAATCTATGCCTCTAAAAAAAAAAAAATGTAATCAAAAAGCCCTGTTCTATAGCCACTCAATCAGATATTGACATACCAGATCTCACAAGCTTTGAAAGGTTGGAACCTTACCACTTTGACAAGGACCTCCTAAAACATTGATAGTTCGTCTGTGGCTATACTAGTGATTCAATTCACTACTGCCCATCACAGTAGTGCGTGCGATGATTCATGGACCTTTACAGCAGATATCTGAGAAGTGTGTGTCCACTTATGCTGCGTTAATGGATCTCAAAATGAGAATACCCCATTTCAAAATTCAGTATATTTGGGCAAGTTATGGTTTGGAAACCTGCTTCCCCATGTTAGTCTCTTAAAGAACAATGACCACACATGCTTGACCTCAGAAACATTAGCTCTACTATCACACTCTTAAAAGCATAGCACAGGGGGAAAGGACCACTTGAACTCTCATTGACTATTCATCCATGCCATGGCTGTGCACGGTTCAACAGGAATTTGACCACCACAAACAGGAAACATTGGTATGTCTGCTCATCCTGCACCTTAGAACATTAAAACCACCTCTATAAATAGGACTTTCAAAAATACGAATGCATGAATCCACTTTCGAATGGAGAGGAAAAACATGGAGACTTGAATTTCAGAAGTGTAAGAGGTTACCATCATCTCTTTGAAGCCTCCAAAAGCTACAAATGCTTGGGTAAGAAAACTACTCATTCTATTACCATAACAGCATAGTTTCAGCTCCCGCCTGTGAACCTCATCCATTTTTCAGATTACATTTCTAAACTCAATCTCTAGTTTGGTGTTTTTAAAAAAAAGAAAAAAGAAAAGAAAAGAAAAACATTCTAAGCTTCTTATTCACCACCAAATTATATCTGCAACATCCTCACATAGAGTGGCACGATGCTTATAGTTAGGATTTATCTTCTGTCTATAGTTAGGATTTATCTTCTGTCTTCCTCTGCTCAAAAAAGACTTCATAAGTGAACTGCACTACCCAGTTAAGCCACTGGATAGCATGAAGGGGCAAACAATTGTGCATGAGGATACTTGAAAAAGCAAGCATACGGTAGCACTACTGGTTAGCTATTGATCCACAGACTTCAAGGCACACGGAAGCATAGGATTACACTCCAGCATTTTTTTCCTCCCAAATGCTCTCTAGACAACAGAAACAGGTATTTAATTTCAGAAACATAAGATTTACCACCTCCCCATTAACTGTGCTGTATTTTAACAGCTATGAAGAGACCTGTTGAATCCATCAAGTTAGTTTTCCCCCCTTCTTCCTCCACACAAGGATCTCAGACATTGATGAACTATATCTAAAACTAGCATGACATATTAAAAAAAATAAAAAAAATCTTTCATTGCCTGAAGCCCTTTAGCATTTTGTATTCAGGCAGATAAAATGCCACACTACCTGTGCGCAAGGAACTGTATAGAAAATTCCTTGTCTTTATCCAGAGAAAGCCTAGCCTGCCCTCCAGTTTCAAAACGTGCCTTAAAAGTAGCTTATGTCAATACCATCTCACTTGCTCTCTTAAAACATTTGCTAGTACTTACAGCTCTGATACTTATTAAAATTGGCTGGCACTCAGAATTGGGGTCTTGAATGTTGTATGGATGCAAAAACTGATCTCAAGTCCTGAACAGAAGCCTCTATTAATTATGCTACATTCACATGAAAATAAGCCCCCAAAAGTCAGAATAGCTTGTTTACACAATTTTATCACCTGTTTTACCTTACTTTAAAAAGAAGACCTGAACTCTTGAGTGTTTCGAAAGAAGTCTCTTTCCATTTCTCCGTGGGAAAAAGGAGGGTGGGGGACATAAAGGGCAAATGGAAGAATTCCAGCAACCAAAGCTGACCTGTGCAGAAAGCTACAGTGCAAAGGTAAAAAGCTTTGGAGGAAGGCAACGCCATTGATCTGGTGACAGCACACTTTTGTGAATACCCAGAGAGAGAGAAATAGGCTTGTTCAGTGTGGGGAAGAGGAGGCTGGTGGTGATCCAATGCCTACCTATAGTTATTTCATGGGCAGTTACGAAGATGAGAGCCAAACTCTTCTCAGTAGTGCCAGATAAAATAACAGGAGGCAAACTGTCCATTTTGGCTGTGAACTTTCAGACCAGACACTAAGGAAAAAACATTTACTAGGAGAGCAGTGCAACAACACTAACAGGTTGTCCAGAGAGGTCACAGCACCCCTGCCCTTGAAGGTCTTCCAAGATTTGGCTGGATGAAGCCATGACTAGCCCGTGACCTTGTGTTAGCAGCAATCCCACTGCTAACACTAGAAGAACAGGAGGTTAGACAAGAAAACTTCCTAGAGATCCCTTCAAACAAATACTTCCATGATTCTATGATCTGATATTTCATATAGTGGATATGGTAGAAGAAAACAGGTAGTGGAAGTTTTCATTGTTACACTTTTACTATGGATGGTAATGAAGTATAGAGGGGAAAATGCCAATACTGACGTAAGTTAAAAAAAAAGGCAATAAAAGAAAGGGGTAAAGAATTAAGCAGTATTTTTAGACATATTCAATGAGTAAAAGTTTCAGAAGAATCTACAGAAATCTTTCAGGGAGAGATTTTTCAAAAGGAGCCTTGAGAGAAGCCCTCGTTATCTTCTTCCTCATTCCTTTTCTTTTTGCCTGTCTCTTTCTCTCCATGTAAACACACACAGAATTTTAACCCTATGCTATTACTGTGCTGCTTCTGTAAAATTAAGCAGGCCTATCAGCCAAGAAAGAATATAGTTTTAATCTAAAGATGTCTGCATTGCAATAAAAGCACTATATACTATCAAAATTAAGCTTCCAGAGAGAAGGCGATCCACTTGAGCAAAACTGATATACCTTAGGTTGAACTTCAGAAACCGGTAAAATAAAATACCACCTGTACTGAGTTTCTGCTTTTGCCGCACTGGTACTCTGCGGATATTGGCATGGTACGAGTTAACCGTTTTAAATAGTGATCTCAACTGTAAGTGCAAATCTGGATTAAAAGTGCTACGTTTCTGAAGGTCAGAGAGATGAACTTCAAAGAATCTAAAGGGGATGCAGTCTTCCAAAGGGCTTGAACAAGATACGTCAGCTAGTCTTCACAGAAAGGTACTTGTAATATTCATTAGTGGTTTACAGTGACTTAGGCTGGAACAAGACGAGAAGGACATGGACTGTAATAAAATTAGCATAATAAATTGAAGCTGTGACAGCTACTGGTCATCAGGCCCACATAACTCAGAATGGCAACTCACTGTCTACGTTTAGGAGCAAAAAAGCAGTGCTGCCAGGAATTCAGCACCTTTTGCCAGCATGGGAGTTACAAAAAGACAGCTTACCACAACCTGTTATGTTTTGCACAGGAAAACATAATTATGGATACAGAATCATTTATTTATAGTGTTAAAAATGTAAGACACTGAAAACTTTTTTTCTAGCTTTTCCACATCCAAAAAGCTAGAAAATCTTTCCCATACTATCTACAGTCATACTGTGTTTAATGCCTTCAGCCAAGCATGAGTTACTAGGTTATTTACCATTTCAGTTTCAATAGGTACTCCATAGTCATAAATGAGGGGTACCCGCTCCTTCTATGTTTTCCTCTCAAACTGACAGAGTACTATTTAAGCAAAATTTGGGGAGGAGGAGACTGCCTGGTTACAATTGCAGGTAGGAACAACAGATCTGAAAGATGTAACAGTTCTTTCTCCTGCAAGCATCTGTCTCCAAATACTCTCACACCAAGATGACTACCGGCAGAGCTTTACCTGAGAAAACACCATCAAACAGAGAAAGAACTTAGGTATACCGCAACGTGTGCACACACACACATAAAAAATATCACACCCAGCTCTACTGCCAGTGAAGCTGTGTGTTGAAGGAGCCCATGCCTCACAGTTTGCAGGTAGGCTTGAGCAGGAAAGAAATCCTACCGGGAGACTTCATATTATTGATGTAGAAAAGAGAAATACTCTTCCAGTTCCTTCGGTCTGTGACCACGGATTAAAAGAAGGCCACACTACATACAGATGAAACTGATCAGGAGAACAGCTGTCTGATAACGAAGCTCAATCTGCAAGTAATACAACTTGAACCACACTGGGAAGATAGAAGTAATACAGAAGGGTGAAAGGGAAAAGAAAGCTGTAAGGAACTTGCAGTATGGTAAAATTGACCCATTGCTGGACGGTTTGGGGATGAAGCCAGGGAAAGGCTTGGAAAGTCTGAGACGAGAAAGTAACAAGCAGACATAAAACAAAGTTGCTCCAGCTTAAACCACTTCAAGAACTAAGAGCACACACAAACCACCCTGTACGCTGAACGTGGACCTGTTCAGAGTGATGCCTTTTCATGCATCCTTCATTGCTGCACATTGGCTTAGCTGAAGGGACACCCCAGGCTGCTAGGACACAGCATCAAGTGCTCTGAGGAGAAGTTACACTTTGGGAGCTCTACATCAAGTTGTAATCTGTTACCAGTGTAAAACTAGTGTCATCTAGTCTGTCCTCAAGGTGGTCTATAACAACAGTCATTAAAATGCTTTCAGGAACCACCTTTGATAGCTTCCTCTGCGCTGCCAACAGGCCCCAAAATAAACAGCATCCCTTTAGATGTTTAGTATGTTAGATGTTTAGATGTTTAAATGAGGTTCCCAGTAAAACGTCAGTGACTGCATGGGAAAAACTCCCCCAGCAATTGTCTTTTTTCTTAATGCAATCCCCTGTCAGGAACTGGGACAGGACATTATACTAAACATCTGGATACTAAAATGCAGGACATTTCCTGGTGATAAATTCTTGTTTTGCTAAGTAGGCTTAAAGGGAAAAAAAATAAAAATCTAGCACATCAATAAGGTAACATAGCCCTAAGTTGGTAACAACTTCTCTACGGCTTTAGCCAGTAACAAAAGTTGTGCTGGCATGCTTAATGACTACACAAATATGGCAGGCAACTTTGTGCCTTATTCCTCATAGGGCTTTCAGAGTTCAGACGGGTTTGAGACCCACCATACAGAATAGGGGAATGACAGGCATGGACGTAGGCTCATCCTGTTTGTGAGAAGATCCCTAACTGAATTTGAAAGAGATACACCACTGTCTTCACAGTAGAGGTACTATCTTATACCACCTTTATCAAACTGACTGCTCTGGAGAGCAGCAGGTGTAATACGTAATAAAAAAATATAAAAAAAATCAGTGTTTGCAGCCACGTTTTGGAAGCAAACTATATGAGGATGTGAGAAGTGATATTAAAGCAAAATCACATGAAGCTGTGAGAGTCTGGCTTGGTTTGCTTTTATGCCCCATCAAAAATAACTAAAAACATGCTACTGCTTACGCTAGTTGATTCGCTGACACTGCAGGGAATGGACTGCCACAATTCTAGTCTTTTGAGCAGTTACCCATTGAACCTCCGTACAAATGCACTCCAAAAGTGCATTCCAGTAGATTAAGTGGTATAAAGAGGTATTCTACAGAGTTGCACATATTTTTATGGAATATTTTATACTTTAAAGCTCAGTTACCACCATCAGCTATAACAAACAAACGAAACCCATGTTTTTTGTTGCTTCAAGATGCATAGTTTCAGAGTAGCTGCTAATGGGATCAAAGGAAATCCTTATCCTTAATCTGCGTCACATATTCATGAATAAGGGAATATGCTGATTCCCTTTTGTTACCAAGACACCAATGTTGCTGTGGTAACCACACTTACATGAAACAAACTCTACTCACCTGCACAATGATGCCCTTGCTCTTGTATTCTGCATGGAGGCCTCGGGAGAAGTAATCCACAAAAGCCTAGAGAGGAAAGAAGGGAAATATACAGCATGCTACGCATTAAAATGGAAACCAGAGCTTGCAGGTTTTTGTAAGCATATTTGAATTACTATTTATAGTTCCTGTTTTCAAAGTGAAAAATCTTAGGTTTTCAAAGAAACTTTGCCTATTAGAACAATGACATCTGAATAGAAACACAATGCTTACGGTGTGTTTTTACAGAAGTGAGGCTCAATCTAAGCAAATAAAATCCTTTCTAATTTAGAAGGAAAAGAAACTACATTTGTTACATAAAGCCTAGTTAAAAAATGAAAATAAGTCTTTGTATGTTCACATTGTTCACTACTTAATATCATCTCCTTAGACTTTTTTTTTAAAGGGTTATTTAAGTAGGTTTCTCTTGTATGGGGTTTTTAAAACATAGTTTTTAAATATCTTGTATTCTGCCTTTACACTTTTAAGAAATGCCACCTTATGGTAATACTTGTTCCTAGTCCTGAAGTCCACCTCCACAGACTCTCTTCCAAAATTCTGGAAGTTTTCGCAATTACAAGACTAAAAGCTTAAAGAATGAAGTAAAAGGGATTAAAAGGTGGATGCCAGTACCTGCCTTCAAGATGCCCTCACATCTGATACAGCTGCTCCCATAGCCATGCTGAGAAAGTATTGTCCTAATAACCCAAGGCCACTCAGCAGTTCAAACCAGCACAGATTCCCCCTCCCTGAGTTTCTTCTAAACCACCTTTCCAGTTTTCCTTCCTGCTGTCCAGTGAGACAAAAACATCAGGTTCTGCTATGATTTCTTGTTTCAGTAAAACAATAGGGCCAAGTAGGATCAATGGAGTGACTATGATTCCTTTAAAAGTATCTTGTTTTGTCGTAAAATAGGGAACTCTCCACAAGAAGGTTAAAGAGTTGGACTGTGTCTGTTCCTGATAATTAGCCAAAGCCATTGACTTAGACCTGAAGGGTACTGTACTTTAAACCCCCTCTATATAGATGAGGAAAAAAACCCTAGGAATTGCAGATACACTCTTTCTATAGCTACATTAGGGGAGTCACTTTCATGCTTACTAATCTTGCCGTGGTAGAAGATGAGCAGTGCTGAGAATAAGCAGATTACTTAACCTGTAATTGAGTTTCTTAGGGGGAAGGGAGGAAATATTTGAGATTCTCATTGAAAAAAGACTAACCAAAGCAGTGTAAGGCATATTATCACTAAAATCAGAAACTCAGTTCATTCCATAAAGCTGAAGGCACTGCCACAGTGAAAGTGACCTTTTGTATTAAAACAAAGAACTGCGCTCTCAGGAAACAGCTATTTCAAGAGCAAATTTTATCACCTAAAACTAATCCAGGCTTTCATGACTTCTAAACCTAAATATCCCCTCCTTTAGTATGAATAAAATAGTGTGCATCAATTCCCTTCTGAAAATATGAAGATGTTACTGAGAGTCTACAGGAAACATAGGCCTGTTCTGACATGAATGACACTACTGATGGTTTCTTCGTCCTGGCAAGGTTCTGCTTAGACTCTGAAACCCTTGAAGTATTTAAGGTAATTACCAGGTGCATCTGAAAAAGCTGTAGTGCCATACTGCTTTAATACAAGTGTAAATGTCTCTTGCATTTAGTTCTATCATATATACTTCAGTTCCCTACTATGTACCCATAGTCTGTCTTTACAGAGTTAACTGGAGACCTTTTAGGTGAACATTTTAGAAGCCCCTACAAGTATCTTTAGGGAAGAAAAAAAAAAAAAAAGACCAGCTGTAGAAAGACAAAACTGTCACAGTGACACAAAGAGAAACCAGAGCAGATAAATTTAACAAGAAACGTAGATCTAAAGTAGTAACTTATGAACTGGTAAAATAAACCAGCCTATTGTGGAAGACGACAGGAAATTTCCATAAAAGACATTTTTGGCTAAGTGGGGAGCTTCTTGACAAACTGAAAATGAGCATATGAGAAACAGAAACAAGGAGAAGTAACAAAAGAGAAACATAAAACATTATTGGGTACTTGGGAATAAAATCCAAGCTAGGAGAAAACTAGCAAAGACTTTAAGGGTATCAGTAAAGGATCCTACAGGTACACTAGATTCAAGAGGCATTTCAGAGAAATGGGGGTCTGTTGATGGATGAGGGAGACAAACTAGCGATAAAGGATAAAAAAAGGTTAAGTTATTCGACACTTCTCTTGCCTTTGCACAGCCAAAGCTTGCTCACATGCCTCTGCATGCACCAGCTTTGTTTAACAGAAGAGACGGGCAGAGGCAGCAACAATTTAGGGACTACTCAGAGAAGCTTGATGGAGCCACCATGGATTCACTCAAGAGAGCTAAAAGAATGTCCGTATGTATACAAGTCCACTGCCTACAGTGTCTGAAAAATTATGAAAACTGGGGGAGGTCTTTGGCAACTGGAAGAGGGCTAACATATCCCTCCTTGAAAAGGCAAGAATAATCCCATCAGCTTTAACTCAGTTTGTGGAAAGATCATGGAGCCCTCCTCTTGTAAATCATTTCCAAGTATATGAAGGACAAGAAGATACATCAGAAACAGTCACAGATTTACCAACAGCAAATGATGTTTGACTAACTAAATTGCTTTCTCCAATGGACTGGACTAGCTTTGTAGATGAGGGAAACAGATTTTTAATACATGCATGCATGTGCATGTATAGATACATTTTCACTTCAGTAAAGCTTTTGACATCATCTTCTCATTTGGAAGTCGAGCTGAAAGGCCAGACTGCTGGCCAAACTGAAAATTGGCTGGACCACCAGGCTCAAAGGGCCATAATCAATAACTTGACAACTGGCTGATAGCAAGCAGAGAACCCTACAAATCAATACAGAAGCCCATGTTCTTCTGTATCTCCTATCAGTGACCTAGACGATGACACAAAGCACACCGTCAGCAAACTCGCAGATGACAGCATTAGACGGAGCAGCTGACACGACAGAGATTCAGTCTGGAGAGACCCTGATAAATTTGATTCTTGTTAAAAATAATGAGATTTCTGGACTGGCACAGAGTGAAGTGCAAAGTTCTGCATAAAGAGTGGGTTAACGTCATGCCTTAATTTTGGTCAAATAGCAGCCCTGCTGCAAAGAACCTGGAATTTATGGTGGCTTCCAGGGAGAAGATAAACCAGTAATCCACATGTTGCAAGAACATCAAACGACATACTGGGCTGCATTAGGAGGATGCATGGTCAGCAGAGCAAGGGAAGCTGACTGTTTGGTAATGGCGAGGCCTTAGAGCTCTGTCCTTTCTTTTAACCTGAAATGTTAAGTTTAAGGCAACTAATAAAAAGGGAGGACAAATGTCAAATGACAAATAAGGCTTTAAACTAGGTTTGATGGGGGATGGGGACGAAACCAGGATCACAAAAGTGGTGCCTGGGAGCAACATAGCAGTGCTCATGGGTATAAGTGATAGCAGGGTCTTGCAGCCTGCCTCAGCGATGGTGGGGGATAGTGAATTGTGTGGCAGCATAGACACAAGGAGTAGTGATAATTTGGTAACTACAGTAGTGTCCGAGAATGACCAGGTGCAAATTAGGGCCTGTCCCCCCAAGAAAGTGGCAGGACAATTAACCCAACTGAAGTGCATCTACACTAATGCACGCAGCATGGGGAATAAGCAGGACGAGCTGGAGGCCATCGTGCAGCAGGGAAACTATGATGTAGTCGCCATCACAGAAACGTGGTGGGATGACTCACATAGCTATAGTGCTGCCATGGATGCCTATAGGCTCTTCAGGAAGGATAGGCAAGCAAGGAGAGGCGGGGGTGTGGCCCTGTATGTTAAGGAGTGTTACGAATATATATACATTATATGTTGAAGATACGCATCTTCAGTAAGATTAGGAAAAAAGTTTCAAAGTCAAAATAAGAAAGTGTGTTAGTCAATGTCCCTTCTTAACCTCACACTAATCTTGCTTGATACATTAGCATCCTTTTCCACGTTAAAGTAGAATGCATGACGAAATATATAAAAAAGTCATTTCCATGCCAGTAAACCCTTGCACTCATTTTTCTCTCAATTTTCCAGCTTCCACTACTGGAAAAATTTAAGTTAGAAACTCGGTACTTTTAGTTCCTGAAAGCACCACTAGATGGACACCAAAACATTCATTGCTGTAGCGTTGGCTTATGTTTGACACTTGATTTCAGTGTGGAAAAGAACACTTACCTTGGTGGCAGAGTAAAGCGTCAGCAGTGGAGTTGGATACATCCCAGCAGCTGAGGAGATATTCAGGATTACCCCTTTTGATCTGAAAGGCAGTGAAGACACATTATCATGAAATAAAGGAAGTGTCTTTCACATTTCATAAAATTACTGCAAGCCTAAGAAAACCCTTTAGGATGCAACTGAGATTAAGAAATCTTTATGAAACCCAAACAAATCCTAAATTGAAATTTACCAATATGACTTTAAGCACAATATAAGCATTCAAACATCTCGTATAAATTAGGAAGAACTCCAAGGTCAATACAGCAAGAGAATCAAGCTCCATACATACATGTATACACGTACACACACACTGGGCTAAAATATACGAATCCGATTGAGCAAAGCTAGCACAAGCCCTAAATGTCAGGCTAAGGTGGCGGAAATGGCAATACAAGTTTGTTGTATATTTTACACTTTGATAATCCCTTTCATCTTCTATATTTTACTTCAGATCTTCAAGATAGGAAGCACCTGAATCTACTGCTCAAATACAGGAAGTGTTTTACTGTAGTATGGAAGATATTCAGTGGATGACTACAGAAAGTAAGTTGTTCTACAGCTGTATTACGGTAACACAAAGTATTCCAAAATCATATTTAGATAAGGGTACCAGTCCGAAATGAGCTACCACCTGCTCTGCTAAGCACCTCTAAAGTATGTGCAGGTAGGACAGAAAGTAAGACTCCTGGATTTCCCAACCCACTGACTGATTTTGAGTACGTCTGCTTCTGTGACTAGTTTTACCTACAAAACCAGACATATTATTTAGTGCTAGGTAGAAAGAAGAATTCGTTTTAAAAGCTTCAGGCAAATTAGGGCAAGTACACTGTTAGAAGGCGCTACCAGACAGTCCAACACAGTGAAAGATGCATCTCTTGTTTCTTCTTACCCTGTAGTAAATGCAAGCCAGTTTACCTGAACATACTACTAAGTCTGCTGTGTGCAGCGCAAACATTCACACAGGCAGGGCATCATGCAGTTCAACTCCACAGATTTACACGTGAGTTTCTCATCGTATTTGTTCATCCAGGTATATCCTACGCCACTGCTGCCACAATGATTTAAGTAGCCATCTTGAAAACAAACAGCTGAGTTAAAGTGACCCTTAAAAATTAAAATGATATAACTCTTTGAAAATCATGACAATAGATTCAAGCCAATGGGGCTTCTGACATGATACAAGTGTGAATTAAATCTGTCGATTCACCTCTAGAATCAAGATGGCTAATGTGACAGGAAATAATCATTTCAGTCATTCAGGATTTCAAACACCTTTGCCAAAGTTCATTGTATTTTTCGGGAGTTACCAGCAAGGCTTGATTGGTGAAATAAAGTAGTGGTGTGGATCAAAACACGTAGTATGGAGAAAATAAGATCACAAATTAATCATGAATTTTCATGACAGCAAAAGGTTAACAGTGGATGCCAGAAGTTTCTCCTATCAAGACAGGTGGTGCTTGTGATATTTATTCATGAGCTCAAATGGGGATTAGAAGCGAAATGAGTATTCATGCAGTTTTTAAGAGATTACGAGATTGGAGAATACTATAAGGAACTTTTTAAAGAGTGCAGACTGCTATGTGAACAGACCACAGAATGGCAGATGAAAAATCAATATTAACAAAATCAACAATGGATACTAAAGAAAATAACGTGAATTAATCACAAACCTTGCAGGACTCTAAATCAACTATGTGGTCCCTGGAAAACCTGAACAAAATCCACAAGTTCTCCTTCGTGCAGCTGTCACCAAAACCAGCCAAAGAACAGGATGGTGGGAATGGCAGGGACAGATCCACCACCACTGAAATATTGTATTAAAGTATATAGAACACTTTTATCCCTCCCAATATAGGACAGAAATATTAAGAACCTGATGATTTAAGAAAGGGGAAAGGAGAAAAAAAAACACCCTGATACATCGATGAGGTGAAAAGATTGGTTCCATTTAGTTATTTAAGAGACTATTAAGAGCAGCCACGAGAAGAGTATACAGACTAATGAATGGCAAAGATCAAGATCTTGATTTATCCTCTCAGAATACAAAAAAAAAGATGACACTTATTTAAATGAAAGACTGAAATTTAGATCCGATAAAAGGAAGCAGTCTTCCCATATTCAGACTATGGGAATACTTGCCACAAAACTTAATCGAGAACAAAAGCTTAACAAGATTCAAAAAGGGTAAGCATTTGTATGGATGAACACCAGCCTCATGCTTATAAAACAAACTGAAGCTTTGGAAGAGAGGTTGGCATTCAGGCTGTAAAGCACAGGTCTCCAGCATCTGGCTAGACTGCAACTTTCCAGCAGTAGTGACCACCATCTCGGGGCAGGGAATTAATGGTCTGACCCAGTGAAGAAAACCCTCATGGAAACACAACAAATTAATAGCAGCCCCTTGCAGAAGCTCCATGTATTGGTCTCTTTGAAGCAGTCAATGCCACTGTGGGTTTTGTGGTTTGTATTTTCTCTTTGTAAAGAAAACAGTCCTAGCCTTAAAAGCTCATAACTTAAAACCTCCACATAAAAGGAAACTGTGAAGTGTGTGTGTGTGTGGAACACTTCCAATTACTCCAATTGCAATTTTCCTTCTTAGAGAAATTGCAGAAGAAATGTTTTCAGGGGGGGATCTGAAGAACTACACGAGCATCAGTGCAGCAAAAAGAAATTTTGGCTCCATCCGACTCAACTGTGCACTTAAAAAAAAAAAAGTTGGTCAAGATGAAGAAAGCCAGACCCACACCCTCACACCTCCCCATCATTCTACCTTAAGCGGTCCAGCGCCAGGGAGGCTATATTTAGCCATCTCCCTGTTGCTGTGGCAACCAGCGCCCGCTCCAGCTGCACACCAAGTGGAAAGAGCAAGCTTCCTCTGTAATGTAATTATGCACTTGCTACTTCCCTGGCAATAAATACCAGAGTTTGATATTTGTCGAGAAACAGTCAACTGATTTTTGATGGTGGTGGTGGTTTTTTTGTTCCCAAAGACATCAAGCCTTGATTTTCAGTTCTATGAGTCTCCCACCTTAGATAGTAGCCTGAAAATTTACAGAGGAACTACTCATTTAAGTGTAATAGGAAGCCGCAGATTATAAATTGTCACTTTAAGTGTTCAGAGCACAGGAGAGGAGCCACAGCAGAGAATCTAAATGCCATTCCCAGAAGTGGCATTCATCTAATGCTGTTATGTTTATTATAAATAAAAAGTAACAGACACACCAAGACCCAGTTGTGTTTTCTCCTTACAGACCTGCATGTAAAGTCTGCTCTATTTCTGTATTAGTCTTGTAATATATTGCCATAAAACCAATGCTCAAATACGTAAAAGTATGCACTATAGCTGCAAGATGCTATCGCCTACTACATCACATCTCTCTACTCAACACACTATCCTCCTTCAAAAAGTGAGAAATAATGGATGGGATTTCTAGGTTAGTTTTATTCTTAGAGCCTGGAGCCCTTTCTCCTAACCCGCTGTCCCATGTGAGAAATTTATGGTTGGCCCAAAGAGCAGCCAAGTACAGCTACCATTCGTTCATGCTCTTGGATTTGCTGGACAGCCACGTCCTCCTGTGGTTACAGACTCTTAGCGGTGTTAATGGCCTGTGAGCTATGACTATGCAGGAGTTGGCAGCTGCAGACATTGCTTCTGTGCGCTGCAAACCCAACTGACTTCACAAAACCAAACAGAAAATGGAAGCTCTTTCAAATATTTTTTCTTGGGACAGAAACCAAAGCCTTCATTCAAATTGAGCAGCCATTCAAAGTGGCTCCTCACACACAGGAAAAAGTTCAAGATGTGTACTTTTTTCTTTTTAACCACTGTTAACCTTTTCTCTCCAAGCTTCTTGAACATTTATCTTTGAGATTCCTGAGGTAATCACGTAGTTAAGAAAAGCAAGAAGAAACATGACATGGTGTGCTCAAGGGTAGTCAGAGCCACAAGCCAGCAGGATCGTGGTTTGCTGCCTTTCATTCAGAATATCTTACCCAGGTTAATGCATAACAAGAAAAACATACAGAGGATATTCTGTAAGTAGAGTATACATCATACTGGCCTGAGAAGCTGAAGTGATCAACTCTGCCAAATAGATAACTATGGCATTTCTTTAGATGCAGAAGAAACTGAGGCAAAAAATTGTTAGAACTTCAAAGTTCCAAAAACTGATAACAAAACAACATTAAATCCTTCGAAAGCAGAATGGCTTTGGTCACGTTGGCTTCTTCAGAGGGTGGTGGTTTCACAAAAGCCAGGTCCCTTTATCTGTCAATAACAGTACATAGGCAAGGAGTAACTTTTGACTTACAAACCCTGAGTATCTGCCACTACATACTATAGTCCTCATCCTCTACTCTAGCTTTATTGGGAAATAAAGCAGAACTCTGTCTTGTGTCTTCTTTTCTAATTCAAGCTTCTTTACATGAGATCACTCATTCTTATCTCCCAGTTGTTTAACTAAAAATCTAAGCTCGCCGTCACCCTGATGTGTTAGACACTGACCCCCATACTGGCCACTAGCTCTGATAGTTTGTATCCACGAAGAAACTTTGGTTTAGATGTGAAACATTCGCTCTGCATCTGTGCAAGACCTGAAAAATTGAATCCCAATCTATGATGAAGACTCCCAGATAGTGGGATGATACAAGAAATACCAATTTTTTTTCTTAATCTTTGTTGGGTTTGAAGTTCTTGTCCCATATATATGCTCCTCCTACGGTATTCGCTTGGAGGCAATACCATGGTGACTGTCACACATGGTTCTACACAGCTTTTCTCAGTATTGCAAGTGTAGCTCAGACCTGACCTAGGGCAACCCCCAGCAAGCCAGGGTTAATGTTGCAACAGAGACAGTGAACAGCCCAGGACAGTCAACGGCAGCTCAAAAACAGCCTGGAGGGACTACACGGAAACCGTGCACCTTTTAGTTTCACCTGGGAGCTAGCTAAGAAGTCAGTTCACGTCTTCCATGGCGACAGCGGTGTGCATTAACTCTTATTTTAAAGAGCTGGTCTCCAATACTACTTTTCCAAATGATCACAGCCTTTCCTCAATATACCTCCTACTGTATAATGAGAACATATTCTTTGCATCCATTTTACTTACAATGACTTAGAGAAATAGCCTTAAGAAGGTTATTCCCAGGAACTGTAACCACCCCCTCAGAATAGCAGGTTGTTGAGTTAGTGCTGATGAGTCAGACGGGCTTTTTAATTCTGTTCTAAAAGGAATCACCACAACAGTGGAGAAGGGAGAGGAAAAATAAAAAGGGAATCGAGTGGAAAAGGCTTCCACCGTCTGATGATTCATGCACCATCAGCGTGACTCACCCGG
Organism: Larus michahellis; assembly: GCF_964199755.1. Taxonomy (NCBI): domain Eukaryota; kingdom Metazoa; phylum Chordata; class Aves; order Charadriiformes; family Laridae; genus Larus; species Larus michahellis. The sequence continues at coordinate 45,808,049 of NC_133899.1, read as the reverse complement.
CATTACTCTGCCATTAAAACATGGAGACTAGGCTGATTAGTCACAGTAATGAATTTTTCAAGAAAGGATTCTCCCCTATAAATAATGATGACTTTGTCTGGATAGTGTTAGTGTGACTCACCTTTCCAGCATGCCGGGCAGCACCAATCGTGTCATCTGCAAAAAGAAAACATTCGTGATGGCTGAGAATGCAGACACCAGACAGCCAGCGACCGAGGGAAGCCTCCCTTCCTCCCAGAAGCAGCTGCCACCCCCTCCACCTCAACCAAGGATCAGGGAAGCAGAGACCATACTTTGCGTAGGCAGTTTATTTTTATTCTACCTGGATAACTTGGCTCTGTCAAGTAGTGTGTGCACTGAATCTGGTGAACCTATCCAGCTAGTAGCCTAAGTACAATCAGAGTAAATAAAAAAATGTCTTCACCGCCCTGCAGCATCCATGGCCTCTAAAGAACATTAAAGAACCAGAGTACTACGGTAACACGTATGACCTTTCTGTCCCCACAAAAAGCAGCTGTCTTCCTCAAGACCGACTAAATTTACTACCCATGCCAAGACTCAAGACAATATCCAATGCATTTTAACTAGGCTTACTGAACTACTGATTTTAAGTTAAAAATAAATTGTGGAGCAGCAAGAGCACTGGAAAGCACTAGTGAAGATAAGTTTCCTGCCTTATGTTACCTACAGAAAACGTTTAAGACACCAAAAGATTTTTTGCTGATTACATAGATGTTTTCACAGTGAAAAACCTATATCTCCATGCGGAAAGTAGCCTGGCAAACCTCCCCGCTGCTCCAGAAGCTCCTGCCTTCGTTATGACTCTGAACAATCTATTTACAACCTGGTTGAAGGATTCTCCAGGGCAGTAATCCTAAAACAAACTTCCCAGTCACAGGCAGAGTAGCTCTGACAAGGGAAACAAATCAAGTATTGATCCAAACTTTGACAAATTTTTAATTAGTGTGAAATAGCTAATTTTCCTACTACTAATTACTACCATCCTACAATATGATTTAAATCCAAAATTTCTCCCTTTAAGAAATAATGTTGCCAAAGTTCAGCTTGTGCCAAATAATACCCTGCCCCCAACCAACCCTGTTAATAAGTGTCATGTCAGTGACACCAAAGACAAAGCAGACAAGAAATATAAATTGTTACCACTTCTCACATCTTTAAAAGGTGTTCCAAAAAAGTTCGAGAATGCCAGTGAGAAGGGTGTAATAAAATACTAATGGCATCAAGATGTAATGGTACTCCCACTGATACCAAATTACGTTGATAGCTTAAAGCATAAAGCATTTGAGTAGTATGGGAGGAAACACACACACAAAAAAGAAATTGGCATATACAGGAGCACAAAACACCTGTAAGCACTTTTATTACAAAGAAACAAATCTTAGTGTAGCAAGCTATTCATATTACTATCACCACTTCGTTAGCCCTTACATATGACTAAATCTGGTTTGGGGGGCGGGTTGTTTGTTTTCATTTTTAATTATAAAAATGCCCTTTCAGTAACAAAGGAGAAAAATCACAAAAGAAAACAAGATTTCAGTTGATTGCAGCTGACACAAAGAAAATGGTAGGGAAGGACTGTGTTTTGTATTTTATTGGCATTTCTCACTTAGAATAGATCCTGCCATCAGCCGTGCTGCATGACAGCTTCGATAAGGGACTGTACAGGCAGGAGCTGAACAGACCTTAACTTTCATGAAGTCGGCTGTTGACATTACTTAACTCTCAGCACTGCCCCAGAAGTCAAACTAAGTATTCAGAGTTGGTAAACATCACCAAGCTCAGCAGATGCAACTTCAAAAAAAAAAACCCTCTAACTTAGACTTTATAGTCTAAGTACACATGAGCTTTTTCTTTCGTACACTAATGCTTCAGAAGAGATGTGGAAACAACTGTTTGTTTTAATAGTAAAGGATAAAGAATGACTTGGGCTGATTTTAAGACTAGTTCAAGACTAGCAGATCTTTTATCTTGGTGCAAGCTTTATGCTCTCTCCCACAGATACCGTGGCAAAAAGCAGCATACTGTTTCTTGCCTCTAAAGACAGTGTAATGCTGCATATCACTCCACAGATTGACACACGGATGTGGACTGCAATTGCCTTTCCTTAGGCAACCCACAAATGGTCTGAAAAACCAGTACAGACTCTCCCGTTGTAATGCAGAGGGGACCCCACGTTTGAAACTTTGTCATAAATCCACTCAAATGCATTCAGGGTCTAAATCTGAACTGCAACCCACCAAGCGGCTCTAACAGCGTACCACGAACCTGCTGGTTACTATTGATATCCAAATGAGAGGACAGAAAAATATACGACAATAATTGTTTCACTTATATAAATTTCAAAACTATGAAGCCATTGGCAGCTGAGATATTACAATAGGTCCACAATGCAGGCGGAAATCAAGAAGTCTCTCACCGCCAGCTGTGTTAAATAGTCTGTTTCTAAAGTTCAGCTGGACAGGCAATCAGGGTTTTTCTTTCCCTCCACAGAAAAACACTGATGGCAAAACTGCATTTCATACTCCACATCACTTCCATTTGTTCCCATTAAAAATCAATATTTTGAGGGAATTTCCAAAATCTGTGAAATCGGGCAAAACTGTTTTTCCTATCTATATTTTTTACATCTTGTGTTGTGTGAAAGAGAGATATATGAATATTCAGTATCTTTATGTACAGAAAAAATACCATTTTTTTTAAAGAATAAAATAACAGAAGGCATCTCTCTGAGTCAGTCTCACCTCACCCAGCCAAGTCCACGCTCAGACTGTTCCAGCAGCGCAAGAGCACTATTGGAAAAATGCTGGCAGGGCATTCTGCAGCCCTATTCAGGGCTGGCAAATTTATACATTGTACACACACGTAAGATATTCCCAGCATTAATTCTAATAAAACAACCTATAGCAGAAAAGTAGTTTTCTATGGACACCAATAAGTGTCCATACATGCTTGCATAATCTTTATCCAAAATAGCCAAACCAGTTAACACTCTTGTCTTCAGTGGCAACATTCTCAGACATGCCATTATGAAATAGGCAGCTCAGCAACAAACATCTAGAACTGAATAAATATCTCCCAGATTAATAATCCAAATTTTGGCTAGGTCTTATTTAGAGACAGCTAGTTCTGTAATGGGGTGTATTTCACAAATGCCAAAACCTTGAAATTCTGAGTCTGTAGGAATTAGCATGTAGGATGCCGGAGAACTCCGTGACAGTGTTTCTTTCTCTGGAGGCAATCTACGAAAGGAAGAAGAAAGTGGCAGGCAAGCTAAAGGAGAGGCTGGGAGCTGCCCTAAGAGGAGTGCCTTCAGTTACAGGTTACTGAACTCACTTAGGCTTCCTTCACATAACCGTTTTTCAGAACAAATACTACCTTCCAGACAAACGCCAATGCAGCAGTTGAAAATGTGAACGTTCCCAAGACTCTGATGGCTCAGGAAATTTCAGACAGAGTAGCCAGACACTAGGCGATGCAAAAACTGCCAGCTCAAAAAAAGCCTGGTTTTTCTTTCTGAAAGTGTGCATTAGAGCAGAGTGAGAACGTGCGTGCGTGTGTGTGTGCCCGAAATATTTGCTCAGGACAGCCTCCTTGCCATCAGAGGTTGTTAATTTTATATTTCATATAGTCTGGCAGCTTAGCACACAACCACAAAGCAGCAGTTGTTGAGGGCTTTTTGCTTGTTTGTTTTACAATTATTTCACATATACGCATAATGCTACCACAGAGTTTGGGGTATAGTTCCTTTGGTTTGGAGGGCTGCATTTTATTTTTATTTTTTAAGTCAACTTTTTTCACACTTAACCCTCCAGAGCTCCTAAGTTCCAGAATGTGCCCAGCAAATGCCTAACTTAGGGCAGAGATTCATTACAGATCATTTCGTTAACCTTTTAGAGGCAGCTATCATTTCTTGATATTGGTTTTATCTGCAACTGCATTTATTACACGCCTGGCAAGCACTGGTTGTATTGTCCACTATTCCTCATCAGACCTGTCTTCTACCTTTTAATTTTGGGAACACGAACACCACTTTTAGTCTAAAGAAGCGGAGATTTCTACTTGCAGGCACAAAAATGCACAGCCACGTGGCTAGATTTATGTTCTAAAACAGGTGCTACACTAGAATGCTCATATTAGGGGACTAACAAAGAGTCAGAAGTTAAAACCATGTATTTCCAGTGCTTCCTATTTAGAAAAAAAAAAAAAAGTCTCAGTGATCACTGAGTTGTAGCCCTTTCTCACTCCAATCCAAGCAATAGCTCAGGAGTAGATCTTAGGGAAAGAATAATAATTTGTGAAGTTCTGAATGTAGTGATATTCACTCAGACTGCTAAAATACAGTAAGAAAAGCCAAGGTAAATATTCAAAGTCATCCTTCACAAATTATGGGCCACATAATTGTTATCCTAAGCCAGAAACCTAATACCATAGTTGTATATTCAGAGATAAATCATTCTTTGGTAAGATGTTATGACTGCAAGTCACTCTTTCCACTTCCAAAAGGTACAGTGATCTGTAATTAAGCCTATGCAAGGACAGCAAAGGATGAAGCTAGAGCACTTAGACAACTTTTCTACTTTGTTATGCAGCTAAGAAGCTTCCTTCAGTTCTCATTCACAAGTCTGGGGTGAAATTATAACGACTCAAAGCAACATAACTTCTTAATGATCGGCAATTCCTTGTGGTGCACCCACCCGTGTAAAAACCATCATTGCTACCCTAAGATAATTCATAGTGCCTGGGCAGAGGATTCACACGAGTTCAGAAATGCACTATGACAAATAGTTAACTGACACTGTGCCTATGTAACTCTCACCTGCAGACCTTGCCCTGAAAGAACTAAGGAATTGTACTCGTGCACTGACAGTCAAATTGATCATGAGACCCATTCTCTTCATCTACTATTAAGTTTTTATAATGTATCTCTTTTGAAACAATAAATTCTTAATGCGGCTCATACCCTAAACTGAACGAGTATGTTTTATATTTGAAAAAAATTGGCAAGTAAACCTGATGTCAATTCAACAGAAAATCATGCAATAACCCATGTGGCAACGTCAGTGACCAGAAAGGGGCACGGGACATACAAAAGGAACTACAATTTGAACATGCTGCGAGTCCCCTTCATTGTCAGTGGCTTTCCTTTGAGCAACATTTGAGAGAGTTTTCCCTATTTAGAGCCACAAGCTTTTAGAGTCCAGTTTACAAGGGAAAGCTCTCAAAGTAAGCATCTTCTCCTCCCCTCCTCGGCTTTACATAGGCAAAAGCCTACTCAAATAAGGCTGAACTTTCTCTTTTCAAGATGTGGAATACGTATTTGTCCCAACCCTGAATCTACAAAAAACCACAGAACTCCATGAGTTCCTAAGTTTCCCCAAGTGACTTGTACTTTGAAGAAAAATCCCAAGTGCTTCACTGATTATTGCTGAAAAGTACTTATCACAGCCACATTTCCCTTGTTCCAGCTTCCTGTGTATCATGCTCTCAGGTTCAAAGTCAGCAAGGTGGGAAACCGCAGCATCTAATTTCTCCCTCTAGACCATCTGAATGATATTCATGACCACCTTCACAGAACACTTGCTCCTCTTCCAAGCGTTGGCAACTGTCCCTCTCTGTTATAAACTTGTATTATGTACTTGGCTAAATCATCATCCCTCCCTTTGATGATGACTTTGAACATAAGTGTAAAGACACCTCTTGACTAGACTGGAATACACGCACACAGAGTGATCTCTTCTCACAAGTCAGTGTCGCCACTACCCTCAGAACTGTGTTCCACCTACTGTGATCCTCTCCCAAGACACAGCAAATATAAAAATGAACATAGGGTTCTAGCAGGGCACAAGCAACTATCATCTGATTTCTGCTAAGGTACCTTTACAGACAGGGTATTAGGCTGCACCGGCCCATCTGAACACTCACGAGAGAGCGCGACGTCATTCCCACTGTCTTTTCAGGATCATTGCTCCCCAGGCTTTTCTTCTTTCTATGCACAGGTCTGCAAAAGAGTATTTTCCCTGCTTTCTCAAGTATTCTACCTTCTTCTCTCCCTTTCAATTTTATATCTGTTGTGGGTTTTGCTAGTTTTTTGGGGGTTGTTTTTTTCCCCGAAACTCAGAGTTTCAGACTTTGTAGTTGTTCCCTTCTCTGGCCTGGGATTCACAACCCAGTATAATTCACCTCTCACTCCTCTTCCATTAAGTGGGCAGCTGACACTAGATCTCTCAGTTCAATGCAGAGTATTTATATATTTTGAAGTCTTAAGCAAATTAAGACTTCACCTTCTCAAATACAGTGATGATAAAAAAAATCTCGATCTTGTAGGCCTATTATCCCTTTGTATTTGACACTCAGTAGAAAACAACAGTAAGGTGATCAAAGCGAAGATTAGCACAGACACCAAGGCACATACATATATGTAATTTACTCTCCCCCTTCCTCTGTTAATGCCAATTTCCAACCGGAGCCTGGCCTGCAAGCCTAAAATTTACATTCCCCCACAACATAATAGCTTGCAAACCAATTCAGCTCCCTGCTTAATCAACCGCTAAGCCAGCACTCCCTCAACTATTTAGTCCTACTCGTTTTTCAAGAGAACACAAGTTTATGCCTCACTCCCAATGCAATTAGCATATTGCGACGCTGCAAACAGAAATAGCAGACTTGCTCTTCCTCACATACTAAGTATCTCTCGCAGCTTCCAAAGGAGAAAGAAGGGCTCCCTGAAGTATGGGAAACTATTCGTTATGCTCATTACCTACCTGCTTTTTTCACTGGACAGCAAGTCTGGCATCCTTGGCTTTCAGTACATTAATGCCAAATCAAGTTTAACTGTTTTTCCAGGTGAAGTCAAAGGATGTAGCATACAAAGGTGAATTGACACAAGAAGATACAGTTGATACAAAGGAACTATAGATGAAAACTATATAGAGCAATTATAATTTTGGCTCTTCAACACTTGTTGGCTAGTGAAAAAACCCAGGACTTTTGACCTGTTATTTTATTCAATGTCAGAAATATGTTTATTTTGTGTCTCAAAATGCAATGAGACATCAAAAAATTATAATGGCAAACCCATGTTACCTAAACTGCCACCAACGATCATTCAAGAAAAGTTCTGCTTTTTAAATCGCTCCAGAAGCTTGAGATGAGATTGTGACAGGAACCATGGAACTTTGCATACTACCCCGTCTTCTTCCGCATGTATCTGTCAACTCAATCCTTGTATACGGCTGCACTAAGTCTCAAGCTTTCCCAAGAAAAGACCAAACACAAAAAGTCATCAATTCTATTTATGGCATCATCAAGACCCAAGGCACTTCTTACTTTATACATTATATGAAAAATGGAGTAACTCCTGCACTGCACATCACTATAAAAATGTGATGTTTTCCAGAGAGCTTAAAAAGAACCTACTGTGGTGGGGGCGGGGGACAGGATGGTGTTTGATTGGGGTTTTTTAACCAGTATTTTACAAGATGTGAAATTTCCAACATGTTTTACATAGTTTTATGTAGCTTGCCTTCAGTGGTGCACAGGGTGCTGTGAAGGTAGATCACAGTAACCACAATTCTTCATGCCAGACTGATTGAGCCCCAAAATTGCATGACTGTGGGGTTCACGGGTGGCCTAACCCAACACTGCTCTAAGGACACGACAGGGGCAGACAGCATGGAATAGGATTTGGGAAAGAAACATGTTTAAAAGCTCTGATGGGAAACAAATTCTCAAACATTATAGAAAATTTCAGTATTAGATCCCTTATGGTTGGGAAAAGTATCTCTCAGCGTACCATGCCTTCCTACATGCTGCATATCCCCTAGGAAATCCAGTGAGCTGCCTACCACAGAAAAAGACGGGTCAAAAGGTAAAGGATGAGCGTTGTCCTTCAAAAATGCCTACACTTGTGGCAACAAAACACACCTTAATGTTTCTGCAGAATCAAACTCTGCTGAATATCTTTTGACTTTCCCACCTCAAGCTTAAGGAGTGTTTCAGCCAGAACTGAAACGAAGTTATTTGACATGTGTGCCGGAAGAGTTATGGTGTCCAACAGAGGTGTTGCTGATGGCACAAGGTTCAGATTACCGAGAAGACAGGAAATACTTTTAGGCACTGAGGAAGTTCTGTCCCAAAGGCAAGCAAGTGGATGGCAACACTCCAGAATACAACAGCAGACATGTTATGCGATACCTCCGATGAAGATCTGGAGATACTGTGAGCAGAGCCTGAACGGGTACCGGCAAAACACACTTTGTCTCCCCTGTACCTTCACCTTTTCAGCAGACCTTCACCTCCTTAAGAACTTGGGACTCTCTACCATACTAAACTTCATGTTTTTAATCAGGCAAGAAGGGATAATATTTTATTTGTTTTAAATGCACTTATAGCCCTGGATAAGAGACAATATCAAGCTAAAACACTGAAGTAAATATTCATGGGAGTATGTGCCAAAAACCTAAGTGAAAGGACATACAGACTTTTCCTAAAATTACTTTTTCCTACCGTGACTCTCTAGTTCTATGGGTTCTCCTGAAAAAATGACTTACAGATGGTACATATCTCTAATCTGCTCCTCTCCCCAAAACAGTAAGCATCTGGCATGCCTACTGTTTAATTACACAACAGGCTCATGCAGGAGGAAACATTTTCAAGCCTGGAAGCTTATGCTCAAACTCTGATTATACCCAGTAGCAGGAGCTGTTCACACTCAAGAAAAAAGTTTTCAAACGGCAAGAAAAACACTATTAACACACAGCAAGTGGATACTCACGAAGTTTTTATATGCGTGAAAACAAGCACGTTAGAATGTGAAGAGGCTGACACAATGCAAAGTTTACAAGAAACCGTAGGAGAATTTTGTTAAATTGTTGACCACCGCTGATCATAAACACGAAGACTCAAGCCACAAAACAGCCCTAGTTTATTCTGGAAAGCAATATAGTCTGGCTGCATCTCTGGATTTTTAGGCATATACCGAGTTAAAGTAGACCTCAACTATTATTCTAACCAACCATCTTCAGAAATACATATTAAAGTAGTTCACCTGTAACTTTTCTATTCTAGTTCCTAGGATGCTCCTCTGCTTCCTATAATGCTCCTAGGAAGACTGACACCCCAAATTCTTTAATCACTGAATAGTGCACTCCCTCTGCTGGCACAGCACAGATGTCACACCTCAGCAGAAGCACTCTACTGATTACACTAATCTCTAGCTAAGAGGTCTATGCATTACAACACTTCTTCACATTTACGCCCGCTGTAGCCATGCTAACATTAAAAAAAGTCTGCTAAATGACTTCCATAAGAGAAACTTTCAGAGGTTCCCATTAATAACTGACTTCCCTGACGAAAGTCTTGCAGGAGTGCAACAGGGCACCATGGGCCCACAATCCTCGGTCAACTAAAAATCAGTGCTCGTCAGGTTAGCAGTAATTTTCCAGGTGAAAATGTCTGAAGACTCACTGTTGTAGCTTTCCTAACTCTGCAACAAGCAGTTCTAAGACGTCAAATAAAACACGCACACAAAAAAGCGAGAGTTAGCAGCAGCAAGCTGACATTACCAATCCCATTCAGTCACGCAAGGGTTGCATTTTCACTGTTTGCCTATGTTTTAATAAGGTGTGAAAATCTTACAGAAGCATTGTTTTAAGATGCTCTGTGCCTCCTCACATGGAAACAAAACACCTACGGTTCAGACTCCCTGAGAGCACCGTACTAGATTAATTTAGTACTTAACCTAAGCAGAACAGCTGCAAGAAAGTCAGATCTTTCAAGCCAACTTTGAAACACCTACTATTTTGGCTTTGCAGCAAAAGGTTAACTCTCAGCTACTGGAGATACAGGTTTTGTTATGCATAAGAAGAGAAAGTTAAGGTTTAGCAGTGAATAATCACAAGGAGTTTCTTCAGGACTCACATCAACTATTTGTGTCGTGTAAGACACATGTTACTGCTGTTACTGTTGCCCATTTTAAGCTTTGAAATGCCAGGACAAAAATCTGGTTTTTGAATGGGCCTCATATTAATAAATAAGAGAGCAGCCATATGTTTTAGCCTGAAGTCGAGGTTGATTTCTTCCCAGTAAAGGCTTCAGTCTAAATATCAAAAGGAGAAGATAATTTTACTTCAAAAGTTAGCGAACACTTCCGTGACTTGGTTTTCCTTCTTGCTCCTATTTTGCAGAAAATATTTAAGTGCTTTCTCACTACAGTGTACAAAAAGCCTTAGGTACACAGAGAGAAAGGTTGCCTGCCCCAGGAAACACAGATACAGGTGGAAAAGAATAAATGATCTACAAGAAGGACTAAAATGACAAGCATTAAGTGTTGTTTTGTGTACATACTTTTCTCTTTTAAATAGCTAATAGGTATCTTTGCAACAAGTGGTATTTCACACAACCACCACAACAGTCTGATACAACAATCATAACCTCTGGGTTACTACAAGATGAAAAAATGAACCTGTGGCCCAACAGGTGAAAGTACTTGCTTCAGACAACTGAATTTTAATTGCTTATTGGTTTTGAATTAAGACATCAGGAACAAGTGTTGGTAACAGGGCACTTACCTTACAAACAGCCATGATGTTAATGTTGATCATTTTGTCAATGGTCTGCAAGAAAACAAAAGTTTTGGGTTTTGGTGTTTCAAGTTATTTGATCAATATTTACACACCCTCTGGGTTATAAGTGACAGGGTAAATTCATCCTTACACACTTATACATCACCTTCACTCCTTGCCTTCCTGCTTAAGTATCAGGAGCAGCGACAGACTTCCAAAGCAAAGTCTGCAAATTGTTCTTGTTCATGTTTTATTTCTGATTAGGGACTCATACCAATAAAGAACAACACAGATGTATCACATTGACACTGCATTTCCTAACGCTATTTGCAATACTTATGAACTTTAATAAATTCTGCAATTTTAGACATGAATAGATATAAATATTATGAAGCTTAATTGAAGGTGCAACAAAACCCAGATATGTTTATCGATAGAGTTAGCGGCAGGGGTTTTGGAAACAAAATCATGCACTGGTGGAAGTGTTCATAGTCAGAGTTTTCAAAGTACTCACGCAACCAAGACTGTCGCTATGTTACAGTTACAAAATGTCTAGAACTATCGTATTTAAGTTTCATAACAGTGCAATGGAATACGCAGCTTCCATTCATGAAGTCACCTGCCTCCCTTTCCTTCAGTCACTTAAGAACCTCCTCCCCACAAGCTAAAGCAGCTCAAGAAGAGCTGCCAGTTGAGACCACAGACAGGAGTGGAATTCAGATACTGACCCCAGACCATCTCTCTGAAATAGAAATATGAAATGAAGAAGCAGGGACGAGTGTAAGTCGAAAACAACACAAAAACCATCACCTGAACTGTGTTACCTTGCTTATGTAAATCTCTTAGCTTTTTGAACCCTTAATTCTAATCAGAAAACCTTGTTATATGAGTACCTTAACCAAACCTAAATACTTTTTGCCATATTCATTAAGCATTTAGTACTAAAAATGAGAACACTAGAAGGTAACGTAAAAGCACTTACTTTATCCAGGTCTGGAACATCAAGAAAATATTCAGGATAAATGTATGAAATTCCCACATTGTTAACTGAAATGAAAGCATGAAGTTTTAATTAGATTGCTTGGATGCCCTCTAATTTCTAATGCTCTGATTAATGACAGTTTTCGATACTCTTAAAATGTAGCATTTAAAACATTCTAACCCCTTTAGCCAAGTTTCCTTAACTGTAAATATTAAGCTGTAAACTGTAATTTCCTCTAGAGGGAGGTGTCCCGGCCCATGGCAGGGGGGTTGGAACTAGATGATCTTTAAGGTCCCTTTGAACTCTAACCATTCTATGATTCTATGATAAATATACTTGTGCACACACAAGTGGAACGTGAGAGCGAATACGCAAGGCCTTTTGGACATGTAAATGCTAATTCTCCAATTGTTCAAAAGCTGGCATATTTAGCACATTGTACGCGCCTTCCACAGCGCGGGGGGAGAACGTTTCCTCTTTTAGAAATGTCAGAAGTGTACGAGCGACATTGCTGCAACAGGGAGGCGCAGTCACAGAAAGGGAGTTTCGAGCCAAAGAAACGCTCTCAGTGTCCGGCAGGGGCACATTCAGTGAAACTGTTTTAACGGTTTTTTTTTGGTTTTGGTTTTTTTTTTTGATAGCTAAATAAGTGAAATAAAATACAAGAGAGCGTCCTGGTAAGTCTCCCCAACACTCCTCCGGCCAGTCGCTCCCTTCCCCGGGCGTCCCGAGGGCTGGGGGTCACCCATCGGGCTTGGGGACAGGCACCGTGACCCGCCTCAGCCCAGCAACTCCCGCGGGGGAAAGCGACGGGCCGGCGGCCGGGAGCGGAGGGGGGTGTCCGTCGGTCGGTCGGTCGGTGCGTGTGTCGGTCTGTCGCCGCTCGGTGCGTGTGTCGGTCCGTCGGCAGGTGGCGGCAGAGGCCGGGCGGCGGCGGCCGCGCCCGCAGCAGCGCCGGGCGGGCTCGGGGCGGGGGGCAGCGGCGGCGGGGCGAGCTCCCCGCGCCCCCCCCTTTCCACGGGCATTATCTGCCTGTAGAATGAGGGTTTCTGGTTTGCTGTCGCTGCCCACTCAGGGACTCGTTACATCTGCAAAATCTTTCCCCCGTGGCAGCGTTTAGAATTAACCGAGAGAACGTATTAATTACTTAAACCCAATTTATTATCCCCCCCCCCCCCCCCCCCCCAACACTAGCAAGGTTTTATTCTCAGACATGAAGCCAATATCCATTTTCCCCAACACAAGTAGGGGAAAACTTATAATACCGTCAGAAAACAACGCCGCTCTGCAGCCTCGGCTGCTTCAAACTTAATAAAGCATATTGATATGGAGAGAAAAAAAAAAAAAAAAAGGCAAGCAAATGGGATCTCCGTCTCCTAAGTATCTGTTGTTCATCTTACGCAAGTGAATCGTGTGACATTTGGTTGCTGTGGCAACATTTTACATTTATATAGTGTCTTACACCCCAGAGAATCCCAAAGTGCTTTGTATGCTCAATGGCACTGCGCACCTCCAGGGGGGAAGAAACACCGTCAAAAGGCACCGATGCCTTTTTTTTTTTTTTAAATAAAATAGCCCCTACACCTGTGCCAAAAGCTATCATTTTAACATCCAACCTGAAAGATACTGAAGTGCGAACAGGGATGCAGGACACGCAGGAAATACGCAGGAGAGATTCTGGCAAAGTGCACAAACTTCATTCAGAGATTCCACTGAATGACAGCTCTTGTAGCCCAGATCTCTGTGTATTTATGGAAACCCTTTGTTCGCTAGTCATGTTGTGTGTTTCAAATTTTTAACTTTTAGATAACCTTTAAAAATACAGGAATTGAAGAGAACCGGGAGCTGGGCAAATTCCCAGCAGACATTTGCTATGTTTAGAAAGAGAGAAAAGTTTTGAAAAGGAAGAAGGTCTAATCTTGCTATTGCGAGAGCAAGCCAGATTTTTTCCTTTTCATCCTAAAATAAACAATTTTTCAGTCCATCTCTCTGGAATGGATTTTGGCTATGAACTGTGGCAGGGTTTTTGGGGACTAACCTTGTTATTCTCTCCAAGTTTAGAATATTTATGTGATTCCTGCTACAGAGACAACAGCACAAAATTCACACCCCTTACTGCAAACTGGGCCCCGCTTTTGTACCCTTCCCCTTTCAGCAATCATTTTCTATCAGACCGTACTTTGCTGCAGTTTGGAAGAGAACATTAACGAAATTAGTTTTCACTTTGTACAGGCATATTTTACCTATCGAAACAACAGGGTAAGATACTGTCCAGCTAAAATGCCTTCCGAGAATCGCAGCGATTTAAGAACAGCAAAAGAAAGATTTCCCACCTCTGCTTGTTTAACATATTGCTGTAGCTAGCACATGTTCGAAGTCACTGACAGACGCTGTTTTGAACACACAGCAAAACATTATGCAAACTCTTTTAGCCTTCGTACGTGGGTGAGAAGAAGCTTCCAAATAAGAAGTTTACAGGGATTTCAATCTGTAAGTACTTTAGTTAGACTCTCTGCAACTATATAATCAGAAGCTCTATCTTGAGCAGTGTATGTGGAGACTCCCGTGTCTCTAAGTATAAGGCTAAAAAATAATCAGCATCGATCACTGGCAACTGTGCCGTGCTACCAACGCCTCTCACGCCTACCGTACCAGACGAGACCTGAAAGAAGAAAATATACTGAAACCTGAGAATTCAATCCTTATGGCTGTTCTCATTTAAACCCATGTTTTCCCCTCATGCAAACATCAAAAACGCAGATCAGCAAAAGCTATATTCCAGATTACAACAAATGCTACAGAATTTAAAATATAAGGCACTGAAGTATAAATTAATTGCCATAAAAAAATAAATTAAGATGCGGTCTTTCTGGAGTAGCCATGATCTGTATTGAAAAATTACACTGGCAAGTGGTTTCTATTAATACAGCTATATCTGGGGAAAAGAAAAAAACCTAGATATCGTGTAATCTGATGAGCCCAAGCACGGGATTTACTAAAACTGCTAGTGATTAGTTAGAAGAGAGATTTCTGTAAACCTGCACTGGCAATGGTTGCAAGGAAAAAAAAAAAAAAAGTGGAGGAACTCAGCGAGAGAATACACAACTCCAGAGCATTTAGTTGCTATTTTTACCGTGTTTTTAGTCAAGGTGCTCATGCAAATAAAAGCAAGAACCGGGCTCTGTCTGAGGAACGTGCTTGTTTTCCTGTAATAAGCTTATACAAAATTTGAGACACATTCACTGCTTTGGCATCCACTTTGATCAAGACTATAGAGAGCCAGATTGTCATGATTTTGTGCATCACCATAACCTTATCACAGCCTAAGAAATAATAGAACCCCTTCCAGTGCGGACACATACCTCACACAGTAAAAGGTCTGATGGTGTTTTGAGACATTGAAGTGATACACTATTCTGCAGCAAGTGCTACGTGACAGGCAGCTTGCAAGCCTTACATTCCCTGCGTTGATTTTGACAGGAGATATTAGAACAGACATTAATTTTAATCGTCAAAGTTTCTTTGGAACTTATTTCCTTTAGAAACAAGAAACACAGCATCCACAGCTTTGCAAAGACTACTCTGCACAAAACACATTGTTGGC
Organism: Larus michahellis; assembly: GCF_964199755.1. Taxonomy (NCBI): domain Eukaryota; kingdom Metazoa; phylum Chordata; class Aves; order Charadriiformes; family Laridae; genus Larus; species Larus michahellis. Next base: position 45,792,880 of record NC_133899.1, on the reverse strand, counting down.
AGTTGCAGCTACTCCAAGGGATTTGAATTTTCATAGCAATTAAATATTGCATGTCACAAGTTGCATGTACTCAAATCTGTGAGAAGTATCAGGGAACATTCTGGGCTTTATCCTTTAATGTTGTTTTTTTAAACTGAGTTTTTATGTACTCTATTTTCTTGGGGATTATTTGCAGACATCATACAACAAGATCCATCTATTAGCAACAAAGTTCGTATCGTATATCATCATGTGTGTAACAAGTTTATTTTGAAATACGCTTCTTTTAAAAAGAAAATTCTAGCTCTAATTACTGCACTTCAGGTTAGTAAAACTAATTTTGCATTGAGAAGCAGTTTATCAAATGGCATATACCAGTAGATGTCCAAGTCATGCGACTTTATGAAATTTCATGCCTTACGTTTAACCACCGCAGGCTCTCATCCCCATATTGAGTAACTGTAAAAGTACAGGATAGGCACGGGTGTATGTGCTTCCAAGGAAAGAATCAGAAAACTGATAAGAAACTGCCTTTACACCACCGTTGAGAAAAGATTCCGGTAGACTGCTGTTATGTTTAAACTCTTCTTAAGTTGTGATAAACACCTTCTTGAAATCACCTTAGTTCTACAGCTGACAAAGTAACTGGATGGGTCGCTGTGTTTTTTCAAGGACTACCACACCACCCACACTCCTGCAATATCCCGGACCATACTCGGGCAACGTTGTGTTGCTACCAGCAAAAGAACCAACATGACCAGAACACACTTCAGACTTTTGAAGCAGGAACCAGTTGCTTGATGCTATGTTGTAATGATTAAATTTCAACAGCTCCATAATTAAAAGTTAATGGTTCTCCCACAGGACTCTACCGCTAAGCTGAATCTAAGTACATGGAGCCTGCTTTGGTTTTAAGACAGCATTAGGTCAAGTCACTGTGCACGCAGTCACAAGCTAAAGAGCATTTAACAATCGCAGAATAACACATTGAAAACCTTCAATAAGCATCACAATTCCTGTAACCTAAGCACACGTGCAGGCACCATCTCGTGCAGTGTACCAACAGGAAGTTACAACACATACCGAGCATGCAGCAACAGAGTTTTAGTCAGGCAAACATCAGCTTTTGTGAATTGGTTTCAGTAAACTCCAATATGGGAAAAAGTTAGTCGGCATGTCAAGACGGAACACCACTATGAAAGATTTAGATCAGATACAAACCTAAAACACCGATCTCCAGGCCTTCCAATCCTGCTTTGATTCTACTGTAAATATCTTCTCTCTCTCCAAAGTCTGCCACAATGACTTTTGTTTCCACTTTGTAATTCTCCTCTAAAGAAAAAAAAATGTTTTTAAAAGTTAAAGTTTAAAATAGCTGAATTATGAGATATGAAGAATATTTCAGTCATTATGTTTTTAAGAAAACATTATGGTAAGTAGCTAATACCACACATTAACATTTTGACCCTCCGCAATAGGAATCTTTGACTTTTAACATAACCACACAAGAAGTTTGCAACATTAAGGTACTTCTGGTGAGAACGTAAACTCTTAAATGATCCAGCATTTTTTTTGTTAGGGACGGTGAAGATGGCAAGGAAATGAGTTATACGGGTTTGCACCTAGTAAAAAAAAAAAGGTAGAAATCTGAAAATGCACGTACACAATGGCGTTCAAGTGCAACTTGAGCAGAACGCTTTTTTCCAACTTAAGCCAAATGGTAAATAAATCGCTTCAGACCAAGCAAAACAATTCTTTATTGCCCTCTGTTTCCATTCTCACTTCTGGTGCCAGAAAACTTTTTGAATATTTAGTATTTTGAACATAAATCAAAAAGGGAACGTGTGGGTGAACAAGAGCAGAACTTCAAGTTTAATCATCCCAAAAACGTTCTGATATGCTGTCATCTCCATCCTTAACAGAACAGGAAAAATACATGCAGTCAACTACATTTTGAAATAGAAAAAGAAGGCAAGTATTAAAAATACTTCACATAAAAGGCAATTCTGCTTCCATCAAGCTCAATTAATTACATCGAATTAAGATCAGCACAATGTCCTCTCAGACTTCGAAAGAGCAGAACAGTAGCTTAATATCGCAGCATCTCGGTTTTGCTGCACCTGAGTCCCACCCCAGTGCTCCTTCAGGAACCTGTATACAGCTGGAGAAGGATTTTGCAGCACTTTGCCCCCACAGCCATTCACAAAAGCAGTGCCATGTTAAAGGAAAAGAATCATTCACAAAAAGATTAGAAACAGCCAGATTCCCATGATGCTCCTTCCCATTCAAGGGAAAGCCGCGACTCCCATGATCCTGCCGTCCATTCATGCAGAATCATGAATCTCCTGAACTCACTGGTTTGCTGGCTGCCTCCCCTCCCCCCTCCCATAGCCCTAATGGCAGATGAAATTATTTCTCCTCCTTTTCCCCCCTCCCCACCCTCAACCTCTTCATCTCTCCTGAACAGCTGCATTGTTTAAAAATCCCCTGAGAGATGTTGCTATGTCAAATGACGACGTAAATAGCATTAAGCCCCTACTGCAGCAGCAGTCTTGTGATCGCGTCAGAAGAAAATCAAGTTCAACATTGGTGGGGGGGGTAGGGGGGTAGAAACAGTCTATTTTTGAACACAGCTGTTCTAATATTTAGCATACACGTTCAAGTTCTTACAGGACACTGAATTAAAGGCAGCGTTAGAGGCACATTGAATACGTGCAAGTGGACTGGGTGGGCAAAGCCCGAGTTGCACACTTCCGCACACATGCCATCTTTAACTATTTTGTGGGATCTGCAGCTGTCTTCACTGCCACTCGCATGCTTCACGAAATGCGAGTTGTTTAAAGGACCCAAACACTGTCCTCACACATTTGCTCAGTTGGTACTGGCCTTTTCGTACTAAACGCTCTTTATTAAGATCGTTACCAATCTATCTTCAAAGCCTTTTGAAATCTCCACAGGGCTACTTACTGAGATACAAAAAAAATATCTGAAGACCTAATACTATAAATAGAACAAAAATAAAAAGCCCTCACACCACTGTTTGTGTAAGACTGCTGTTCGAACCTTTAGAAAATTAGCAAAGAGACATTACATTTAAAGTAGTTAAGCAATACACCTATGAAAAGATGCAGCACCCTTTGTGGACATAGGATGAGTAGTACAGTACATAAAAACATGTGAAACGTAGAAGACTGCCTACCGGTATGGCCAGAGGACACAGGCTTTGTGTGGTCGCTCGCTGCAAACATGTCAGACTGTCTTGCCCCAGCAGATGCCACCCACTGACCAAACCTTCCCTTCCCATTTCACACCAGTGTTCAGGTATCCTGTAACTTCTGCGTACCCCGTGTTCTCTCCCAGAACCTGTGGTAGGTGGGATGATCCACTACGTCAGAGAAGACTAGGAGATACACATGATAAGATGGTTCCACGTCAAACAACGACGCAAATAGCATTAAGTCACTTCTGTGTAAGGTTGTCCTAGTAGTCAGAGCACAAGGTGCAGAGCAGGTGTGCTCTGCAAGAACAACAGAAAAGGGAATTTCCTTGATCTTAAGAAGAATTAAGATGTTCTGAAACAGATGGGCTAGAAGAGAGAGCAGCACACACCCTTGTTTTATCTGCCAAAAAGACACTGAGATGTAGCGTAACAGAGAAAGAAGCAAGTGTGCCATGCCCTAATCCAGGATTCTAGCAGCAACTGGGCTCTTGCTGTCCAAGAAGCGAAAACCTGAACCTCCTTAATGGAGCCTTCGGCTTGCAGACATGAGGAACGCAGGAGGCACAACAAGCTAAAGAAGGGTACCAGCCAGTTTTTGCAGTCAGCAGCTAGAAGATCCGCAAGTGCTGATACTATCTACCGGTGTGTCCAGCATTCCTGATGATATATTGAAAAGTGAATCTGATGTTTTGTCTTTGGAAGTAGTATTTCAAATGCTTCTTAGCGGGGGACTGAATGTTACACCACCACATTACCAATAGTTGTGCAGCTGTCAGTCGTCACCTACCCATAAGGTCTCAAGGATGGGAAAGGAAGTTCAGCAGACCTCCTTCACGTTTCTCAACTCTGACACACCAGTGTTTTAATCATCTCATTTATAAAAATCTCAGGTAAGATCAATATTGACCCTACAGGTAAGTTTTAACCTAAACTTGCACATGTCCTGTTAATTTACAGGGCCCGTTTGACCTTAGCAAAGACTTTGGGAATGTAGCAAGAGACTAACTATGCACAACAGTATCCTAGTAATCTAATAAAAGCAGACGTGATCTTCTACAACCATACCATCATTTGAAAAATAAGTTGTTGACCATAAACAAAGCCTCAACAAAACATCTTCACAGCTGTGGGAAGGCTGAATGAACCAATAGTCATAATGGTGATAGAGCAGGACGGTACAAGAAAAAAGGCAAAGTGAACTTTTGTAGAAGATATTGGGATGGATTCCTTTGAAGATCCAGATAGCAACCAAAGAACACAGTCGGACTGCAGAGGCACAGGCATGTCCTAAACCAACACCTATAGAAAACCAGTTGTCATACAAGCAAAGACACTAAAAAAAAAAAAAAAAACAAAAACCACAAAACACCACACTAGAAGGGGAATATAACTGAAAAAAGCATCACCTTTTTTCCACAGGTGGTAAAGAAGAACTGACCTCCTGAGGCATGTTCCCATTCTATGCATTCCTGCACAATACAGGATGCGACGGTCTGGAAACAAATAGGCTATTTAACCACATTCTTCACAGACACACCATCAGAAATACAAACACTTTTTTGGACAGTCCCTTGAAGAAAACACTACCTTTGGTATCCTCACAAGAGGACTCCAAATAGTGTCTCAAACTTGGTTAAGGTGCCACTATTCAAAATAAGCATAAAGAGATTTAAGCCATCATTCCAGGTCTGTCCAGAGGTCCATCTATGCAAGTATTTGGTATTCTGTGGCAGACAGAGGAAAATGGTATAAAGAAGAAGGAAAAGTACATAATAATGTTTCCTCAATTTATTATCGCAAGCTCGAACAGTTTGTTGCTCAGAAACTTCCTGAGCTCAGTATGTCCACCCTGATGGTCTTCAGCCAACTCTTGCTACAGCTGTCCACCCAATCACTACAAATCCTTACACGTTTCCAGCACCCACACCACCTCACCGCTGCCACGTTTTTTGCTTTTGAACCTGCCAAGAGCAGAACTGACCAAATTTCCAATTCAATCCATTCCAATTGCTCCATCTGATATTTTGAACTGCCATCTCCTCTTCCTCGGTCATACCTCATAACAATGGGCGGGGGGGGGGGGGGGGGTTGTTGTTTTTTGGGGTTTTTTTCCCCTCTCATTCCTGTCACTATGTATTGGTTGATACTGCACCGACATTTGGTTGCTAACATTGAAGAGATAACTTACTTTCATTACTTCTCAATTTTGAGCCAGAGGACATGAAGATGTTAACATTTACTTGTTTTCACGTCTGTCTTTTTAGTTTCCTATGCATGTCGGACTGCTCCTATGCATCTCCTAGATATTTCAGAATATGAACCTGCCCCTTTCAGCTTTTACAAATCTCACCTTATTGAATTCCACAAGCAGAAGGAAAGTGGAATGGAGACAGCAAAAACAAAAGCCACCTCTATCCCACACCTTCTTTCTAAGGGGCCTCCACTATGATAAACTTTTAAATACCTTCACACTTTGAAAAGAAATGATGCATCATATTGTATGTCCAGATGTCAATTGTCTTCCTAAACTCTGGTTTTTAGTTTTTATACAGACATTGTCTAATGTTCACAGAAGTTCTTGCTAACAAACTTTATTAGAGACTCAGTTTGACGTTTTAAAATCAGAAACTAAATTATCAAGTTCAGGATGTTTATTAAAAGGATACTGCTGTATTCATACAAGATTTAAGTCCTCAAGAGTTCACAGGAAAATAATATCTGCTCTTACACAGATGTGACATTACTGTTTACTTGCAAATGCAAGAACGAAGGCTGCTAAAGAGCAGATTAAGCCCAAGAGGCCCAAAGGAGACCCCCAGTTCTACCTGAGGATGGAAGCAGTACTTCCAGAGGCCAAATGAAGTTAGTTTGAAGCCAGCAAGATCACAAGTGAGCGATGCTGCAGCACTGCGGGGGAGATGGATGGGGTGGGGGGGAAATACCGAAGGGAGACAGACTGGTGGAGCTGGAAACCTCACACTTCAGCAGGCAGGGAGCAGGCACGACCGAGGCAACAGAGAACGTAAGACAGAAAAGTAGAGAAAGGACTACTCAGCGGCAGAAGGCATGCCAGCACCCTCCCGAGAAACAGCTGAAAAGACGCAACGCTTACCTCATGAGTTCCCATCTATAAGATGGCTAGTTACAACCTCACTAGGTGAAGCAAAAGCTTAATTAACTCCAAAGGCCAGAGAGATGTCTGACTTAGAGGAAATGTATCCAGTGTCTTGTTATACAAGGAAAACACTAATCCAAGTGATCGGGCAAACTAGGGCACACCTTTGCTACTAAAAAGATTCAGGTGCACCATAGCACCGCATTACTTAGAACACCAGAAAAAAGGATCACACTGGAATTAAAAAAAAAAAAAAGTGGAAAACTAGAAACTACAGTGAGCTACATCCTAAATAAAGGCTAATAAAGTATTGTAAAGTGGCTAGGAGTTAAGCATCTTAAAATTATTTTTTTTTGAAAGCTTGAAAATAATTCAAAGCAGCAGTAATTCAAAGCAGCAGTCCCTCTAAACTGAAATCTTAGTTGACAGGCTAAGAAAAAGCTAAGGAATTGAAGTTTTCAGACACAGATAAACTGGGCTTGGAAGAAGGTTCCCCCAGAGGAGTAACCTTTCATACTCAGATGCGAAAGCAAACAAACGCTGGCTTGGTGGTCAGGAGCAGCAGTTTCTGTCAGGTAAACCGAGCTGTGACCGTGTTAAAGGCATCTGTGGCACAACATCTTGCTGGGAAACTGGAAAACTAGACCTTTTTTTTTTTTTACTAGTATGTTAGTACTTGCACCATCTGTATCAAAGCAATTGTCTACAGCAGCTTGAATTTGCACCAAGTACGTTGAAGCAAATCCAGTCAACTTTGCAACAGAGAGGTTCCGGAGATGAGGCCCACATTTTAAGCAGGTATTGGGAACGGTACATTAAAAACCTCTTGCTAGAACTGAAGCACGTCATCACTTTACATTCAAAGCCTCATATAAATATCGCCACCACAGTGATGTAGTATAAAGCAACTGCTTGCAAAAACACAAAAGAAGTCTCACTTGGTCTTTAGCTTCAGGATGGCCAGAGATGCAAGCAAAGCAGTAGGAAAAATAGCCCTCTGCTCTTCATCATGCAGGAGGGGAAAAAATTGTTTAAGTAAGGAGATCCAACTACATCCACAAATAAAGACGGCATCTTTCCAGTATCACTGAGTGGCAAAACTCACCCTAATCCAGTACCCTGGCCCCAGAGAGTTTGTAACCTTTCAATAAAGTGTAAGAGGCTGGCTGAGAGATGAAAGCAAAACATGAAAACCTTCAGCTTTTTAGTACTGTATCTACGCAGGGCAGAGATGAAGAAGAATTTAAGACTATACAGTGGCTGCAGATAGCTCTACAAAGTCTGTGGGGTTTTTTTGAAGGGAGAGCCAATCCATTTTGGGAATGTATGCAATTTGGGACTCTCAGAGCTCACAGAAGTAGCACACCAAGTGTCACGTATGGCTGGAATCTGTTTTCCAGAAGGACAAAATACTTTGAGACTGGTGATGGCAGATTGTTATTACGCACTGATAGTATTCACCACCTAGACGCATGTTAAAGTCAGCCGGGTATAACAAGAGCTAGCTTTTCTGATCATTTGTAGGGACTTAAGAATGCAAGGAATGAGCATTGCCCTTCAGCGGAATAGAGACCAGCTGTTAATTACAGTTCTAAGTTGCTCAATGAAATCCAAGATATTGAGAAAGAAATGTAAAATGAGATACAAACCTCTCTCCCCACCCCAAAATCAGTCACAGTGAAATACAGAATTAGCAGAGGAGCATACGGACAGTTATTAGGAGAAAAGAGCAGAAACCCTTCAGGAATCAGATCCCAGTAGCACCGGTAACAGATGGAGAAAAGGCGATCTAGAGCAAAAACTCTGGACCCTTTTGCCACATGAATTTTATTTATGTTTTGATTACCAAGTCCATAGAGAAACTGGACACCTAAAAGGCTAGCCTTTCTGAGGGGATGAGAGTTCCCATTCATGTCACTGTATCAACCCTGTTCCCAAATGACAGATCACACTTCTCATTTCTGCAGAAAAAGGAAACAAGAGAGAGGGGAGCCTGGAGAGCAGCACAGAAGATATGGGAGGGTCAGCGCTGAACCCTCCTCCGGAGGATGCTGCCCAGCAGAGACCCCGTGCAAGAGAACACGTGCCTTCAGAAGGGGAGCAGGTACGCAGCAACAGATAGGAGTAGGATTTTTATTACGATACTTAAGTTAAATGCATTTCTATAAAACTCTGAAGCGGAGTACTGGTAAACTAAGGCATTACAAAAGTTGAAGTAAGTTGTAGCTAAAAGGAAGCTCTGTTTGCACCTGGCTTGCAAAAGTAGTCTCCAGGTAGGGATGCTATATTGTACCAGTTTCTGCATAGCATAATGAAATGCCTGCCTAGAATTTCACAGAACTTGCTATGCTTCAACACATTTTTAAGAGCACATGTGTACGCACATGTGGTCAAGCACTAGGAATAGGTTGAGATTCCTTTCATTCAACTACACATGCAACTCTGCCAGGCAATTCCTTACACAAGTTCCACATGTAATTTCATAGACACAGCTTCCTTTAAAATAGTGAATATTTTTAAAATGTCATCATATATTAAGTGTAGAATGGATAAAAAAAGCCAGACCTTATTTAAAATGTTACAGTTCTCTTAAACAGCTTCAAGTTTCAATATATACACACATACACGAGTTAATTCCTCACTTCTCAGCTTTCAAAGACAACGCAGCAGAAGATGGATCTCCAAGCCAAAGTCCACAAAACCTTGAGCCACAGGGGACATTTAAGTTTTTAACATGTATACACAGTACTGTTACTACAAAACATAGCAAGAAAACACGCTTTATTAATACTTGTCTCCATTTGCTCCTCTCTGACTCCCATTACGTCAAAACATATTACAGCTTCTAAGATACACTTACCAAGTCAGAAAAACATTCTTAGCAACACACAGGATCAATCAACAAGCCCATTCACCCAAATATTATGCTCAACTTTGTAAGCTTTCCTAAATCAAGCTTGTCCTAATTACAAAGCTAACTAAAAAACACAAAATCAAGCAGCCTGTAAAAAACAGCTGCAGAGGCTGACAGCCAGGGGGGCTGCACAGTCAAGTCAATGTTTCCAAACGCCGACGTTATTTCAGGCAGTAAGGCAAGCACGGATTTTGATGCTCCCAACACACCCCCACCACCCCTACACCACAGCAGGGCTGGGCATGAGACCCCCCCCCCAACAGACACTGCCCGGGTGACTCCTGCAGGTGTGGAGCCTGGCCTTCCAAGAACACCAGCGTTTTGCCCTTGTGTGGTTTTCCCCATCACCACCTCAAAATATCCACTACGGCTGAAGCCGCGCAAAGTTTGGTAGAACACGATCCCCAGCTGTTTCAGAGAAAAGAGCAGCGTGAGGTGTGGGAAGGTTAATATCGTGGGACAGGCAGCATCCCAAACTCCCCTTCCTTCTCTCCTCTTTCCTGGCACTATTTTCAACCCTGTGCCCCCCCACCAAGGCGTTTTTTCCTATTCTTTGGTGGTATTGGTTTTTATACAGCATGAAGCAAGCTATTTTTAGTTTACTTACTCATTTTACGAAGGGCATATGGACTTATTTCCAATATTTCCCCTAACATTTAGTTTTCCTTAACGTCATTATTATTGCCTGACTGCGACGATGTGTACACATGATGTATATACATGTAAACACAAATGTTTCATCACATTTTGAAAATACAAGTCTAAATTCTCCAGCTCTATAATTACTAGAACAGTAATGATTAAAAAAACATTTTTTTTTAGATTTAAGCTAAACAGAGTGAATTCCAGAATGACCAGGAGAAGAAGAATTTAAGAGTCACTTACAGAGACTGAAAGGTATCATAGTACGGATTAACAAAAAATTGTGCCCTTACTCTCAAGTCAGTTTCAAGACATTTAAATCAGTCACTCTACGTGAATTAAAACAAATTTCAAAAGTGAAACAAACTTCTAGGCTAATTCACCATTATTTTTTATGTCCCAGATAGTTTCATCTGCATTCAGCATCCACAGAAAAGTGTTTACTGCAGTCAAAAGACAGACACTTAAAAGCACAGTTTTCAGGGTTCTCCAAAACATCACTTGTAAGGGAAAATACATTGTTAATTAGTCCACATATGATGCACAAAGCAGTATAGTACCCAGTTCAGCAGTGGAAGGGTTGCGCATGTTTAAGAAGTTACACAGCAAGCATACTTGTATCCACTAGTTACACCATTTTTAAAATTGTTTATTTTTCATATTCATGGATTTTTTTTTCCTAAAGAATTTGTTGTGAAAAACAGATCAGAGTTTCCTTTCTCTATGAAGAGCTACTAACTACCATTAATTATTTTCCTCACCACAACACATTCCTGAAAAAAACATAAAAGCGATTATTACCATTTGCTCAGCAGAGAAGTCTATCAGGGATTTTTACAGCTTTGACAGATAAAAAGAACTTGGTGTAATGGAACTCAACCTGCTAAAAAAGTGACAAGAGACTAAAATATGCATTCAGAGAATGAAGTTGAATAAGGAGGACAACACTGTTTGCATCATCCAGTCCTCTCCTTGTGCCAGAGAGAGACCGCTCCCTCTAGAGCCTCTTAAAAGGTCTAATTTTAGGTCTCTCAGCAATAGAGCTTCCAACAATTGCCTTAAACCAGATTTGCAAATCAGACTTTCACCCTGCAAAACCAATCCAATACTTATTTTTCATGTGATATTCAGTTTATTTTACACTGAAAGCGATAAGCAGTATATCGTAGGTTTTGTGTTAACAGACAGTGTTTAATGGCTCAGAGACTAGCATGAGGGCTCTTGGTTTTGGCATCCACAACAGCTTATGTTACAAATAGGTTGTTAGCAGAGACAGGCATTAAGTTCCTGTGTATTAAGGAAAATGCAACCTATTCCCCCAACCAGCTACTGCCAGGGGGAGGCAGCAGTGGCCCTGAATGTTTGCAGAGATGACTAATGCCTGGTTCTTCAGCCTGGGTTTCAAAAGTCATCTGCCTCATTGATCCAATTACCTAGTGGGTAAAACATTAAGACTCAAGACACCATTAGGTCCCAGGGTTAGCCCTGAACCTATAAACACAATATACAGAGTATCAGAGGTGTGGAAGGGGCTACTTCTGCTGTAGTTCATATTCAGAAGAGGAAACCCAAAGCACCTAATTCCCATTTAAATAACCTTTACGCATTTCTTCTCCCAGACTTGATGGGTTTACAAACTATCAACACAACAAATACTGCGTAGAAGACCTCTGGCAGTGAAGTTCACAGCAAGCATGCGTCCAATCCTTCTTTCTGGAAGAGGGTAACTCAGTCTTGCCAGCTGTGAAAAAGCACCATCGGCTAGGACTTGCCAGATCACTTACTGCTACGTGTAATCCATGACACCGATGGCTAAACTTTCTTAAACTGGTTTTCAACCTTAAAAGCAACTAGGACAAAATTGTCTGTTACTCCATATGCTAACAGATGATACGTAAACAGAGTCCTTTTGCAAGGATGCCACTAGTCACCTGTACAACATTTTCCTCGTGGCTCGTACTACCTTGTTGCTGCCTTAAATTTCACCTAAAGGGTCAAGTAGTCCTAGGACTGCATCCTATAGCTTGCAGGACATCTGTCAAGTGTTTCTCTCTAAGCATTCTGCTCAGTTTCTTCAAATTAATCCGGGCAAAACTTCACTGTGAAAATGCAAGAGAAGATGATAAAAAAGGGACTAAGGGCGGGGGACCCCAAACCACAGAAGCAGGATGCTTCTTAAGGAAAAAAAAAAGTTAAAGCTTCCTTCCCAATTGCTCTGTGTCTTTTACATTCTCTGTTGATTGTATTTGGGGTTCACCTATTCCATTTATCGACAAATTAATAAAAACTAATTTTGCTCGAATCCTCTGTCAGGTCTCTACAGTGTCTGACAACTGCTCATTTAGTAAGTGGCTGACACCATTCAAGGCAAAACCATGGGAACTTTCTTCACTTCATCCAAGGGAAACTTTATTCAGAGATGAAAAGCAAGAGCTCATTTTGGATCAAAGATCCTTATGCTACAGTTTTATGTGAAAGGTGACTTCAGTGCACCAAAACAAGTTCAAAATATTTGAAGCCATTTTGTCAAGTCCAAGAAATATAGGGGGATTTCAAGTATGTCAAGCTGAACCTGGCTCAGATGATGGAAGGCTGCAAACACATTAATTTTACCTTGAAATAGATCACAAAAGGTCAAAATAACTGCCGGATTCAGTTAGTCTTCAAGTTAAGCTCAGGAAAGTGAACCTTGTCATTTCTGTGCAAGAAAAGTAAGATGATGATGTCCCCTTACTCACAGAGTTTGTCTGCGTTTCAGCCTCCTCTATTAAATGCAAGTTTTCCTACCTGCCAACTCCAAGATTTACCAGAGCATTGCCAGGGGTGGGGAAGAATGCAAATGCCAGGGCAGAGATTAAGGGCCAAAGTGCTCGGATTTGCCATGGGGGGCATTGGCCATTTGTAGCAGTAGGTCCCAGTAACAGCTGAGGCATGAGAACCATGGTCAGCATCAGGTCTGCTCCAGGATATCTCCCTGCTATGTTTTTACCAATAAAGCAGAAGAAAGTGGTAAAACCCACCTAAGAAATGGAAAAGGAACGTTTCTGGTTTTGGCACCACATCCCATTCCTTTCTTGTACTCACAAATCATGCCAGAGAGGAGTGAGAACACGATAGATCCCAAGTCTAAACATGATGGCTGTCAGTTCATGATGTACCTGAAATCTTAGAGTAAAAGAGTAGCTCAAGACGAAACTACCAACCAAGCAACTTCAGGAACACTACACACTGAGCTCAGGAAATTTATTGGAAGTAAAGAGTCAGCTACACAGATTCTAATTGCAAAAACCTGTATTTTCTTAAAGAAAGACATGTAGCAGAATCAAATTAAAGTTTGGAATGCTAGTTCTTAAACAGTATTAAAGGCTTAAAAGAAAATGTATTCCAGTTAAACCATCATGTGTGAGAACACATTTGAAGAGTTTTGATTATTTCAATCCAAGCAATTTCTTAGGAGCTAATATTATCACCTAGGTGTATGTAACACTAACAACCACCAACCAGATAGCAGCACTCTAGTCTTCAAAAAAAGCAAGAAGGAGGAGCCAGGGAACTACAGGCCGGTCAGCCTCACCTCCATCCCTGGAAAGATGATGGAACAGCTCGTTCTGGGCATCATCTCAAGGCATGTGGAGGAAAAGAAAGCTATCAGAAGTACTCAGCATGGACTCATCAAGGGGAAATCATGTCTGACTAATCTGACAGCCTTCTATGATGGCATGACTGGATGGACAGATGAGGGGAGGGCGGTAGATGTGGTCTGCCTTGCAAGGCGTTCGACACAGTCTCCCACAGCATCCTCATAGGGAAGCTTAGGAAGAGTGGGTTAGGTGAATGGACAGTAAGGTGGATAGATACCTGTTTAAAAGACAGAGCTCAGAGGGTAGTGATTAGGGGCACAGGGTCTAGTTGGAGGTCAGTGATGAGTGGCGTTCCCCAGGGGTCAGCACTGGGTCCAGTCCTCTTCAATATATTCATCAATGACCTGGATGAGGGGATAGAGGGCACCCTCAGCAAGTTTGATGATGACACAAAGCTGGGAGGGGTGGCCGACACACCGGAAGGCTGTGCCACTATACAGAGAGACCTCCTGGGCAAAGAGGAACCTTATGAAATTCAACAAGGGCAAGTGTAGGGTTCTGCCCCTGGGGAGGAATAACCCCATGCACCAGTACAGGTTGGGGGCTGACCTGCTGGAGAGCAGCTCGGGGGAAAGAGACCTGGGAGTCCTGGTGGACAACAGGATGACCATGAGCCAGCAGTGTGCCCTTGTGGCCAAAAAGGCCAATGGCATCCTGGGGTGCATCAAGAGGAGCGTGGCCAGCAGGTCGAGGGAGGTCATCCTCCCCCTCTACTCTGCCTTGGTGAGGCCGCACCTGGAGTACTGTGTCCAGTTCCGGGCTCCCCGGTCCAAGAAGGACAGGGAACTGCTGGAGAGGCTGCAGCAAAGGGCTTCCAAGATGATTAGGGGACTGGAACACCTCTCTTGTGAAGAAAGGCTGAGGGATTTGGGTCTCTTCAGTCTGGAAAAAAGACGGCTGAGGGGGGACCTTATCAACACTTTTAAATACTTCAAGGGTGGGTGTCAGGAGGATGGGGCCAGGCTCTTTTCAGTGGTGACCAGCGACAGGACAAGAGGTAATGGGCACAAACTTGAGCATAGGAAGTTCCACCTAAACATGAGGAGGAACTTCTTTACCCTGAGGGTGGCAGAGCACTGGAACAGGCTGCCCAGAGAGGTGGTGGAGTCTCCGTCTTTGGAGACATTCAAAACCCGCCTGGACGCATTCCTGTGCAACCTGCTCTGGGTGACCCTGCTCTGGCGGGGGGGGGTTGGACTAGATGATCTCCAGAGGTCCCTTCCAACCCTATGGTTCTATGATTCTATTAAATGGAAATTTACTTAAAAGTTTTGAATTATACAGTAACTGATAAAATCTCCTGTGTTACCTTTATATGCACTTGGCTACGAGTAAGTAGGTACATACACTTGCAAGTAGGAACACTATTTAGCTACAACTGTTTGTTCTTGCCTCCCACAGCTCATGCACAACTGCACCACCTGTCCTCTGAAGCCACCAGCAAATAATGTACACCAACACCAAATCCTTCTTTTGACAATTTCCCTACAGGCAAGCTCTCTTTAAAGCATTTTCCCTGCTTGACTAATTTTCACCATATTCTTCATACTGCAGCCCCTAGCAAATATGTTCCTACAGCAAAGTTCTTCTCACATCTGCTCAGAACATCCCTATCACCAACAGTGCCGAAAGTGAAGCTTTTCTGCTTGCAAATCCATAGTTCTTGAACCAATTGCTGGCACAGAGCACCCAAGATGCCCTGGACCATATTCATTATTAAATACAGTAAATGAGGGAACCATCATGTTACATGGCATTCAAAGGATTGTCTCCATTCACAGAAAAGTTTTCTTCCTGAGCCTTCCTGAACCTTTGAGAGTGGTTAACAATGTGATAGAATTGATACTTTAAAAAACAGATATTGGAACACCAATGTAGTGTGAACTAAACTAGACCAAGGATTTTGTGTAGTGACCCTACTAGTTGGTGTTTATGTATGAAAACTTGATTAGAAGATCAGATGTGTTTCCATAAAACCTACGTAATTCCATACAAACGTGGTCCATAATCATCTAAGAGGAAATTTAAATTTTTTTCTTCGTCAGTCAGTGGCCTATGCCCTATTTATTAGGGAACATAAAGCAGAATTTCCTTTTGCAGCAAATCCTACGGCACCTAATTATTCTGCAAATTCAACTTTACAACATGTTTGAAGACACACTGGAAAGTCTTCTGAAGTCTTCAACTACTTCTAATTAATCAACCCGTTTTCGTTGCTCAAACTGAGCCGTAAGTTCAGAATCTCTAGCTTTCTTGTAACATCAGTACAGCTGGCTTAATGTGCGTGTGTGCACACACAAAAATATCAGATCCAGGTCAGTTGGCATTTAACATTCAGAAAGACCTATCAGTACTTCCCTTATGATAGTGGTTATGCAACTTGCATTTTGTACGTAGGTATCACTCCTAATGTAAGTATATCCTCAGAGCACAGGAAAAGATTCTTCTGAATAGAATGAACATACCTGAGCCTCAAAACCCCTCTCGTTATTTGCAACAGAGGGCACTTAACCGTTCACTAAGATGAGCAGGACTCTGATCAGTGGAAACAAGGGAGGAACAGAAAACATGCACAATTCAAAGAACTGGAATTAGTCAAACCAACATTCTTCCTTAAAGTAATTAAGGGTCATTACTCAAGATGAACAAGCTCACGTGTATTTGACGAACAATTGCGGGATCACCATAAAGAAGTTTAAAGCTGCCTTAGGCGCCTGCAAGGGAAACACTCAAGTAGCTACAGCCTTAGCTCTAAAGAAGTCACTCGCTCGTATACGACAACATCAGAACGGACTGCAAAGACCACATGAGCCTGAACACAAGAAAATCCTGTCCAGCTAAAACTAAAACCTAGCAGGATCTGAAAGTGCAACTCAGGCTTGCTTGATTATGCAGACTATCCTAATCCTTCAGCATATGTCACAGTGAACAAGGTATACATTTCAGTAGCTCAGTGTTGTCAAAAGAAGTGTTCTGAAAAACCAACATGAGTCATCTCATTTCAGAATGGTTTAGGAAAGAAAGTGGAAAAAATGTTTGGGTGAGGCCTAACAGTAATTGTGTATTACAGGCTGCTCTACACGTACCTATTTTTTAAGTCTGAAAAACTCCCCCGGCAGCTATCACGTAAGTGCTGAAAGCTCAAAGCAGTAGATTTATCTGTCTTGTCAGCATCATGCTTAATTCCCAAGCAGGAAAAGATTTCCAGACTGGTACAGAAAGGGCTATGACCACTTTCAGGAAGCTTTTTGCTTCGTGTGCAAGTGCTTGATTCCATAACAAGATATTTGTAGATGCCTCCATCAGTTACACTTTTACTTAGCAAGACAACTTTATAGCGCATAATAAGAAACGTGACTGCATACGCCCACATATGCAGCAAACTACCATCCAGCTATTGCAGTGAAGCACCAAAAAGACCACCTTGTAACTTCTTTATGTATTTGCAATAAGCTGCAGTACTCACGCAGGTTGCCCAAGCCGCGACACCTGGACTGTTTAGTTTACACCATGACTCTATTGACTAGAGCATCGCAGGTACGTCCAGACACTGCAGCAACATCCGCACATGCAGGATGCTAATGAACAATGCAATTACTGACAAACCAGCAGAAGAGAGGACTTGATGCCATCTTTGCCCTGAGAAGGAATGCTCTCTACCTCTTAAACACACACGTAGAACGGAAGGCTTCTCTGCCTAGAAAACAATTTCAAATGCTATCCTCCATCGGACACTAAAAACCAGAGCCAGAGGCATTTGCATCAACAGAATTGTATGCCCTCTGTCTCTCAGTAAAACAGTGTAACAGTTACCATTAAGCAAGCTGAAGTCCTTGAATCTTTTAGTCATCCTCACGTTCACCAAGCAGCCCCTTACAACTCAGTGTAGGACAGTTTGCCGAGGCTTGATTTACAGATTATGCTTTATAGCAAAGTGGTGTCACTAATAAATTCATTAACTTTTTTAACAAACTCAAGCCAAAGACCTCTGAAAGACAGCAGATCTTACATTTATCTGCATTAAGTACAAAAATAATTTTAGGACAGTCTAAGCAAGAGAAGGGAAGGTAAGACAGAAGCATAATCTTAAAGGTTTCTTTACACAACATCATTATGCTGAGAAACCTGCTTTATAGTACACAACTCCCACTCCTGCTTATCAAAAACCTCTATGCGCAAGGCTACATTTCTCACTTTATCTTGACATACTCTGCATAAACTAATAACCTTGCATGAAATCTGCCTTTATAAAAGACACATAGATTACAAGAGGAATTCTTGTGAGTTATGGTTATACTTTTGATTGGAAAATCATTCCTTAGCATGAGACTTGAAGCTTTTTTCTAACTGACCCCATGCAAATACCTATTTCGCATTAGTGATTGGAATACTTCAGTTGCTCCCTTATTTTTGCATTACAGCGTTACTACACGCTTACTGAAGAAACAATCCCTCATGCAGGTTCTTAAAACACATCAACTCATTCCCTATATTTCTATGACTATGCACACTCGTCATCTCAAAAAAAGCTTCCAGCTCTCTAATCTGATCCTTGAGTAGTTTACCTAAACAAAACAAAAAAAGGGGGAGGAGGGGGAAACTACCCACAATAAATTTGTGTACTTGGTAATACAACAAGTAACATAAAGACTGTGTTTTCAACATCTTTGAGTTACAAAGAAACCACCCTTATGGCTGAAGCCCATGAAATGAAACTTGCTTCAAGCCGAGGGAATATTCAGATGAGTAACAGCTATACGTTTTCCTCCTTATTATGATTTTAGACAGCTACTATGGGAATAGGTGGCATTTTGGTCTGACTGGTAAACTGTTCTTATGGAAGACTAACAGTTTTAGAAGTACTTATTCCAGAATTAATTTCTGTTGTTCTCAGAAGTTACATATGAACACCTGTAAAATTAATCTACAAGGCCTTTACCGCTTATATCTGTAGCATTTGCTCTGTGCACGAGAGTAAACCTTTTTCAATTCATGTGCAATCACATTTATTTATAGACGTGCTTGTGAAGTTTAGGGAAGAAGTTTTCAACTCACTTATTTCACTTGCAACCTGGTCCAGTTTTTCTTTTGACCTACTGATTAGAGCCACCTTCATTCCACGTCTTGCTAACTGCAACAAAGCAAAACAGGAGACATAAGAACAATCATAAATCACTTCCACGTTAGTATCCTAATTAAAGGAATTGCATAATTTGTCAAACATCACAATAATATGACCAGCAAGTTTGAAAAAAAATTACAGTTTTAAATAGAGATATCAAAGGGGTAAACCAGGACAGATAGCTCCATGCTACTTCTTACTTGATTCCCTTCATGACAAATGTATTATCCTCTCAGTGATTCAATACAGGTGTATAGGCACTTTTATAAAATAGAAAGCCAACAGTAGATATTCCACAGAACTTTTACAACACCTCTGCAAGTCAGAGCAAAGAACCCATAACTAAGTTTAAATGCCAAATGAAGATATCCGTGATCACTTGAGTAACTGTGTTGCAAAATTACGCCAGCACTCAAAACTTGCTTCCTTTTGTCAGGCTCCGCTCTTACTTTGTGCTAAAGATAGGTATGAAGATTAATTTCTTCATGCAGTTCTTTTAGGGAAGCTGTGTAACGTAAGCTGTGGCCAGAGCATATCCTGGTCATCAAATCAGCCCTACTGCTGCAGGTTTGTAACGGGGTATAACAGCCACATTTAAGAGTGCCTGCAGAAAGACAGCTACGTATCTGAATTAGTCTGCAATGAAAACAAACAATGTTTGTGACTACTGTAAGTCCCTGTTCCAGTGAAAAGTAAAACCAATATATCCACAGTTCATGGTGACACTGCCCTTCAGACACTTAGCACCTACATATAAAAACCAGGTAAGTTCTCATGGCTCTATAAAACTCCTTCACTGCCTTTGGAAGCAGATGAGAATGGGTCTTAAAGGAAATCTTAAAAAAAAAAAAATACCCCAAACCACAGCATAGTATAGCAACAACCTAAAGTGACTTAACCTCATCTACCTTTCTAGCACAAGTATGCAAACCAAGAAAGCTTCTTTCAGGGACAAGTATGACAAAGTTCGTCAGCAAACTCCATCCTTCACTCCTATGTGTGATCTCTAAGCAGAAGAAATCTCATACTAAACCTCTGATGAGCTTAGAGAGAGGTGTGATGAGACCAAAGAACTGCTAACAAATTGCCGCAGAGTTCAGGTTTATGGTAACTTACACCTTCTGCTCAAAGAAATGATCTAGCGTTGAGGATGACTGTCTAAAAGGGATGAAACACATCCACCTCCAGATAAGCACCTGGCTCACTGGAATAAACTTTTCATAAATCCAAGCAGTAGGCTTGGGGGGCAGCAGGGAGAAGGGAATAACATAACATTCTCTTATTCCACAGGTCCAAGGCAGCAAAGTCAAATACCGTACCTAAAAGTATCTCAGCCTGTAACACCAAGGACAACCTGACAGTAAATCTACTCAAGGGTCTGAAACAGCTGTGGTCCCATGGGGCAAAAAAGCCCCAGCAATGTTCCTCATGGATGCAAGCTCCAGACCACTGATGGGCAGTTTGCTTTCAGCAGTCATAACCTCTGGGCTCCCGGACTGCTTAAGTAGATGCCTGAGCTTTACGGAAAAATATCCAGCTGTACTTGTTTCAAAAGCCAAGGAAGCAAAGCCATGCCAACGCACCCAGATAGTGGAACCTCAGCACATTTACAGAGCCTCCACAAGAGTGAGCTTGAGAGAAACTGCTGCTGTGTTGACACTAAAGGGATGCACTCCAAGAGGCGCATCTGAAATCTGGAAATGGAAACCCATTTACGAAAGGAATTCTCTGAGTACAGAACATATAAAATGGCCAAGGAAAGAGCCTGTAAGTAGGAAAAAATATCACTTAGGAGAAGAAATCAAACTTGGAAATGATAAAGTGCTCAACAGCAAGTTCAGTTTGAGTCTGATGAAACCAGATCAGTTTCTGCTGAGCACTCTGAATTCACTGGTAGAGTCCTAGCGGGTTGAAAAGAACCACAGTAGTCCAAATAGCAATAAGGATCCTCTGAGATCCCAGCAACTAATTACATTTTTATATAAGGAACAATATTACACATTTCATATATATATATATAAGACCCATTTGCTTTGTAGATAACCTGCCGTTATACTTGGATCTTTGGCCAATGTCTCTAGGGTTATGAATAGGCTGAATGAGAAGACCTTAAAACTAATCACAAAAACTCACCCAGAATAGTAAACATTGGGAAGATGCTCTTGTAGCCTAGCGACTGATGCAAGCAAGAGTCACCATCTAATGGAGTTGGTGGATGTAGGCATCTGATTTCCTTAAATCCCATGTTAGTAACTACCACATTTTCCACTTTGGTAGCAAAACACAGTTGCCATTAAAGCCCGTTCTCTCCAAGATGGAAAGGAGTGTCATTGACAGCCCACCAAAGCAGAGTTGAAGCTCTTGTTAGAGTAGGTATAGCAAGAGGATCTACAAAAAGCAATACTGAGGAGACGTGCACAGCAGAGTACGCAACGGGATCAAAACCTCTAGTTTATCAATAGCACACAAATACATCTGAGATTAAATTTAAACTCAGGATTTGCAAAAACGAACAGCAAATTGCAAGAGAGGGGCCACAAATAGCAACTCCTGACTATATCCTTAAAAAAAAAAAAGACAAAAGAAAAAAGTATGCTGCTTTGGAATCAAAGATCTGGTTAGCATTACCCAAACAGAGAAGAAAACTTGCATTTACTATGGCACTTTCTACCTTTCCCGAAGTGGTGGTCTAGTGATGACAAGGCTATCAGTGCTGAGCAAGGAATAAAGAACTTAATACTGCAAGAGTGAAAAGTGTAAAAACGCCTCTTTGCTTGGAAAAGAAGGAAAGTAACCAAAAGAGCAGAGCATAACCAAAGAATCCACAAACTCGTAACATTCTTCCATCACTTACTGGTGACCATGTCAAGCTTTCAAAGAGGCGATTCTCAATACACCGTACATTTCTCACAAACTCCTCCAAGGAGAGGGAAGTAATCTGCACGATTGTAATCACAGCCATCAGTGCCCAAGCAGCTGTATGCCAGTGTCATTTCTAGCAACCTGATGGGATCTTCCAGCAGAAAGTCAAGCCTCCATTGACAGTCTTATGGAGACATCTCGAGAGTCAACTGAAAGATTGAGAAGTCTTTTCTGGTATTCTACATTTCACCCTGCATTCACACTTGACTTCATCAAATATTCTTCATCTACATAAACTGTGAAAGGGTGGATACGTGTTTTATTCTAAATAAATAACTAATAATAATATATATTTTTTAAATAAAAATGTGTTTTATTCTATAGCCCAAGAATGAATATTTGTACCCTTTGGGGTGCTTTTGGGGTGATCTGTGCCTACAGCAACTACAGCAGGGAAGCTGAAACAGTCAAGTGTTTCCCAGCAGGATCTCATACTTGTGATCAGCTTTCCTAACAGGGGTTCATACACAGGGGTCTGCCAGCAGCACACATTTGTGTTTGAAGGCAGCCTGGTTCGCAGAGACACCAGCAGAACATAAAGCAAGATGTAGTTTCGCTCACTTGATAACTTAACATACAGACCCTGAAACTAATCTCCCATGATGTTTCAGAGGGCGTCTCCCACACCAGAGGGCTTCCTCCTGGGCACAATGACCTCCTTCCGCTTGCTCTAGGCAGCTAAATTTAAGCGTTGCATCATTTGCTTCAGTGATGTCTGACTGGGATATTTGGCACATATGAGCTGTCAGCTCTACGCCAGAATCAGGCGCTGTTGGCACCAAGCTTAATTCCCTTTGCAGCCACCTCTCCCTGTCTTGACCCAGTAGGACGAGGCGCTACTTTCTACAAAGCAGAAAGGAGTCTGGGGGCTAGGGGTTACAGGCAGCAGGGCATGCAGGGATGCGAGGGAAACCTGAAGGATGAGGACTACCTGTAAAGATGAACGCTACCTTCCCCATGGGCTCCGCAGAACAAAACATTCCAGAAAAAGGGAATCTCTCACAGCTGATCTCCTCACACAAAGTCACACTGGTATTTCAGAGAACACAAAAATGAGTACAGACAGGACCATTTTGGTAGTGATGCTAGAGTTAAAGTTATTTTTGCTATAAATTGTTGTAGTCAGCACTATTTGTCATGATGTTCTCTTGGCTTATAGGCTAAATTGCCCCATACTAACAGGCACTTTCTGTCTTAAGCAATACGTTCCAGTACCATATTTGGAGCCCACATATCCACCAAGAAGAAAAGTACAGTAAAAGAGATAGAAGTAAAACCCAGCTTCAGAGACTTCATGAACTATAGGGAATAATTGGAACATACTCCAGGCAGCTAGGAATGACATTTAGTCAGTGCCTGGAAATACCAAAAGGAAACACCAAGGACTGAGAAATTTAAAATATTTGTAACCACCAAAAAAGTTAAATAAAAACTGAAGGGCGAGGTAAGGGCTGAAAATAGAATTCACAAATAAAGAAAACTAACAAAGAGGGATACAACTTTTGTCTGGTCACCTGAGGGAGGCAAGGCAAGAGACTTCTTCCTCCACAGATATCTACGTTAAGATAAGCGAGGAGATATGACGTGCTGCTTGACAGAGTTGAAACAGCGTGACATCTTGCCAAGGATCGAGATACACTTCCAAGTGATGAGAATTCTTACCTCTTCTGCATAGGCTTTTCCAATCCCATCAGTAGCTCCTGTGATCACTGAAAAAGACAGACAGATACACATTAGTTGCTTCACGGAAATAACTGCAATGGGTGTTCATTAGTAGACTGCTAAAGTACTCGTTCCAGCCACGAGAACAGGTCAAAGTTTCTGGAATAGGTGTACAACTTATCAAATCTCTTAGGGAATTTGCACTAAATTTTTTCCATATGTAAGAAAGGAGAGGGAAGAGAAGGAGTTACGAGCTTAACAGTTATGTTACGAATCATGTTCGGCACCCCCTCTCACACCAGTCATCTGGCCCACTATGCTGCTTCTGAAGCTTTGCAGACTAAGAGAGATTTCCAAGTCATTTAACTTAAAAAAAACCTCAATTATGACTATTAAAACAGCTTTTTTTTATAGTAAAATAAAAAATATCTTAAAGCCTGTAAGCATCCAATAAAACAAACATCTTAGTCTCTGTTAGTGACCCTCTGGTAGGTTCCAGATAACCCTGAGCATTGTGCTTACCAGCAGCAAGTATGAGTGACTGATGCAGCCATCAGTTACAAGCTGGGCTTCTAGAGCTTAAACTTTTTCACCCATGGGTGACTGGGATCTGTGTCAAGCCTCAAGTCTTTTTAGGATTCTTTTCCACATGCTGAGAAGCTCTGAGTGACTCAACATGCCATTAGTTTAACAGATTTTTCCAGGGTTCTCACCACACCAGTAGCTGATCATCTCAGTTTGCTCACTAAATAGCAACTCCTCCATCCAGAATCTGCTTCTCCAACTACTTTTTAAAGCAAGCACATTCAACACCACTACCTTTCTCTCTCAGCTCTTCCTTCTCATCAAACCCAATGCCTACACCTCAACATCCTTACTCAAATAGCTCTCTACTCATTCATCTGTCTCTGCTCTCATGCTCCAAGTGGCTACAGAATATACCGGATTTTTCTGTTTGTCCTCATGTCAGATCAGAACAGCTTAGTTTGTGCTTCTACTGCCTACCCCTGAATGTAGGCATGCCTCAAATAATTGGGCTTGTTTAATGTTTCAGAAAACTGAGCTGAGTGTTGGTTGAGCTCTCAGGTCAACCTCTACCTAAGTGAAACTCAGAGCAGACGGAGGTGTTATCCGGCACTGGGACTCAGCAATAACTTCCCTTCAGGGCATCAGAAGGAGACGTGTTTGCAGATGATTTGATTAGTCACTGCTTGCAGATCACCCATAACAGTTGGGATGCAAACAGCAACCAGAATATTTCTGTTTGAGTAATAACTGCTAGGAAATGCTGTAACCATTTCAGTTTCTGTGCCTGCTAGCTATAAATAAATGGACGTAATAACACGTGATGAAGCTGACTGTGAAGGTCCTATTTGAGCTCGAATGGCCAAGATAACAGTCCAGTAACAGGCTAAGAATGAAGGATCCAGTCATGCCCCTGACTCGAGCTAGATTTACAGATGACCACAGGTGAAGGTACACACACATACATTTATCCCCTCCCTGGTTTCAAGGTTTATTTGCAAGATGCCATAGCTCCAGTGTGATAAGAATATGCATGACTGTACACACAGGATGCTTGGGCTAGTAAACAGAGTTCTAGCTGCTGTATTGGCAGACCCAGTGAATTTTATTGAGAAAGCCAAGTGTCCGTGTCACCCCGTTTTGCCACTTCCTATCCAGCCACCATTAGGGAAGCGTGAGTAATGGTTTTGTTATAGACACAAATCCACATATAGGAAGGTTGAGCAATGGTCCAAATAATGAAAAAAGCAGACCTTGGAGAAAAAAAATCAAGAATACATTCCCAGGAGCAAAAATCTGTACTGGTATCCCTCCCCGTTAGGCTTACAACAGTAGCTGGACGTGTTCTAAGTTGACCCAATCTGGAAAACATTCAACTTCAGTGACTTGGTGAAAGGGGTTATTTCCTTCATTACAGTTAGTGAGGTACCTAAAGAACAGCCATTCCCTCTAAGGCTTATAGACCGTTTCTCCTCCTCCCAACTCAAAATTCATGGACTTAATGGTTTTATCCCCAGATAATAAGCTCAGCGTTTTAAAATATTGTTTTCTGACACTGTGAGTTGTTCGGCTTCTAGCAACTACAACTGAGAGTATATGCTCCGTACGGCAGGGACTCAGAAAAGCATCTGTAGCACTTTAAAGGCTTAGTAGAGTGCAAGTACAATTTCAGTCAAGGATATTTAACTCATTTATTGAATCCATTGCTTAGGTAAATTGTAATAGAATTGGCTGGAGCATGAGGCTTAAGAAGCTGAAGATCAGGGATTTCTAACTGAAGTATGAGAATGGGATGGTTCCTCCCTCTTTAGACCCTACGTCAAATTAAAAGAACCTGTAGTCCAGAGGTTAAAGTACCTCCAGAACAGAACCTGAGAAATTTAAATAAGTCTGATATAGATAAATGACGAAAAACATTATAAAATCCCACCAGGAAGACAAGAGTGTTTGAGCCATCACCTACATAAACAGGCACCTACCTGATACACATTGTTTTTTTGCTTCTGCTGCAGGTAAAGGCATAGGCATCCAAATAAAGTACACAGCTGGTTTTTCTTAGCCATAAGAGAATCCTCTCCTCACAAGAAGCCACTAATGTCATCATTTTATTGCTGGCTCCGCTTTGAGAAGGATAACTTTGTCTCCTGCTCTGTGCTCCCACAGCACCTTGAAGAGCAACCACAGTACAAAGGCTGCTTGCCAATGTATAGCCTAGAAAACAGGTTTTTTAGGCCACACTTTTCTTCCTAAGGCTCTTCAAGAGAAAGCACCTGGCTCAGCTCTCACCCATTCTACGGAAATTAATTTCCCATCAATGGCTCCACCGGTGCAGAGGCTGTCGAGGTCAGCACCGGAGGACTGAGATGGGAAACGTGCACTAGTGTAGACCTGTCCTGCTGCTGACCAGTAGCACCCAGTTCAGCCAGGGAGCTGTGGTTACCGACTATTTACGGGACCCCGGTGAGCAGTTCGTCAGGTCAGGAAGGCTGCCCAGACAGATACCTGCCTGAGAGAAGGTGTCTGAGGCATACTGCAGAGAGCAATACTTACGCCCTATGTTGTAAAAGCAAGGAAAAGAGTTGGGGTAAAAGCAACCAATTAGATCAATTATCAAAAGAGTAAAGATTCAACCACCTCATCTTCCTCCATGTTCTGGATTACCTGAAGTGTATATGCTATCGGGAAAGGGGAGAACGATAAACAGAGGTTTTGGTAAGACTTCTGCATTAGCAAGACACTTATATTTTTCATATTGATTACATTAATCGCTAGTTTCCACTCCAGAGCCAAGTGTTGCAGTTTTAACCATCCCAGCTATGTACAGAAGCTGTACCAGTTTAACTAAATTTTAACTATCACCCTAATGTGCTGAAGCTAGTTTAACCCCAAGTGTGGATTAACTTTTAAATTCTGTTTCTTCTACAGACGGCGTTCCAGCAGAAGTTAAACTGACTGCAGTTGGCAGAGCTTAAAGAAGGCAAACCAAGTAGGGTAGCAAGAAGTTATTGTCTGTACAAGAGAGCTGCACCAGCTCGTGATTATACACATTTACTCAGTAGTCAGACTAACTGCAGTAGCTTCCCGCTTCAGCCATCTGCCGTCTCCAGAAGAGAAGCAAGAAGAGTGCCCAAGCAGCTTGTGTGTGAGCCCACCGAATAAAATGGGAGCTTGTATTGAAGCGCTGGCTGATTTTAGGCAAAGAAGGCAACATCCACCTTCCCCTGACTTTTGGGGCTGTAGAGGAAAAGGGGAAGAAAAATAAGGAAAGGTATCCAATGACATGACATACTCTGAAAGCAGCTCACTCTTAATACACCAACACATGCACTCGCGTTGTAGATGTTCTACCTCGGGAAGTTACTACTAACCAGAATTCAGCCGCAGAATTCACAAAATAATTAGACTGCATCCTGAACAGATCCCCATCTCAATACGTGTTTTTTTGAAACTTGCATATGTATAAGTACAGAGGCAACATTTGCAAGACTACATCATCTTTTCTCAGTTCTGAAAAAGCCTTCCCAAAGACTCCTGTTCCAAATCAGAGCCCACACAGCCTGGTCCTAGTGAGTCCAGCACACTGAAAGGAACATCTCTTGCTCTTCTATGTAATGACACTTTCTTGACTGGGTAAGACTGCCATAATCATTATTATAATGGGTTACAGATGTACACATGGATTTTATCCTCTAGTCACAGCTTTCATTTCAGTTGTGCACATCCTATTTATCCCTTCCACTGACCCCATACTGTTCAAAATGGCAGACAAGAAGCGGAAAACCTGGTAAAACATTTAAAATCACCATTAGTGTACACCACATGAGTATAAGTGACTTTGAACCCACCAATGCTTTGGATGCAGCCCTAAAATGTAGGTGTGCAGAGAAACGTACAGTGTAGCATCAAGGTCTGCAAACCAAGCAGTATAGGGCATCATCTGCTCACAGCACTGGAGGAGGTTATGCCATATGTAGGCTGTAGATCTTTCAACTGCCATTGTAGATATACACGTCTGCACAAGAACTCAGACCACTAGTTAAATTTTTAATAACAGTATTATCCTTAACACATCATGGAATTACTTTCATAAATTACCAAAATCTGCACCTTAGGACAGTATAGCATCTTTGCCTTAGAGACTGTGTCGGAATTTTCCTTCCTATATGGTGTGGGGAAGGAAGAAAAATAAATAAGTAAACAAATCCCTTTTCAACTCCTGCTTTGAGTTTACTTATACGTCTCTGACCTCTTACAATGATCTCTTCAATTTAAGATACAGCTACACAGGAATCCACCATAGCCTCTACTACTGGACTAGTTATTGATAGATGCAACTCATTAATTCTCTAAACCTTAATAACACCTAGCCACTTTGCTTCCTAATGTTTCACGTGGTGTGTTTTCACAGCTTTTGTCATATATGATGCAATTCGTAAGCATTGGCATAATTTCCTGCCCGGTACCAAACTCAAGGCAACCCTTGACAAACACGGGGCAAAGTTAAATGAACTCAGCAGTCAGCGAGATACATGGTCTTGCACTAATAGGGAAAAAGCTTTCCTGTTATTAAGAAATCCATAGACCAAGCCTACGAAACACGTTGTATAACCAGCCACTGACTTTAGTTTAGAGGATTAATATGCCCGGTGATACGTGCCTTTAGGGGTTAAAAACATAGACTCTTCTCCAGAAGGCTTACAGAGGGGTGAATATGCAAATGCTTCCAATAGCACCCGCATCCTCCAGAAATCCCACAGCCCATGGCTAAACACCCAAGGGATAAGGTACCACCAACAGTGCAGGTAGCTCAAGAGGTCTCTCTGCTTCTAAGTAGTAACAGCCACCACCTTCCCAAATAAAAGGTCACCCAGAAAGCATCCACCACCTCCTAGGAGGTATACTGGATAAACATTATCTGCTGTTAAAAAAGGAGACTACCATTGTACAGCCAGGCAAAAGCAGCACCCAGCAGACCACGGCAGTCTTTTGTGAATGAAGTGAATATTCAAGGCCCAGAAAGAACAGTTTAATCTGCTTCTTATGCAGCATGGGCATCCTAAAACAAAAGCAAAGAATGGTGCAGGAAAGCATGAGGCAGGCATGTAGAAATCATCTTGTCTCACGACAGGAGCAAGGACCAGCGTTGACACAGGGAGAGGGAGCAAGAGCAAGCATAGAAAATTCTACTGCAGTTCTGCAGAGCAATCACGCTGAAACAAGATTATAGATTCGTGACTCCCCAATTCAAGGTTAGACTACAATGAAGATAAAGCTTAAAGAGATCAAGCCTGCCTTCAGATACAAACACACGTTTTCCACAGCAAAATAAGCTTTTGAGATGCCTAATGGAGATAAAGCATGGAATACTTTTATCCATGTTGCTGCTAGAGAACAGCACCAGGCACACTCCTTGCACTGCTTTGACTACCTGCACAATGAAGCTAACAACGATTATGCATGTTCTCTACTAGCCTCTTCAAACTACAAATTCATTTCAGTTCAGCCATTTTCCTGTTTTCATTCAGAAAAGTGTGAGGTTTTAGGCAATCTTTCAGAGTACTGCAGATGCACTCATGCACGTCATCACCTCGGAAGGAAAACTCAAGCCCCTAACAATGTTATTCCCCCTAGAAAGATGCGGGTCCAGCAATTTGGGAATACCTATACTCTTCCTGCTGAAAAATTAAGCTAACAAACAGATCTCAAGGAGATCAGATCTCGGCTACATTTCTGATCCCCTGGGGAGGTATTCAAATTTGTTGTCAAAATGGCCACTGCAGAGCTAGTCTCTCAGCTACATCCTCCATTCACACAGAAGAGCCGTCCCTCTCCTGCAAGACTAAACCCAGATACGAGTGAGGGTCTGGCACGGCACGGCACCCAGCTCTAGCAGACATGAACACAAAGAATAAACTAAGAACCTAGTGTGTCTTGTTAAAGCAATACTGTTGAGAGAAACTTCACAGCACAGCTAACCTTAGCATGGGTTTAAAGTACAACACATAAATAACTGAAGACTCGAGATTCTTCTGCTACGAAACACGGAGGCTATATTAAGAATATGACAGCTCCTGGGAAAAACAAAAGCTGGCAAGGGGAGGAAAGACTATCCCTGCTTGGCATCACGCAGTGCTTCATTTATTACAGATTTATATAAATCACTGGCATTTGACCAATACCAAGCTTCTAGATTATCTCCAGCCAACGAAAATACTTTAGTCTGTGGTGGTTAAAAATATTCTACTTTTTGTCCTCAGCTTGCTAGGAACGGCTATTTTTAGTAAGAGCCCAATCAACCTTATCAAAATCAAGCATCAAAAATAGACTGGAGAAACACTGGAAGCAAATACTATTTTTAGCTGCTCCGTCTATCCCTGCCATTACCCACAAATTCTGACTGCACAGCCCATGCACGAGTGCTTAGTTATTCTAGGCAGATCCTCGTCGTGACCCTTTTTTCCCTGAACACCTGAATGCAGAAAACACTCGATTGATTAAAGATTAATACAGCCGCAAACCGTGACAGCTGCCTTTCGTCTGAGCGCTTTTGGGGAGGGGGAGAATATGGGATGACAGAGAGCTTGCATCAGTATTCCTCTTGGGGATCTATTACATGGAAAGAAAATTGCTATTTCAATTCCTTTTTGTTGCTAAAAATAGCAGCCCCAATTGATTCAAGCAAACAGGGCACCGGCTTAGCAATGCCAAATTTAGAAACCACTGAAGTCCCAAAGAGCGAACGCTAACGCAGTCTAACACATGCCAGCTCATATTTAACAAAGAACAAAGAAGATAAGCATGCCGGCTGCAAGTTAATAAGACAGCAGTAACTCCCTGCATTTTTATTAAATAAAAACAGAAAACTCGGTGCAAAAATAAGACAAACTTCACTTCTACTCTCCATTTAACTTGCCGAAATAGGAAGCCTCATCAGAAAGATCATCTATACCCAAGCTGAAATCCTAGAAATTCTATGCGTATTTTTTTTTTTCATATGAAGGGTTTTTTTCTGCACAAAGGAGCTAACATCTAATGATCAGGCTTTGAAGAGACAGGCTACAGAAAAAGGTTCAATTCCCAGAACCAAACACTTGATAACAGCTTGTGTCTAGGAGCTAGGATTGTGGGTAGAAAAATATTCTATAAATATCGCAGCACTGACAAGTTCCCATTTTATCCAGAACTACATACGGCAAGAAAGGGTTTTGGGCAGTGCACTCTCAGGATTTCTTTAGACTTGAGAGCTAGAAGCAATCTAGAAATCGCAACAAGAAAGCCATACGGAAGAGTTCACGAAAGTCACAGGCAACACTTATGCAACATCAGGTCCAGACGCCTCTATGTGATCTCTCCCCATCCCAGGGTGGCTGCCTTCACCCGCTCAAACCTTTGCCGTGAGGTCTTTTACTCCTGTTAGTCATGGGGTGCTGCATTATGGATATGGGAGTCTAAGAGGAGAGGAGGAACTCTGTTGTCCCATCTCCTGTGTTCAGAAGCCCCCACCCCATCATTACAAATTGCAGAACTTTGCTGCTTTCAAGGCTTTTGATCCAGAAAACGTCCGGTGAACCCAAGAGTGCCCCGAACTCCACTTCTGCAATAACGAGGAAGTTGTTCAGATCATCTCGTCGAGTCTGTTTAAGCCGAGACAAGCATACGCAACAGCTATTGCTGCCTTGTGCTCAGTAAGGCACTACCGTAAGAGTTGCTGCATAGCATTAATATTCGGCAAAAACACGCTCTCATTTGTTCGTCATTGTGTACGTGACAGATGCTGACTGTCACTGCAAGCACGACTAGGCCAAGAAATCACATGCATGGAGGTCATTCAAATTACCATTTCTGGTTCTTCCTGCCTCTAGGAGAGGGTGAATACAACAGGAAAATTTAGAAGATCAGGTAGCTTGGGACGGGCACCATCTGAAAGCTTTTAGTGTGTTTGACACCAGAAACATGCATAGATAAGTTGCTTTTCAGAGAAGGAACTAAGCAGCCAGTAGAAGGACCTCTGGGTTTGGAGCCTGCAAAGCTCCAAGAGTCTAGAAGGCTCTACATAAGAGGTCAATGGAAGAAATTTGAGATTGTTTGTTTGTTTCCTCTTTCACTATATATTTGTAACAGGCAGCAAAATAAATTCATGTCAGTGACATGGTAACAAAAAAACAACACCTGCGAAGAGAAGAGCAAAGCAAGTGATCCTGGCAAGCTATGGGCATATTTATTTCAAGTCAAAGCTATGCAAGGTGTCACAATAATTACAAACACAGAAAAAAAGTGGAGATTGGGATAAGATGTAGCCATTTTTAATCAAAAGGCAAACTGTGCCAGACTTTTTAAAAGTGTCGTCAGTTTAGCTCCAGACCTACGATGGAAAGAAAATCATTTTAGATCACAGAATGGTTCGGGTTAGAAGGGACCTTAAAGATCATCTAGTTCCAACCCCCCTGCCATGGTGCCCATAAGATGATTCCCATAAGAAACTATGACTGCGAAGGTGACTGGGACCAAACATAAGAATCTTAGAACATCGTTAGGAGCGAACTGGGGAGGCATCTACAACAGTTCAGACCAAAGAAAAAGTAAAAAAGGAGCTTTATCAGGATAAAAATAAATTACTAGTTACAATCCCCAGGGCCTGATCTCAGCGTGAATCCTGTTCAGCACTGTTACTAGTGACCACTGCGCAAAGAAGGGAATGCTTTATGAACTTCACAGACAATCTAGCTACTGAAAAGGATCACAGCATCACACTGCAAAGAATTAGATGGTTTTATAGACCAGAGTAATAAAAATATAATATTGCCAGATATTACGTGGTGACACAGTGGTACCAGATGTCAAGACGCGCACTTGAGACTAACTTTGCTGAGAGTTGAGGTGACCATTATAAGCAATGGAAGAAAGGTACCTGGGGTGCGGTGTCTGAATATAAAATGGACTATAAACTGCCATTCTGATGCAGCTATAAAGACAACTTATATAACCTGATTGCATCCACTGAGGTGCTTCCCCATAGTAATAGAAAGCAATAATACATTAAGTAATTTAAATGGGAACAGCTGCAAAAAAAAAAAAAGGGCTGCTAAAATGATTAAGAATTACCTGGTTTTGGAGATGAGTTTAGAGAGTTGTTTGCTCTTCATAAGCTCATGTAGTGTAGACCACCAGAAAATAAAAAGCTCAGGTTAACATTGGGAAGAAAATAAAGTTGGTCACAGTCAAGACTGGAAATTAGTATATCTCAAAGGAGAAAAAAAAAAGTGCTCCTGACTCTGAAGAACACAGTAAGGGTAAGGAACCTGACCTGCTGGAGGAGCTCTGCGATGCAAGACAGTAGTGCAAGACAAGACAGACGTAACTCTGGAAACAGAACTACAACCTTGCAACAAGAATCTGTTCATTACTATCCACTTAATGGATCAGAAGGAACATGAGAAAAAATAAGTCTGACTGTAACTTATTGACTGGTTTTGATACATTCTAATTAATCACATGCTTCTAGGCTTCCTCAGATTGTCAGAGGGCATCAGAGAAACTCCTTTTCTCCCTCCCTCCCCATCTCAACACATAATTTGACTTCCACAGTGTCTCTGCTCATGTCCTCACAAAAGCAAGGCGAGCTGCAGCTAGAGATATGAGAGACAAATGCAGAGTGGTCCTAACACAACAGAGACTCTGGTTTCATGAGGAGGATCTGAACCAAGAAGGGCTTCCTTCTGGAACTCCCTATTGTGCCGGCAATAACTCAAATCATCTTACTCGAGCACCTCCATATTCAAAGTGAGGACACAAGTCTCAAAAAAAGTTTGGGGCACAAAAAGAAACAACAACAGCTTCTACCAGCTTTTTAAGATCGGACCATGGGCATGGAAGTCCATATTTTTTTGCTGTACATGCCAAGAGACCCCAGAATGCAGTGCTAAACACAACCTTTTCTCTACACCTTTGAAACATTGGTTGACCTTCCAGAGCTTCATGACTAGGACCTGAACTATTTAGAACTCTACAAAACGCAAAGTCTTGAAGAAGCCTTTAAATGAAGATTTGGGTACATTTCAATCATAGTGCATGGCACATCCCGACGCATCACGTCATTAGAAAAAAGAAAAAACACGTAACTGAATAAAAGCATCCTGTCATCATTCACCTGTTTCCTCCATTTGCACGTATCCAACTATCTATATTGGAAGCGAGGTGGGAAAAAAACCCAACATAGTGTAGACAAGCTCTCTCATAGCGTAACAGTTCTATGACAAGAATAGACATTCCAGCTCAGAACAGAGATCCAGCTAACCCAAGACTTGGTCTCTGGCAGTGGTCAGCAGTAGGTACTGAGGGGAGGACTTAAGAAGCAGCCAAGCACACCGTGATACCTCTCCAGGAAACTCTTCCTGCCTCCAGCTTGCAGCTCTGCAATTTGGTGGACTACAGTTGGTAATTTTGGACAAATTCACAGGAGAAAAAGCTAACAAGGTCTTTTACAGTATTATTATTTTTTTTTTAATCCATGTAAACCTTTAGCATCTAATCAGAATGTAACAGGAAGCTACACAGCTGAACAATATCCTGCAGAGCACAGTGTCATCTTCTGTTCTTTTTGAAACTGCTCTGCTAGTTTGGGATTTGGTGCTTTCTCCACCATCTTCTGATCATGGTAAGCAATGACACTGATCATGTTGCTTAACTTTCTCTCTGTCCTTTAAATTGAAGCTGTGGATTTTCAAGTTATTTTATATATTTATTAAACAGGTAAATCTAACAGATATAACAAAATTTATAAGATTAGACATTCAGACAACCCTTTGAGGAGCGCCTCTATCAGAATCTCTTTGGACTACAGGCTTGCAGATGGCAAATGAATTAAAAAAAATAAGTACATTTAAAATACCAAAATGATCTAAATATGTTCCATCTAATAGAAAAATCATGCTACTTCCCTACCTCCAGAATTAAAATCTTAATCTTGAATGCAAGTTACAGAGTAGAACTTCAGAGTGCCAACAATACCCCAAAAATAGACAAACTAAGAAGCACAGAAAGACTACGAAAAGTGACTCTGTAGAAACTGATCTTTCTGCTTAACTTCCAACTCCAATGAACCCCAAGCTGCACAACTACTCAGACATTTCTTCACCACCTTCATCAGCACCCTGCCTTGTGCCAAAGATAATAAACATTTGCAGGATCTAAGTCTGCAACACAGACCACTGTCTAAGATAAAACATTCTCTGGGGAAAAAAAAGGTAGGTGGTCTCTGAAGAAAGGGAGCTGCAGACATTCTCACAGGTGTATTCTCACATATCACAACCTGCCGGCTTTCAGCTCATGAGCCCATCCACACCCAAGTCATCTCGCACAGAATCACTGGGTACCTCCATATGGAGCCTTTCCGCCTCCTGGAGAGCTGAGGAACGCTTCAGACTCACGCATTCACCCAGCACTGCACCTAAGCAACCAAACTCCTTGCAGCACAGCCCCTGGGATGGAAAGCGGATAACCAACATAGTCCCAGGCGGGAGCCAGGCTGGGTTCGCCCTACCTGCTGCCAAACTGGTACCAATACCCCAGCTAGGCACAGGCTGTCTGTTTTGGAACCACATACCCACACTGCACTCCTCAGCATATTTTTGGACAGAACAAGCCTTACTAGCTAACCTAGGTCTACACAGACGAACTTGGCCACCGTTGCACCCACCGTTGCACCTTGTCCTCCCATGTGGACAAGCCTTTTCCCTCTCACTCAGACCAGCCAGGCCAGGCCTGTGCTCACTTCTTGCAGTCTTCATGCAGCACGCTTCTGCCTTACCTGCTTTCTCCTGCAACATTTATCCAACCTGGATATCATTACCCTTCACGACAGTAAACCATTTCAAGTCCAGCCTCCATCCTTAACCTCTCATTTACAACATTGTTTCGAACTCATCGTAGTCAAAACAGATCAAAAAACTGAAATACATGGGTTATATAATTTCTTCTGGAATACCACCTACCACTGTACTTTTTTCCACAAGGCCGCTTTCCTAGGGTTTAAACACCCCAGTATGCAAGAATGAAAACGTTCCATTTTTAGGAAGGAATGTTACAAATCAGGACAGCTACCTATCTGGGTAGAAGGAAAAACAAGTTTTAACTCTGAGAAAGGCACAGTGTTACATCATCGCCTACAGCAAAAATACGACTGCTAAAGTGTATCTTTGATAAGTTACTTTTTAATTATACACACTTCAGGAGGTTACTAGTTAAGTCACACCACATGCTCGGTGTATTATGTTCCCATACACAAAAGGTGCACTATTGTACCTGAGGACCCTTGTTAGGAAGGTCTCAATCTACAATGCCTCTCCAATAAGATCAGAATCCAATCCATTTCCCCCCCGCCTTAAAGAAGACTTAACATGTGCGTATATACGGTGTAAGCGTACTGAATCTCCACTTCTAACCCAAAAAGTATCAGTAACCAACCACCCTAATCATTTTATTGCTCTTACATTTGTGAATACCTACGATTACTTATAACACTTAAGTGTGACCCTGCCCCAACAAGCCATCTTAGGCAGTAGCACTCCCAAGACTTCAGAAGTTTTTGAAATTCTAAATAAATCAAAACTAATCAGGACAGAGTTGACTCAGACCTTCAACTACTGATAAGAGTATTTGCACCATTTTCACTTGTTTCTCTCAGTCCTCTCTTAGCATTTGAGATGCTACTTCTCCCATCATTCCAGTAAAACCTACATACACAGCTAGACCATTACGGGACCCACCACCCTCCTAGGCAGGTCCCCCTCAGGCCGTGAGCTAAGGCAGCTCCAGCAGCAAGCTGCTCCTGGTGGCCACCTCTCCCAAGCAACATCCCTTCCTCAACACCAGCAAAAGCAGTTAAGAGTCACTCAAAAGCAAGCTCCTATCGCTGCTACAGCGAGATCCCCATGTTTGGGTTCAGGGGAACAAGGAAGGGGCCGGCAGCAGTACCAATTGCTCTGGTGACAGCCTTCGACGCCAAGTCCCCTGCCAACCTAGACGGCTCTCCAAAGACTCAAAGAGCAACTCTTTATGCAAGCCTCAGGCTTTCCACACATACGGAGGGCAGCTGCACTATAGAGGTACAGAAGTCTGGCACCCTAGAAAGCAACTGTAACATGTGGCACTCCTGACATGAAGAGAAATTTGTGCTATAGATTCATGCTTAGTGAGAGTTACTGCCTCACCACCCTAAAACTGCTCTGCTTGGAGCCCCTGCTGCCATGCACTAGCCACTTCCCAGTATCCCAGGCCAGAAGGGATCTCCCCGCTTCTATTTTTAGAAGTCAGATGACCTATATAAATTTATTGGAAAAGAGATCTTCAATAGCTTCTCTGGGAAATAATTTTATACCTGACACGTACCCTGAAACCATA
Source organism: Larus michahellis (assembly GCF_964199755.1). Lineage (NCBI taxonomy): Eukaryota > Metazoa > Chordata > Aves > Charadriiformes > Laridae > Larus > Larus michahellis. The sequence goes on along the minus strand of NC_133899.1, from coordinate 45,755,740 downwards.
CATGAAACTATTTCTCACTAGCAGTGCCACATCAGGGCATTTTGGGGGCCAGCAGAGGCAATGAGCCTCGCAGCAGACCCGTGTGGCCCCTTCCCGTGCCTTCGGCTCCAGGCACCACAACAGTTCACCCATTGCAGAAAATAAGCAAAGCTGCGTAAGCAGCAGAGCACAGAAGATGAATGAACCGTGTGACGTTAAAGATCCATGAATTGAAAAAAAAAAATCTAATGCATGAATTAAAATCCGCACCCTCATTTCCCCCTCTCCCTTTCCCCCAAAAAATAAAGGTATACAGCAGGACATAAAAGGAGAAGGAGAGAGAGAGGGGTGGAAAAAACGTGGTCTGACACATTTATAAAAACTGATGGCCTGTCACCCAGACGCTGATGAATATTTTTTACAGGATAAAAATGGCAACCTAGAGTCTAAAAATAAAATGCTGTGCTGCAGACCTGTCTGGTTCAGCAACACCACTGGAATACAAACACACTCCCTTGCTGGTACATCTTGACTAAGATTTCAGAACAAGAGAAGGGGAAAAAAAAACCTCTGTTGGACATATCTTCTGTTTTCAAGGGAGGGGATTTGGGTTCTGTGGTGGTTTGTTTTTACTAAGAATTTAGATTAGAATTATACTTTGCTTGAAGCATATAACTGCAATTTAAAAAAAAACACTCCTAAGTTTTACGTGATTGATGAAAACAGCAGACTACCTCGTGCTGCACAAAAATTTTTTTGTTCCCCAGACAATTACAATATAAGAATATATTTATCAGTGTCTTTAAATCACAATTTCAGTAAGCTTAAAAATGTATTTTTAGAATCATGCTGCAGACAGAACTGGACACTGCTATTTTCAAGCTCACTCCACCCCACCCCCAGAGACAGAAAATAAAAGCTTTTACTTCAATCTGCCTCAAAATTTAGACTAAAAACCTGCTTAACCGAGAAGCAAAAATGACTGAACATCATTCACAAGAAGCAGTAACTTCTCAAGCCTATCCACACTGCAGACAGGCTGCCTTATGCAGTAAAGATGCTATTTTTGGCAAGTGATGCAATAGCTGCAAGGGCTCTCCCAGAACCTTTCCTTTAAAAGCCCAAGCCATATTAAAACATGTTACAAGATATCTAATAACCCTGCATTGTCACCTTCCCATTCTCTGCACCAGCACATTACCCACAGATGTCACCCTCTTTAAAGTTGTATCTTCCAAGAAAGAGTAAGATTTTACACATGAAGAGAAAAAAGTGCATATATACACCCATCAGCAAATACACCTGCCCTGCACTGTATATAACAAGAAAGTTACACAACACCATACAGGGATTTTCTGACCTCTAGATTTTCTGTTGAAATATGAAGCAGCTGGGTTTTCTGTGAAGACTGAAAAACCCACAAAGCTAATACAACATCTAATCCTTCCCAAAGCTATTTCCATTCTTGGAGATCTTTTAAAAAATTCTTGTGTGTAACTGACAACTGTTAAGACACATTTCTGCTATGTGACTGTTTCAACAGCTAAAAACTCTAAAAGCGAGAAGAGTTGTGGAGATGCTAGGGAATTTTTAAAACCCTTTTTAAAACAGAATAGAGATTTTTCAGCCCTTTGGATCTGTGGACCCTTTATGTTTTGCAATAGCCACGTGGACCTCCATGTAACCGATTCAAGCTTACTGTTCAGTTTTCCACTGACCCCTTATAAATTAAAATTCCACCTGCCCCCTCCCCAAAAATAACCGAGGTATTCCTGAAGTTAGAACTACCAAAGAAACTACTTTTGTTTGACTTCTGATCTCCAGGGGCCTACGGGAGAGGAAGGCATGCAAGGGCCATTAAAAAAAAATAAATACACTTACTGTTTTGAACGTGTGGTCATGGACACAATATATTAATAAATCCATGAGCCCACTCTGCTGCCATGCAGAGTTCGATTCCTTCGCTTAACACATGCAAGGTATATATAGCAGCCCTTACATACTATTTCAGACCATCCATTTATCAGTTATGGCCAACATTTAGGGCTCAGGAGGAATTCCCCTGCGTGTATCATGGATGTATAACAACTCACATTCAGCTTAGGTTTTGTTGTTTTTGTATTTCCAAACCTTTGCCCTCATGATCTATTTATGTTAACATCCTGATTATGTTCCAGGCTTAGATTTTTTTATTTTTTTTTTTAAGCAGACATAAAACAAAACCAAACTTGAACATGAGTCAATTCGCATCTTACTTGACAGGCCAGTTTGCACAGCCTGCAGTTAGCATTAGCAGCATTAACATTTGTTTTAAGTTTTACACCTCAGCTCCTACAGTGCATAACAGATCAGGGGAGAGCAGGTGTAAAGACGGACCTGAGCACAGCAAAAGCATTTGCTCTGCTTTAAGATATTTCCAAGATCTTCCCCTCTTCATGAGTTCTCATCACGTCACGTACCACACAAGAAAAAACAGAAATAGAAAAGCTTGACAACTCTTTACTTCTTGTTTGGAGCAGTCCAGTTTTGCCTCCCCACCACCCACACGATGTATTTACTTCCTCCCCCTACAACACGAGCGTGGGGAAGCCGACACAGGTAGAATTTGTAACATCTGCAGCCTATCTGGGGAAAAAGGAATCCAGCTGCAAAGCAGCAAGACTTGGAGAGATTTCATTCAGAAGCTTTATACAGAACAGGGAATTAAACTCTCTTGGAGATCCTGACTGCTCAGAAGTAGAACAGAAATTGAGGCAGGAAGACACCCAATGATATTTTATTCATTTTGGCTAGAAGCAACATTAAAACAAGCTGTACATTGAGAAGTTAGCATTTGCTCTAGGGACACAGAGGTACGAAAATAAGGATCCTGCAGAACAGCTGAAGTGGCAACAAGACTCATGCCCAAACCACGTAACCTGCTCCAAAGTCGGGAAGTTGAAGCACAGAGACTTCCATACCTGAAGCCCCAAAACAGCAGTGTGGGGAGCGTCACACAGGACATTTTACAAGGCCTTGTGAAGGTGACAAAAGGATGATAACTGCGGAAAGCAAGTCCTTTAATATACATGCAGCAGGAAGCAAGAGTGCAAACGTATGTCTGCTTTGCTCCTGTGCCACAGGAGCGATGACAAGCCAGGAGACCAGGCCAGTTCCCATAGCCAGCTCCCGGTGGTTTTACCGAGATGAAGAAAGAGCACAGCAGCAATCTAAGATGTGTCGTGCTAGACATAGAGGTGAGAAACATTAACCTGTGTCATGAAAGCCTGGGAGAGTGGCTCCCATTCACCCAGCCCACCGCTCCTCACACGAGGCTGCAGAACTACAGGACTGCAGGACATTCACAACTTTAAGTGAGCAGGTCAGTCCATCATATCCTTATTACGTCTGTGTGCAGCTTGTCTAGGATAAAAGTGGACTGAAACTAATGTGACCACTACAGGTGAAAGTCCCCAGCACTTAAATTAGGTAATAAAATTGAAGAGTTCAGAACACTAATTAGCCTAGATGGCTTCTTAAAGCAGCATACGTTACCTGAGAAGCACTATCTCCTTTTTTATATTGTATCTTGATATTATTCTATCTTCTAATAAAGATTATGCTTCTATTCCCACCGAATAGAAAGATCCAAAATTACAGGTCAGCTAAATCTTCATTTCCCAAGTACAAAAAAAGGTGGGCTAGACTGTTTAAGCTGCCTGTTGCTACCCAGGACACAAAACAACATCAAATGTGACTCTTCCTCCCTTCCCCCTCGCTAGTTTGAAATGAACTATCTGTGCAATCTTGCTTGAACCAACACTGCTAAAGTAGCACTTCTGGGGAGAGAAGAAAACACCCCTCAGGGTGTCCCCTCTCGCAGGTTCAAGCATGATTGCGTGCACTCCAAGATCCACCAGAAGCTGGTGAGCATGTTTATGCTATGCTAGGAATGGCTCTAAACCTTTTATAACCTCTCACTTTAAATAAGACCGTTATTTCTGTTAAAAGCGGAGCCCTCTCAGTCATAGTGGAAATAGCTTCTCATGCGTTGTCAGAGACGAAGATGGCTTTAGGAATATATTGAGTAGATAATGTGCTGTTAAAAAGATGCAAAGCTGACGTAGCTGCCGGTTCTTTATTCAGCTGCTGAGATGTTATAAAGGCAACTCTTAAAAAGGTAGGGAAGTGGCATAAGAAGAATTTAAATTTCTAGAGTCTTTGGAAGTTACCTACTTATGATAAGGAGCAATCTATTCAAATAGATGGTTCATACAAAAAAAAAGAAACCAAAGTCTAAAGTTGCTGAAAAACTGTCAAACTTATCTTCAAAAGATACCCTGCCTACAACTACCCTGAGGTATTCTGCAATACTAGTCTGCATTTTATATTCTAGCCTATGTACTAGAAACTAATACACAAGCACAATTTTGTTTAAATTAGAAGTCATCTGATTATCTTGCTTTTGTGCACTGCAGCTCCCCAACAGAAGCTTAAACAAGCTCAAACCACACCTTTCGAAAAAGTCTTTCTTCTCCGCATTGTCAGGAAGATTACTCAAGTGCTCAGCAGCACCCTCTAGCCCACAGACTTTAAGAAGGAACAGAGAACAGACCAGTCTCTTCAATTGAGCAAAACCTACCATTCATAAAAAGGGGGTCGCTTAGAGCTGAAAGACAACGATGCAGTGCTAGAAAGAGATCAAATCTGAAAAGTATTCTGTATTTTTTGGCCCTAAAAATATATATAGCTTTAGCTAAAATGAGGATATTTGGTAATTATTGTTCCACAGAGGTCCCTTCCATCCCACGCTCTTAATTACATTTGCTTTAATTGAGTATTTCTATCCATGGGGGGGGGGGGGGGAATGAATGATGTTAACACACCCAAGTTAATCAATTTGGAAGGTTACAGTTGTCCCATGAGAAATGCCCTCAATAAATTACCATCAAGCATTAGGGGGACTCTTATGTTAAAGCGATTTAGAAATCCTTGGCTGTTTTATTTGTATCGGCACTGTTTTGCAATGGGTGTTTGCGTTAAAGATTGAAGGAAAAGCTCAGGCAACACTGCCTTTCCCTTCCCACTTCTAAATAAAGAAACAGCCACTGATGCCTTCTGGATTTCACTGCGAGCCCTTGAAAACTTGCAGTATTTTCCCCGGTGGAAAACTCCCTAGCTTTTCCTATGGAAACGAGGCTCCCATCAAGCCTCCTTAAATGTTTCAGCTGCAATTGATTCGATGCACTTTCTTCTCCCCGGCAGAGCAGGGAGGCAGAGGAAGCGCCCCTGGGCACCGCATGGGCTGGCGCAGGCTGCGTTCGCCGGCCTCCGGACCCCCCCTTCTTCCCCCCGCTCCCCGCGGCACGTGGACCAGCCAGTGTCCCTGTCGCGCGAGGCGGCTGCGGACCCCCCCAACCTCCCCTGCTCCAAACCGGCCCGGTCACATCCCAGGCACGGCCCGGGCTGAGGAGTCCCAGGGCTGCAGAGCCCCGCGGATGGATGAATGGCGCCCCTTCCCATTCATAGCGGCGGGCGCCCTCCATTCACAACCCGCGCGGCTCCCCGCAAACTGTTAATGAAACTTCGGGAGGAGAACAACGCCGCCCCCCGCCCCACGGGCCGGGCAGCCCGCAGCCCCGCGGGGGCGGGGGGCATCCCGCACCCCGGGAATAACGGGAATCCGGGGAGAAGGCCGGGGGGGAGACGGGGACGGTCGCACCGTGGCCGGGCTCAAAAGGACCCCGCCACCTCCCCGCGGGGTCTGCGACCCTGCCCCAGCGCTGGCCCCGGGCGTTTCGTAAGCGGAACGGAGGGAGCGCGTTATGTCACCGGTTAGGTAACGGGCGCGGGAGCCGCCGCAGTGACGGCACTCCCTCCTCCTCCTCTTCCCCCCCCCCCTCTCCCGGCGCGGCCGGGGCGGCTGAGGTGAGGCGGTGTTAACCCTTCGCGGGGGCGGGAGCGGCCTTCACCCGCGGGGAGCGGGTCCCCCGGGCGCGGGGCGGGCTTCCCCCGCCACCCACCGGAGCCAGCGGGGAGCGAGGCCGGCTCCAGCCGAGCGGGGCGGCGGCACCGGCTCCGACCGAGAGAGCCGAACACCCGGCGCCCTCCCCTGCCCGCCGAGGCCGCCAGGCGGGGCCGGCAGGGGGCGCTGCGGCGCCGCGGCGGGACGGACGGACAGACAGACAGACGGAAGGACGGAGCGAGCCCCCGGTCCCGCCGTGCGGCCATTTCTCCGCGCCCACGCGTGATGCCCCTTCCCCAGCCCGTGGGGCACCGCGTCGTCCCGCGGCGGCGGCGGCCGGGAAGCTGGCGCGCCCGTCGGTTGCCGCTCCGCAGGGAAAGGGGCAGCCAGCGGGAAGCAGGAGTTCAGGGTGAAAGTCCCACACGAGGCCCAGGGTTCAGCCAACAGGTGCGAGGGGCACCCTTCACCCTTAGACATTCGTCCCAGTACGTCCATGTCACGGCAGACAACGTGATCAACACTCTGGCACTAAAATTGCGCCATTCCAGAGGCACTGGAGCCCCGCTCCAGGCCAGCGTCTGGCACTTCCAGAGAGCCTGGCTTCCAGCAGGACCAGCTGAGGGCTACCAGCACTTTCTTCACAGCCCAGCCCACACCATGCTCAGCTGCAGCAACACAACTGAGAGTGTCTCCTGCATCTCCCCACCCTGCCCCATGAGTCTCCCCAGTTGCCTCTCACTGAGGCTCCAGCAGAGCCTTCACCCCTGACTTGATGCCAAAAGCCCCACCATGCTGCCCGTCATAGCCATGGCAACAGGGCATGCACCCCCGACCAGCTCTCACACCACATCAATTTCAGGTCACACTGAGCCCTGGCTGCACCAGGGAACACAGACACAGCACTATTCACCACGTCCTCACCACATATCCCCTTCCTGGCAAGGTTGGAGACTTCTATGGATACTTGCACCAAGAATGCAGCACACACCTCCCATCATCAAGCTCCACCACAACCTCCTTCCAAGGTCTTCACTGCAATATCCCCAATGTACATTCCATTTAGGAAGTCCTCCACTCAAGTAAGTGGTGACAGGACTCTTCAACTTGTCCCAAGCAAGCTGACCAGCCATGGCTCAGAAAAAAAAAAAGAAAGCTTAGAGGAATTTCCAGCAACACCCTTTGTCCAGAGATGTAATGCTACAAAGGGAGACCAGCATCCACCAACTGCCTGGATGCTCTGGAAAGCAGCACCCACAACAGGTTGCACCCCTCTGGCTCCCTGTTTCACTTTATCAGCCTCCTGCCCCATCCCTTCTTTTTCATTTGCTGTTCTCCCCCTTTTTGACACCCCATCCTTGCAGCTCTCCTATCCCAACTTCTCAAAGACTTTTTGATTTAGAAAGTTTCACAGTTTCCACTGGAGGAACAAACAGAAAAGGTTTCCAGCAGCGCTCCCCTCACTCCTCTCTGAGTGGGACTGGGGGCCAGCTATTGGACTTCTCTTTCTGGTCCAGGCAGAAACTCTCCTTTAGAAGTCAGGCAGTCGGAAGAGCAAAGGAGGTTGCTCTTACCACCTCACCACAGACTGATCTTGGTACCTGGTCCACTGGCCAGAACTAGCCTGGCAAAACAGCTTTATTATCCTTCTCAGGAGATCCCCTCAAAACAGCACAAGGTTCCCCCACTGCCAGAGGAAACTGTTCCAGCAATTCTGCTTTCTGCTGCTCTCCAGAGTCTCACAAAGGGTCTCACAAACCTTTCCTACAGCATGGTCAGACAGACAGTGCCACCTCGCCAAAATACTGCTGTCCCAAAAGCAACGGGATACGCACACAGACATCAGCACTCTGAATGCGGGCCAAGTGGGACACAGCACAGTCTGGTCAGGTCACTGTTAAAGGCAGGGCAGCCCACCCCAGCTGCAAACTAATCCACTACTGACTTTAGGAACATCATTCACACTAAAAATGGCCATTGGGGAAGTAGCTTGCATCAGTTACTGAGACCTTAAGGAAAAAACACATCCACATTACCACTCCAAGATTTCAGAGCAAGGGAAAAACTTCAGACTGCAGAAAATCCACTGCTAGTAAGAATATATGCAGGACAGGACTGAGCATTAAAAGTTATGATCAGCATCCCTTGCATACCATACTACTAATTCCCTCACGTAAGTACAGCTTTAAAAATGAAAATACGAACCAACTTACACAGAAGACTATTTTAAAACAATATGCACTTATAAAGTATATTCTTACTCAGATCTACTTCCTCTACTCATACAGAATTTGTGCTGGAAGTAAGTTGGGGGGGGGGGAAGAAAGCAAAGCTGCAAAGACACCAATTCTGGGTTAGTTTACAGGAGACATGGTTTCAATCCAAAGCTTACTAACGGTGACTGAAACAAGCTAGTCTATACTGGTACGTCACACTAATATTTGTCTGAACAAATGCATTCTTTTCATATGTTGGCAAGGCAGTGTTTCATATCAGAACTTCTATACTTTGATTTTAACCACAACCAGCGACAGCATAGAAGTGAGGAATCCAGCTGGGATGAGATCCTACCACAATTCTGCATAGCTGGCAGCTTGAAAATCCACCTCTTTCTCTGTAAGCCAAGGAAGTTTTGTCAAAAATGACTTCCGGATGAACAGATTTCCCACCCCCCTCACATTTTCAAACACTGCAAAACATCAAGATTTCAGTTCCCAGAATTAAAGTTTTAAATATAGCCCAATATAACTGCTCTGTCCCTAAGAATAAGTCCCCACAGAAAGAATGTAGTACTAAAACTACTGTGTAAGGAGTAGCTTAAAGTTTTCTTAACATTAATTCCATAACTAGCAAATCAATGCAAGACCATTATCCTAGTCTTTAGATCTCAAAAGATGTGCTCTGCAACTCAAACAAGCCTCTCAACATACCCACAAGAGGACCGTGTACATGCCATCCACCTTCACCTACAAGGAACCGAGCAAAAGACGACTTTGGAATAGCCCATCAAGATGGGGCCAAGCAACAGAAGTGACAACAGGCTCTTCCTGCAGTTTTAGGCTCAGTTTACGCCAGCGTAGCTGCAGGATGTCACCCAGTCATCCATTCCTACCTGCTTCCCCAGCATCTGTTCACCAACTGCTTTTCAGGCAAATCAGCAAGCTGATCCAGCTAGCCCCACAGCTGGTCTTTCTTGCAGAGTTAGTTGTCAGCCACACCAGTGAGCAGACCTCACTCACACCACCACCACGTATTGACTAGAGGCGACAGAAGGGAAGCAGCGAGAGTTCACAGCCAGCGACGAGAGCAGGAGCAATTATTTTGGCAGCAGCCTAGTCTTGGAGCAACTCAAGCTGACCACTGGGCTTAACTGTATCCTCAATGTACGGTTTCATGATACTGCCGAATTTCCCTTCTGTCGCGCCAGCACTGGAACGCATTTGACCCACAGCAAAGCAGTCTAGGGAGCATAAATAGCCAAAAGTGACTAATTTTCTGCAGGGCAGACTCCTTAATTAGATCACTGCAGAATAAGACAAACACCAGCACCGTGAAGAAAAAAAGCAGAAGAGTTCTCCAACTACCTTCTTCTCTCCCCATACCAAACAATTAGATGAGAAAGCCATGATGTAAAACCACCCGCTCAGTTCTGTGACCAATGATATCTCACATTTATAAACTGACTCCTGCGCAAAGGAAGCATGAACAAGGCCCTGCAGGTTGCAGCGAACACCCAGACCCTGACTAGAATTGGCAAAAAATAGCAAAGGTGAAGAACCAGTCCAGCAAATGGAGGATCTTACATCAGAATCTAGGAACCAATACAAAGCTGTGGAACAAACTCTTTACCTCAGTCTCTTTGCTCTGCTAGTCCCAAATCTGAAGACAGAATTGGGACTAGCAGAGCAAAGAGACTGAGGTAAAGAGTTTGTATTAGGACAGGTAACTGGAAGTTGCTCAGAGCACATATCCCTTTCTGCCACGCCGGATAAACACTGGGTTGGACGTGCAGGACATCCGAGGGCAGGAAAAAACACCAAGAAACCCTAACTCTAATCCCTTGTGCAACTACTGACAGGGTAGCAGCTTCTTCGATCAGTGCTGTGATCCCTTACTGCCCTATCCTTCTCCCTCCCGTTAGAGATCTGACTCATGAGCTGTGCTGAATCACCTCTACTCAGCTGCACTCGAGATGGAAAGCTCCTGTGGCAGATGGCACTCAGACACCAGGAATACTGGGCATATACACCTCCTCGAGAAAAAAAAAAATTGTGAAAACTACTAGTGACTAATGAGTTTATAGATCAAATGCCTTTGCTGGCAGGATAAGAATCCTAAGGAAGGAAGCAGACCAACCAGAGGCTTCAGAAGAGATACAAGGTAAGGGTTTTGGAGGAATAGAGTGGCTGGACACAGATGAGGAACGTGAAGCTGGGACTTGTTGAAACAAGGATCCAGTGGTGAAGCTTAGTATGGAGAACAGCAGTGATGCAAGCATAAGCCAGCGTTGGTTGGTTGGGTAGCAGCAGTCACGCTGTAGATAGTTCTCTTCCTTCTGCTTTCCATACCTACACACACCCTTGCACACGTCTGCAAACCTCTGCATCTAAAAGTAGGGACTAGAGGCTTTGGAAGGAGAACAGACTCTTTAGTCTCCACACAACAGTTTCTTCCCCTCAACAACAAAAACCTTTGCCCCATTGAGCTTATCCCACACCTCCCATTCCCTTTCTTTCATTACAGCTTTTCTCCCTTTCTGCTTCAATGGTAGTCTTCTAATGTACCTGAAAATCCTCTGGAAAATCTTTGTGATTAATACCCCCAGAGCTGAGTTCCTCACCCCTGCTCTTCCCTGTACACCAAGTATAGAGCTCCTCAAGAAGGGCAAGTGCAGCTGTCCCTCGGATTCTGGCACAACTGATATAACACACCCTCCTCCTAGGACACCACGGCTCACGATTACTTACCAGGAGAAAATAGGAAGGAGGTAGAAAAAAAACCCACCCAAGTAACCAAACCCAAATCCTGTACAGTCAGCTAGACAGTAAGTACTGCACATACACACACCATGCCTCAAACTGAGCCACACAGCTGTCTCCCACCCTCTTCAGGACAGCAACTGAGTCATGAGAGAAATACAAGAGAACCCTCAGGACAGAAAGAAGCCAGGAGGGTGACATAAAGAAATACAAGAAATAAAGGGACAGGCACCGTTTTCCCAGAGGCTCAGCTTCTGGACATCTCATCTCCAGTTTTAAGAACTGCTTCACGAGAGGTTTCTTTCAAAACCTACAACCAAACCCCAGGACTTTAAGTGTCACCATCTGTTGCTGAGGACAGGGGAGTAAACTAAAAGCTCAGTAAGAAATTTTGCATATAGCTCCTTTCCAGTGTTAGCTGAAGAACCTTATATTGGGATCGGGATTTCAGCTCTGCTAATTACTCACCCAGTGGGCGATGGTGTACTGCTCTGGAGTTCAACTCCAGGAATCTGGGAAGTTGCACAGATTTGGAAAAAAATACTACATTAAGGTTAAATAATCAGGAGTCAAAAATAGCAGATTTAAGGTAGAATCCTTTTGCACAATTAAAGATACTACAAGGGAAGGAAGCTCAATAGCCGTAATTATAGCATTTTCTGATATTAACGTACTCAATCCGCAAAGCGTTTTGCTTTACTTGAGGAACCTAGGTTTCCTAAAGCCTACCAATAAGTGAGCAACAGAAGTCATCTGAAGTTACAAGCAGCAACTCTAAATCTAATTAGGCAAGCAATTATACCATGCAAGCCCAACATGAGATGCTTTACCTGCTAGCTACGCTGTTTATCCCACATTTGTGTTCATATACAAACCTAAAGAATCACATTTGGCATTTCTGTTAGAATAATTAGGAAAGATATTTTCTTACTATCATCCCTTCTGTAGCAGAGATGGTCATCCCAACCCTATGGATTAGGAATGAAAATATTCCTAAAATCAAGAACAGTGTGTTTCACCCACCTACCAAAAAATAATTCACAGGTCGTAAACAACTGCAGTTTTCCCCAAACCCCACTCTCAGCTCTGCCATGACACCCTAGGGACCTCCTGATAGACCACTTGTTCCTTACACAGGAATGTGTTTCCCCAACTGGCTCCAACACCCGGCACAGTTCCAGTTGGACTTCTTTGCTGGAGACACCTCTGTGCTCCTCACTGCTACACTCCTCTCCTTGCTTTCAGCTGGGCACTGCACAGGTAACCTTCCCAAAAAGGAAAGTAGTACACTGGCCAAAAAAGCAACATAAAGAAAGCAGAGGAAGATACTACTCTAGATGACTTCCTTGCATGAATTCCGTGGTTTTAAGTAACCAGTTCCCATTCCAAGTATTCCTACTTTAAAATAGACAGAAGGCAGAAAGAATGAGCTAGCTTAAAATAACACAACTATTCATCCCCCTGGCTAATAAATTTTCAAGCATTTCCCTCTCAGGCTGTTTATCAGAGATGGGTATTCCTTTCACCTTCATGCAAACAGCATCTGTCCTCCACTCACCATTAGCTTTCCCCCCCCCCCCCCGCAGGTGGAGAGACCATACAACAGCATTTATAACTCTGCCTCACATGCATGTCTGTTCCTGCACTTAAACATGGCAAAGCCTGTCCATATTCCAATTCAAGTTCCCCAGCGACGTTAGCTCTGTGTTACTGAACACTTCCACCCAGAATTTCACTTGAAAAATGAAAAGCATCTCTCAAAAAAAAAACAGGAGAACGGAAGCGTTCACACTGAACCACACTCTAGAGCTGGAGATCATGAGCCTTATTGATGCTGAGGTTGGTGGTGCCTGCACGTACGCATTTAGTCTCAAGAGGTGCCGACACAAGCCAGAAGTGAAGTGCTGAAGCCCATCAGCAGGGACACAGCAGAACTGGAGGTGGGACTCTGGACTTCTGGGCTCTAAGCATTCACTCTCCCTCTCCTCTGCTGACCAGAACACGCAAGAAGGAGCACTTAATGCAACAAGTGTTGAGCAATCCCACTAAGCAGACATTTTGAACAGTCAGTAACATCACATGCAAAGGAAAACACCCAAAAGAAGCAATCAAGAAGCAGAAAGACAGCAAAACTGTGGAAGACACAGTAGAGCATAGAATCATAGAGTTGCCTACGTCGGAAGGGACCTTTCAGATCATCTAGTCCAACCATCAACCTAACTCTGACAAAAACCATCACTAAACCACATCTCTAAGCACTATGTCTACCTGTCTTTTAAATACCACCAGGGACGGTGACTCCACCACTTCCCTGGGCAGCCTGTTCCAATGCTTGATAACCCTTTCAGTGTAAAAATTTTTCCTAATATCCAGTCTAAACCTCCCCTGGTGCAACCTGAGGCCATTTCCTCTTGTCCTATCACTTGTTACTTAGGAGAAGAGACAAACCCACACCTCTCTACAGCCTCCCTTCAGGTAGTTGTAGAGAGCAATAAGGTGTTTGCTTATCCTCAGCCTCAGCCTCCTTTTCTCCAGGCTAAACAACCCCAGCTCCCTCAGCAGCTCCTCATAAGCCTTGTTCTCCAGACCCCTCACCAGCTTCATTGCCCTTCTCTGGACCCGCTCCAGAATCTCGCTGTCTTTCTTGTAGTGAGGGGCCCAAAACTGGACACAGTACTCAAGGTGGGGCCTCACCAGTGACAAGTACAGGGGGATGATCACTTCCCTAGTCCTATTCACCACACTGTTCCTGATACAGGCCAGGATGCTGTTGGCCGCCTTGCCCACCTGGGCACGCTGCTGGCTCATATTCAGCCGGCTGTTGACCAACACCCCCAGGTCCTTTTCCACCAGGCAGCTCTCCAGCCACTCTGCCCCAAGCCTGTGGCACTGCATGGGGTTGTTGTGACCCAAGTGCAGGACCCGGCACTTGGCCTTGTTGAACCTCATACCATTGGCCTTGGCCCATCGATCCAGCCTGTCCAGATCCCTCTGCAGAGCCTTCCTGCCCTCGAGCAGATCAACACTCCCGCCCAACTTGGTGCCATCTGCAAACTTTCACTCCTTTATATTGTCCAGGAAGCAAAACTGATTTTAGGATATGTTAGTAACAGTGGGCTACGTAAAAAATACTAGAGACCCTCCCTAACTCACCAAGAGCTGCGAGGCCTCAAGGGGGTTGGAGCCCACTGAAGTACCACATAGTGGGAGTGCTGAGCCTACAGCAACAGGGTCAGAGATCCCACCTCTCCTGAGCTGCTCTGGAAGAGCAGCGCTTGCTTAGGCTGAGAAAGAGCAGGCTGGAGGGAGACACTGACAGAAGCCTTCCAAATTAAAAGCTACGAGTAGGACTGACGATTAAAGAAAGACAGCTAATTTTTTTTTACCAGAGAAAATTTAGGATGGATACTGGAAACATTACATGGTAAATTGGAAAAGAAAGAGCCACACACACTGGAGCACAGCACTTCTGGGAAGGTCAGACAGGATTAGGACACTTGCACCAGACTGTTCCCAGAGCCACATTTCAGTGCGGTAACCTTCAGAAGCACTTTGCAAACACCATACATGAAAACAATACATGCTCCAAGTACAGGCTGCGAGTTTGACTTGAGCTGTCATGATCAAGAGTTACAAGCAAGCTGGCATATTTTCACATGCTCCTAACATTACTTTTTGGGTTGACGAGTGCCATGCTTTGTTTCATACACGGGTAGAAGCGTTTGCGTAGCACCCAGAATTGAGAACAAGGCCAGAAAACCCTCACCACAGATCCGAAGCGCTGAAGATGCTAAACCCCTGAATAAGTGATTCTGTTAAAGAATGAGAGATAACCGAGAGCTCTCCTCAAAGCTCTGCACACACTAGCCAAGCACTCAGGTGCAGGGAAAAGGGGGAGTTGCACAGAGCCTCTCTCCTCTCACATCCCACAGAGAGCAGTGCTAGGAGAGGTTGAAGTTCCCTTCGTTTCTATCCCCTCAGCACACATTGCACAAGGTTGGCTCTTTTAATCTGCAACAGTGATTTGTGACGTGGCCCATCAGCTATCATTGCACATTGCCAAACACCTGCAAAGCAAGATTGCACTCATTTGTGCAACAGGGATTGAAACTTATTTGCAGAAAACAAGAAAGCCTTCAAGTAACAACTGTTTCACTTGATGCTAAGGAGCCTGAAAAATGACATTGCTTATGAAAGCCGCTCCAAGTTATCGACAAGTTACCGCCTGGTCAGCACTACAGTGAATGTCCTTTGTACGGAGTTCTTAAATTGTCATTAAAATCATTTATCATTCGACTTATTTCATCACGGTTGTCCCAAGAACTTCATAAAGATCAGGGTCTGCTTTATAAGACGCTGTTTCCACGGTCAACAGGAAGCATAATCTTATAGATGGAATCCAACTCAAACTGTTTACAAGCACAAAATCCAGCTTGTCACTTCTTTCTCTTCATAAAAGCGTCACATCTTATTAATCTAATAAGATTATTGTTAAGAGCTGATTTAGAGCTTGTTATTACCCCAACTTCCCAGTCAATAAGAGTTTGGGAATCACCCCACATATTCTTAGTTTTTAAAAGACCTGACCCTAAAGACACAAATAAGTATCTACTCCACTGCTCGTGTACCCAGTTACATGTATTTTTCATGCCTCCCTTAGTGGCCTTGATCTACAAATCGCTATTTTTAGATGCTGGACTTTGCACAGCCAAATGTAGCCCATAAGCCAAAGAAGCCAACAAGAGCAGGCAGAGAGCTTTCACCCAGCTTTGCTGCTGATGAAGAAAAGAACGGTTTAAGACTGAATAAGGAGTTTTTGTCTAAAACAAAATTACAGAAAGTTAGAGGCAGTTGAGAGCAGCATCCTGATTAATGACCTCTTACAGATTCTTTTTTTAAGAAATCTAGAGCAAATTGCCCACATTTAGCTATTTTTGCATGTTAGTGAATAAACTCCAAGAAGCTTAATTAAGGCAAGCTCATCTTCGCAAACATTTGTTGGCCCCAATACAACTGTACAGCTGTATTCACCACATGAGAAAGCATCATCACTATCAAACATTTTGTAATCTCTAAATGGGCGATTATTCAACCACACTTGCATCAAAGGCACTGGGGGAAGAAGTGGACGCTTTTCTAAACCACTGAGAGGTTTGAAAGAAAACAGGACTTTTCTTTGAGTGTCATATGGCCCATTACACAGTCAAAATAAACTTGTTTCCAGTTAACACATCACTTCAGTTACAGCAAATTGGGAAAAAAAAATTCTTATTAAAGTATTTGCAATTTTGAGCCATGAAAAAAGGAAAGAAAAGTTTAAGTATCCAACATGACCAAGACGTTAGAAGTTTTAGAGCATCAGATCTCTCCAACTTGTAATGCCAGTGTATTTTGAATATACAACATTGATTATTTGCATACACCAAACTGGTCTGATCTCACAGCTGACCCTGCTCTGAGCAGGAGGTTGGCCTCCTGAGGCACCTCCCAGTCTGAATTACCATTGGATTTTGACTTCATTTCACCAAGTTACTGAAGGGAAGGGGCAGAAAAACGATTTCTTCTTTTCCAGAAAAAGAGGTGGCTTCCTAAAATAGGAGATACGGCATCTCTCCAAGCGGGAGATATGCAGCAGCAGACTGTTCCCTGCTCCAGACACTCTGCACTCCAGAATACACTCAACTGTCAATGGCAGAGAAGCGAGGTGGCTGCCTGCCACCGCCATCAATGGGACACTCTCATCCAACCTAAGGAAATACCATTATGGATCACAACTACCAGCGCTGCCAATAGATCTGCTTGTCTAGAGGAAGGCAGGGGAACAGCCACATCTTTGCAGCATTCTTGGTGATTTCAGAATGACTCCTTGGCACTCTGCTCCTGTCGAGTCTGGGGTTTATTTAGCTAAACTGTTTTCCAAGCAAGGGAGCTGTTATTCTTCTCTTCTGTTACCAATTTATGAGGCACGCTAAAGGTACAGAGCAGTTGACCCAGGAATTTTCACTGTATTCTCTCCCAAGATGCACCCAGAAATCCCACATTGAGACAACACCCACCCAACTCCCACCACTGCACAGTAGCCAAAACCAAGCCAGATGTGAGTTATGAGGAGAGAAAAAGAGAACACCTGCAATACAGACCTTCCCACATAGCGTGACCATAGAAAAACTGACTTTTTGTCAAAACGGCTGCTATTTAAAGTAGTACAAACCTAATGTTCTCAGAGGACATCGGTTCACATAGTTCTTCCTCCTCACATCCCCTCCTTCTAAATACCAGCAAATTAGAGCAGCCAGAGCAACTGCATACATGCAACCAAAAACCCACTAAGAAAACAAAGACAGAATTTGCAACTGAATTTGCAACTCAATTTCAGACGTGCAGAAGAGTTAAAGGGCAGTAAGGAGCCCTTACAAAAGGGCTTGTAAGGGCTTTCTGGGTTTTGTGAAGCTGCTTTCTAGTTGTGCAGTAGGAAGAATGCATTGTCACAGTAATCACAGCAGCTAATTAGCAACAAACCCATTGTTTTTTAAAAGACCAGGAGAAGAGGAGATGCACTTCTTCCCACAGTATGACTTGGTAATTCACTAATTCTCAAGGTGACCCAATATATCCGCAGCTGTGCCTCCATCCTCCTTTCCAAGAGGAGAGAAAACAGAGAGCCTCCCCAGCCTATCGCAGGTGCCACAATGCACTTCAGGGCAAACCACCCCAGCGCTTATTCAGACTGAGGAAACCTCTCCTCATTTCAGCTGGAGACTACGGCAGCCACCCCAGGAAAGCAGCATCGTGCCTGCATCAGTAGCACGCAGAGGACGTACAACAGCTAGCTGATGGTGGCCACATGCCTTTCTACGGTGACAGCTCAGGTCTGAGTTAGCAGGCACCAACATCCTCTTTCTCCATCCTCCTTGATGTTGCAGCAGTGCTCTCGCTTCAGAGCGGGAGTAATAAATACAGGGAATTGAGCTCTACTGCCACACTCCTCTTCCTCCATGCCTTGAAGATCAAGGCAAAGAGAAAGAAAAATTTTTGTGAGCAGTCATTGGCCACATACAATGGCCTGCTGCTGCCTGCACTTGTACAAAACAGTGGCAGAGGACATTCTCATCGCAGTTTTCTGTTCACGGCATGTTCGAGGATGTGACTGAGGAAAGATCTGTTGTCTACAGTTCATGGTTCCAGCTGGCATTTGGCTCAAGCACTGCAAACCTCCATATTTGAAACAATGCAGAACAAGCTAAGGCAGCCACCAAGACTTCTGTGATGCACCTCAGGTCAGCAGGCAGCTGATAATGTAGTAATATATTCAAAACCAACATTAGAAAGTCAAAGAGCCTTTGGGTCTCCTGTGCCAACCGTATCTTTAACAGGCATACCATTTCCCTAGCTGGGAGGAAGACATTGGCCTTAATCATTTGTATGTAATGCTAGAATTTGTCCAAAGCACTGCTGCAGGACACATGCCACGCTCTGGGATTACGTATGCTGCCAGCAGCATTGCTGGTTTACTGACACCTCACACAAACAGACATTTAACTACCCAACTGTGTCTTCACACATGAGTTCTGCGTTGGCTCTTGCAGAGGTTATGAGGAACCACACTCATGGGCCCTGCAACTCACCAGCTTCTTGTGGGGCTGCTGTACCTACAGGTCTCCCACCCAGAAGCAGCTGCAGAGTCTAAGCACCCGATGCCCTCCTGCTCCCCCCCAGGGAAGGAAGTACCTTCTGCAGCCTTTTAGACTATTGCCTCATCTCAAACTCACAGTTCTTAACAGTTTGCAATTATTTTTATGGCCCACCTTATCAAGTCCCAACCACACACAGGACTTTCCCTTCCCACTAACTTTGGCAGGAATGGATTTGAAAGTTCTCTTGGCCTGATGTGCTGCACTGGCAGAGAAGCCCTGTCTAATTCCTCATCACTACTTAAAAGCCACTGTGCCGGACTAAGGCAGAAGAAATGGTCTTTCCCCAGCCCGTTTTGTTTTTTTTGTCAAGAGTTAGGTTGATGGTTGGACTCGATGATCCGAAAAGTCCCTTCCAACCTAGGCAATTCTACGATTTTATGACTAGGAATGGCAGAACTGAGAAAAGTTAGCACCACGTAGCCGTGACGATCCCCCAGCCATATCCTCCCTGTACTTCCACAGCGCTTCTGGGACGCCACTTAAAACCCGTGGCCACCCACTCCTGGCCACCACCACCCCTTTCACCAGGGACGCCCCCTCCGGAAGGGCCCTGAGGGGAGGCAGCGGGGGGGGCAGGACTGCCACACAGCGGCTCTGCCAGCGAGCCCGTCCCCTCGCCCTGCGGCCCCCGCGCCCCGGAGCGGCTGTCGGCAGCCAGGCTGGGACGGCACCGCTCCGCCGCCAGGCTCGGGGCGGCTCGGTACCGCCGCAGCCGCAGCCCCGCGGCTCTTCCCTCCCAGCTCACACCCCCCCCTCCCCCGGCGGAGGGACGGGCCCGCTGCTCCGGGGGCGGCGGGGACGGGGCTGGCGTGACGTCAGCGATGAGGTGCGAGACCGGCGCGCGCGGGGCCGCCCGCCAGCGCCGGCACGGAGGGGGCGGGAGCGCAGCGGCCGACGGCGCCGGCACCGCTCCCCGGGAGCGCCGGCCACCGCTGCCCGCCGCGCCCCCCTCGCAGGGGGACACCGACCCCGGGCGGCCCCAGCCCAAGTTCAAAGCGGCCGCTCCCGCCCCCGGCCCAACTCCCGACGCACGGCTCTGACCGGCGCCCTCTCGGCCCACGCAACTTTCGCGGGCGGCCTACATCCCGCCGCCGCGGGGGCGCGCCCGGCCCAGCGCCGGCACCCGCCGGCCCCTCAGCCGGCCGGTCCGCTCGGGGACACGGCTGCCGCCAGCCTGGCCGCGGGGTGCCGCCCCCGGCTCCCCCGCTCCCCGCCGTGAGGGGGGCACCCCGTTCCCCCCCCGCAGCCGCGCACCCCCCGGGGGTGCAAGACCCGCATCGGGGGCAGTGCGGTCGGCCGGGACGCGCACTCACCTGCCCAGGCGCCCAGCGCCGGCCCCACGGCGGCAGCGCCGCTGCCCAGCACCCAGACGCGGAGGCCGGCGAGCAGGCGGTATGAGGCCAGCGCCGCGGCGGAGAGGACGCTCAGCGCGCCCACCCAGTAGAGGAGGCCGGCGGCCGGCAGCGCGGCGGCAGCCACCATGCTGCGGAGGCGGCGGCGGCCGAACTGAGCCCTCCCGGCCACCGCCGGCCCGCAGCCGTCACGGCGCCCGCCCCCGCCCCGCCGCCATTGGCTGAGGGACCGCTCAACCACCCGGTAACCCGGCAACGCGGCCGGCCCCGCCCGCCCCGGGGCCGCGCGGCCCCTCCACGCCGGAAGGGAGGGGGGCAGGGAGCGAGCGGCCACACGCCCCCGTACTACTTGCGGCCTGCGCCCCACGTGGTCGGCACTGCTCGCCCACCGCCATTGGTCGGCGGGGGTGTCCATCAACCGGCGGCCGCGCTCCGATTGGCCCCGCCGCCCTGGAGTCTCGCGGGATTGGTGGGAGACGGGGCCTCTCTTCCCGCCCCCGCTGACGTCATATGAGCCCATTCATAAAATGCTCAGGCTCCGCCTCGTACCCGAATATGGCCCTCGGTTCCCCCCCCCCCCCCGCCCCCGCGCTGACATCGCTACGGTGGGGGCTGGGGGGCGACACGGGACGGGGCAGGGCAGGGCAGGGCAGGGGGAGCAGTAGCCCCGCGGGCAGAGTGGGGAGCACCGGGGGTAGCCCGTCCCCGGGGGGCAGCCCGTCCCGGGGAACGCCGCAGCCCGGCCGTCGGTGCACCACACGTACCGCGGGGCCGGCGGCGCCCGCCCGTCCGACCGACTCCCTCTGCCCCCCCGGGGCGGCGGAGGCCTCCTGAGATGTCCCCGGGGGTGACCA
Organism: Larus michahellis; assembly: GCF_964199755.1. Classification (NCBI taxonomy): domain Eukaryota; kingdom Metazoa; phylum Chordata; class Aves; order Charadriiformes; family Laridae; genus Larus; species Larus michahellis. The sequence goes on along the minus strand of NC_133899.1, from coordinate 45,734,941 downwards.
CCCTGGGCTGGCTCTCCCCCGGCGCCCGACACCGGCCGGTTGGACGCGGCCGCGCTCCCGCAGCCCCGCGGCCGATGGGCTGGGAGCCTTGGGTGTAGCAGCCACCTCTGTGACCTGGTTTGAGTGACACGGGACTAACTTCTCTTCTAATGCTTGGGAAAATGGCACATTCAGAAGACTCTAGTGTCCGAGTATGTGAAAGTATTTACTTTATAGCCAGCTACAGCGTGCGGGTTTCAAGGTCAGTGTTTTCGAGTTAGCCAGGTGTGAAGACAAGACCCAGGCACTTGACTCAAACTGGCCAACGGGGTTATCTCATACCATGAACGTCACATTCAATACAAATTAGGAAATTTGCTGCAAAGTTCGCTCTCTCGTCTATGATGGCTGTGATCCTGACAACTTGCCTCAGTGCCGGACCTCTGAGCGGGGTCCTACCCATTCTTCCCGAAGCCGGAGCCCTCGCGGTGTCCGACATTTGCTGTCCACGGCTGGGACTGCGCAGCTTCCTGCTGATAGAACTGCCCGAGTATAATCCTTGTGTATTTTATATTGGTATCAACATTAGTTTCTTAGTGTTTCTTAATGTTAATTATCTAGTCTTATTCTATTAAATCTGTTTATATTTCAGCCCTTGGGTTTCCTTGTTTTTTCCCCAATCCCCCTTCCTGGGGGGAGGGGTCATCAAGTGAGAGAATAATTGTCTAAACAACAGTAAACTGTTGTGGGTTTCTCCAACCATAACACTCCGGAATAGTGGAGACAGAGAAGAGCACAAAGCTCTGCTGCCTTCTGCCCTACCTCCAGCCAGCTGCTAGGGCTGTGCCACCCCTACCCCACGTCCAGGTCCAGGGTTTCTCCCTCCTTCTTGTAGACACCAGCCTTGGTTCAATGTGTGGGTCAACCAAAATGCCAGAGAAGTCCGGCAGTGGTGGAGGTGGAGGAGACCGCTGTTTTTAAAGGCGGACTTTTGCAACTCTCAGTGTTAAAATCTTTTTCTAGAAAGCAAGGCTTTTATATGATTTATTTGACCATGACCTCATTACGAGCAGCAAGAAACCTTCTCTAGATGAGGTTTTTTCAGAGATCCACATCCACCTGAGTTGTTAACGACAAGTAGCATAGAGGGTAGTTTTATGCATTGCCTTTCCTTTCTCCCTTGCCTTGGAAAACAGGTCATACCCAAATCCAGCCGCTACTGCTGAAGATCTCCAAGATCTCCAAAGCACCACTCTGCTTCAGTCTTCACCCTCTTTCCGTGCTGCTCTGACACCCAGGGCAGCCTACTCCGCCTTTCCCAGATACCCACCAACAATCCCAGCTGAACCCAGTACAGTCACAATCTTCCTTGTCCACTGATTTTGTTACGTTGCTCTTTCCCTCCCTCACTCGCTGGCTGGCTCTCCAACTGCTCCCACAGCCACTCAGGCTGGTGACACTCGTGTTCATAGGTTGCTACATGTAGCTTTGCCACCATCCAGTTTTCTGGAACCTCCAGGCTTTCCGCGCCCTCCTTGCCCCTGCTAAAGCGCTGCTCCTGGGTTGCAGCCACTTGCCGGTTCTCCCCATCCACTCCTTTGTGTTACTTTCCACATGCCACGTTGATGCTGGATGCAGCCTCCAGGAGGTCATCTGCCAAGCCCCACCACGCTTCAGATCCACCTTCCTTTTACAGATCCCACTCCCGCAGACCACTTACTGTCAACTGGATGGATTTTCTATCTGTCTACAACTTTTCTCTCCTTGTCCCATTCCATGTTCCTTAACCTTTGCCTGCTTGTCCACAGGACATGAGCTCCTCAATGCAGGGATTACATTTTTCAGAGCTTGGAAAGATCTTGTATGAGGTGCTACCCTAAATACAACAGGTAAGTAGCACCCTCAGTGTTGCACCCTGAGGTCCCAACGATGCTGCCATGTGGACGCAGCTACAAAGACTATCGCAACCTCAAAGCTCTTCCTTAGAAACAAGACACTTTTGTAATGACATCAACCACCTGATGCAATGAACTGTGTGTCCTGAGATACACAAGATTGCACTTAATGATCTTTGATTTATATTAAGGGAAACAAGACCAAAGAAATTAAATGAAAACATGCTTTGATAGGTTTATCTGTTTTATTAGTTTAATAAAAATAAATGTTTGTTACATTTGCTGTTACTAAATATACATACACGCATGCTAGCTTTTCATTCAAAGATAGAAAATAAGAAATAAAAGGTTTCTGTTCATAATCTACTTGTGGAAAGCAATTAAAATCATAGTGGGATTTACACTTCATTGGATTCAACAATACACTGTCTGCAGTGATGCAGATTAAAGGCATGAAACTACCATATGCTTTGCAATGAAAAAAATTGTCAAGTCACTGTCTTATTGGCTGACCTACAGGTTTACAGTTGATTTTTAGAAATTAGTCTTTATCACACAGCAGTTGTACCAGATCTAATGGGTGGGAGCATGTCACTGGATTTCATTCTACCCCACAACCGGAGGCAACCACCCTCAAGGTGATTTACCTCACCTCTTTTTTCTTTCGTTTGTTAGTCACTCAGTTGTGAAAGGTGACACTGCAAAAGATAAGCTCTCACCAAGTTTTCTTCCTGTTTTGTTTTGGTTTTTTCCTCCTCCTCCAAAGGAGCCCATCTATTGCTTACTGGCCACTGTTTTTAGAATAGTGTGACTTGCTAGGGTGAAATCCTGCAGTCTTTACAGAAGGAAAATTCGCAAAGGCCTCACCAAGCGTGTATCCTACGTAACACCCGCCAAAGACAGGACTTGGATTACAAGGAAGTGCAAAATTGTTGGGAAATTTAATTTTCCTGTTGTTCCATACCAGCCTTTCCTTAATTTGCAATTCTACTTTAATCTGCGTGCGTGTTGGAAAGAAACAACGTTGTTACAGTAAGAGAAAAGAACACAGGGAACCAGAGGGAGGCTCGAGCATCACGCCCTGTTGGGATCATAGTGCAATTGTAAATTGTCAGAAAGAGCACATGCCTGCTGTGGCCACACCACACTATTTTCTTCTATTGGCTGTCAAAGCAGGTCTCAAATTGTTCGCAGGGCAACAACAGACTGCTGATTCTCACTCTTTTGTCTTCCACAGCACCAGGCAATAGAGAGACAGGATACGGCAAATGCATCTGAAAAGAGAGAAGGAACCAGTTTGGCTCTCTTAAGAGATCTGCTACAAGTCAAAGGCAAAACAAGAGCTGAAGTGAGGGATGGAAGGTAAAAGTATGACCACCAGGGTCGCCCGGTGTCGAGAACAGAAGTGGACTGGGCAGCTGGACAGCGTATGTAGAGGCTGGAGGAAAGGAGAGGGGTGTTGGGCAACCTGCTGAAGGGAGCAGGCAACCTCCTCCTGGATGTTCACATAAGCCACACTGCAGTTACCACGGGAATGCTGCCAATTACAAATGGGTCAGAAATAGGGAAGGAAGTAGGTGGATGCTACGAAAGATTCGTTGGCCTTTGTCAGAGCCGACCCATCTTTTATTACAATGTCTACTGCCCACTGTACTGCAGCTGTGCTGCTCCTGAGACCTCTTGTCTGAACAACCTTCTTGTTATGGGTCAGGACAGACCCTGCTTCGCTGTCCTCTCAGGAAACCGATAAATCCCTTGACAGAGAAACACAGATACAGCAAGGCAGTCCTCAAGTTTTTTGTGTTAAAAAATAATACTGGTTATTCAACAGCGCTGCTATTTTTTATGCTACTCTGTTCAGAGAGAAAGGCAGTCCTCTGAGAGGCTTACAGTCTACATTTAGAAGAAGATGAGTCACAGGCAGGGAAAGGGACTCACTGGAAGGGAAAGAATTATACAAAGGTCAAGTGAGGGGTTCTGGATCTCTTGCTTACAGTCATCACACATTGCTGGGCAACAGGCATATCCCCCTTTCCAGGGTTAATCCTGGTCTTCCCATGAGTTTTGCGGGTCTGTTCCCATTTCCCACAAAGGAGCACCCAGTCAGCTGAGCTGATGGAACTGACAGACATCTTGAATGTACTCACACATCAACACGCACACACATGTATATGAGGATACCTTGCCAAGGCCCCAGAGATCCACGTCTCCGCAGCATCTTCGATCAGTTCAGGCATGTAGCCAGTTCCAGATGATTGCAGATGCAATCTGGTTCAGGGTGGTGACGCAAGCCTATGTCAGCCCACAACTCAGCTACATTGCTCCATCGCATGGAAGGTGGCCAAACTGTATGGCAGATCACAAGAGAGACAAAAGACAAAGTATTTAGGGAAGCTAAAGGAGCAAAGACATGCCCGAGTAACAAAGCAACTGTAAATAAAAAAGAACAAAAAATAAGGATGTAGAACTACAGAGAGGAAGACATCACAAGGAGAGATAAAGAGGGCAAAAACACAGCAGAGAGGGAAATGAAATACAATGAATAGGGGATAAAAGAGCACCCAATAAGAAGAGACATCTGACTTTTGTTATTAAGTTCTTCTGTGATTTTGCTGCCACGAGTACCTCAGGAGCAATCCTGCGTCTCGGTGAGACCACATTCCCATGTCTCACACACACATCCTCCCTCCTGCCCTGCTCTCCCACTACCTGAGGAAGACACCTCTTACTCCAAGCCCACAGATGAGAACTGAAGTCAGCCGCCCCCTGCACGTACAGCGAGGCGCTGGGATCCACTCCTCACCCCAGCCTGGCCAGCCCAGCCAGCAGTGCCGTCTGCTCTGCAGCAACCCTGAGAGGAGGATGGGGAACTGCTGGTTATCTCTGATGTGTCACTTTTTTCCCTCCCACTGAGAAAAAGTGTAGTCATTTGTTTCATTAAATGGCATTCTTGTACCCAGTGCTAATTTAATCCCTTTACAAATATGTTTTTCGTCAAGTCAAAGTGCAGCTCTCCCTCCTGTACAGTCATTCTGCTCTCACGCCTCTCTTACATTACTCACACTTATTGCAGTGAGGCCAGATTCAATCAAGGGCCTGGCTGTTGCGGTGCTGAGCACTGCAGTATGCCTTTGCCTAAATCCACTGCCCCCAGATTAGACCCCCGCCTCGGTGCATACTGAAGGCAAAAAGTAGAATACCCAAGAATGGGATCTACGCTGTCCATCTTGTTACGTGAAGAACTCTACAGGAACCAGTTGGACACGCCAATACATCTTCTCCACACCTCAAACAGCAGCGGATCCTAACATTGGGGTGAGGCAAAGTACTTTGTGTGGAATTCCCATTCCTGAGCCTTTTCTTAGGCACCTACTCCATTCCCTTGAAGAGGTTGTGGTACCCCTCCAAGCCCACACGCTATTTAGCACCCACACGCTATTTAGCACCCACCCAGGAACGCAGTTTTCCCTCCTCTGCCTGAAAGGGCTTGCACCAGCGAAGTGCCTCACCAGCACGGGACAGACGAGTGCTGGGTGAGGCGCTCTCAGCTGAAGCTGTAGCACAGCACGCAGAATAACTGGTTTTCCAGCAGCTGCGATGATGGGAGGGAAAGCCAGTGGGACTGGAGGGGCTGGGGCAGACATTCTCAGCCCCGTCCCCCACATAAATCTTAAGCATGCATTAAAGCAGTGCATTTGGGCAACTCTGGAAGCGGGTATTCATGTAACTCTCCTCACTCCTGCTGTGCTTCCCAGTAAGCAGGGGCTTGGGGATCTATGTTTTAGACTCAAGCCTTGACAGCGGCAGCCAGCTGGCTCTCAGCCCTTCCAGTACTCCTGTGGGAGTCCTTATTCGCTCCAATAATTCACTCCATAACACAGGGCACCTCAGCACTCACAAGGAAGGGGCACCCAACTCAACCAGGCACTGACCAACCACAGAAGAGCCAATCATCCCTGCTCCGCAGAGCTTATAGATGCAGGTGAGCCAGAGAGCAGCAGGCGGAGAGAAAGGGATGGAACTGGTACCATTAAGTGCCACAATAAATAGTCAAGCAAGTACAAATTTTGATTTGTCTGTCTCTCATCCTGCAATTTTGACTGTAGTTTCTATGAGGACAGGAACCTGCAAACACAAGTCATCTTTGAAACATGAGTCTTAGGTTTGAAACTGAGTCATCCAGGCATTTTAGGTTACCACACTGTGTAAAAGTTATACACTCCTTCTTGTTTCTTAAATAAACCTTGGGCGTCAGCAACCTGTCCTGCTTCAGGGATTAAAGTCCCAAATTTCTCAACAACAAATCACTCCGGGCAAATGTAGCAATGGAAGCTAAACAGAACCTAGAGCAAGACAGCAGCTGACATATCAACTAGTTGCATCTACAGACTGTAAATTTAACGTGTCATGCAGATGCACCCTGCTCTTCCTAAGAAGGTCCATTCAGTTCCTCTTAAGATTAGGAAACAATGCAAATGGCACTACAAACTTCTAGTACTTTACACAGGGATTTTTCACTTTTACCTACTATGGATTAAGAGGTGAGCTCTGCAGTTTCTTGTAAAATCTCAAAATTCCTCTTTTTGTTGCTATTTCCTGTGTAGAGTTCTCAGAATTGATTACAATGGGAAGCTCCAGATCCTCTCCTCATGCAAACCAAGGAAAGGCTTGAGTAGACATAAAGTTTTGGTGTTGTTTTTTTTTAATTGCCAGCAACACTGGAAATCAAGTACTTCTTAAAAAAAATGTTAATAGTTGTGCATGCTGCAAATCCAAGTGCAGGATGTGTTTAGTGGAGAGACATAATATGGGCCGTGGCAACAGATTAACCTTCTTCAAACCTACAGCCTACTGAAATGTATTGATTTTGAGCTGAAAATATCATCTGTAGAAGCGAAATACTCTGTTCTCTATGTTTAATCCTTGATGTCTCTGCTACCTAGTTTCATAACTGTTGATAAGCGATACAGATACTTGTCCACATAAAATGAGCAAAGTTCGGGAATGCGTGTCCCTCACACCACTGTCAACACTCAGTGTCACCTTGCATGATGCATTCACTTTCAGACCCAGATGATGGACTACATTTGATAATAAACCTTTGTCTCCTCATCTATAACCTATTGTTCATCCACCACGCTGTATTATATACACTCAGCCCTTTCACTGCATCCTTTTGTGGAGTACATTGAATGTGAGACTGTGTCTACAGCCCTCCCTCTACCCCCCTCCAATGCATCTATTGTCCCTGAGAGACTCTGCCTAGCACAAGCTGGTTCAAATCCGTGGGACAGGAATAATGCGACATTTCCTGTCTTCTACGTAACTACTTCACCTCTTCCATACCCCAGAGGACTAGCTTTGCCATCATATCCTTTAAAAAAATCCTTCTTCCCCAATGCGCCGTTGCGAGGCCGCTCTCCATAATCTTTGAGAAGTTGTGGAGACTGGGGGACGTCCCAAAAGACTGGAAGAAAGCTAATGTCAGCCCCATCTACAAAAAGGGCTCAAAGGAGAATCCAGGAAATTACAGGCCCATCAGTCTCAGTCCCTGGGAAAGTTGTGGAACAAATCCTCCTGGGGGCAAGTTAAATGAAGCACGTGATTGGGAAAAGCCAGCACGGATTCACCAAGGGCAAAACATGCTTGACAAACCTGATCACCTTCTACGACCAAGTAACCTGCTTGGTTGATGTGGGGTGAGTAGTAGACACTGCCTACCTGTATTTCTCCAAGGCTTTTGACACAGTTCGCCCTAGCCTCCTCCTAGAGAAAGTGATGCGCTATGGTCTAGATGAGCGATCTGTGCGGTGTGTGGGGAACTGGCCAACAGGCCACAACCACAGGGTGGTGGCAAATGGCTCCTTTTCAAACTGGGAACCTGTCACAAATGGGGTCCCCCAGGGGTTGACACTGGGCCCAACGCTATTTAGTGTCTTCGTAAGTGATCTGGGTGATGGGATCAAGTGTACCCTGACAAAGTTTGCTGATGACACCAAACTGAGCGGGGAAGTGTACTCTTCGGAAGGGAGACTCACCCTGCTGGAAGCCCTGAAGTGGGCTAACAAGAACCTTATGAAGTTCAGGAAGGACAAATGTAAGGTCTTGCACCTGGGAAAACATAATCCAGGAGTGCAGCACAGACTGGGATCTACCTGGCTGGAAAGCAGCATTATGGAAAGGGACCTAGGTGGTCCTGGGTGACAACAAGCTCCATATGAGTGAACAGTGTGCTGCTGCAGAAAAGAAAGCCAACAGGATGCTGGGTTGCATCAAAAACGGCATCACCAGCAGAGAGAAAGAAGTCATTATCCCACTCTATTCAGCACTTGTCCGGCCACACCTGGAACACTGCGTTCTGTTTTGCTCCCCACTACACAAAAAAGATGTAGACAGGCTGGAGAGGGTCCAGAGAAGGGCTACCAAGATGATCAAAGGACTGGGAAGTGTGCCATATGAGGAAAGGCTGGGAGAACTGGGTTTGTTCAGCCTTGAGAAAAGAAGGCTTAGGGGAGACCTTATCTCCATGTTCCAGTATTTAAACGGTGGGTACAAAGAAAATGGAAACTCCCTTTTCACAAGGAGTCCCATGGAAGAGATGGCCCATGGGTACCAGTTACTCCTGGGGAGATTCCGACTGGACACAAGAGGAAAATTTTTCACAATGAGAACAATCAGCTTTTGCAATAATCTCTCCAGGGAAGTGGTGGTTTCCCCAACAGTGGACACTTTTAACATTCAGCTGGACAGGGTGCTGAGCCATCTTGTCTAGACTGTGCTTTGGCCAAGAGAGGTTGGACCAGATGATCCTCGAAGTCCCTTCCAACCTGGTGTTCTATGAGTGTCTCTTCAAAGATCCACTTGCCAAACAGTTCTGGTGCCCCTGCCATAACCTGGTACTTCTAGAAGACTTTGTCTTAGCCACTCCCAGTATTTCACAAACATGAATTACGCTTCACAGAATGCCCATCAAGTATGATGTATCACTCCTAGTTTGCACGTGAGGAAATGTGAAGGCAGAGAGTTCAACTAGGACCCTACCAGGGACAAAAACTGAGGAAGAAAAAAAAAATCTCCATTTCCTATCTTTAACACCCAATTATGCTTCTGTATTTTTTTCTTCAAATTCTCCATAACTCTTTAAAATATCCACCTTCCAGACTTCCTAAAGAGTTCTACCCCTAAAGTTTTAACCATTACAGGTGGCATTTTAAAAACACCCTGAGAGACTCAAGTCATTCACAGGATTGTACATTGTTCCCCATTACAACAGGATTTGGATCCCAAGCACCCATCGTTGCAGATGGTTGCACTAACCCTTGGTTTCAGCAATGTGGCACTGCACTCTCTCCTGCACAAACAGTTCTTCCAACATGCACACACATCCCGTACTCATCTTCTCTAAATACCTCAGAGGTCCTGGGGGGAAATGAAGCATGAGCTCTTAGGAGATATATCTGCTGAGGATGGCATGGGATTTGAACTTCAGGTTCTCACCCGCTTGAACTGGCAGACCACTGATGCACAGTGTGTCTCACTTCATGAGGCCCAACTGCAGATGACCTGCTTCTGGCGACCTGGCAGGACAGACCCCCACTAACACTGGTGGGGGAGCGTCGTGCTGGTACAGCCCAGCGCAAATGCACTATGGTCACTGGGACCTTGGCAGGCAGAGAAATCTAGGGGCAGGAACTGAGGTCCTCTCCCAGTTAGGTGGCACCTGAGCAGGTGATCTGGATGTCCTAATCTTTACCTTTAGATGCTGAGAGGGCACCTAGATGTTCTGGATGGTTAGAGGAAAAGAAGTATTAAAAGTCAATATCATGTTGGGGAACTTACGGTATTGCCTTGGTCAAATAGGTGAGGTCTGGCATCTCTAACTCAAAGCTTCTTTGTGCTTGATGGTGGGAGAGCCAAACTCATTTCGCATTTGTAATTTAAACCAAGCTGTCATCTGCCCGAATACCGCAATAAGAATAGTAGTAATCATAACACTTAAGACAGAAATGACCACTGCCACTCTGAAACAAGTAGAAACAATAGTTTTATCCTACTTACTTACTAGTTACTCTGCTTTGATTAAATTTTGAGAGAAGTTTCTTATGTGAAGGAATTGCAGAAAACAAAATAAGTAGCTCCAAAAGCTGGCATTTCCTTCCATTCTAGGATTTTTACAAGTTGGAGAGAGATCAGGGGAATCCCAAAATTCCTATTTCTCCGCTTGCTATTTCAATTCCTATAGATGCTGCTGTAACAACAACATCCAACAGCTTTTGTACCAACTGTATGACCATTTTAGAAGTACTGAGCTTTTTTTTTTTCTTTTCCTATGGGAGGAGCCTATTGAGGAGCTTATCATTACCTCTCCTTTGACTGTTTTTTCTTTCTGGGAATAAAAGGAAGTAAACGATGTCAGGCCAAAGACACCATAATAATGTCCCCGCCCAGAAGGCCATCTATTCAGGGGGTGTAAATCACTATCCCTCTGGAGACATCAATGAAAATCTGAAGATTTACAGCAGCAATGACCTGGCTCCAAAGCATTTCTACAGATAATTAAAAACAAACAACAATAAAAATAAGAACAACCCAAACAATGCTGCTGGAGGCTGCAGGGAACCATCCCTTTCCCAGTCTACTGCTACCAAACCAAGCTCTGGCCTACTTTGATTTTGTTCAGCGTGTAAGTTCCCAGTACTTTTATATATCGATCCTCTGCTATTTTCACTCATCAGCCAGCATATGCAGCAAAGCAGGTGTATGTGTATAGATACATGTGTGTGAGTATACATGTGTACACATTCCTCCCAGACTTCATCTAAAACCAGCAAAAGAATGGATTTGTCCTACCGTTAATAACAGCATTAACACCTTATTTTTGTATTTTGTATTAAAATATTAGCTGGTTTGCTTTTGTTATTGAATCATGCAAATGTAATTATTAACCTTATCACATGAAGGTTACCCATTCTCACTTCCATAACTTTTCTCTTCCAAACAGCAGTATTTCAATAGGCGTAATACGGCACAAGAGAATGAAAAACTGGTGACACTAGTGGAAGTGTCTTTTTTTGCAGCAGAAAGCCTTGTACGATTACATCGGCAGATCAGGACAGAAAATTTTCCTTTGCTGTAGTCCTAACACTCGTGTTCCCACCATTCCAGTGGGCCAGTCCATTACTTCCTTCCAATTCAAAAAGGTCAAAAAAAGAACAAGAGAAAGCATCTGCCATGAATAGGAGTATTTTTCTTTAAATAATCAGACTTATGATGGAAGATAAAAATATTTTTCAGGTATCCAGGCAAAATAACAACAAAGCATGTTTCACTCCATACTCAGAATCACTTTACAGTCACATTTCCGCCCTGTAAGCTTCAAGATTCTGTCTGTAGCTCACCATCTATTACAGAAAAAATGCGCAAGAAATCATTTAGAGATAATATATATTTCTTTTTTTGTCTTCCAAGTCTTTCATACTGTTTCCTACCAAATGAGCCCTCCATTTTCACATGACTTCTTCACCTCTAGGGGGATGAAGGAAGTTTGATCCTTATAATCCATTCACTCCTCTGCTTCAGCAACTAGTGAAAGTGCCACTGGTAGCACTTAACATATACATTGATGATTCTTTTGATTCCATCACTTAGTTTTCTATTGACCACTGAATGGGAAGTTACCTGCTTAAAACAAACCCTTTCTATTTGAATAACCTGCAACAGTTGTGGACTGAGAAATAAAATTAAAATGGATGGCTGGGCAATGATTGCTGAACTCCCTGCTTTGCAGAGATTTCCCAAATAGCAAAAATACCAAGTAAAAACCTAAAATGTCTGCCTAGAGTATGGTAGCCTTGCTGAAAAGCAACGTTCCTTAATTTTATGGTTCTTCCGTTTATTTTTCAGTGTTGCACTAAGTGCTGTATGTAAAAACTATACAGTCTAAAAAGCATAAAAAAAGGTCTCAAGTAATATCGCAAGGGAGATGATTATACATACATTTCAGAATGCAATATTGTCTGGCCCTAGATGACTTCTCATTTAAATACTTTCCTAAAAAATGTTCCATGAAGACTTCTATAAGCAGCCCATTCAGGGACAAGAAGTCAGGCAGGTGTGAGCACACCTTCAACCATGGTGTCCAAACCCTACAGTTTGTCTACTCCCACCGTTGAAGTCAGTGAGGTAAACAACATCACTTTTCTTCTGCTGACACAATTCAGAGTGTGCAGGTGATAAGCAGTTGATAGCAAATATAACCAAACTACACTGCTTCTAGTAAGGCGCCCAAAGAAAAGAACTTTACCAACGGAAAAGGAAATTAAGATGACAAAAACCAGGAGCGCTTTCAAAATGGGCCCACTGTAAATGTACATATCAATCTCAGAATCCATTTTACTGATACACAAGAATGCAGAATTAAGGGAGGGGATATCCAGGATTCTCAAGTCAAATTTCCCACTACTGCGCAGAACCAAACATTGATGTTCTTTTCTGGATTTATCAAACTTCATTTAAAAAGAAATTTAAATTTCTTTCTCATTTGAAACTGCTCCAGAATATTGGTGGCCTGATAGTTAGAACTCTTCCTGTAATTCCCAGCAAACTGTGCTCATTATCCCCTTTATACGCATTTGTTTTGCTTGTTTACACTAATCTTGAGCTCACATAATTATTTTCCTCCCCTATATAAAAACTGTGTAATTGTCACTTTTGTGTCTTTTCGTAAACAGTCTCTCTTTAACATCCATGTGGTCCTTTTCTGCATCTGTTCCATCCATCTGTTTGAATCCATTTATCTGAATGTGGGTGATAGTCAGGCTCCGAATAAGCTCTCACTAATGCCATATACATTGACATTAATATTTTCTATACATACAGGAATTCCCTCCTCTAATATATTCTAGGACACCATCTATTTCTTATTTTCTCAGCCACGTCACATAGCAGTATGCTATCATTCTGCTGCTGACTACCACACCAACTACCAATTCATCACTAAAGTGATGAGTTCTAGAATAAATTGTGATTAGCTGCTATTTGCATCACAATCTTATCTATTTAACTCAGTTTTGATTCATCTTGTTGGTACATGGATATTCCAATCCTCCTCTATATTGATACAGTCCACCAGTTTTGTATTGTAAGATTTTATCACCACAGTTCTACTTTTTCACTGGTGTCACTAAGGAAAAAATTAAATAATTTAAAATATAGCCTTTGAAAAATCCAGTTTGCAGCCTCCTTTCCATCAGCACATTCTCTTTCCACCTATTATCTGTCAGTGCGCCCCCAAGTCACCTGACAATGTAATTAATCCAAATTTACATAATTTCCTAACATGGTACAATACCAAATACTTTCCTGACAATGAAACATATTAGATCTAGTGTATTTCCTCTGTCTAGAAAATCCTAGCATAAGATAAGTTAACTTGGCACAGGCTGGTTTTGCTAAAACTATATTGCATTTCATCCCATCTTTCATTTTCCTGTGTGTCTTCTATTTTGCCCTTCAAAACCTGTTCTACAGCTAAGTGTACCATGGCTATCAGATTAGATCATCTGCATTACAAATCTTGTCTTTCCATTTGGTACCCTGAACTATTTGGCCCCCTCGATGTGTAGCTTCCACTGCTTTTATGGTATTTAAAAATACATTTTACATTTTTGGATAGGGGATATACTGTATTTATTGTGCTAATGCACTTCCCTTGCCACTGAAATAAGAAGAGACAATCCAGTAAAATTAATTTCCTATTGAAGAACTGGAAAAGCAATGGTTCTTTTCAGATGGCAATAGAGTGGCCCATATGTGAAGAAGCTTAAAACACATTACTCACAATTATTTTGTTCTGGACTTGCTGATTTTGTATCTCAAGTCATCTTCACCAGCTTAACTCTGCACGTCCAAACCACCAGGGGTTATAAAGCAGGCACTTAGACACTTATCCCTTTTTTGTGTCTACCCAACAATTTCTTTTATAAGCATCCAACAGAACGATACCTTCCCTAAAAATAAATAAATGAATTCATTGCTTTGCCACCTTTCTTCCGAAAATTACACCCATCTGCATACACTTTAATGACTGTATTTGAGGCAATGATTATTGGCAAAATCTGATGTGCTTTCAGATACAAATATAAAAATGTTTGCAGAGCCCCTCATATCTCCTCTCAGAACTGAACTGTAATATGTGCAACAGAAAGCAATCCCCTTTTCCATTTGATCTCAACAGTGTTATGTTCTTTGCACATCTTCATTTATTAGTTAACAAATAAATTATGTTTTCTTCTGCATTTCAAGAGGATTACTATTACCAAGAAAAAGAAACTACCTAACAAGAATCGTTCCGGTTCCATTCCCATGAGATGTTTAAGCATGCTCAGTCCTAAGTTCAGCTAACTGCTGATGTGTGGTATCACTATCTTTCAACATTTGCCTTCAAAAAGTAAGGAGGAAAAAAAACCCAACAAAGTTTACCAAGTTCACTTCAGACTGATTTATTTCACGTACTACTATTTGCCATTCCTTTCATACATACAAGAAGACACCTCCGGCTAATGAAAAAATTCTTTTAAAACATCAGAATGTTTAACAAGAAGCTGATTTGACACTTGCAGCCCACTGTTAGCATAAATTAAATTAACATGTAATATGTTTTCCTCCTTTTTCTTCCCTCCTTGCTTTGTTCTCAGAGAAAATACCGTGCTATCAGGTAGACTACCGAGTCTCGTTTGCTTCCCGGGTTTGCCCCTCCATAACTTCAGCACACTTCAGCACCTGCAGGCATCTCAAGTCTTCCCTTCCACATTTAAAAACAAAACAACACCAAACCCAAATTTGTAGATAAAACCCGAGACGCCCTCCTGCCACATCCGAGCGTGTGCTGCCCGAGCAGGCTGACTCCCGGAGGAAGCCACGGGAAGGCTCTTCATCTGGATGCGGAGCTCGCCACGAAGTGGAAGCAGGACCCAGCACAGGCTGCTAGCCCGTGGGTCAGCGCCTCGGCCGGGGCCGGGGCCGGTGCCCCGAGCGGCCACGCTGCCACGCCGCCCTGCGGCCGCCCAACGGCCCGGCCCGGCCCGGCCCAGGAGCCCCGCAGCGGGCTTTTGGCCCGCTCCTCCGCCCCCACCGCCGGCGGGCCAGGGCCAGGGCCAGGGCCAGCGCCTCCGCCTCAGCCAGGACAGGCCAGGGCTGCCCGGGTTCGCCCGGCTCCGGGGGAAGGGCCAAACCTGCCACTGACCTGCCGGCGCCTGAGGCGGCCACCCCGCCCGCCGGGGCCGGTCCTAGGGCGACGGGGGTAAAGCCCGCGCTCCTCCAGCAGCGCCTGCCGGGCCCGGGCCGCCCCAGCGCGGCGGCCGAGGGCAGACGGGCCCGGGGCGCCCGACCGGGCCGCACTCCCGCCTGTGAGGCCCGCCATGCCGAGCGGGCGCGGCGGCGTTTACGACAGCTCCCGGCATGCCGCCGCGCCTACAACTCCCAGCCTGCCCGGCCCCGCCGCCGTTAACCCTCTGCGGCGCCCGGGCGCCTCCACAGCCGCCGGCCCCCCCCAGCCGCCACCGCTTCCCCGCGGCTAGCCCGCCGCCGGGCCGCCCCGGACCCGCTGCGCTCCTCCGCCGGCCGGCGGGAAAGAGCCGCCCCCGGCCCGGCCCGGCCTGGCCCGGCGGTGCTTGCTCCGAGCGGCCCGGCCCGGCGCCGGCCCCGGGCCCGGCCCGCTGGTGCTGTGGTGGGTGTCGGTGCTCTGCAGTGTGGTGTCTGGTCCCAACTACTGCTGTCTGCTACTGACGGCCGTGGTATTATTGCTCGCTCCCTGCCAGTTAATAAAAAGCAGGTGAAATATCTTTTTTCCAACTATTTGTTGGTTTGGGTTTGGTTTAGGGTTGGTTGGTTTGGTTGTTTGTTTTTTTTTAATTTTTGTTTCAAAAGACAAATTGTAGTAAGTAAATTAACTGGAAAATAGGCTTACAGCCCCCAGAAAACTCTGGGACAAAGTTATCCGGAGATGCTGGGCTGCCCGGCAGGGACAGTGATGTGAAGAGCTCATCCCGGCTGTCCTGTCCTGTCCTGTCCTTCCCACGCACCCTCCTGCACCTGCCCAGGACATCCACAGCCAACACATGCTCCACTTTCCCACACCCTTTCTTAAAATAAGCAACGAACAATGCACACACAAAACTAACCCGCTGCCAACCAAGAAAAAAAACCCATCCAGACAGTCAGAATCCATTTTTATAGTGATCAAGGGACGGGGGCAGAGAGCACGAGTTCGTGCAGAAGCAGCACCTCAGAGCCAAATCCAGCGGGGTCTCCCCCGGCCTCCCTCCGTAGCTCGGCATCTGAGATGCCCCCCGAGATCGTCCCCCATACATCTGTTCTATTTGCCGTATTTTTATTTTTTTTTCATGAAAACCTTGTGCAGCAAACACAAGTCAAATGGCTCTAATTTGTCGTGCTACAAACTGTAACATGCTCAGACGTGTAACTGCCTGACAGACTACACAGAAATCTGGCTTATGCTCCAACCTCTGAAACAAATGCAAATATTCAGAAACATTCTACTATTTCTCCAAAATTAAAACACCAAGTAAAACAAACCCACTGCCAGATTTTTTCATACAAATACTTCTTTTTTAAAAAATAAATCACTATAAATTTATTATTTATTTCAGACCATAAACAGCACAGAGGAAAGAAACACATATACGTTTTCCTTTTTTTAAAAAAACCTTATCGATAAGAAAAGCACACATATAGCTCTTCTTTTAAAGTTTATTTTTTAATACCTTGTCCCTTAAATCAGCCTACAAGCCAATAGCTTTATCTAGAGAAAACACAATTGGAAAGCCTTTTTATGTTGCACTGTTTTTCAGACCCTTACAGGAGGTTTTTAAAGACAATTCACAGCCACGCTATTCCAAATGGCACAAATACAATTATTTAGAATTTATTCCTTACTGTGCCAATTTTTACTTTGGTATATTTTTCAAAATTTCCTGGGAAAACACAATCAATTGCCATCTAGCTTAGCGCACCTACACTGTTACCTCTTTCTCTACATTTTCTCTTTACAAATCAACCACAAACATTTTAGAAGTATTTTACATATATATAATAAAGTCTTAAAAAGGACAATACCACAAGAGAAATGCTCAAAAACAAACTGAAGGTGTAAATGACCTCCTCCCATGTTCCAGACGTACCTACAAAATCCCTGCTCACTGGTACAGGATTATACATTCCATTATGAGTTCGGCCTTTTTATATTTTGTACTATTTTAACACCCCAAATTTATAGATTTTTAAAATTGGCATGTTAAAAGGGCTTTATTTAAGGATTTCAATGAAAATAGTGTTATGTTTTGTCATATTACCATAATCCTTCTTTTTAAATCACTTAGAATTTCAGTATAACCTAATTAAGTAATTTTAAGCAAGTCTTAACCCAAATACATAGATCTAATAAAAATGTATTTTGCAAACAGGGAAAATGGACTTCTAAAATGGATTCCTCAGGTATGAACAAAGATGCTGAAACATTTTCTCCCCACAAACTTTGAGATCTGAACTATTTCACAGCACTTACATTTAAAAACCAAAATACTTATAAGAAAACAAATTTCACCAAATACCAAGCATAATGTTTCATTGCAATTGTATTTGTTTATTCTGTTTATATTTAAAAGAAATCTTTCAATTTTCCCTGACAAAAAGGAGGGAGACTAGGGGAAGAAAAATACTGCAAAATCCTAGCTACCTATCTCCACGTACTGTTTATTTCAAAGCTCTTCTAACAGTTTATATTGTTTTTAGATATGGTACATTATTTTGTCAGTGGAAATATTATTATTTGGATTTCTCCCTTTTAAAAGGCTACAGAACAACATTATAGATTTTAGAGACTTCTAACCATTTTTAATCTCTCTCTTTTTTAAAAGCTAGAAACATCCCATCTGGTAAATGGAATTTACATTTCTCTCTCGTCTAAATTATCAGAGTTGAATCAACAATTCAAAACAGAAAGAACAAGTGATGTACCGTAATACAACAGCAAGTCCAACACTTTAACACAGCTCCTCTCTCTATTGGTGTATAACAAGCTTACACAAAGTATAAAATAACTCAGAAATATAGCCTCTGTCCTGATCAAAACAATTCACTTATTGACTAATTTGACCTCAAGGAACTGCATTTTCTCAGCAAGCATCCTACCTATAGCTTTATGCCATTTACTGACTCTTGCTTAATTAACCAGCATGCTTTAAAAACAAGGATCATTCCTTCAACTTAATCAAAACAGACTATTTTTAATTGCTACCACATCAAATATATTTGTCAACACAAAAAAGCCACGTACAATTAGAAAGAATTAATTTTTTTATCCCTGTCTTTGACCAACCACAAATTACAGCATCCACTTCCAATTTATTTGCTATTCTAATATGAGGTGAACTGAAACACACACCACAGCTCGCAAATACATCTGTCTTTCTATAACATCCTATCATTTGCATCTTTTAATGGGAAAATCCAGAATACCACTGTCAGCACTGCTGCTCTCCTGCAACCGACCGGACTTCAGAAGGACTTGGCACTAACTTCCCTCCCTCTCAACAATTTGCCTCCTCACCTCTGGCAAAATAAAACCAAAACATTTGGGTTTGTCTGAAATGTCAATAAACTCCAAAACCGAAAAGGCCAAAAGGTCAGGTATTATTAAATCCAAACGGAAAAGTTATTTTCTCTCTACGTCGAAAAATCATCAGTAACGGCACGTTACCTGAGAAGTGATGCTCGCGTCCCTCGGACAGCCGTCCTTCTGTCCGGAACACAGGCTGTGCCGCGCTCCCTATAACGTAAGAGAGAAGAGATTAAAATTATTATATGTTTAGACCAATTTCTACACATTCAAATTACCTGGCCCTCACAAGGCTTCGTGTCTCTTGGTCTGAAAAGCATTTTAAAAACTCCTTTTACACTCTAATTAGAGCCCTCACAATTGTTTTTGATAAGTCAGGTACACAGGTCAAAAATTAGCTCTGTACGTGAAGTACCACATTCTCCAGACCTGGTTTTCAGTTCTTAGAGGCCTGTATACTGCTGCATGCTCCAACCAATTAGCAACATTTAATCTGCAAATGGCACAATCTTATATTGAGAAAAAAATAAAATAATTGCTTTTACATATATTGAAATCTAATTTTTTTTTTTAAAGCCATTTACATGAGGGACAGAGTCCCGAGATATTCCTTCCCACGGCAACTTTTCCCTCCCCTGCTTTAAAAGCTGAATTCCTTCTCACATAAATACGGTGTTTGCTTTACCCGTTTTTCTGTGATTTGTTTTATTGTGTACTTATTTGTGACACTGTAGAATTTACGGAGGCCTGTAGTTTTGAGACTTCTCTCTCCTCCCTTCACCTGTGAGGAAGATACCAGCTAAAATCACTGCCTATACACCATTTTTATGCCCCTTTTCCCTCTACACTTTTTCAAACAAATGTGAGAGGAAAAAAAGTTAAGATAATGAGCACAAATTCACGTTGTGCTGCATTTCCAAAAAAGCCCTTGTTTCAGTTTGTCATTTAATAAGCATTATCAATGTAAGTCATGGTCAGAAAGCCTCAGTACTGTAGGGTGTAGTATTTATGACTAAACTGCCTTTTTTTTTAAAAAAAAAAAACAAACAACGGTCTGCCTGTATTGAAATCTTTTCTCCATCTTTTACCCTTCTCCTTCCACATATTTTACCCTCCTCATACTGCTTAGACCCTAGCAGACTGTTGCCGCACATGTGTTTTTCCACCCCATTTCCTGGACATTGACAAATGCGAAACAAGGAAGCATTTTGCACAATGTTAACTTATCTAAACCATTTCTTTTGTCCAGTCTCTCTTTTTCTCCGTGGCACCCTATGCTTTTTTTTACCCTCTGCTGTTGCTTTGTTTGGTCTTTGCCCACTTTTCTGTGTATTTGTCTCCTGCTGATCCTATTAGACCGGGCAGGAAGAACTGAATGTCTCTCTCTCCCATTTGCTACACTGTCTCTCATTTTTTACTGTTTTACAGATTAAACACATTCTACTGTAATTTTCATATATTTTTAGAGATACTTTTTTTTTTTCCTTCTCTAGGAACTTGCTGATTACAGTCACCCATACTTTTGCAAAGCAAGGTAAGCCCTGTCCTGCTTTAGTAACATGCTCCTGTCAGCATTTACTAAGTGTAAATGACTTGCAAGTCTGTGATGCAAAGCATGAAAAAGGAAAAGGGGGTAACATGTAGAAATGCCCCTTAACATCATAAAGAAAAAGAAACAGACATTTTTTCACTGGTTCTGACTTTTTAAAGAGAAACCATCAAGAGAAAACACCTATCTTAGGGGAAATCTTTATCCAGATCACCAGCAACGCTTTTCTACACTAATAAAAGTAAAGAAAATTTTAAAATTCAAATTTACTGTTCAGCATCACCTGTCTAGGATTTACTTTTCTGCATTTCGCTCAGCCTGGGGAGTGAAAGTTGCCTGTTGGTTTCACTTTTGTTCTCAGCCAGTTTCACTTTCATGCACTGGGAGAATCTTTTATATTTTTGGTTCAGCAATGTTAAAGAAGACATTTACATTTTTAAACAATCCTCATTACACGTATAATATGAACAATTCATGTCCATCTCTTTCCCCAGACACTATGAAAAAATAATTTGGAGGCCTAAATGTAATGGGCAGCATCCTTCTAAAGGAGCAGCTTTCACTTGTCACATGTTTAGGTTGTGATCTGCTCCTTCTTTCCCTGAAATCAATAGGAAATGTGCCATTAACTTCACTGACAGCAGGATCAGGCCTCTGGGTCTGTAATCTGCAATAAAAGCATGCCATATGCAGACCAATATATTCCTAATAACATACAATGCTTGCCTTCAATTATTTTCCTATGCAAACTCAAGGGAAAAAAACAGCCCCTGCATTCACCTTTCTGTATGCTTTTAAATTAGTGATAAATACCCTTCCTGACACAGGCCGTAGGAAATTAGAGGGCATCTATCCACTTTGGTTTGCATGGGGAGGGAAACATTGTATGTCCCTGCTACCGGCTGCGATAACTATTTCTCCTTCTTGTGCCAAGCACAAGCTGTATGAAACACTCCAACCCGTACCGAACCATTACTGTCTTGCACCATGACCTTGTTTAATCAAAGTTCCCAAAGCATATACTTGTGTCACCCTCATTTTTCCAGGATAAACCACAATGCCTTCAGAGACTAGAACGGTCAACACCAAAAAAACCCAAAAATGGCTTCCATTTATATTTTCAAAACCTGTATCTTCCCTTCTGTATTAACCTTCCTCTGTCTATGGCACGGACTCCAAAACGCAGCCGTGAACTCACACATGTGTGTAGGTAGGCACATACACATACAGTGCAATCTTCCCCTAGCTACTAAAGCACTGCAGTTTCTGTCTTCATAGACATAAAGGTTTCTGAGGCATCGAGACTTAATGGAAAGACTTAAGGGTTTATAGGAGCCACGCAACATCCACTTTTTCAACTTCTTTCCTAGCAATTCTGTGTCCCACAAGCACACACAGGAACTGTCACTAGCTGCTTACAGATATTATTTTCCTGTTCACATGCCAAAAGTTAAATCTTAAAAGCTTACGTATGCAACTCCTGTGAGAATACCTGTATCTCAGTTTTATTTACCCTACCGTTTTATTTCACCATATGAAACGTGAATAAAAATGGGGAATTGCATTGTGATCATGTACCCGTCCGTTTCACAGACACAAACTTTTCTATGGGAGTAAACTGCAGTACTATATATTTGACTTATATGATCACGTCATGCATCTAGACACGAGCAGCTTCCACAGCATTACGTAGCACATGTTCCTGTTTTCTCTTTTCCCGGATGCCACTGCACAGCCGCGGAGTAACCGCGCTCTCAAAGAATTTCTCTCTGCCTTCCTTCTCTACCCCCACCTCTCCTCTCCTTTTCCCAGAAGACATCTTTTGTGTTTCCAAGGCCAATTCAACGAGAGACTTACACATACACTTGATTTCAAGCGTGCAAATACACCCTGTGTTTAGTGGGGTAATTCACTCGCCTAGGTCAACCGCACCTTCAGGTGCTTCAATGCCATACCAAGACAGACCGTTATGACCACCTGGGTCACAGAAAACTGTTTACTGGGAAGCATGATCGCAACACTGACTTTCACAGACTCAAAACATGCTACCTCTACGTCCCAGCGCAGCCACATTCCTCCTAAGTGCCAAAATTCACTCTTTCCTAACTGCAATGTCTAAGACTTGTTTGCCCCTAATATTCTAATTTGCCATGGAGCTCTTGATAACAGTGTTTCGGTGGGAGTTAGTTATCACACGGATTTTGCATCAGGCTTTCACCCAGGGCTGCACCTTCCTCGGTGATAAAATGTTCTGGGAGAAAGACTTTGCTACTGCTGGCTTTCACTGCGCTGGCTTTTAGGGTCAAAGACCCTGAACTGTATCAGTTTCTTTAAGATATGACAAAGCTTAGCTTAAGCGACACTCGTGAAATTAACAATTATCCATTACTTAATATTGGTGGATCATTACCAATAACAGCAATAATTACAGGGAAATACAATGGCCTGTTTCAAACAGTTCCTTTAAAGGCCATGTTTTATAACTTAGGCTTGGTATTAAATGCAGCTCTTGGCACACTCCTAGAAATTATTTCCTTCTGCAGCAGTCTGTCCTGTATTTTACCCGGCTTTTATATAAATATTTACTATACATGTTTGTGTTACTTTAACTAACGAGATAATTTTAACTGTACGATTGCTATTTATCTTCTGTCTTCTGATATTACGGAGAAAAGCCTCACAGCAAGTATTATCAATGAACCTTTTGAAATACTATGAGTGTGGCAGAGGGGCAGAAAAGAGTTACATGGGAGAGACGATGGAAAAGAGGGTTGCTATTCTTTCAAAGACACTTAACGTTATCCTAATTCCTGAAGTGCAAAGAAGGGAACTCCCCAGGAGGTGCCTTGCCTAGCCACGCCAGCAGCCTTGAAGGGCTCTGGAGTTTCTTCTTGGGGTTCCTAATGGTCTGCAGCCCTCTCCTGACAGGTCCTGCTGCAGCACAAGAGGCTATCACAGGGGCAGCCTGCTCCTCTCTTCCTTTTCCCATCTGGAGACAAGGAGGGGAGCAACTATTAACAAATACTCATTAATGTATTTGGTTTTGGAAGGCATCAGGCATAACCCCCGGTGCTATGTAATAGTCACATTATTAATAATAATTGTAGCGGAGAGTAACTGTCATGACAGGTAGGTTAAACTGAGGAACAGAGATGTGAACAGGTCAAGCAGTGTCTGTGACAGGTGTAGAGAGCACAGCCTAGGACTGCTGGCTTTTCACCTCTTTGTCACTCTCGTTCAGTCTCAAATACACTAGCGTTCAGCCATCTTTACTTTTTCCTGATCTCTTAAGCAGTGCCCTGACCCTGACTCGATGGGGCATTCACACGGGAGAGACCAAGACGAGAACAGCAATAGCCAGACTAGCTGCTGGGGACGGGCAGCTGGGGAGAGCATCCCAGTCGTGCTGAGGACCCCGACTCGTGCCCGTGAGCCAATGGCATCTTACTGTTTGCACAAGGGGGTTGACCGAGACACCGTGAATATTACAACATGGGTATTATAAACGTCATCTGGCCCTATTTTAAGCAACCAATGTAATGCAGCCCCATTGATTTCCAGTACAATTTTTTTCCAACTTCTAAAGACCAGCTGATCAACACATCTAAAACAATATACGCCACAACATAGGGAAAAAATACTCTCATTTTTTCCTAAAATTTAAAGCAAATACGCCAACATCAAAACCTCTTTCTATCACCCATATCCCTTACCAAGAATAATTTTGTTTGAAGAGGCACACGCAAGAGGTCTGTAACTCAGATGATCATATGGATTTCGCACTGTCACAGAATTATGTAGGTCCTCTGCCACTATCAACAGACCTTCGCTGCATCGAGGTTCAACAAACCCGATTTCTGTCACTTTCTAAAACTGTGCTGCTAGGGAATTCATCACTAGACAGGAACTGCACCGCTTCTAAAGAAGCCTTTCTCAAACTATGGGCTGCAAAAGGACATGATGATATTCACAGTGTTAGAATAAAAAAGTTTAGTCATCAGTAGTTCGATTTTTGACAGCAGGGGACTGAGAAGTTCCTGCACCTAGGGTAGCCACTAGGCTCGTAACCACCTTGACTTGCTGGCAGCAAGTCCACTCTCCCTGGAAAAGGGAGTGAGTTGTCAGACAGCGATTACAGAGTCTTAGTCTCTATCATCAAAAAAGGGAAGAATTTAAGACAGTAACAGAGAGAGAGGTGAATCAAGAGGAGGTCACAGACTCAGAAAGTTTGATAAATACCGCACTAATGGACATAATGGCATTGCATATAGTAGATCACAAAAAAAAAGGAAGTACTCATGCTGCCTGCTAATGGGAAAAGGAACCGCACCACAGGTACAGAGCACTTGCTCCCTAGGAGATTAAAAAAAAAGAAACACAAAACTTTTCCTAGTGATGGGCTGAGTGACAGAAGACTTATCGGGCTTGATCAATTAACAGAGCTTCCTTTAGTGACTACCTTTTTGCCAAATATTCGGTATCCTTCTACAATTAAAAAGCAGGGCATGATCCTCATAGTCCAAAAGCATTAGTTCTTCTGAATGAGTTATTAGTGGAAGAATGGGAAGGAACCACACACCACTCGTCTCAGTTGGAAGAAGTGCTCAGAATGTCTAAAACTCCTGTGGACTCTGACTGTCTCAAAATGTATCGTGACCTTGGTACCTGTCATTTATTTTGGCTTGTAAGGAGACAGCTGATGAGCTTGCTCTGTTTCCCTCTGCCTTTTTGAAGCGCTTCAGCTATGAAAACAACTTACTGCCAAACACTCCATCTATTTTCTTCTGCTTAGACCAGTTTTGTACACTCCCAAGGTCCTTCCCCAACTGTAGCTTGGGGAAGATGGTATGCCATTTCTCCTACAGCAAATCTGACAATAATACATTTTACTTATTTGTACATTTTATTTGACATTCCAGGGCACCTAGGCAAATGGCATACATTCAACTCACCATATTAAATTAAACTGCTTGCAAAAGATAAATACCCCTTATTTCTCCTGCTCTCTTAACAAGCTAGCATAATAAATAACACCCTCTGGTCAAAAAGGGTTGGCCAGAAATTTTTGCTTTGTATCATAATGAAGGTCAGAAACCATCTACTAACAGAGGATGACCAGAACATCCATTTTTATCCTCAGGAGGACCATCCGAAAACATACTGCATCTAGTCCTCAAGAACGCATATTCATGGGTTGTAAACCAAGCTGTGTCCAACTAAACTAGGACATACGATACAACCGTCCCCTTCTGGACACCAAGTCTAGCCATTCCCAAACAGTAAAACACACTTGTTAGCACCCACCAAGTGAGGGCCTTTCCAATAGTGCAGTGCCGAGCATGACAGAACAATTTAAATGGAACAAAACAAAAACCAACAGGCTTCCAGAAAAAGGAAATGAAGTGTTCTGGTTTCAGAAATATTCTGGGTGTAACTTTGATCTTTTCACACAAAAAAAAAAAAGAAAAAAAAAGAAAAAAAAAGGTGGTTTATAAAAATTACACCAATGATCCTACAGATTTTTATGAAAAACGAGGCCCTGTCAGTCTTTCCCATGGACGTTTCCTATATGATTTTGCAGGCCCTCAATATTAATGGTTGAACATTTCATTAGAAGGTTTACATTATTTGTCTAAATACTGCAGGATTTTTAGTCATGGCCAATAGCAACCCAGTCTTCTCCAGCTGCCCAAACATAGTTAAAATAACCAGGAATCAGGCAAAGGCACAGAAGAAGAAAATTTGGGCCTGATATTTATCCACACATTGTCAATTAATTACAGACCTATCTGTAAGCAGTGGGTGTGGGTCTGAGTACTTACTCCTGATCAAAGCAGTATGAAGTGGCCACTTCATATAGGTCAAGGTAAGCTATTTCTGCTCAGGTTCTGTGCCTCTCAGAATAATGGTACTGAAGCTGGTCTTACTGTGTTTTGTAAAGGGACCCAGCTAGCTGCCAGAGTATAAAGTCAAACAAAAGAGAAGGTTCAAGCAGATTAATTCAAACTGCACTCTTACTCTTCTCAAATAAACTTAACACAGGGAGAACACTGTTAATTGACACAATCTAGCTAAGATTTTTTCCCCCTTTTGATCCTTCGGCGCTTATATACCACTTACATACCATGAAGTTGAAAAGTACGACCCATACTACACTTGTTGCACATCTGTGGGCAACCAGTGAACTCTGAAATGCCAGAGAATTACCTTCATATACAGGAGAAAAAATATTTTTCATTAAATTTGGCAAACGAGGCCCATGTGGAGCCCCCACAGATGGCAAGTAAACCTATCAGCATCCACCTGCTTTTTAACAGTTATTAAAGGCGGCCATTAATACCTTCTAGCTTCATGTTACTTTCCATCTCATACGGGAAAGGAATAAACGCACCAGCAGCTAGGTGACATATCATCTATTTTACATGGAGTCCGTTCTACATAACAATATCTTTTCTTTGGAAAAAAAACCCCAGTGGCTCCAAAGCTTCACTTCCATTTAAGCAAGCGGATAGAATAATTACAAAGTCCAACCTATAAATACAGAATACTGTACACAGAAATATTCTGATAAATACAACCTGGTTAAAACCAGCTCCACTAGGGTGTAGCCAAATAGTTTGTACAAAAATGGGCCTGACCCAAAATTTCTGGAGGACTGAGCAAACGCAGTTGGGCAGCAGGGACCTGGAGCAGTCCCCATCCTAGAGCTGGGCTGCTCCAAGGGTCTCCCAGCTGAGTAGCTCAGCCGGTAACACCGGCTTACCTGCATCTCGACTCCAAACTCCATCTCAGCATGGAGCTGGACTGCAGTACAACTACTCATGCCATCAATCACGGACAAGCTTTTGGCTGGACTTGCATAGATCACACAGTCTATATAATTTTGCATCTTCACACCGACGATTTTATATGAACTAAAATTTTATATCTTCAGTTTAGCAATTGACAAAGAAGTTTGGTGTTAACCCACTTAAATCCAGATATCCTTGTATTCTGGTTGCTTTCCTCTCGGTCCCCAATAGATACCCCTGTGCACCCAGTGACATTTCATACCCCTACATCATGAAATACAGATTTGCTGCGTTATTAGAACAGTGGTGAAGAGGATTTGAATGGTTGCTTTAAACCTTAAATGCATGAGGCCTGTTTATTTAAATAGCATTCTATACCATAAGTATAATGACAAAACTAAGAGTTAATAACTAAAACCATGATTTGCAACCTCTGATAAACATTGAGGTCAGTTAAATGGATTTTTTTCAGTGAAATAAATTTAATTAGTAGTATATTTTAGGTCAAAAAATGCATACTAGTAGCAGCATGTCATTATCACACCATGAATTTCTCTTATAGAAACACAGGATTTGATGAGAGTTGGGAAATTATACTAATCTGAGTCCTATTTTTCCTCTCTCCCAAATTAACCAGGGAGAAAAGGGGAAAGGGAAAAGTTAAAGTTAATTAAAGCTATATTAATTAATTCTCATCCTGACAGGATGGATTTTTAAAGATCAGGGACCATGCAATTGGGTCCTCTTGTTTGAAATACATTAACCATGAAAACTGTGGCAAAAGTACTAGCATTAGTAAATAGAATAGAAATCTAGATAGCTGTAGTAGAAAAAACTATTAAAATTTGAACCTCTAATACAAATATTCCTCTGATTACAAGATTACAGCCACAAACGAGGATACTGCATTCCAAATCCTGCAATATCTGCCTTGCCTAATCTTATACTATCATCAGTAGGAGTTTTGACTGCACGACTTTGTCTTATATTTACGGTGTCCTACAGATGAAATTAATATCAAATTACATAATAATGGTTTACTGTAATGATAATTTATAGCTGAATCCTCATCGTGGGGAATTTTTAAATGAATGGGTTACTTTGAATCATCTACCACATCTGCCTTATTTTAATGTGAAATATAAAAATCTTGGAAAACTTTTTTCGGGACTTAAAACAAACTGGTAATATGTTTGACCCTTTCAGCAACTTTGGCATTATTTCTAGAGAGCAAAAAGAATACATAATTTGTGTGACAGGAGA
Source organism: Larus michahellis (assembly GCF_964199755.1). NCBI lineage: Eukaryota > Metazoa > Chordata > Aves > Charadriiformes > Laridae > Larus > Larus michahellis. Next base: position 45,706,828 of record NC_133899.1, on the reverse strand, counting down.
ACAAAACATTTTCAAAAAAAGTAACAGAGGTATGCATTTGTGAGTTTATTCTGGAGAATTTACTATTCACCTCTAAAACGGTTCATTACTAAATAAAGAATGAAGCGTATTACTAATACATCAATTGTTTCCCATATTGGGCTTACACTATGGCTTAGAGAGCTCACTTTCTAATTAATGAAATATTTAATACCATAATCATATTTAAGCTTATTAATATGTCTTTTAAAAGCACATGATTTCATTGAAGCAGATACAATTATTAAACTCAAATTTAAGGTAGTATTTCAGTGGAAATTGTGGTCAAAGAAGTTGAACTTTGTTCCTGACATTTATATTTCTGTGCTGCCACTACATTGAGCTGATTCTGAGCTCGCTCCCACTTCAGATCGTACTGTACCTCCCTTCCATTTAGTTTGTAAAGTCTAGTTTATTGTACTGATTATAGCGCTAATATAGCCATAAACAGATGCCCACTGATTTAAAAATCATGTGAAAATACTTCTTTTTCTTGAAAAAATCACTTTTGTGGTGTTCATGTCTCCATCGATCAGATACATGCAGTTATTCTTTTCCAAGTTAAACATTTAGGTTTACTTAGTACTTGAAAACAACATTTTTTTAATGTAGTTTCAATGAAATTTAAGGAGCTGACCAGTCTTTGGAAAAGCGAATTTCTGTGGCAGAACTCTCATTGTGAGTTTTAATGGCATTCTGTGAATTTGAATACATTACCAAAGAGAGGAAGCTGTTTTCCCCTCTCAACAAAATTGCAGCAGATATTTAAAAACATTTTTATTCAAATATTGGGGGGGGTGGGGGGGTGGGTGTTTGCTTTTGTTCTTCTAAACTCCTTCCTTTACTTCAAGGACTTTAAAGCTTCACTTGCATGAAGTTACTCATGCAAAATTGCTGTGTATCTCCTTCTGTCAGTAATTTATTTCGATGTCAAAACAAAATCAGTATTTATTCTTTAATATAAATTTCAAAAGCAACAGGGATATTGTATTTATTATTCTGGAAGACATAAAAGGAAAAACCTCCAAAAATATTAAGCAGAAACTGAAAAGAAAACTTCCAGAGACATGATCAATATGGGTCTGTTGACATATATTAATTATTACAAATGCTTTCATTTGGATAAAACTCCATGTAAAATATTTATATAGCTCATTGTTCTGTTAAATAAGTCTCAGTTAAATTTACAAACAAGTACGATGTAACCCTGTCTGCTCAGTCGGTTTAATGAGATATGAACTATCTAAAAATAGAAATCTTTTATCGTAAGAAGATTTATAAATAACCTATACCTAATAGGGAAAAATATATCAAACCACATTTAAAGGTTTAGAAACATTTTTGAAGTTTTTAAGCAAGATTTGAAACGGATTTTTTTAATCTCTATTTATTTTCATTGCTAACTGCTTAAAAGCCTTAAGAAAGAACAAACCCCCCGCTAAGATTCAACAATGCAAATTAATGTTCCTAATAATTGTAACTGTATCTACATCCACGTGTTTTGTTAATTATTATGTACAGTATTCAATTTTAAAAAGGGCTGTATTCCAGCTGCAGTCAGTTATAAGTAAAATAATACTATAACTTTTAAAAAGCTTCTTACATAAATTCATGTTAAAAAACTGTTCAAATAATTTCCTATTAGTAATTTCAAAGTAAAAAAATCTGCTTCAAGAGAAGGAGCATTTGTGAATTATAGTCGAATTTACTGACCTTTTTTTTTTTTGCTTCTCTGTAAAAAAGTCAATACCAATTTTTGAAAAACAGGAAAAAACATAACTTTTTAATAAAAATATATTCAGTAAGGATGGATAATGGTTCTAATATTTTAGTCTTTAAGTCATATGAATTAGTATGAACTACAGGAATCCATAGGATAGTAATGAACCCCAAACTGACTTCTGTTTTTGTTTGCCCTTATCAAAGTATTTTCTCTTTGTAAAAATTGTAAGTTTTAATACTACCAATTACCCCTCTTCGAAGATTGTCTCTGTCTGCTATTTAAACAACATATTTACTAAACTACAAATTTAAATTACAAATACAGATTTTTTTAAAATGTCTGAAAGACCAAATTTCTACATTTTATTAAAATAAGTTCTTTTTTGATGCAAAGATCTCTCTGCTTTATTTTCTATTGCTAACATGAAAATGTCCATACTTAGGTAACTAAGTTTTCGATTCAGCAACTAGACATAATTGTTCTAATTGCCAAAACATATTTCTGCCCATATTCTGCAAGGGCAGGGCTTTATTTGTTTCAGATCCTATATAAGTTAAATGGAGAATGTAAAACATCTAAGTCCTACAAACCACTGAAAAACAGTAGATAAATAAGACCAAATTATTTTTATCAAATTATCAGCTGATAGGCTAATAATAGCAATCACCTAAAAGCTTTTTTTACAGTATTTGCTACTCTTGTTTGCTTAGATTTTAATCTAAATTTTTTATTACTTTGATACTACAGAAACAGCGAAGTTTTATTCTTTAGCAAAATACTGAAGAGTTAATAAATTATATTTAAAAAGCTGACATGAAATTCAGCTCCCTTTGAAGCCAAAGGGAATTTTACCACTGATTTCAGGAGAGCAGGATCAGTCCACAGGAATTTAAAATCCAATTGTCTCCTAACTTTTACCATATGAATTTGATAACAATTAGGTATGATTACTCTTTGGACATATCTGATAATTTAAATCTTTTTTAGTACTGTTAGGAAATAAATCCAGCAAAAGGAAAAAAATATTTAGCTGATATTTTGGCTAAAGTATGCAACATTCCCATTTCAGCTTTTTCCTCTGTATATTAAGGTACAAAACACCCCACCCTTGCTCTAAATAGATTTCACAAATACTTGTATTTATATCTATATTAGATAACTGAGCTTACTTTGTTTTATATTTAGCTGCATGCTGCGTAGTACTTTGGCTATTACGAGTCTAACTTCCCAGAATATAATATAAGAAAATATCTTCCCTGAAAATGATTTTTCAACTGGATGCCATTTAGTATAAATATTCACTCTAAAAAAAAGCTGCCCACTGAAATTACATGGCTGATGGCTCTAGTCCTATAGTGTTTTCCCTAAATTTTAATCTATTCTAATTTTTAATTTCCTTCAAGTCTGAATTCTAGATAATTAAGAGAATCTGTCTCTCTCTGTCAATCTTTCACAATATGTAATATATATAAACAAAAGCTATATGTAGCTTTATATATAACACCCCCCCTTATTTTTTTTTTCCAGACAAAAGTAATTTCAGGTAGTACATTTAAAGGCAGTAGGTATTTTGCCTAAGTTAACTATGGAGGTCAAAAGACCTGTATGAAATTTCTGTTAGTATCAAAAATATGTTTTTTATGATTATGTGAAAATAATGTTTGTGGTAGATAGTATGTTATCAAAGCAGCTTTGGAAGCTTATATAGTTACCTTTTCTGAATGTTCTGGCTACTTCTGATCCTTCCTCATCTGGAAGAAAAAGCTGGTTTCCAAGTTAAATTTTGAAATTATTGCTACAAATCCAATCACCAGTTTCTTTCCTTTAAAAAACTCTAGTACTTTGTAACATTTTGTTCATTTAGTTAAAGATTCAAGCTGCTTGTCCTGGAGATTTTATTTTTTGTAGAACTGATTATAGTAGATCCCAAATGTCCGAGGAAAGAAACCCAAACAAAACTACAGCTAAAGGCCTTTTTTGATTACTTGTTTTTTTAATTCATTTGAAATACTTAATGTTGTTTGCTGTATACTGCATTTGGAAACCTGCACTTACAAGTTTTAACTTTTACTTTTGATTTACTGCTTTCAAAACTTAGCTCTAAAAGCCAGGTACTATGAGAGGAAGCTCTGCAGCATTACCAACAGGAGGTTCTACTGGGGCCGTATTACGCTAACCTGCCTTCCCAGGAATAATCCCGATCCACAGAAATGTTCCTATTGACTTCCTTGAGATTATTTTCATGAATATGCATGAATGTTCACTAGAGGTTGTAGGATTTGATCTCCAAATAGCCAGCAGAGATTCCTTACTTTTTTCAGTAAAGAGCAGAAAGCATCTTTAGTTCTGATGTTTATAGAAACTACTTTAACAGAACAAAATAATTTTGGAAATCATTGTTTAGATTTAGCCCCCAGGATTTTTAAACTCCTTCAGTAAGCAGTGCAGTTGAGCCTCATGTAAAAGTGACTCTGAACCCAAGAAGGAGAAGGTGGTACAGAGCCAGAGCAAGACACCAGCGAGACCCCAGCCCTGCGTGGTCCCCCCCGGCACACAGGTCCCCTGCAGGCTCAGGACCCGGGACTCTACCAAAAGCAGGGATGAAAGTCGGCTTCCAATCCACAAACCTGCAGGTGTCAAACAGAGAGGGCAACGGAGAGGCACGGGAGCTTAGTCAGGATCAGGCCTTCGTGGTGCCCACTCTTGCTAGTATATAGTTGTGAAAAATTAGTATTTCCATCTGTTTTACCTGTGACCTTGATGCCTCTCGTCTCTATGTTGTTAAGACATAGGCTTCCCCAGTCCCCCCAAAAAAGAAGCAAACTGGCAAGAAACTTTCCCAGCAAATACAGAACGTGTTGAACCGAGAGGGGAGAGATAGAAGTGGTGAAAACTCCTTTACTTTCTCAAAAAAAACCCCGGAGTTTAATCAGGGTGGTCCGGCAAAGACTAATCGAACCAATCGGCAAAGCTTTCCACTGCTGGCTCTTCAGATTGCTGGAATCGAAGTCAGTCTTTGGGAAGGTGCCGGGCAGGGAAGGGTTAACAAGCTTTTTGTTATGGAGAGGCACTGACGGCTCCCTTTGAGGTGACAAAGATAGTTATGGGCCTGATCCTAGGAAATCGGGAGCACTTTCAGCAGAGCAAGAGCTTGAAACTACACAAGGTATAGGAGACTACACCTCGTGTCGTTTTTTAAAGCTGTTGCCAAAAATAAAGCTTTGATAACATTTCTGTTCAGAATTACCCTTCTTTGAGCCAAAACCTGTCTCACTAAATTAAAACAGGACGTCTAAACTTTCAGTCTATACTTGTAACAAACTTTTTTTTAAACAAGATGTGAAACCTATTTCAAATGTAATTCGCAAGTTGTCCTATTTTTAACTTCTAAAAAATAAAAGAACGCATTACTAATAAATAGAAATTAGTGCTATTCAGGTGATTTTGAATATTTATGTAATTGCAAAGAAAGCAAGTTCAAATTCTGAGCTCATTAATCATTAATAAAGAAAATGATTTAAACTAGAAAAGGTGGTTTTATGCATGGAAGGTAACTATTGCAAGGTATGAAAAAAGTTAGTTTGCTTTAAAAGAGTACCTTCTCCACAGGTGTTATGACCCATGGAGAAGCTGATTTTACCCTTTATTAGCCCTTTCATGGTAGATCATGATATACTAGTGCTTCCCTAGACAAATTACCCTCCCTTTTAAAAGTCCCCACTTCCAAAGGGTTAACCAAACACCTTAATCCCAGGTTTTATTTTTTAAAAGGTCTATAACTTAACTGGAACCTAATTGTCACAGTTTGGTCTGTTGCCAGTTGCAGGGCTCTTTTGTACAGCTCTCCCACAGTCTCAGGTATGTCATCTTTGCTGTGCTCCTGCGTCCGCAGCTCAGAAAAAGCCTACCATGAAAGTAGCCAGCCCAGAGGACCAGATGGGTAAGAGGAGTAAGAACTACCTTCTGAAAAGTTAAAACATTCTGCATTAAGGAGCAAATATCCTTTTTATTACACTTTTTCCACTAAAGTCAGCAGCTGCTAACAAGTTTTTTTTAAAAAAAAAAACAACTGAGCCCCCAGTGCATGACTTCTGCACGGTCCTCTTGGGGTCTGATCACAAAAGCTTCTTGGGGTCTGATCTGCTGAAACCTGTGGAGGCCAGGAACTGCTCTGTGATTAACACCCAGGACTGTTAACTCTTTGCTGCAAGTTTATGGCATGTGTCTTCCAGAAAAGTGACTGCAAAAAACTACCCATTTCTAGCACATGCATTCGGTTCCCTACATACAAATGCAATCTGTTAAACCAGAGTTACGTGGTCCACAGCACTGACCCATGGCAGAAAACTTCCAGACATTTCAGGAGCAAAGATCTGCACATTTTACTGACAAACTAAAGCCAAGGTTACTGATGTGAACATCTGCAACTGCAATGATTTTAGCAGTTTCTCTCATGTATGCCAGCAAGGATTCAGGTCCATTGCACATACTTTTATCACTCTAACGCTGCCAAACTACCTGTATGAGATACAGAGAGCGAGATTTCAGTCTCCCTGGTAAAGCATCATGACCTCCTACGACTGGAGCACAGAGATCTGCAATAAACATTATGAGAGGCGTTAAGATGTACCTTGAGTTTCAGTTCTTGGGGGCTGAAACGAGGGTAATAACCCATTTAAAAAGTTACCACCTAACTCTGTGAAATCACTCTCCGTGCTGAGGGCCAACATGCCACTTACAGAGAGCCCCAGCCCAAACCTGCAGAGTGCTGTCTGTCTGTCTGCACGCTGCGTAAGAATTCGTTTTTCCCTGGTCAGAATGAACTAGATAGGTATGCAAAATCTTGTAGTAATTTTTTGGCCATTAGTACCTTCAGAAATCTTTTTCTTAAACTTAGCTCAAATAGTTTTCTTCATACACACTCTTTCCTTCAAAAAAGCAAAAAACATTTTGCATGTACATTACAACGTATTTTCTCTGGGTTTTTTATATTAGGAAAGAGAAGTTTTTTACTAACACAATTTTTTCATATTATTTACTGTTTAGCCTGCATCTTGATGCTCATGTTAAAGGAAATGCTTAGCTGATGAATTACACATAATTTAGATATTTATTTACAAAAGCTGTGTCACAGAACCTGCACCTTCCCCCTTTCTAGCAGAATTCTGCCAGAGCCAGCCCTGCTGAACCCACCCGAAACTCCACTGACTTCACTGGTTGGATGTCATTTGCATCTGTTGGTAATGGGGGGGCGGGGCGGGGGTATGACCCTTGTCATTACAGTTACACAGACAAGACCTGCTTACCTTTATGTCAGTGCCCACTGATGAAACTGTCTCCCCATCCAGCACCTGGTTTCCTCCCTCATGGCAAAACAGAACCTATCTTTTGAAATGGATTTGATAGGTATTTTTACATTGCTTTTTTCAAAAGCAATGTTAAGGTAAACGTTTTGGTTAAGGTTACGTTTTAAATAGCTTCCTTACCTTTGTTACCTATAGCACACTGAACTGCTCAAGAGAGCAATTTTTACACGTTCACTTGCATTTCACAGCTTGTAGTATCGTTCTGTCAGTGCACTTTGGCCATGTTGAACGGTGAAGCTGGACTGGCCAGCTTACTCCTCTGCCCCCTCGAGTTCCCGGGCTCCACACAGCCCAGGGCAGCAGGCAGCGAGTGGCCACAATGGCCTTCTGATACTGTTTTTTACAAATCATGTCAACATTTCTAACTAATCTTCATTACGAATGTAAGAAACAAATCAGTTTTAAGCTAGGCAGTCAGATCTACTTTTAAACAGTTTGTTGTTGTTTATCATGAACTGTTTCACCCTGTTTGTTCTCAAGCAAATGGTCCCTCTCGATATTAACAATGGCATGTGAGGGCTACGAGGGGATGTGGCCCTACGGATTTTAATGTGCATATTGGAAACATTGCAAACTTGGCTTGTAAGTTCAAGAAGAAAAAATGTTCTTCTTTGACAGAGACTATGTCAAGTGAGCTAAACACCAAAATATCGTTCAGTTTCAAAGAAAACCATATTTCCTACTGCAGTTAGGCTGTGTTACTCTAACTGGGATAAAAGGAATGCAATGAGGAAGACATTCCTTCCTCTTTTCTGTCAGTTTAAGTCTTGAATGACTCCAGTGAAGTGACTGAGGTTACTTAGACTTTATATCTCTGTAACTGAAGGTCGCTTACCAATACATCTCCTGGATAGTTTAATTGACAGACATGTCTTCTACTATTTGGTTCAAACTTTCTGTACCGCTGCTGTAGCCAAAAATATATTAATTGGGAACAAAATACCTCCAAATTGGTCAAACTCCTTCTGTCCCAGAAAGCAATTAATAGATATATCAATGATTCACCATGTCCTTCCACACTGCATTGATAATTATCTCCTTCGCAGCTCCCCAGATAGTGGGGGACTTAGAGTGGATGGGATCTCCTGTGTTGGTGAATAAAGCCCTTCTACTTTGGACAACCTTGTTACATGATCCCTTTCATTAATTAATCAAAATCCATAGCTGATTTTCTTGCCTCTTTCCACTGCTCCTGGAAGAAAGTTGTTTCAGAACTCTACACCTGTGTTGGCTAAAGCCGTTCCCTAATTTTGAGCTTATATTTTAGGGTCACAAATTAGAAGTCCAAATTAGGACAAATCAATAAAATCTCCAAAGCAAAGCAGTGCCCATCTGTCTCAGGACATTATTAATGGGCGACTAAGTAGAATTATGTCGTGAAGAATGACTGCAGAAATGCCCCTTGCTCCAGCATATATTTCCTACTTTGATGTTTTCCAAGCCACATTGACGTCATCTACCTGGAGTCCTGCCTAGATCGACGCATGCAGTTTCTACTGTCGTCAGTGAGAATTCCCATCATGTACTAGGGCCTCTATACAGTCCTTTAGTTTTAATACTGCCAGTACAATGCAGTCAGTATACCGCTGAAAGGATATACTGTACACTTCTCCTTGCCTGGTACGTGCTCTAACCTCTTCTTACTCTAAAACTGCGATGTTTGGGGATGGGATTCAAGGTGGGAAAAAACCCTGGCATCTATACTGTAGATGACATGTTGATACCACTGCAGAGTTAATCTTGGAAGAGCAGGAGGAAACCTGGTATTGAACAAACTGAACAAATGTGCTCCAAAATGACACGTATCATGGAAACCTTCTCCAAATAATAGCTATCTATTGCATAGTCAGTAATGCTCTGTTCTTATCAAATTCCTTACGTAAATCCAGTCCTCACAGTGGAAATTCAAAGGTGCTGGTATGAACACCAGGATGAACAAAGGGGAGAAAAAAATCTGGTGTGGCCTTGCACTATATTGTTTTCTGCACACAGAAAAGTAGTATGGCTCTTTGAAGCACTGGTAGGAAATGTATACACCTCCATCCATTTCAAGCATTAGATATATTCATCTATCTCTTGCCATATCCACCACAATATACAAAGCTTTCTGACATACACCAATGACATCAGTGACTAGGAACAAGTCATACCATTCAGAAATCAGATATTTAATGGCCACTAATCCCATCATAATAATTACAAAATAATGTAATGGTGAGCCAGAGTAAACAAAATATATGAACAAAAATGGCAAGGAAAAATGCAATTAGAGTCTTGGACTTGATCCAACTCCCTTTTGCTTCAGTGGGAGTTCTGATAGACTATTACCCCTATGTAATTAGAGATTTAGGCTTAATCCAGCTCCCATTTGCTTCAGGGGAATTGGGGTAGGCCCCTATGCCCTAATTTTCTGCTGTCTTGCCCCTTGTATACTCACTTCTGCACAAGAAAGTGGACCTGTTTCACCACGCTGGTGCTCTGTGTCATACTAGGGACTCATGTTTCAAGACTCGGATAAGAAAAGTAAGTGCAAAACATAGAGTGTCCACACCTGTTTTGTGCTCACTTTGCACGGGCCTGAATTATTAGATGAAGCAGTGAAAAATCGTGTCTTTATTTTTATTCAAGGTGCTGGAGACTGAAATACTTTTTTTTTCTGTTACTGTGAAAAAAATAATTCCTGGTTCTTTAGCAAACTGTACGAAATGCTCCCAAGGAGATCTTCGGGAAGGTCGCTTCACTTAACAAATTAACTAGACAGAACAACTGATGGATACAGTCCTTCACTTTGGCTCACCAGACAGCTACAAATAGTTTGTAAAACATTTACTAGGGATGCAATTTCCAAATCTGGGATCAGAAATATAAAGATTTATGTTTCTAAGCATGAGACAAAAATTTAAAAAAAACAACTATCAAAACCAGTCTTGGCCATATTCTGCATTTCCTTAAAAAACAAAGGTCACGTCCCTCAAAGCGTTGTAATTCTGAGGTTTTTGGGGGGATGAGAGAAAACTGAGTCATTTTTGTGCAAGAATATGGACATTATTGACTTGATAAATTAAAATATCTTTAACGTTAGCAGTTATTACTGACCCTGATGTTGTCATAAGCACTCAGTGGTCAGCATTCTGTACATTGAGAATACATTAAATGTCTGCAAACCAGCACAAACACACTTCCCTTGCACAAACGCTACTGCACAGAGATATCCTAGCTCTCCAGATCAGGCAAAAACAGACTGACCATGTCTACATGAGTGCGTGCATACAAATATCATGGATGAGCACAGGTCCTGACTAATACATGTAGTATGAACTCAAGTATGCGCGTCTTTTCATTACAGCATTGACAGGCACAGCTAAATGGATATACTTATGCCTTATACTGACTTGGAAGAACCTTTAAAATGGATTGTATGTATGTCCAGACAGATACACGTAAAAATAAATACAAAAATATGTAAACAACTATTTGACATAAACACATACAAATATTGAAAAAGCTAAGTGCACATGCGCAGACACACACGGAGAGAACATGTGCACGGTTACACTCAGCACACACATTATGTTGGCATTTGCACCCTGTGTACACACTCTCATATTTCTGTTTGCCCAAATCAGTCTCAAATTTCATTTGAGCTTGAACCATGTTTTTGATTTTTTTCTTGCATAGAGAGACTGTGTACACATGTTTCAAAGACACCAATTACAATAAATGCAGGCACACTTTAGTGTGTACATACCACCACTTAGATACATTCCAGAGAGAAGTCCCTATTTTTCAGAAAAAAAATCAGCTATTTTTCCCCATCAAGTATGCCTCTTTCTTTATGAGCTGCTTGTGCTCTTCAGCAGCAAGTGGGATGAGAGAAGCAAAAATTTCAGCTATTAAATAATAACTGCTTGGATTACATTTATAAAGATCTCCTTCCCCCACTTCACTCTATTCCTTCAAGTTTTATTCCAAAGCATGGCTTTCCACCTGCAGCCTTGTCATGAATGATCTGACTTGAAAATCAAAGCATGGAGGAGCAGAAATCATTAATCCCTTGGTTAGTATGCACAAATTTGAGCTAAAGGAACTGGGATGATGCCTTTCCTGGTGTTACTGATACGGTGCCGTACATACATATATTCCAGTACAGGCAAAAATATAAAAAAAATCTGTTCCTGAGAAGCTAGTGTTCTAAATTAGATTAATGCAAAACATACCTTAGGGGGCATGAGGAAAGGGGAGAAACAGAGTGGGGATGCTTGGGTGGTGCAAGGGTTTTCTGCAGAAGACAGCCAGTGGTTGCTGTTTGGTTCCACATATTCCTTGCCATTTTATTTTATCATCCTTTTCAACCTGTTACCATTGACATTTCACTGGTAGAATCTCCTCTGAAAGGACTTGCAGAAGAAATCTGTCCTGAGGAATCTGCAGAAAAAGACAGCACCTGAACAGCAAAATTAAACGAGACTTGGTGTAATCATTTTGAGAACAGAGGCATCCTGGGAGTCAGTGTGGAGATGAGGGAGAATGAAAGGAGAAGGGAAAGCAAAGGAAACACCTTACAGAAGCTAAGTTTCTAGTTTCTTGCTAGAAAGAAATAATTATGGTGAAGATGGAGGTTAACAATACCCCTTCTCCTCATGCTGGTAGGAAGGTCAAGGTAGTAGTCAACATATTTTTCTCCCCGAGACACCGGAGCATTTATTGAAGGTCTCCTATGAAGAGACTTCTGTAATAGAAGACTCTGGTACCACTGGAGTGATTATGAGCATTTCTGTCCTTCTTATAATTACTAGACAACACTAAAACTGCCTATGCGACAACCACATTTAGTCCCACTGTGGTGGGGTTATACAGTCCCATAACAACTGGCTGCCTCTACCCCAAAAGCAATCTGAAGGATAAGCCCGGCCAGAGAAAGAGCTTGGCAGGTGTAGTTACGGAACTCAGTTTTGACAGTAAGTATTAACTCATGGCTCACCACGTATTTATTGGTAAAGCCATATAACTATTTGATGGTTTCTCATTTGTTAAATGGGGAAAAAAGCTTTAGGTTTCTGTTGGAGGGTTTTTTTCCTTCTTTTTTCATTTCAATGGGATTATTCCTCAATAACGTTGGTAAAATGTTTGGGGATCTCCAAGCTGGCAGCACTGTGTAAGTGACAAGAACCAGGCGGTAGGTGCTGTAGTATTTAAAAAATAAATGCACGTACGCATTTCACTGTCTAGTTCACAGCTTGTACTAGACAGTCTGGGTATGGGTTGGGCCTTTGAGCTGTAAGTATCATTAGTAAATACAGATGTATACTTTCCTCTCAGATGTGGAAGTCAGGTGTCTTCTAGTTCCCTTTATCATCAGTTATCAAAACCTTGGTGCTTAAAGGAAATTAGTTGTGGAAACTGACAAGTTTTAGGGATGCCAATGATAAATCAACACTTTAATTGCACAGATGCATATTAAAAATATATACACATATATAAATAAAAAGAAAAAACCATAATGGATCATATTGACTGTCAATGAGCAATGTTGTTGGTGTTTTTTACTTTTAAAATAGCTTTTAAATATTAGTCTTTTCCAGCAGAATGCACTGGTAAGATGTACTGTCTGATATGCCCTTGGCCAGAATTATCCTTACTCACATTGTGCAATTCACACACATTATGCAGTGTGGTATAAGCTGATTATTTTCTTGGCTGCAGCCCACCCTCTAAGCCTGGGCATTTCAGTGCGGAAGGAATTCCTGTACATATGTCATTTGTAAAGCACTGCGAGATCCTTTGGGTTGAATATGCACCGTTAGCTGTACATAACAGGAGAAATAAGTTAATAGTTGTGCTATATTTTTGTTGCATTTGATTGGTTAAAAAGTGCTATTCTCAGAGATGGACTTCAGGCTTCTTGAGCTGTAAAATAATGGCACACATGTGCGTGCGTGGTAATACAACTCTTCCATAGCATAAGTTCTGCTGTTTGAACTCCCCCACAAAATTTCCAGGTAAAATGACAAAGAAATTATATGGTGGAATGGACTGTAAAGCCTAATTCTCACAGTGCTTGGTTTGGGGAGTCTTTGAGATCATCTGGAGAAAATAAGAAGTTTGTCGCAGAATGTTGTTCTCAGGAAGGGTTCAACACAATCTTGCTGAATCACTGAGGAAGCAAAGAGCTTTTCAGTCTTGGTCATGGCATTTAAAACAACAAGACTTGAACTAAGCAAGTCAAGGAATCACATTTCTGTTAAAACTGAAATCTTTCTAAGGTCCCTAAATTGTAGTTATGTATTTTTGATGCTTCTTGAAGATATGTACATGCTCCTAATTTCAATCTTATTATCTTAGCAGTTAGGAAATTTGCATCAACATCTTCCTGTCTGGGTAATTTAATTCCCCTTTTTAAAATAAATTCAAATTAGCAACAATAAAAGAAAATACAAAAACACCGTTGAACTCAAGTAGTTACCATAAACAACCCCCCAAACCAATCAGGCATTGTGTAAAGTTATTGTTTTATTGAGGAAAGAAATCCTGAGAAAGAGGGCCGGCCCCTGTCCTCACAAAAAACTATACTGTAATTCCCATTGACAGAAAGCAGGACGGGGCCAGAATGAGAGGGACAGCTGATAACAGGGTTAGGTGTACTAGCGCATGCCATGTGGGAAGAAGGGCTGGGACAAAAGGTTGGGTATTTCAGCCAGCCACATCACCGTTACCACTGTTGGGAAGGCTTAATTCGGCCTCATCACTGAACATTTAAAGAAAAAGTAACAGAAGTTGAATCAAATCATAACAGGCTTAAAGGCACATGGCTGCCTCAAAACACAGATTCCTTAGCAATTTCAGAAATCATTTTGTAACAAATTTTGTCAGTCTTTTCAAGTCTCTCTGACTTCCGGGTCATCATTTGCATTCTGCATTGCAGTACAGGTCACTAATCTAAAATGAACAAGAACAATTTTCTAGTACTTGTTAGTTTTCATTTTTTAATTACTGTGTACTAGAAAAGCCCTGTTTTGGCTAGCACATCATTCCGAGGAAAGATGAAATCCAAAAATACAAACAAAAGCATTTTATATTTCAGGAAAAAGTTCAATGAAATACCTCTACCCATCTCCAGTTGCTTCATTTCTAAAAAAAATCTAAAACTAGAAACAACTTCACTCATTTGCCCCTTTTAACTATTATTTCCATGGCAAGGCAGATGCATCTGACAGACAAATTATTTGTGAGGTACCTATTGCGGAATGCGTTTTTTGTTGTATTTTCATTTAACTGGCCTTGAATGAGAAGGGTTTCAAAATTTTCTGTACTTTTTAACTGTATAAAATATAAAACCAAAAATTGTTAACATCATAAATTGCTTCTGGAATATTTTGACAGATGGGCAGACAACACGAAGTCATTTTAATGCTGATGTACCATCAAATTACAATGGGAGGATATTGGTTTGACTGTGGTATGGTAGTCATTGCATACCTGAGAACCAGAAAAAATTTTAGTAAAGTATGAAACGACTTTAGTAATATGAGTGCTTTAGGAACTGGATTTTAATTAGAAAATTGTAAAAAATAAACAATTGTGTCAGCAAACTATATTAAAAAAAAAAAAAAACAAACAGAAAAAGAATGTATAAAAAGGTCAATGTCTATACATGATGAGATCTGCTGCCCAGTCACTACTGAGCTGAGTCTGAAATGGTACAAATAACCTTGAAAAAAGAAATTGTAAGTAGCTATGCCAGCTAAGAGACCAATCTGAAATCAGTGCAGGCACATACGGACCACAAGTTACGAGCACTATTCATGTATCCTGCATGAAATGAATCTGTCAGTCTCAATTCATGTCCCATGTCCACGTGACAAAAATATACTCTTAAAAATGACCTTCCTTGTTGGGAGTTTCACCAAAGACATAAAAGGAAGAAGAAGCCACAGAAAATCAACCTCCTTTGAACCTCTACAGCATGTCACAGAGGAGCAGCGTGGGAGAACTGATATTCCTGGTGGCCCATGAGAAGGGAATGATGCAGGAATGAGCCTTCATAAATGTTACAGCCGCAGCCGATCACAAATCATGAGCTATAAACTGTTCTGGATCTACCTCCATGCCTTATGGCCTCAGCAGTGGTGCTTAAACTAAAGACTACCAACAAACGCTTTTTCAAATACATGCTAGGAGCCCTAACGCACATGCATAACAGCCTTTAGAAGCGAATTTTGTTTCAAAGCTCAAATCGCAATCCATTTTTTTAATATATCCAAGTATAAGAATTTGAAATTTTGGTTTAAGAAAAATAGTCAGTTGCAAATTTCAGATTGGGACCAAGACACAAATACAGGTTTGGGCTTTTTTCCAAATTGTGTCGCAACTCTGGGGTTATAGTTCTTCTGTTCAGGGAACTAGTAGGGTCTGTTCATCTAGACAGACCTCTTCCGATAAGGAATATCAGAAGTTCAGAAGGTTAAATATTTCTAAGTGGAGTCACGTCTTTTGCGTTGTTACCTGGCAAGATATTTCCCGCAATGCATTTATGAGATTTATCTTTTTTTTTTTACAAAATATCATGAGCAGACATATTTTTCACAAATTATTGCATGAGTAATTGCCAACATATTTCTGCCCGTGAGATTGCTCACAAGCTATTCACCAAAATGACTGTTTTGTGTATTTTAGGAATTCACCACTCACAGATTAGTATTTATAGGAGTTGTTGGTCACCCAAATCACCTGACATCATTTTTTTACCCTCGGTTGGTAAATTTACAACTCATCAAAGGCTTCCCTAAGAGCTGCACGCAGACTTCCAGTTCAGGCATTCATATGGATACAGAAATGCATCACTGCATGTGACAGTTTTTCTACAGAATATCACTCTAATGAATGTTTGTGGAAAGTGAAGGAATTGCCTCAATTACCATCAAAACAAATAGTTATATTCAAACAAAAGTTCACAATTTTTTTTCAACAGTCATCAGTCTTTATGTACCAACCTCCATTGACAGAATACATTTCCAGATTTTACAGATGAATAGAACATTTGTTAAAACTACTCTAAAATTCTTAGTTTAGAACATAATAATTCCAGTGCTGTATATGCATGACTCCTCTATCCACAGAAGCCCCACATATACATCAGAGGGTAAGAAATAGCCATGGATATTACTTAATGCCATTTGGAGTGTATCGAACTTTGGTTCCATCTGCCCCATGCACAACCCTCCTCCAAGGATTTGTTTGAAAAATCCTAAAATATTGCAAACTCAGTGCCATACCTTCTGACTTTCACACAGGTTTCCCATTGATTCAAGCATATAGTGGCATCCACATTAGTGGAGGATCCTCAGTAAAAACATAGTGCAGCTTTCTGAATAGTTTCTGAACAACAAAAGCCAGTTTGCTTTGCTAACTCGTTGAAATAAGGAGACCAGCTCCCATGAGTTAAGCAAATGGCATTTGGCCCACAGAATATTTCACCCAACTATCAAGCAGAATGCCCCAGAACAGCAAAAATACCAAAGACCTTTTATTTACTTATCCAACATAGCTCTGGGAATACATATACCAGTTCGAGAACGTAAGCGCAACTTTATAGTCTTACATGAATCTATATGACGCTACATCATCACTAATTTGCTACAAGACGCATCAGCACTGATTAAAATCTTTTAATTTGTATTTTTGCCTGTGGATTTGTAAAATATTATTAACAAGAAATTTAAAGTCCTCTCAGTTAACCAAATAATCAGCAAAGGGAAACCACTTCTTCCTGGCTAACAGTACACCTCCTAGACCACTGCCGACAAATGGTCTGACTCAGTGCACAGAAGCCCTATCAACATGCCTGGCCAAATTCAACCAGGGCTTACATCAGGCTACAGAGGACATTTCAGAAAGATGTGCCTTGGAAGGTTATACTGACACAAAATAATCATGATCATCTTCTGCTGAAGAGCCTTCAAGGAATCAAAGGAATCTGAATGCCCAAATCAAGAAAACCGCGTTGCCCAAGTGCATTCTTGCAGGATGTGTACTATGGGGTTTCTATGGGGATCGTGGCAGCAAATTATGAGTTACAAAAAAAAACAGAGAAGGCATTACGTGATTTATTATCTGCCTTCGATACCTTGGGGCTTTAACAAAGTTTTTTTCTAACAGATAATGTCCTTTGCAGTGGCATTAGAGTTTCTGGCAACAGTGGCACAGGGACTATGGTGAAGGTGGCACAGGAATAAAACCAGAAATGCCTTTCTGTCCTTACTGGTCATTCTCCCAGTGTACATCCTCACTCCCCTACTGCATTACAAAAGAAGCTCACATTTATTAATTAAATCAAATAATATTTATAGAATCCCATTCCCTATCCTTGGGGAGATAGAAATTCAAACACAATCAAATACAATCACAACACCACACTATTAAACAGCTGAAAATAGTAAGTCATTCCAGCATTAATCAGAATAAAATCTCAGGTTTGAGAGAGAAAGCAAAGGGATTGACAAAGAGAGGGAATCGCAGCCCTTGTGAAAAGGATCAGCCCTTCCATCTTGTTGCTGTGGCAAAGGCTCAGACACCTGCAAGACTGCTGGCTACACCTCCTCTGAAGCATTAAATGGTGCCAGGGACACTACCGCTGGCACCTCTTCTCCAGTTTCTTGAAGATCCCTGGCATGGCTGAGGCCAGGGCCAAACAGCACTCTCCCAAACAGCTCCTGGGTGTGGGCTGGGAGTTACCACGAGCCAGGGACTGTTCTCAATAGGCATTTTGCATATGGCTGTCCTGTCTTGGAGTTCAAGACAGCTTAATAGTATGGATGCTGGCTATTCTGTGCCAGTTGACCTCAATGCCAGAGAATGGTCCAGGATGTGTTTAATTTACTAGCATGGACACAGCCAGTGACGTGAGCCTTTGAGATACATGGTGCCAGCTCTGAGATATCTCTCAGTGAGCTGCCAGATCCCTTTTCTTTAAGGATTTTAAAGCTATGTGCCCAGGATTTGAGAGACATGCAGGGAGATAGGCGCGCACACTGTGGCAACTTTAATCTCCTAGATGACTCTTGAAAATAACTGCATTCTAGTAGTTCCTTTCTCTGCGGACATGATAACATCAACCAGAACATCAACACAGCTCCCAGGCTACAAATGTTTCATGGCTCAGCACCAGGAACAGCCCAAACCGCGTGTATGCAACTAGTAAAGATAGCAATATGGTTCTAGGGAAGCTGGTGGTGAAAGAGAGTTTCAGAAAATTGGCTTTCTGTGCCCTTGTTGGTGGCCAGAAATACTCCAAGTTTTACAATTTCCCACCATTACTCTAGCAGGCTTCCCACTCCCCAATAAACCCTTGCTGCCAAGAAGAGCTTTTGTCCCTAGAAAGCCCAAAAAAACTGAGGTGGTTAGAGGCTGCTGCTGAGTGATTTCCGGTACTCTGTCTCTGCAGCACTGACAATCCCTGGGAGAGAAGATGTAGAAATGCAGATAGGATCTGGGCGACCTACGTGCCACTGGGATTTACTTATGGTCAGTAGGTCAAAAGGCCAGCCAACCCAAGCAGGGAGTTAGAAAGCAAAGGCATCACTAATAAACAATATGTACAGTTAATATATAATTTCCATCCACTGAAGTGAAAGACCATCCAGACAAGACTAGACTATCCATCGAGGACAAGAGGAAATGTTTTCCAAGGCTGAAGTTTTTCTGATTTTACCCAAGAACATAACTTCTGTAAGAGCAAGTACAGGTGAAAGTGTGGAAAATAATAAGCAAGGAACAAGCCTACCCTGGTGATGGGGACAGGCAGTCATAACCAAATAGGTCTACATTTTCTGAATTTCTAAAACAGTTATAAGGAAAACAAGAAGTTGGATTTATCCTCAGCATGATAAATATATGTCCAAATAACTGTGCCCATTTGTAGGCACCTTAATTTAATGTTTGTATGCAATAGATAGAGTGATATGTACTACGCTTTATCACTAATTAAGCTGTTTTACACATTCATACCCAGATGAATTCCTCCTCCTTATGGTTTGTATGTTGTAATTATATTTGCTAGAAGAAGAAGGTGTAAAAGAATGCAACAATTCACGCTGAAAAGGAAGATAAGTCTCCACAAGTAACCATATTGGTCAAAAGAGCAGACACTTCTGTTGCTGTACTAGGGGGACCAAAGGAAGAAGTGTTATACCTGAAGAGTTACCAAATGCATTGCCTTCATTTTCCCTATGGAGAGAAGTTCTTCAAATTTTGCAGCTGCGTGCCTCTGCTTTCACTAACCTCGCATGCCTCTGGTCACAGTCATCCTACCCTTGCAAGAACTTAAAAGTGCCCACCTGTATATTAAAAGACCAGAAAGGTAATCAATGTCTGCAGATAAGGGGCCTCTGGTATCCATCTGATATTCAGCCCAGGGTTAGTTCTGCCACCTGCAATACCCTCAGAGGTAGAGAATGTGGTCTGAGGTGAGGAAAGGGAAGGTTTGCCAGCTGGTGGCATTTAGAGCAGCTGCTCTACCTGACAGCAGAGACTGCTTTTCCATCTGTCACCAACACATCAGTTTGGAGGGGTGGCTGGCCATCACCTTGGTCACAGGATGAATGTGTCTCACATCCACAAATGCTAGGCAGCATAAGCACCTCGCTATTATAAAGGTTTAGCCATAACGCACTATACGTATTTATGCTAAAGCAAAGATGACAGTGGTTGAGTTAGTCCTAACCAGAATAGAGATTTCCTTAATATTTAACCACTGATGACCCCACTTTGTGCTTTTATGCAAACAGTGCAGCCCACTGAAATCCATTTGAGAATACCCCTTGTTACCATGATGCTGCTACTTTTTTCAAGGCGGGCAAGACTCTGCAGTGAGATCAAAGTGATTACAGAAGATATTCTCAACAATAAGCAGGGGACCAGGAAGGAAACCTGCAAGCCAAGGCACCAAGTATGACTACCAAATCAAGTAGAGAATGACTAGGGAACAAGCTAACGCCTGACAAAGATGGCAACCGGACAAACTCCACGACGGACACCACAGTGTCGTGCCTGACAGAACAGAGCCTAGCATGCAGCAAGTATGATTTCCATTACCTAGCGTCCAATAACACATCTGATCTAATTAATAAAAACACCACCATGCTAGCAGTTTTAAAAAGGAGCTAGAAAGGAAAAACAATGAGCTCATGCCTTCTGACCTTCCCTGTTTTTAGCCTGGTTTCCTATGGCAACAAGGCTTGTGATCATGCTGTGTGTATGCATGTGTATGTGTGCGTACGTGTGCATGTAAAAGACATAAAGTGACCATCAGAATGTTCAATAACTGTTGAAGGCATTGCTAGTCTGTAGTCAGACCCAGCACTTGGATACAGGCCTCAATGATAATTAAGTTCCTACAAGTTTTGTGGAAGCAGGTGGCCACCAAGATTACAGAGACCTCTAAGTTTCCCAGGTTGGAGGGAAAGGCTGCACTGTGAGTGCATGCCTTATCAGACACCAGAGAATCCACACAGGAAAGCGTAGTTATGAATGTCCCAACTGCAGGAGAAGCATCCATCAAAACTTGCAGCAAAGCATGAAACAACCCTAGGAAATCAGCTTTGTCAATTCTGGTGCTACTGTATGTAAGACATTCAGGAGACATTCCTTTCCCTATTTTTCTTGGTGAAAGTTAACTGGGACATCCCCATTGCTGGTCTTCAGGAAGCCAATCCTGATTGACAGCAAGGAGACGGGAATTTTTAATTCAGCGTGGGAGGTGTTTAAGACTGTTGTATATGTCAATAGCCACATAAATAAAATGTTTTTCAAGACAAATGAGAATCAAAGATTTGATGACCACCACCTTCCACAAAGAGCCAAATAGGCAGCTTAGCTGGGTCCTCTGAAAACGGCTGAGAAACACTAATCTTGACATTACTGAGGTCTGACAGAGATAAAAGGACAGTTAATTTCTGGTCAGCGTGTTTTGGGAAGACCCACCAAAACCTTTCTACCTATCCTTGTACATAGCCTTCTGAGACAGCAGGCTGCTGCCTTTCATCTTCTCAGTAATTTTTAACAATGGAGAGGGAGCAAATGACTATTCCAGACAGGAACCTTCAGAAACTATCAGCAACCAGGCCATTCAGATGGGATCACCAAGCTACACTCGTAAGAGAAGTGAACAAAGTAGAATAAATGAGTGTATGCCAGTCTCCACAATTCAGTACCTAGCTGCCGAGGATGAGCCTACCCAAAACTGTGTCTGTTTGTTGAAGCCTCCATTTTGATGAAACGTGTTTCATGTAAATACTACATACCATTTGAAAAACAGATGTCTGTCTGGGGTTACACTGAAAAGCTAGTGGAGCCTGGAGGAGGATCTGGAAGTCCTGCTTATTAATGCTCTATTTGAACCACAGAACCTAGCAATTCATTTGGGCTAGTCATATTTACAGGATGGAGGAGCAGAGCCATTAATGAAGACGTTTGAAAAGGGAATGACGGCCAGAATTGCCGTCACTCCTTTTAGGAGAGACAGTCATCTGTAGCATGAAGTTCTACATACAAGCAAATTCCCTCTTTCCTGTAAAGGCCAAAATACCCATTTGTCATTGCTATGTACTGTTAAATAACTATCATGTTTGACTCCAAAGAGACTGCTCTCACTAATGAAGGCATATTTCTATACATTGGCAGATGAATTTGGGATCCTCTGATCTGGAAGTCACTCCAGAGTCATCTGAAAATAGTTTTTTTGTTTTGGTTCCAAGTCAGATGTGAAATGTTAAAATCTTCCCTCTCAATGTCAACAGGCAATATATGAGTATATCTAAGAGCAGAATTTGACCCTCATAGTTTTCCTTAATTTTTACTGCTGTAAAAATAATATTGTTAAAAAACTTGATTGCCTTTTCCTGGGTAGATACATTTGTCATACTTGCAAACACGGCTTCTAAAACACTGATTTTTCTGGTCTCCTTATTTACCATTGGCTATGTCCTCATATCCCTTTTCTGTCATTGCACAAGCTTCTGACTACGTTATAAATATTCTCTGAGTTGTGAAATACTCTTTTTATGCACCACTGTCCTTCTGCTTTTACACCATACCCCTCATCTCTAAAACTGATACTGATCCCATTAAATTCCGTAGGAGAAGTATCAAGAACCAGGCATGTAGCTTTTTCTTAGCTGGTTTTTAATTTGTGGCTGCAGTGTGGAAGGGATGGGGTGAAGGGGAAAAAAAGCCCAACTAACCAAACCAAAATTCTTAGTGAAAAAACACAGCAACTGTAACAACTTAAATATATAAAAGAAAAAGCTGTTAATCTAATAGCATCTTTAATAAGCCTTTTGACCCCCCACAAATTTTAGAGACCGATTCCTGCTTTTGCAAATTTTTCAACCAGATATCATTGGATGGGAAGATTTCTAGATGTTAGAATGTTGCCTATAAATTTAACTAAATCAGGACCAAAGGTTTCAACAATCACAATGATTGGACTTGATTAAGATATCAGGTATTTGAGTTAACTTTATCTTATGGTACCAAATTAAGCAAACAGTTTCATTTATGTGTTACGTGTCCCAAACAATCCAGCCAATTTAATGAAATATACTGTCGTATTTCTAGATGATCCTGGCAGGCACATGTAATTAAAAATAAAACTTAGTATCTGTAACCCTTCCCTGTCTTCTCCTCCATCCAAATATCTGCAGGTCCCAAGCCTGCAAACACGTACTTGTTTGAGGAGCCCTGCTGGCTTTGACTACTCACAAAATTAGACTTACTCATACGTACAGAAGTGTTTATAGCCTCAAACCTGAATCCCCAAGCTTGCAAGAAAGACTACCCCAAACAGTGACTGCTCAAAATAAGAAAACTTCAGTACAGAGTATTTAGGGTTTTGCAATATAGATGTGAAGTTACAGAGGGAAAATCTCATTTGAAAGACAAGACATTTCTAAGGAAAACATTAGTAACGTACGTAGAAATAGAGGATCAGAATAACACAGAAATTAAAACCGCCCAGAAAGAAACATCAAGTAAAATATCAAATAAAAGCAATGACTGGGATGGTCAACAATAAGTGACAAGTAAATAAATTGTTAATCAGTGTTTAAATGGAGAAAAAAAAAATCTCCAGCCTTTGTCCTCAACAGCAAAACTTGTTAATATTTTTAACGTCAAAATTTAAAAAAAAAAGGAAAAGATGACTGTTACTATGAAGTAAATATGGAAAGAGGATTACCATTTATTTTTAATATTCATATTTATTTAATAACATTTATATTACCAGATGACAGAGTGATAAAATGGCAGTATGCTGCTCTGACAATTTTTTTTTTTCCTGACCCAGGCTTGTTTTAACATTTAGCTTCCACTACTACCTCAATGGAGTTATTTTTCCTTCCTACTTTGGGTTACATTCATATAAAAAATTCATCCTAAACCTGCTTTGTTGGTTGTAAATGGGCAGGAGACTTTTGCTTGCATATGACTGAGCCAAAATATGCTTTCTTTATGCATCTGAATTGCCCTTACAAAGCCAAAGGGCTAGTTCCTGCTTATGTGCAATAGGACTGGATTCACAGGACAGAGTAATATGGATTTGACTGTTATCTAAACACGCAATTAGCTGTAGCAGCCATTATGCACTTCATATCAATAACCCCCTGACTAGCTATAACAAGAACGACAGAGTAAAGTTTTAATTTTTTGTTTGTTCTCTGCTTAATTATAAATTTGTATTATTTTTTTTTCCAAGGGATGCAAAGGATTAATACTCATGGCTAATTTTTAATGACAGTTTCTGCCCTGCCCACCCAGATAAACACTTTCATTTACTGGAGACAAGACTATGGTAAATAACGTACGTAAAGCAAGCTGCATTTGGCCTTTACACACATGGGCTTGGAATCTGTATCATGCCTAACAAACATCTCTTTTCTTTTTTTTTTCCCTACAAAACATTCTCTTACTCACATACCAGACCCTTGAATAAGCATATACAAAGCAAAACTTTCATTAAGGCTTAATTCTACTAGGTAAATGGGATTCTTAAGCAACTATTTTAAAACATCCTCAAGGTCTCCATTACAACGCTGACTAATTTTATAAGAAATAAAACAAAGCTGTTACAAATATGCCTTCGAATAAGAAGCCAAGCCTGCAATCATCACGCATCCAGAACTTCTAATTTCAAAAAGAGCCCCCAAGTATTTTTTGGTATCTTTTTTTGCATTTAAGTTTCCTTCTTACATTTTTAGCATTGAGTTTGCTTCACTTTTTGCTCCTCCTCAATAGCTGGAGGAGCTGGAGCCTCGGCACTGCAGGCACTGAGGCGGGCTGCTGGCTCCGCTGACTGGGACCGGCCACCGCAGCTCCAAGGGACTTCACACACGTTATGCACCTCCCGGGTTACAAGACTAAAGCCCACTAAAGTGAAAAACTGTTTGGGACTAAAGGTCATGAACAACTAAATTCCATTTTTATTTTGACCCAGATGTTCTAACAGGCTGGGCTAGTGTTCTTGGTAGACCAGCAGAGCGTGACCTGATGCCGCAGCTTCAGCAGGGCTCGTGAAACCGAGCAGGTGGCCTCAGCAGGATGGTGCATGTCCCCTCACCTGCCCACTCAGACAGGCTGCCACCACCCTACTTGCCCGCTGGCCTGGGAGGGTGGGGGACTGACTGCACTGATCTGCTTCCCCTGAGGCTGATGACCAAACGGGCATGTTTCATTGTGCTCTATTAGCACAATTTGCACCGTTCAGAATTCCCTTAGATTTAAGAACTTCTCTTTGCCCCGCTGAAATTCTGTTATTCAAATTCCATAGTGTTCAGGGCTGCTAGAAATGGCAGAGAGCAAGTTGACTGGATTCCTTCTGTACGTCTTTTCCTGAAACTCCATTAGACCTAACTGTGGTTACCTTTTGGATACCAGAAAGCAGTATCTCATAATTTTTAGATTCTATATACATTTATTCTTAAAGCTGATACAGAAATAA
Source organism: Larus michahellis (assembly GCF_964199755.1). Lineage (NCBI taxonomy): Eukaryota > Metazoa > Chordata > Aves > Charadriiformes > Laridae > Larus > Larus michahellis. The sequence continues at coordinate 45,681,732 of NC_133899.1, read as the reverse complement.
GTGCTCTACTGTTTCGGGACTATCCATAAGGTTAAAAAACAATGGCCTAAAATTTCAAATTTGCTTGTCTGAGGTTAGGCTCCTAAACTAGCCAGCAGGGAAAGGCTACCCAATAAATAAACGCATTTTAAATCAATGAACAACTATTTGATGTACTGTCTATGGTACACACAGGTGCAAAAGTCCACCTATGAAAGCAGACAGTATTTTTAGCTCTGTAATTAAGTGAGTGGACTTTGTTAGGAAAATTTGGATAATAAAGTAAGCAGGATTTGGCCCGTAGTTGCTTTATCACTACAGAGAAAAAAAAAAAAAATCTCCTTTGGTGTGTTAGACACTTCAGATACGTGTTCATGACTTCTGAGTCCCTGTGCCAGAGACATTGCAGTCTGTTTCCAAATAAAAATCATGACATGAAGTGATCACCAAAATAATTTTGACCTTCAAGGACAAATTAAAATGGAAAAAAGCAGCAAAAATTAATCTCCTGGTTTTCCCGTTGAAGTCTAGATGATGCCTATTCCTCTAGATATAAAAAAAATATATACTTGTGCAGAAAGAGGAGACCACTGTTACACAATTCTTCTCATGTACAAGCTCAGGCACATGTGTCCACCTAATGAATGCACAAAGCCACAGTGAGAACTACACAAAACATATGGGTTTTGTATATGGACAGATAGATGGGTAAAATATACATGGCTACACGTGCCTACATACACACACGCAGAAATCATGGCAGCTGTTTCCCTCAAATAAATGAGACTACTGAAGGCACTGATACAATTCCTACTCAGTGAAAAAATAGCCCTTCATTTCAGTGGGCTTTGTGTCAGATTCGGTTAAACTACGTGAGCAGTAGGTACCTTATAGACACACACATTGAAAGACATTTTCAAAGCAACTATTGGAACAGCAATAAATTTGTGAAATCCCTCTCCAGCATAAGTGTTTCACTATATAGGAGAACTATACTGCAGTTTCATGAACAACTTAACTTAAAATTCTATTAACCTACCCAAATGCCTTATAAGCAAATGAACTGAGGACAGATTCATTTGATTCTATTTATTATTTTCAGTTATTATACTTCTCCCATTTTTTTAATGCACATATGTCTACACGTATGCACATATACCCAGGCCCCTACGTACAGCGTCCTACTATATTAGTTCAAATTTATACAAGAAATTCCTTTAACAGGAATGAATCAAGTGACTGATTTAGTTTAATAAGAGTGAAAAGCAATGACCATTATTTAATTGGGACAGTGCTAGCTAAAATTTCACATATGGAGCATGGGGAATGCGAGGGGGGCATGCTTATATGGTATCAGTGAGTTCAGCAGTGTTTAATGGGTGTTACATGAGTGGGGGGGGGGGAGGGCGGCGGATGGACTGTGGTCTTTTGTAGATCAGAACACCCAAATTAATGTGAAAAGAAAAAATAAAGATGAAATGCAATAAATGTTATTTTATGCAGAACAATGTTTTCTTCCATTTCAATCTCATCAGATTTTACTGATTTTTTTTCCAAGATTGCTTTTCTTGCATGTAATATCTGCTTAAATTTGGTCAGCAAATAAAATAGCTAAATCGTGATGTTTCTACTGTATATAAATACATATCAACTGAACAAAATAAATGAAAGGGATGAATATGCCTCAAAAGAAGAGGTCAAATAACAACTTCAGAATAAAAAAATATCACTCTGGAACCAGTACTTTTTGTATATAAGTCTAAAGGAGTTTTGCTAATGGCCTCACTGTAGGAACAGAACTGACTCCATAATCTCAGGAACCATACAGGAGAGTAAATGACGGTTTTATGCAAAAAGATACAGTATAGCAGGTTACAAGGGTTTTAGCACTCATGTTCATTTGGGAATCTTTAAACCTATTGGCATGGAAGTACTTGGTCACATTTTGTTTACTGAGGACTAAACTGCAGGATCTCCATTCTCAGCTTGGCAGCTGCATTATACTTATATTTTTTAAATCCCTTATATTGAGAAAGGCCTAGTTTGACTATGAATAATCAGAAAAGGAAACAAGCAAGCAAGCTAACAAACAAGGTACCAATGGTTTGTGTGATACAAGTTTTGAAGGTCTCTGTTCAGTTGCCAGGCAATAATTGTTAGTGTTAAAAAAAAATAAAAAAAATAATACTCTCGTCTTTTGACAAACTGAGCAGAGAGGACCTGGAAAACCAAATATTCCTCTCAGACTTTGAATAGTCCCTCTGCCCTGGAGTAGATGTAGCACGGGGCAGTGAATAAAGCCAGAATATCTATTGCTAATAGGTTTACTAAGCATGTGGACAGAGAACCAGTCACACAGTGCCAGAACTACATCCTATGGAAATTGTTCAAAATAACAATAAATAGAAATTCATAGAAACCAGGATCCTTTGGGGAGGGCTGTAAGGTCTTTATCCCACTTCTGCAACTGGACAATTAAAAAGTAAAGCAAAATTCAGCAAAAGCTTGATTTTCAACACAATCAAGGTATTTTTACCCATTGTGAAAAGGACGGGAAAAAAAAATCTCAGATGCAGTAGTGCAAGACAAAAGGCCTTTCCCTGCAAGCATCTGCTTCTCTGAGCAGCGCTTACTGCTGTGAGGAGCCCTGTTGTGGTAGGCTAAGTCCTGTTAGAAGACTGCTTGGAAGAGGGAAGCCCTTTCTGGATCAGGATGTAGTTTTCCTGACTACATGGTTAAAATTGGGGTTAAAAAACTGAATGGAAGCTGCAGGAATGTAGGCAATCACAGGCGAGTAAACAATTTATCTTTTAAAATGTCCTCGACTCCATAAACTGTGATATAATAAAATAGTCTGCCCTGTATTTCAGCATAATTACTGCTGAATAAGCCTTAAAAAAGTTAGTGAATATTTATGAAATAAACCATAATTTCCTTAGTGTACAGTGAAACCTGTGAATCAGTAAACCATCTTTAAATTTTTGTAAAACTTATACGTATCAAAAAAAGGATCACATTTTTCCTTTAGCATTTCTACTATGGATTTGCATGCACATGGATTTGTGGATATGTTCACATATGCACATACATATCCATCCATGCACCCATAAAATAGTCTGCACACACATACAAAGATTTGTATATTCGCAAATACTGGGTAAGAAAAACTAAAGAACTAAAAAATGCACCTAGCGTGGTTGTTCTAACAAGTTAAAACTATTTCATAAATTTAAAATTATTATGTAAAAAATGTCGTGCTTTCTGATACTAATTTTATTGTAAAGAGAAAAACAAGAAAGCACTTGGAGAAACTAAAAAAAAAAAATAATTCCAGTTTTATAGGCTCTCTATTCTTGTATTTCATTCAGTTTGGCCAGTAAAAAAATATACTAAAATATCAATTGTTTATCTTCCTGTGCTAGCCATTTTACCTCCTTGCTGTCATGTACTAACACAAATCAGTTGCATTTGGCTTTTTGATGTTAAATATAAAATAAAGTCTTTTAATTTAATTTAAAAACAAAAGATAATTGTTTTTTTCTGTTCCTTCTCACGAACATACTTTTTTTAAAATTTTTATTTAAAAAAAAAAAAAGAAAAAACATGGGGCTTTAAGAAGTCATTGTCATAGGTCCTTCAAGATGACTTTTAGGGTCACACTTCAACATAGCATCCTTTATACTGCAAGCCTGCCGAGCAGAGCTTCCAAATATTTCTGCTTAGTGACTTGGCACCCTGTTCTTTTATGTCACACTATACCCAAGTACTTCAACCTCTTAATAAAGTCTAGAGACGAAGGTGTGGGTGACCTCGCAGCATATGGATTAGAACAGTTCAGTGTACAAATCAGTATCGTAAAGTTGGGGTTTTTTTCTTGCTCCTGTTTTTCGTATTTGGTTCAGTTAGGTTGGCCTTTTGCTACAATTGCGTGATAAAAATGTATGCATATGAACATACACACACACAAACAATTATTTACAAAACTCTGCACAAAAATGTGGAGTACATGTTAACAAATCCTATTTTTGTGTAGGAGGTGCTTCCTTCCCACCCTTGCTTGCCTCAACTTATCATAAAACAGGGAGCACATGCTCCCCTCTGTGCCTTGCAATTTCCACCGTTGTCTGCAACGTACTGCAGATAGGTAATCCATTTCTAATCTAGCCACGCTGCCTGCAAAGTCCACGTCAGCCCTGTGCAACAGGTACAGCAGCACACACCACTCCGATTTACCTACGAAACAATTAAGGCGAGGAACCTTAAGACCAGACTCAGCAGCTGAGAGGGATGTTTCTCACACTTACATTGACAAGCCCTGACATCTGCTTCCTCTGCTCCGCGGTGAACTTTGCGATCGTCCAAGTGCCAGAAGTCAGTGGCCAACCCAGCTAGTGATCACGTCTGCTGAACTGGCTCCTCGGACTAAGGCTCACTCCTCTGCCTTCTGCTCTGCCTCCCAGTTTTCCACTCCTGCGTTCACCAGGAGCACTCATCTCATGCATCGTAGGAAACGAGGCGGGAGGAGCAGTGTAGCAGGGGAATCAGCTGAGGGCCATTTCCACAGACGAGTGTCCATAAAGGTGGATGAAAATCTGGGAGACACAGTGGAAGGAAAACAGAGAGACAGTGCGCGTATGCCTGAGTCAGGACAAAGGAGAAGGAGGAACAATGAAACAGAAGTAAGAGGAAACCAGGAAATTAAAAAAAAAAAAAAACAAAAAAAAAAAAAGGAGAGGGGATTGAAAGAAGAGAAATAGGAACTCTCTTGCCACATTCACATCATGAGTTGCATTCAGTCATTTCTCTACCTGTGCCGTACCATACTTTCCCAGCAGATGTTCCCGTGAGGGTAAGGAAGGAGACTGAGAGGCGTTGCTCTGATGAGGGTGAGTCTGGGAACCAACAGTATACAGATTTTTCTAAAAGCCTATGTGTCACTCTGCTAATACATTTCTTTTTTTGGCATCTTACATACTGATTTGGAAGGAAAAGAAAGTTACCAAATATATTGCCAAAAAACGACACTCTCCAAAGCCATGTCATCTCTCCCCATACTTTAAAATGTCCCTCTCTTTCTGCCTCCTTGAGAGGAAATTCAATTCCTCTTCCAAGCAGGAATTCTGCCTGGCCCTATGTTTGGGACGCGTGGGCTGGAGCCTTTCTGAGGAGCAAGAGGCCACACGAGCAGATCTACGGCAAGGGCTGAGGGCTGTGCCCAGGCAGGGAACCCCTCACTGCACCATCCCTGCACTGGAGATGGAGCAACAAACAGCAAAATAGCGACGAATATCTGTTTGCACCAAAACTGGGAAACGTCTTGGCACGGCCAGGAACTTCTAACAGGTACATCAGGATTCTTCACGTTCTCGTAGCAAATAAATAGCTTATGCACATCTCTCCTCTCCCCCCTGCCCCCCCACTCCTACTGGTTTTTTCTTCACTCAAATCACTGGCCATTTCTAATGTGACAGAGCATAGGAACAGAACTGAAAATTAACTAAAATATAACAACATAATTAAAGAGATTTAGAAGGGAAACCAGAAAGTGATGGAGACCTGGCACCAGCCTGCCACTAAGGACATGGTCAGCTACGCCAGACATGCAGAATTTTAGCAAGTCACCCAGCCAGGCTTTCCAGAGAGAGAAAGGCAAGGACATTGATACATTTCTGTGTTGGCTTTTGTGCCTTTGTTTGGATGCTCGCAGCTCCGGTACTTATGTTAAATTAATACTGCTGACTATATATTCTGTATATTGAGGTTAAATAGCTGATAGTGTCATGGCTGCTGGCCACTTCTCCCCAACTCTTCTCCTAATTAACTGGCCTTTTTCATCTTTACTCCTCTCCCAGGAAATGCCGGCATTTTTTCCAGACTGGACACTATGTGCTATTCACTCAGCGCAAAATCAAACACGCTCTCTTCTAGGCCACTTCCTCCTTTCACTTGTACTGAGGGTGGACACCAATGTGGGCACTGACTTACATCTGGTACGGTTGGTACTGTAATACAACAAGCTGCACAACAGCACGTGTTTTTTCAGTGCTCGTCGCGATTCCTCTGTTGGAAAATAACCTTATTTGCTTCAGTAAAGCTATAAGCTCAAGAGTGCGGTGGGCCCTGGATTCGGCAGTGCTTTCTGCCTCCCACACCGATCTGGTAGAACTGTTCACGTGAGGGCAGATAATTCAAGGAGGAAAAATGGAAGAATCGTGTCCTTTAAAAACTAGATGTAATTTCTCCATGGCAGTTTCCCACTGCTTTCCATTTTTTTCCTTCAACCATGCACTCATTTTGAAAATGCATCATTTAAAACAATCAAATTCTCGGAAGAAATTTTTTTTTGCAATTCCCTTTTTCAGAAAGGTTTGCAAGCAAACTGAAAATGTTCGGGTTTCCCAGGTGGTTGAACTTTGTCCACTGGGGCAGAAGCCCTTCGTAGTTTACGTTATTTAGCATGGCATTATCCCATACTGTTTACTTACAGCTCACTGAAAATAAGGGATGATGGAACACATTTTCCTGGGCACACCCTGACTTTATTCTTAGTAAACTGTTTACTATATTCTCGGCCTAGAAACTCATATTACTTGGAGCCCTTTTTAAAAAACTAGGTGGAGCAGACACCTTCAGCTGTGGAGAGAAGTTGACAATAACCCTTTCAGTACCTCCACTGGCTACCAAAGGGGGTGCCTTTGCAAGGTAGCCTGGCGACTTCCTGGGAGACAGTGCTGATGCAAGGGGAGAGCAAGGAGAACAGGAGGAAAACAGGGATTTGTCAAATTCAGAGGATGAGCTTTGGGGATGGGGGAATCCTCTAATAAAAAAAAAAAAGGAAAATCAAATTCACCTCCCTTCTCCTTATGCATGTCTCCCATCTATGCCTGCTTGGGAGGGGACAACGTGGTGCCTAGACGTTAGGACTCACAATGCCACAACTCAGCCACGTTACAGAAACACAGGGGGCATGCTTTGCCTCTGGCTGGACTCGAGGGAATCGTCCGTTTTCTCCTCAGGAGGTTAATGCTGCATCCTGTTGACCAGCACCGGTACCACTGGTACCGGAACACATGTCCTTGTTGCCATGTTTGTAGCTTAGCCCATGGCTACTTGCACAGGGACAGGACCACCGGTCACAGGAAGCACCTCAGCTGTGCCGAAGGCCGTACTATGGCCATGCAGAGTGGACGGTGTGTACCAACCCCAGGGAGGCTCTACAGAGACTAAAGCTGTATTAGAAATGAGACTCATGTCATGCTGCTACCGTGATGCATTTCTCCACGTGCAAATTTAACAATTAATAAAGCATCTTCTATCGTCCTTCCAAACCCATCCAAACAACAGCATCAAATATGCTATAAAGCCTAAGTGTCATTTCTTACTTTTAAGTGGAAACTTTAAGTTTCACAGGGACAAGTTTTGTAACTCTCTTCTACAAATTACGAAGCTATCCAGAATTAAAACAAAATGCTAGAAAAAAAATCCATTTTATATTCACGTACATATGTATTTTGTGTGCATGTGTGCATGCACGTGTGCGGCCAGCCCTGTGCCCCTGTGTATTGTTCTGAACAATACTAGGTCACTTATACGTAAAATTGCTTGTATTTAAATAAGGTGCAACTACTTCTCCCCACTCCAAATAATGTCCATGGACACTGCTGCATGTCCAAATGCATCTCTTTCCTGGTTAAATTTACAAACAGAAATGGATTATATTTACAAACAGAAATTAAAGTGGAACAGCATAGTCTCATTTCAGACTAAGTGTGGCTGCTGTAGTGCTCCTCTCGGAAGTTTGGAAAGTCTACACCCTATATTTTCCCCCAGACTGCTTATCACGTCTGCAGTACCATAAATCTGCTAACCTTTCCTACCACTTCTACTGCTAATTAGGCTTCATCAGGGTTTTCACACTCACGCTCCCTACATTAGATAAATGCAGTGCCAGCTAAGCATGCTGTAAGAACTGCTAACTGCATTACTGGTTATCAGAGCAGTTCCAGTGGTCATGCTAAACAGGTGATAATAACAGTAGGAATATTTTGGCAAAACAGACTTGTGTGGATATTGCTCGCGAGTCAACAAACCCTACTTAGCATTCCCTAAGTAGTCCCCATAAAATATTTCAGAGAAAGAAAAAGAAATAATAACTTTTTTGTCTCTTTTTTTTTTTTTGGGGGGGGGGGAGGTGACATGATACCAACCAAACCTGACCCCACTGAACTTGGGTTGTATCTAGTAGTATAAAAGCCAAAAGGTATTTATTTTAATTTCTAGAAAAAGCCCCTCCAAAAATATTTTTAAAAACTTCTAGCATTTCAGCAAGAGTTGACAGATACTGAAAGCTACACAAACAACAACCACCACAAAACTTGCCTGAAAATATAATAATAAAAATAAAAGTTAATTTATGTATGTCCTTTATTAGGGCAATCTCTATAGCCAGAAATGAGGTGGCAGCATACAACAACTAATGCAAATATTATAGCCAATTGTATTTGTGGTAACAGATTTAAAAGAGAAAGAATGAGAACTGATGTGCAGACGAACTGCAAAAGATTCAAATACTAATAAAAATTGGGGGAAGGGAGGGTCGAAGGAGGGTAAGAGTGTTAATCATTATTTCATGAGGCCCATATTCACAAAGCAATTTTTTACAGATGGTTGGAGGTATTTCTCAGCCCTTAACTGACAGGAATACAGGAGGCTCAGAGGCCTTAAGCAGCAATTCTATTCATAGGCCCTTAGCCTTTATATAATTGTATTAAGTACAGTAACAGACGTAAATTAACATGCACTGACCCCATGCTCCTAGCAATGTATGCCTTGACCTTTTAAAAAAACCTCAAGAGTAGTACTAGTTTAATATTTGATACGTCCTCTTTTGGGGGAGATTAAATGCTGGTCTAGGAGGTGTGTGTACTCGAGGCTCTAACAGGCCTTTTCCATCTTTGGCTACGAGGATCTGCTTTTCTTTCCTATCTTTAAATAAGCAGAGTTTGTCCATTTTGGTGGTAAGCTAGCTGACGCCAGTAAAGCCATACTAAGCTTTATGGGTCCTAACAAAGTGTTTGACCTATGTCAGGTGGCAAGTGAGCCCCTAACCTCTGAAGACATCTGCCCATAATGGCAGCTTTCTGAAGGAAGACATTTTTGTTGTTTTACAGCAAATCATATGTTTGCTGTATCCTCGTGAGCAATAACGGCCGTCAAGAAATTAGATGCCAAAATGAAAGGACAGAAACAGACTTCTTGCAAAAAAGCCTTCCTATGTAGTTTATTTACTCATAATATTATTAAATTTAAAATTCAAAATACAGTAAATGTAAAGAGACTTTGCTGTAGTTACTGATCTATAAACTTTTAATTTTGTAACTGGAATGTATTTCCTCCTTCTCTAAAACTGCCAGGTCTGGAAACAGAGCAGGGGACGATCGCTGAACATGACTGAAAACAAGATATTTCCTTGTTTTACTGGGAGGGGGTCCTTTTGCTTTTAAAACACGTACGATTAATTAATTTGCCTCCCAGTTTTCTACCTCACGATTACAGTGGTAGGCAGAAAATTGTACTAACTGCCTGAAGGATCGTGGATTTGGGGAAAAAAAAAAAAAGGAAAAAAAAAAAAAAGAAACCTACGAGACGAAAACTACAAGAACTGCAAATGTCCGAGGATGCATTTAACTACGAGGTGGGAGAGGGCATTAGCTAGTGAATAAAGAAGGAAATATGAGGTAAAGGCAGAAATATGAGGTAAAGAAGGAGATTTTGGGCAAAGCCCACTAACTTTTTCCCTTCCCTACCTTCTCGTGACGACGGGTTTTGCCGGAAATCGACACCACGGCCTTTTTACACGTAACTTCCATGAACTTTTAATGGATTTTTCTGTCTCTTTCCATGCCCTGACCTCCCCCGCTGCCAACCGGGGCTTTTCCCCTGTGTGGACGAGGGGTGGCTACCTGTACCCGGGCGGGATGAAGGGGCCCGGGCCCTGCCTGAGGCTATGGGCCCCCGGGGCAGCCGCGGCCTAGCACAGCCTTAGGCCGGGCCTGGCTGTAACCACCGCCGGGGTCGAAGGGGCGGGCGGCAGCCGGGGAGCGGGCCCCGATCCCCCCGCCTCAGCCCGAGGGAGACCCGGGGGTTGTGTGGGGGGGGGGGGGGAGCCCGTCGCGTCGCTGCTCTCACCTGCCGGCGGCCCTCGCTGCTCCCCCGGCGCCTGGGGCCTCGACGGCGCGGCCGCACCTGAGGGGAAAGGCAGAGGGGAGAGGAGGGTTAACCGGGTCTCGCTTGCCGGCTCCCGACGGGGAGGGCGGGGGGGGGGGGCGGAGGGGAAGGGGTGTCTCCGCTCCCCTCGAGGCGCCAGGTGAGCCGGGCAGGAGCGGAGACCTGCCCACGGCCCTACACGGGGTTCCCCTTCACCCGTGGGGACACACGCACACACACAGAGCATGCAGACATCCCCCCCAAACTACCCCAGGCCCGCAGCAGAGAGACTGGGCGACCCGGCCCCGGCCCAGCACCTCGGGGGGAGGCCAGGCCAGGCCGGGGCGCGGCCGGGCGAGGGCCCGGACGGGAGGAGGAGAGGGCCGGGGCCTCCCCCGGGCGGGCGGGCGCCTGGTGGGCAGGGGCCGGCATCGCCCGACGTGTCTAAGTTGCCTGCTGCGGTTAGAGCCGCATGAGGCCGGAGAGCCGGGAGAGGGGCAGGGCGGGTGGGGGAGAGGCGCCCCGTGGAGCCGCAGCGGCTCCGCAGCCTGGGCTGGGGTGGCCCCCCGAGGAGAGAGGAGCGGTTCCCGCAGCAGCAGCAGCAGCCCTTAGCATGGCAGCAACAAGTTGGCTGGCGAGGTAAAGAGACGTGGAGCTGCACCAGCCTGGTTTCCACTCGCGCCCGAGCTGCCCCCCCCCCCCCCAAATCACTCCCGGTTTCAATCCTCTGGAGGGACGACGGTAGGCAGGGAAGAGAGAGGATGCTTTTTTAGCCTGAGCTTGGCCGATCCCTCTTATCACTTCTCTTTTTTTCTCCAAGTTCCCTCCAGTACCTCGCCTCTCCCTTTAAAATATGCTCACATGAATAAAACCCCCGTAAAGAGGTTTGCTGGCGACCAGAAAGGACAAACGCCTTTTTTTTCTCTAAATAGAAGGGGATAAATAATTATGAAATTGCGAGTCTACTTGAAAGATATTGTGACCCTTCCACCTTTGTTTTCATCAAGCCAGATAGTGCTCGAGCTACGTGTCCTGAGCAAGAAGGAAAGGAGGGAGGGGAGCAACGAGGTGCTTTTCCTTCGGCTTCTTTCCTCGCCTATCCCTTAGCCGGCCTTTTACTTTTTTCTAAAGTGCAAGCAGGTCTTCAAAATCTGTTTTATCTCTTGAGAAATATTAACTCTTAGCCTCGACAGTAGTCCTCGCCCGATCTCTCCAATGCAGGCTTCCTTGAAATGCAAGATCAGCCCTTTCTCAGCCGGATCTCCCTCCGTGCCGCTGTCAGGGGAGCAGAGGGGAGAACCCTTCTAGTTTCTAACAGTTGAGACATTAGATCGCCCCCCCCCCCCCTTTTTATTTTACAGCCGGGCGAACCATAGGCCCCTGTGTTGCGTCAAGCGGCCACTCTGCTACCAACTTGCTGCTGAGATCTTGTCTCTTTCACGAGGCTGATCTGCACGGACAGATCTGCTCTTAATCGCTCCTTCTTTTGGGGGGCGGCAAGGGGGGAGGATTTCTCTTTGCTATTTATTTCTTGCCCACGGAATCCGGGCTGGTAATTACTGCAAAGAGAGGGAAAATGCAGCTTCCCCAACTCCTGCCTGAGATGCTCTCAGTGCTGTGTGCATGCACAAGGCAGTTTCAGAACCAGAGAGCTGGTGCTGATGCTGCTTTGCTCGCTTGCAATCACCTCGTCCAAAAGCATCGCCTCGGCTGGGTTTTCCCCCGGATTCTGCCTTTTTTACCCTTTTCGGGGGCACTAGTTTTTAGGGAAAGAGTGATCGGAGAGATCGCCGGACTGCAAGTTGCTTAAAATCAGGTTGGAAGTGGGCAGGGGGGAGGGAGGCGCCTTTGGCAAGCGCTTCCATGGTGCATCTCCTGCTAACTGGGGTCTCCCCCAAACCGCGGCGGATCCGTGCGCCTCCCCCTCCTCCTCCCTCCCTATTATTTATGGGGTGATCCCAGTAAATCCCACCCTCCCCACCTCGAAATAAGCCGAGGCTTCCGATTACAGAGCATTTAATGAATCGCTCCGAAGATATTTTTTTTTATGAATTAATCTCGATCAACTAGGACACCCATATTTTTTTTAACACAGCTATGCCCTGGAAGGAGGGGAGGGGGAGAAAGGTGAGGGGCGGAGAACTTTTAGGAAGTTTTCTTCTATTTTTATTTTTCCATTGATGAAATAAAAATCACCATACAGTTATCCGAATAAACGTGTGATCTGCTCCGTTAGGCAAAAGTCGATTAAAAAGTTAAACTAGTAGGCGACGGTGAATATTTGAACGCCTAGGGGACCAAGCGGAGTAGGAAAGGGGGAAAAGGGTGTTTATTTCTCTCACTACATATATATCTAGAGAGACACATATATACACTCACAGCATTGGGGGAGATGGGGGTGGGGGGGGAACTGGACGAGGGAAAGGGAGAAGTGCCAGGAATTAATAATAGAAGCCCACAGAGTCTAGATAAGTCCAAGGCTCGGCGATCGCAGCTGCTGCTCCTTCGGCGAATGCGCCCTCCGCGAATGCTTTTTGGGGTAAGGGCTTCCCGGGTAGGTAGTTATGTACAGCAAGCCCAGACCGCAAAAAGATTCGCGAAGGACAAAGTCTCCCGCGGCTTCCTACATCCATCCATCCGGCTGCCACCACAACATCCACAGGACCCACGGGCGATCGGCTCCGCCATCCCCCGCCACGCCGGGTCCCCACCCCCCATCCCCATCAAGTCCCTCTCCGAAAACCGAGGACGCTGCCAGGGCGAGGCGGCGGTGGGGTGGGAGGGGGGTGGGGGGTCCCGCCGCCGACCCCCTCCCGCCCCCCGATCCCGGCGGGGCCGGGTCCGGCGGCGCGGGGCCGCGGGAGCGTGGCGGAGCGCGGCGTGTCCGCGGCCCCGCTCCGTGCGGAGGCTCCAGCGCTGGGCACGGGCGCTGCGTAAAGAGAAAACTCTCCCCCCTGAGCGCTAAATAAATAGAGAGCAGGCGGGCAGCTCATTGGTGCGGGCTAAAATCGTCACCCACCAATCAGGCGGCGCCTCACATTGCCTAGTTCGGCTTTTTTTTTTTTCCTTTTTTTTTTTCCTTTTTTTTTTTTCCTCCCGAAAGGGGGAGAGGGAGAGGAGAGGAGAGGAGAACGGGAGGGAAGCAAGCAAGGAAGGAAGGAAGGGGGGAAGGAAAAAATAAAAAGGAAAAAAAAAAAGCCCTCTCCATGCCTAATTAGTCACCAAATCCGCGACAAGAGCACGTCCAAGAGCGCGGCCGGGCCAGCCCAGACTCCTCCTATCCCCTGCCGACCCCCCCCCCCCCCCCCCCCGCCAAGCCCCTCTCCGGGAAATCGCTGCCAAAGGGGCGCCGTTAAGCTAAGGAGCAGCCCCGTCGCCGGGGCCTCCGGGCGCAGAGCCGCTGCTCCCCCCGGAGGGGGCGCCCCGGGCTGCCCGCCACCTCCCGGCGGGCAGACGGGGACATGGGGGACCCGCCGCTGCCTTCCCCCCCTCCCCTTACCTTCCCCCAGCGCGGGGAGCCCGCCAGTCCCGAAGGGCGACCCACCGGGGGACGCTGGACGCTCCCTCCCCTCCGCTCCTTCGCGCCGTAACAGCGTCCTGGGCGCGGAACCACACGGCCACCTCCGCCGGCGGGGACACCCGCTCGGTAAAAGTTTCCAGGACATGTCACTGAACTCCAGAGGTCTTCTACCGAAAGCCTGCGGGGAACCAGCGGCTCCGCCGGCAGCAGGAGCAAGGCAAACACACGTCCACGTCGCGTCCCGCCCGCCCGCCGGGCTCCCGCCCGGGCCAGGGCTGGGACCCCCAGAGGGGACCCGCACCTCGGCCCAAACTCCAGAACTTGCAAGTCCACCGCTGCCCCGCGGCGGCGGGGGGAAACCCACGCGAGACACCTCCGTGCGAGCCCCAGCCCCGCACCGCCGCGGCTCCCTCCCTCCCCTCGCTGGCACCGACGCTCCTCGCCCGCCGGGCGGCACGACGCCCCGCGCCTCCCGAACCCCCGGCGAGCCCGGCGGCAGCGGCGCGGCGGAGCGGCGCGGAGCGGGCAGGGCGGCCGGGGCAGCGCAGGCAGCAGAAGTTTGAAAACCCCCAGCACTTACCTGGCGGGGCGCGTCCCTGGCCGCTCCGGGGGGTCCCGCGCGGGGTGCAACCATCACCAACAGTGTTTTGGGTTTTGGTGTTGTTTTGGTTTTGGGGTTTTTTTTTTGTTTTGTTTTGTTTTTTTTTTTAAGAAAGCCCAACAAGCAAAGCGTCCCTTCCTCCAGGTATGTATATAAGTTACTGTACTGTGTGGGAGGGTCACGATCTCACTAGGTGCAGAAGATTCCCCGGGATTAACCCCTCCTCTCCCTTCCTCTTCTGCAACTTGTTGAGGATTTTATACACACACGCGCGCAGGCACACACACACACACGGGCGCGCGCACACACACACGCACACACACGGACGGGAGAGCAAGGAGAAAGCGAGCTCCGCGGAGTCCGGCTGCCCCCCGACGCCGCTGTGATTGGATGGTCTTTTCATGGAGAGGGGACGTCTCAAGTCGAAGTCACGATTTCTCCTCAGTTTGGAACCATCTGTGACTGGAGCCATGACGCAGCCAGAGCACATTACTCACTTTTACAGTCACGACTTGGAAATCCGTGCAGTTTCCAACCAAAATTACACCGCCACCATTGAATTATTTAATAGGATCCAGTTAAGGGTAATCTTATGCATTGTGCCAAGAGAGGCAACGATCTAGGAGGGGAGGGCTGGGAAGGCGAGGGAGGGGGCGAGGAAGGAGGGCATTTCTTGTTTCTAATGACTGTTTTATAGAGATATATTAAGAGTTGCAATGATTGGCTACACGTGTTGTAAGGGGATTTTTTTTTCTTTAAAAAAACAAACAAACAAACTAGATATCGGGTCCGCTTGTAAATACGACCACGCAAGCTCGGGGAAGGGACGGCTTAGACATTCAGGGCAGCCGTGGGTGGAGTACCGTGCTGTGAATTCAGGCGCTGGTGTTTGATTAATTGCAAGAAATGATGTCTTTTGTATGCCTAGATTAGAGCCATTGCATGCGGTCTTGGCCAGGAGGTGCTCTCACCCCCCAGCCCAATGTGCTGTGCTATACTGATGTTCATGGCTGCATCATGCCATTGTCTGCAGGATCCGCAATTGTTGCTGGGCTTTGTGTGGTAGGTGCACCATTTTCTAAGCTTGCTTTTACTGTAAGGCTATGGCTAAACGTGCTTAGGGGAAGGCTGCTTCCTTGGCTATTGTCTGCCGTGTGCATTTTCTACCCCTCGCAGGGCTGAGTCTGCGGCTAAGCCCCCCTTCCACGGCAGTTTCGGAGGGATACCATTGTGCGGGATAACGGGGTGGTGCGTGTGAGCGCCGGACGGTATTTCCGTGTCTCTTTTTTAATGCAATCTGATGACATGTCTTTGCTAGCCGGAATGCCTGTGAACCTGCATGCTCACAGCCTAGCGAGAAGTTCCCCGGCTCCCAGAAGCGGTGAGGGGATGACGGGTGTTTGCAGCACCGAGGTAACCCCACAGATCTACTCCGTACACACCACAACAATCCCCCACTACTTCGCCTCTAATTCAGTCATTCCACCAACTCATCTGGTGAGGATATGACTAAGGACGCGAAGGACGGGCAATAATAAAAACAGACACTCGCGCACACACGATCTGCAGAAGGTGTGAGCACTTAGAGGGGGAAAATGAGGTGGGAGGAGAAGGGGTGAGTCCAAATAAAGCAACCTATAGCCTCTTATTTTGCGGAGCACCATCATCAGGTACAGGCTCTTTCAAACGCACGGGCGGGAAGGGCGGGCGGAGGCGCGGCGGCGGCGGCGGCGGGGAAGCCTCCGCGGGAGAGAGGCGCTCCCGGGCGGCGCGGTGCGGTGCGGGGCGGCGGGGACCCCCGCCGACCCCCGCCCGCGGCGGCGGCGGAGCTGAGCGGAGCGGCGGGTTCAGCACCGGGGCGCGGACAGCTCCCGGCGGGGAGAGCCCGGCCCTCGCCCCCGAGCCCCGCCGCCGGCCGCCCCCCCCGCTCCCCCCGCCTCGGCAGGCGAAAATAGAGAGGGGGGCGGGCAGGGAGAGGGGCTCAATAGCGCCGACAGAGAGAGAGAGAGAGTTGCAGCTCGCTATTGATTCAGAGATTTACCGACAGGGTGATTCCCCTTTCTGCAAGAATTCCCTGTCTCTGGGCTCCGTGCACGCACCACATTCATTATGTAGACGAGTATACCCTCTCTCGCTTTAGAAGAAAAGTAGAAAGGAAGGGGGTGAAAAAAAAATTAATCCAGGCATGCATAAAATAAAGACAAGACTCACAGCCACTCTCTGCACCATGCACAGGAAAGATCACTACTTACCCAGACGGGAACTCCTCGGTTAGGGGAGGGAGGGGGGAGTGGGGGGGGGGGGGCGAGGAAAGGGGGGGGTATCCAACAATTAATTTCCAGACAGGAGTTGGAAAAAAATACTGCGGTGATGTCCAGGTTTTCTTCCACCCGCGCTCGCTTTTTATACAAGTGCAACCCTCTGTCTATTTCTGGAACGCGATCAAAACCCTGATGCTATTTTTAGCAGGTACTGGGGAAAAAAATCCACACACAAAGGCATTTCGCTGGAACGCTACGTCCAAAACATTAAATGTGCATTAAGTCTGCCCCCCTACAACACAACCACCCCCAAGCACGCACCCCCCCACGTACCCCCCTACCCTAGCTTCTTTCTGCACCACCATCCACAGTTGTTTCTAGGTGCATCATTGCAGAGAATTAAAAAAAAAAAATAAAAAACAACCCAAACTGACCGCCTTCCATGCTGTCCTATTGCACAAACCCCTAATCCACAGTTGTATTGAGTCTGTCTCTGTGCCTCTCTGCCTGTTGCCTTGCAAGCATTATTGTGTCTGTCTTCTTGCAGTGTCTTTATAAAGTGGGCTTTGGAAAAAACACAACAACCACCATGCACCAGTTTGCCATCATGCACAAATGTGGATTTCAGGCAGGGATGCTTGCTTTGCCGAGAGACAGAGATGGTTTCATATAGTGAATTGCACCCTGCACAAAGAAGGGTTGTTGTTTTTTTTTTTTTTAAATTCTCTCCTCCCCACCCAGTGCCTTTCCCCCCTTAAAAAATCCTTTGTTTGGAGAATAAAGGATCTATAAATATATATATGAAAAAAAAGGGTGTGTGTGTGTTTGCGTTCTAGTAATTCACTACGAGGGGGGACTGGGGAAAAAATAGAATCATTAGGGCTTGCAGGCTGCAAGGAGCCAGCCTGAGACTCCTTTGCAAGGCTGCGTCAGTTATCAGCTATTGACGTCACGTTCAGATTCTCCTCTTCAGAGGCTCTAGTTCATCATAAAAGATGTCTGTGCTGGAGCTTTGTGCTTGCAGTAAGGCACTTCAATTCGAGGAAAGGAGTTAATTAGTAAGCCCCATATTTTGTGCTGTGCAGCTCTCTGTACAGTTGCACAAAAATCCTGAGGGGTGTGCATATGTGTGTTTGTAAGAGGGGGAGAGGCAGGGGAAAAAAAAAAAAAAAAAGGATATGCTCTGGGGATAGGGAGATATTTCTTAAAAAACACACACATATCCCATGCAGAAACATAGGCAGGGAGAGCAATCTGCATAGCCAGACCTTGCAAGAACGTCCCCCCCCTCTCCCCACCCATCCCCTTCTCGTGGTTAGCAATTTTAACAAAAAGCCATTTGGATAAAAATCTCAGGTTTTAGAATATTTGTAAGGCAAACAGCATGGGGGTAGCTGAATATATTTTAGCATCCTTTCTTTCTTTCTCCTCTTTTTACCCCCCCTGTTCCCCCCCCCCCCCAATCCGACTAACAACAGCAGCAGCAGCAGCTAGTCCCCCTACCACCTTACACTTGTATTTGGCTACTGTAGCAAAAGACAGATATTGATAAAACCAGGATTAATTCTGTATATTTGTCAGGCAAACAGCCCCGTCTCCTAGAATGACGCAAATAACAGATTCTATGGCTCTGGCTTTCTATATTCTGCACCCACGCACTCTGCTTGGTCTCCCACGGAATCAGCTACAGAGAGCAATGATCCAGATTATACAGAGAGAGGGGTGGGGGAAAGGGAGAGAATAACAAATGAAATTGCAATTAAAAATTATAATGCTGCCATAGTCTGTACGCAAATGGCTAAACCTGAGCTTGCAGAGTGGCACACGCAGACACACGCTCGCACCCCCGAGCCTCCTGCCCCAAACCCAGGCATCAATAGCAACCAGACAAAAGAGAATTGTCTTGCTGACAAATGCGGGGTTTATCTGGCCAAGAGAGGTATTTCCTTTACGCACCACACCTTTCACAGCTCCCATTAAGCAAAACACATCTCTGAAACGACCTCGCCTGCCACTAAGTGTGTGAAGAGGGGACAATTAACAAATGCAGCCGGGGAGAGGAGGGGGGCCACCAGGAGCCCTTCCACGGTCCCAGAGGAGCTAATGAGGACCTTGAAGAGCAGGTCGTCTTCCCCGTCTCCCAGGCAAAGGGACGCAGCTCTTTCTTAAAATGCCTGAAAAAAGGCGAGCGCAAAGGGCTGTTGCTATTTTTAAACACATCTCTCATTTGTTGGAAAATGGCACTAAAAGCATTAAACAACCTCCCCGCCCCCGGGGACAGGCTCAGACACACACGCCAGCACCCGAGGTTCGTGGGGACCGTCTCTTCCCCAGGTGAGTGTCGAGAATCCCCTACCATGCTCTGCCCACCATCAGCCCACTTCACACCTTGTATGAAGAGAAAAGCAAAATGCCAGGGCAATCAAGAAGCCAGTAAGTTATTTACTGTCTAATCTGTACACACACATTCCTTATTTATTAACTCACTTAATTATTACCAACTTCTTTCGCAGACAATGAATTTCCTAATGTCAATAAAATGCAATCAATGAGGTAAGGCTCGCTCTCCCCCCCCTCCCCCCGCCCCCGCTCTCTCTCCCTTAGCCAGACAATGCCATTGCCAACTACTGCTACTGATACCGGGAGAGGGGGCATCACACACCTATATGAGATCACATCGTAGGCACTGCCAGGCTTGGGGAGATAGATTAGGCATTTAAAATGACTACGCGCACTCTCTAGTAGAAGGGAGCAGACACATTGCCATTCACACATCTCCACATACGCCAGACACAAACCCATCTTCCCAGGACTGGGAGAGATGTTGCGCTTCAGATCTGGAAGACCGACCCAGCTTAAACCATGTTTTCATGATATACACCTGGAAAGCCAGCCTTTGCAGCAGTAGTAGCCCAGAAACCAGGGCATGAACAAATACCACAGTAGGGAAAGTCCTCATACCAAGGACAGATCTTGTCACCTCAAGACCCCAGACAGCGAGCCAGCCATGAAACATACCTTCTCCGAAGAGCTGCAATGAAGCTCATCCTGGACAAACAAAAACATTAGGCCACACAGGAGCTTAAGGATGCAGGTGTGCACATCTAAACTATCTTCTGCCACTCAGACCCAAGAGTGTTCAAACAACCCATGGCCTACTGCGGAGGGAGGGGATGGTCACCTCTCTTCCCTCCCTCACATTACCTAAGATCTTTGCGTTTCTCTGTAGTGTTCAGCTCTGCATGTGAACAGAGAAGAGCTGTTTAGCTTTAGCTCTTCTCTATTGCAAAGAAAAGGTCATGTACAAAGGATGATCTTGGTGTCAGGTCAGGAGCAGGCATGCTGGCGATCCCTGCTGCTCCTGGACCTCAAGCCCTCCCCAGCTGGGCAGATGCCTGGAATTCCCCTCCTGATTCCCATCCTGAGCAGCTCCTGGCAGTCCCATGCATGGGTTGTTTTTTTCTTTTCTAAACTCTCCCATCTTAGTGAAAGAACTAAATCTTTCTACCAAAGTGTTTGACATGTTCTGGAAGCTGTAGTACCATCTTTCAGGCTCAATTTCACAAAACCAGCTTGCCTCCTCCTTTGCTCTCCTCTGCTTCTCCACCCAAACGTGTCATCTCCATCTTAGCAGAACCATCCCCTGTTTTGCCTGTCTGCTGCTAAAGGCTTGGTGGAAGCAAAGTCCAATGCCCAGTGAATCTCTGGCTTAAAAAAAAAGAAATGGAAACCATCCAAACTGGAAAGAATGTTTGGCAGGCGATCGCGTACCAAACAGCAGTTCCCACTTCTTCTGATCATTAGAAGCACTAAAAGCAAATTTTCTCTTCTATCTTGATATTTTAGTTATCAGCAATCTTCTTGTTTCCAAATAATTAAGCCTCCCTACCAATGAAGCCTTAATGAAAGCAATGGATCCTGTATTTTTTACTTCCCTGAAAAGTAATACTGCTGATACTGGCCGACGCAGCAGAGTGCCCATCAGCTGCAGGTACTCAGCCTTTCACTTGGAGCTACTGAAGATGCCAAAGGGGACAGCCCAGTCTCTAACACGTAGGATCTGCATATTGGACTGTCCTCACCTTTGGAAATTTCTCTTCCAAACCCTGCCCTAATGGACAATGGCAGACATTGGGATACTACTATTAATAGTAGTAGTAAAACATTAGCCTGCACAAAATTGCTGCTCAAAACAACTATGATCTGCCACTTACAAAGTAGTTTAGTTTGCAAGTAAAAGCTATTTTAGTGGTATTCATATCCAAACATATACTTGTTTGGGTTTTTGATCCAGCAAGTTCAAGGCTCCGTCTCTTTCTTATTTTGCCCTGGAAGATGGTTTTCACCTTCTCTTCAAGACAAGGATCAGCCAGAGGGAACACCGCAAAACGAGGGGAAAATAGCCTAACAACATTTTGTTGTAGTTCGAGAGTTACCTCCTCAGAGCCTTGGAGTTTTGCTGACCTGTGAGTCAGGGATTGATTCATTAATATAATCACTATAACATATTCTCCTAACTCAGTCTTACTCCCACAGAGTTTGCTCTTGGCCAGTTCACCTGGAGAGCTGAACGACACGTGATATGTTCCAAACTTAAGGAGAGCAGAAGATGACCAGAAAGAGAGTGAAGTGCCATCGAGATATACCAGGAGTTCACAAAAACCCTCAGCTTTTTGAATATAATTCACCTTGTACCAGGGCAATCAATAACTTATGCTAGTTAACTCTTATTACAGGAAAATATAATACCCAGAGGAAAGAGCAATCCCATTGAAACAGAAATAAATTAGAGCAACATCTATTCAACAATCTACTGCCTTTTATAGGTGGCAAAGTATAAGCTAGTGCAAAGACCTGAAGAAGAGTAATTGCTATTAAAGCAGGGGATTAGGATCTGCGTATTCGTCTTCTAATCATAAATTTGCTGCAACAAGTATTGATCTGAAATTTCTCATGGAAAGGCTTTTTCCTTGAATATTTTTGAGGTTCTCCACAAATTTCAGGTGAAGTGCCCATCACTTTCTGCTTGGTTTATCCACCCATGAAATGAAGATAAGACAACACCTACTTACCTAACCAGGATGTTCTTGAAGATATCTATAGCATTGAGATAATCAATAAAAGTCATCAGTAAGAAGACAGCAATATTATAAATAATCAGGGAGATCACAGCATACAAGGAAGCATAAGGAGGAAAAGAGTGCCTTTCCTCCAACAGCGGAATGAGAGGCTGTGCAGTATGTTAGCAAAGAAAATCTCACCTGTGTCAGAAGATGAAGGGCTTATTAAGACTTCGTTTTACAGAATTTTTGGAGAAACTGGATGCATAGACCAGAAAACCAACAAAATAGTCAACTCGCGTGCTAATGTCATCTCTCACAGATTGCGTTAACAAATACTTTTAACAGTTTTGGGTTGAAACGCCAGTACACCTGGGTTATCTTTAGCTTTTCTGTTTACATTACAGAGATATATCATGGCTATAACATGTAAAAGGATAGAAACTGGATCTTCCTCCAATGGCTGCAAAACCAGACCCTAGAGACATACTTCTGTGCAACAGGGATGAAAAGAAGAAAAACATTAGCATAATGAAGCTGGTGGAAAAGAGTACTAAGGTCTCAATACTGAGGATGATACCAGAAGAAAATCATACCACTTTTTAATAAAAGTTGAACCTATGGAAGAAATATGGTGAATAGACATCATAGTTCAGATACATGGAGCATAACCTTTGAGGAATCCTGCTATGAATTTGATGAGCCTTTACCCTAAGATTTGATTTTCATTAGCCTTTAAAATGGAACTTCTCATGAATAAGGCCCATGACCTTTAACATAATGTGCACACATATCTGGCAACCACCTTAAAGAAAGAGTTATAAACAAGAATAAAAGGATAAGACAACACTTTGAGGTGCATTATACAGGATCTTGTACTGGTAGAAAAAAGAGAAGGCAGTGATGAAGAAATGCCAAAAATCTGTGTCAGCTAGCCAGTATCGTAGCCAGTGGGAGAGAATGGGATATGGAGTGGGGTGATATCAAAGGAATTTAGGAAGAATTTATTTATTGATACAACAGAACATAAAGCCAAAGGGTCCAATCAAAGGAAAAAAATCAAGCTCTCTCAAGGAAAAAGACAGTGGGGTGGAAAACAAAAATACATTCATTTAGCTGCATTTCATAGATGGTGAGGTGAAAGACAAGGTGCGATGCCTAGGGTTATGAAGACACGGCCTTGTGAGCTCTTATCCTGACCTATGATGCTCCTGCAACACTGTTCTTTCCTAGTTTGTTGCCTCTGATTTGTTCTTCCCTAAGAGGCAGTTCAATCTAGCTATCAAAAATTACAACATAAAATTGCTACTCAGCCAGAAAATCCAATGGATATTTAATCCAGGACAGGATGGCAATTTTACCAGTCACTTCTCTACTTACCTTTTGGGTTAAGAAAACCTCAAATGCACACCATTCAGTAGTTCTGGCATTCCTATCTACCTAGAGCCCAAACTTCTAAAAATCCACATTCAGTAGGGCAGAAACATCTGGCGAAGTGGTTTCCAGTAACATCAGGGACAATTAAAACATGAATGAAGCACAAGGTCTAGATCACATATGACTTTTTGTCTGAACATCTATTTTTACCACCAGTTAACATGCACTGCGTGCTAATAGCAAGTTCAACCCTATAAACGGCACCAAGATCCAAGCTGTTTCTGCTTGGATCCAAGCTGTCTTTGCTATGCAGAGTTTACAAATTAAGCCACTGGTTCCCTGACTGTGACTGGCAAACCATCAGTGTGTACAGAACTTGTGGAAGTCTCAGGAGGACCAGCTGGCCAAGCAGCAATGGCTTTTATTTTCCCAGCTGCTGAATCTTCTCTATAGAAACTTACAATACTTCACGGCCTTTTGCTTTGCCAAATCAATGACTACAGCTATTGGTACATGGCGTTATTTGATCGTGAATCGGAAGGAGGTAATTCACGTGGCTGTGCATGGGAGTGGAAACATCTACAAGTTTTTACTGCTAAGACGTGCTTCAGTTCCCCTAGGGAAAACTGTGACAGCTGCTGGACTAACAGCTATCACTGAGAAGACAGGACATGCCATGAGCTTAACAGGAAGAGGGACACACTTCAATACTCGGAAGAGTATGGACCCTTAAGATGGTCTTCAGAAACACCACCGCATTGCATACACCTGACCACACCACTCCCACTAGCCAACAGATGGCCAAACGTGTGTAGTGGAACCATGGTGGTTTTCTCCATTTTGTCCCCTCACCAGCGGGCCCACCAAAGCAAAGGATGGGTAGCAGCTGTGTCTCTGTTCCTTACTGTGGCTGCATTTGCACTCTCTTAACATCCAGAGATGTGTATTAATACTTACCCAGCTCATCATGTGAACTGGATGGGGAAGTGAGTATCATACATAACTTACTGAGTATTAGTAGAATATCTGGAGATCCATGGATGAGCGAGAGAGAAGTGCAGGCTATTATCATACTGCTATAAATGCCTGCTGCAGAGCCAGCTGATGAAACACATATACTTCTGCAAATCCCTCACAGATCATCATTTTGGTACTGCTTTTGCAGTAATTGCAATTATTGTAGGACTGTATGAACAGAGATACAAAGTCTGAATTATATTCTGTGTAATGATTTTCTGAGTAGTTCAAGGTTTGCATATAAAAGCTATCCTGAGTTGTTGTTCAAGACTGACAATGAGTACTTAGCTAAATTTAGAAACATGTTATTTTTTTTTTTACTTTAATATTGTATCAGTTGATTGCTTCTTACATTAGCAACACATGTGACAAGTTAAACTTTCAAACACAAACCTTGTTATTACATATTGGCAATCACAGATTAAGCTCCCATTCTGTGGGATGCTGTGCAAACACAGAATCAAAAAGTAACCACGTGGGACATTCTAGCTGGAAGTCAACACCTGAAAACAGAGGTTGGGGCATCAAAATAAAGCTGATCCTTATTCAGGGTGCAGGGGATGGGGAGGGGAGGGAAAGAAAAGTAATGACAGATTATGTAATTTTTACCTAACCACCCATGGTGTGGTGGGTACTGTACAGAATAAGGAACAAGAGACAGTACCTGCCCCATGAGGTTGCAAACTAAATAGAAGGGCACAGAACGAAGACAGAATCCAATGAAGAACAGAAGAAAATGACTTGTGTCCTGGCATGGTTTTGTATTTTGGAAGACACACGGTAAAACTGAATGGGGTATTTGCAGAAAGGTATTCCAGCTATGGGGATCATTTTGGTAAGATCACAGTAAAAGACAGACACAAGTTGATAGGAAGGAGATCTTAGGTAGAACAAAGAGGATTGGAAAGTCACAAGTGGCAAGAGCAAGACGAATGGCCTTACAGTTGATCTCACTGTGGAAGTCAACGGGAAGCCAGCCACAAAATTTGAAAAGTGGAAGAAACCAAATCTTCTATACACCAAGAATTTGCAAGAATGCATTGCAATAAGGCAAATAACAGGGGTGAGACAGTCTTACAGTCTTATTTGTGATCCTGGTGTTTCAAGGGGAAAAATGTCATGGAGTATCAAAAATACTCCATGGAATATGTGGATGAGTAAAGCCGCTCATCTTGGCTTGATGCTAGTTTTTGAAATGAGAAAGTAGAGGTGAACTAACCTGGCAGTGAGATTGCGCACGGGTGTCAGTGAAGTTTGGAGAGTCTTTCAGAGAGGTCTGCGATGAAATTGGGAGAGGGCAATACCTCTGCCAGACAGCTTATGGGCTTATGCCCTCTTCCTCATTTTTCTATAAACTAAAGGTGAGTCCAAGCGATAAACTGTTTTGTTCTTCCAGTTATCCACTCATAAAGTACAGTATTTAGCACAATTGAAGCCTGATTGATCAATGGTCATAAAACAGCATAAGATGTCTGATGAAAGGACAAAATATAGTTCTATCTCACCAGCATTGATTTTTTTGTCTAGTCCTTCTACTATATACATAGTTGAGCAGAAGACAGAGTTTTGCTTCTTATTCCTAAAGTATATAAGGTAGTGTGGGGTTGCCTCTCTGAGGGGTTTCTCGTAAGAAACTGCACATTTAGCTGCTCATTTACTATGAGGAAGATTATACCTAGATCTCTAATAGTACTATGCAATTAAGGCAATCTGGAGAGATATGGTAAGAAGAAATGCAGGATTTTCATCTCCATGGCTGTCCACCTGACACTCAATATGTTGCATGGTGGCATATGCTACCACCATCTTGAATAAAAATTTCATTATAGAATTAGCTTATGAGGCCTCCTTGAGATAAGTGGCATCACAGGACATAGTTTGACATGAGAAAATAAAGAGTAGCAGAAGAAATACAAAGCAGGAGGAGCCTTAATGAGGCATAGCCCTCAGCACGAGCATCTGAACCTAGATAAGCACTTTCGGGGGAAGATCCTTTGTTGATGTAGTCCCATTCATTGCTGGACTAGGAGGAGATGGAAGTAAAGAGAAAGGACAGGGCGGAAAAAGAGGTAGTGGTTAGCTGTTTCAACACAGAGAATTCTTCTAAACCTGACATGAAAAGACACAGCATCTGGAATGCTGCAGGAAGGTAGATGAGCTGTGTGCAAGCTGGAGAATTCCCTCTATTGCACAAGCTATGCAAATGTAATTGTAGGCTAGAAAGTGCAGTGACTCATAGGTGAAGTGGATGTGAGAATATCTGGGTTAAAGAGAGTGTGTACTGAGAAGACCATGTGTAGGACCTCAGAAGTTCCCAGAGAAGGCAAAGTGAAAGGAGTTAATGAAAACTCATTACAAAGAGTCATCCTGTCACAGACTGTTTCCTTCATGCAGCAAGTGAGGAGCTCCTGAAGCTGTTTAAACCTGGTGGTATCTCAAAACACTCAGATACCCATATCAAAGATTTGGGGGTGGGGGCAATCAGCCGAGAAAAGAAACAGATGAAGCCCAAATCTCAGAAAATGAGTGTTGGGAACAACTTGGGTTTTTTGGCAGGACATGATACAGGTCATCGAACCAGAAATCAGAGGTACTAATGCATATTATGAGGGCACAGGCTGGACTTAAAACAGCACCCCCAGGTGATGGACTCCAGCTGTTGTAAAGCTATGCAGAGGAAAGAAGAGAGTGGCACTGCCCCATGGCGTTTCACCTCCCGCAGTTCCCACTAATCAGATGACCCCAATGACGTACGCATCAAGATTCACAACAATAAACCACAGGATTTCCACCTTTTCTCAGCTGGATAGGCAAATGACAGATGAGGGGTGAACAGATGGCATTAGAGGCGATTCAAGGCCAAGCTAAGTAAAGAACTCCATGTTTCTGCAGGGGAGGTGGGCCAACGGTGCAATAGGCAGGAGAATTAAGACATGAGGGCTTTGTAACCTCTGGCCCATTCCTGACAGATCTGCACTTCATGACAACGGGTGAACACAGTGCATGAGCAAGCAAGAAGGGAAAATGCTGCCTCCAAACCAGCTCCCTTTTGACTTTTTGCACCACCTGCCACAGCTTTGACTTCCAGTGCCACCTCACACTTCTGAGGCATTTGGCCACCACCCTGCAGTTGCACGTTGGGTCCCCTCAGAGGTCAGGCTGCTTCATCGCTCCACTGAGTGCCCTGAGGTTCCTCAGAAGAAAAGGCACTGCACAAGGTGTGGCACATGACTCACACGGTGCCCTGTGGCGGTTGTCACGCAGCGCTAGTTATTACTCTTTTGGTTACACAGAAGTTGAGCGGGGTTCTCCGAGGGGAAAAGGCTTTCCGTTGGTTAGAGCAGTCGGTCCTCACCTCAGCTACTTTGGAAACCTTCCCCTCAGACCGTGAAGATGATCCAACTTTTCCCGATTAAGAAACCCGCTTGAAATTAGCAATAAATCAAACCCACTCTTCCCAGGCAAGACATCTGTTGATTACCACATCGAGCGCAGCAGCGTTAAAGAAAACCAGGACATGCACCACAGATGGCTGCAGCCAAGGTGGAGACTAAGACTCGGTAGCTGCTAAACCCTAGTTTCTCCCGAGCTAACAGGCTCTGCAGTTTGCAAGCCCCCGAGAATTAACTGAGCACTTTGGCATCTCGGCTTGCACATTGCAGAGCAGCAAAGTTTGGAGCATGTAATTCCCTTCAGTTTCTCTATAGATCAGCTATCAGAAATTACTGTGTATAAAGATTTCCCTCTACAGGTGGTTAGAGCTTGTAACAGCCTCTCACTTTCTTGCATCACTTTAATGAGTATTTTGTCTCATCATTTACTTTCTTATTATTTTGCCTATCCCCCCCCTCCCCCCCCCACCTTTCAGTCTATTCCCAGTGGTAGCAAATTCTCTATGCAAGAAATGTCAACTCCCTTCTACCCTCCTTAAGCTTTAACGCTGCTGACTTGGACTCTTTTTGCAATGAAAATTTAATTTGCAAGCTCATTACCCGAGTGAGTCGATGCCTGCCTTCGCCCCCCCCCCGCCCCCCCAAATGTGACAAAGTGAAAGTTGCAGCCTCTGCAAAAAGTAGGGGGGGGGATGTCTTAAATCCATAGCTCCCTGGATGCAGTTTGAGCTCGCGAACTAGCATGCTTTCCTGCAGGAACATCAAATACACAGGACACACGACACAACAGCCTAGAGAACTCTTTGCAAAGAGGGGGAACGCAACGTTGTCCAGTCTTTTCAAAAGGCAGGCAGCAGAACAAATCAGAAAAGTCTACTTCTTGTAAAAGCATCTAACAACTGAAATCAGAAAACTTTGCAAAAAAGCAAAAGCCAAACACCTGCACACGCACGCACACGCGCGCGCACACACACACACACACACACAGAGAGAAACCTACCTTGCAAAATCTTCTTCACTTATTTTTGTATGCAAAGAAAAAAAAAAAAAACAAAACCCACAAAAAAAAAAAAAACAACAAACCAAAACCCCAAACCAAAACAATCCCCAAACCGAACAAAAATAAAGAATTCCTCCTCCCCCCCGCCCCGCTCCAAAACCGCTTTCCTCTCTTCCCCACGCCTTAGCTGGATTTCTAGGGAATTTGGGGACGGGTGGGAAGAGCCGAGGGCGGAGGGGCTATATAAATAAACTGGAGCGTTTCGAGCTGTGTATCGCGAAAGGCTGTGGGTTTCGCGTAATGTGTGCCTGCACTCTGCCAGGAGAAAGGCAAAAAAAGAAAAAAAAAAAAAAAAAAAAGAAAAAAAAGGAAAGAAAGAAAAAAAAAGGAAAGGGGAAAAAAAAAAAAGAGGCAAAAAAAAAAAAAAAAAGCCAGTTCGTGTTCAGAGCCTGACTTGGAGACAGGGAGAAGCAGCCCCCTCCCTCCCCTCCTCCCCCTCCTTCCCCCCCCCCCCACTCCTCCCGCCCCGCCGCCCACGCGCCGCCCCCGCACCGCCAAGCCCGGCACCTCCGGAGTGACTGCGCGGGGCGGGCTCGCGCAGCCCCCGCACCCCCGCCGCCACGCGCCCCCGCCGCTATTTATAGCCCAGCGGCTGCCGGGCCGGGCGGGCATACGCGTGTCCCTGCCTGCCTCCCGCCCTGCGCGGGCGCCGCCACAATAACGCTGCCTCGGGCAGGTAGCGGGGGGGTGGGGTGGGTGGGTTTTTTTTTTTTTCTTCCCCCCCTCCCCTTCTTCACTGCACTGCGTCTCATCACATAGTTTTTGTATTTTTTTTTTATTATTTTTTTTTTTTATGGGGGGTGGGTGGTGGTGTTCGCACCTACGGGGGGGTGGGGGGTGGCCGGGGAGGCGGCGGGGGTGCGTGTGCGGGAGGCAGGGTGTTGGAGCGGGCTCCCAGCCCTTGGCTCCCGGTAGCACAGTCAGTTCCTCCAGTGTGTGCTATTGACCTGCATTGACGTCATTGCGTCATTAGGTCTCCCTTAGAAACACTGACTTTCAAAAATAGTATCAAATTAATTCAACTGGCAGAGAGAAGCCACTAGCTGGAATGAGCCATAAAACTCCAGAATCTTCAGCCCGGCTTTGCTGTGCTGGCCCCCCCCTTCCCCCCCACCCCCCCCCAGCCAAGTGGGCAGAAATCAGATTGTATGGAAAATACCACCAATGGAATAAAAAAAAAAAAAAAGAAAGAAAGAAGGGGGGGGGGGGGGAGAGACCAAATTAGATTGCAAACCCTAGACCAGCCTCTCCCCCTCTCTTTCCTTTCTCTCTCTCTCTCTCTCTCTCTCTCCCCTCCTTTCCCTTTTCTGATCTAAAAATATCCCCCCTGCTTGAGCTGACTGCGGTATCTTTTGTGTTGCATCTTTCTGTTTTTAGCCTTTGCATGAGCCATTGAAGGGTGGCCCGCAAGAGATCAGAAGCACAAGATATTGATCTATCGATACCCTCCGGGGCCAAGAATTAATTTTAAATGAAAGAGCTGCACCTTGATTTTGGCAGAGGGTGGGTGGGTGGGCAGATGACAGGGGTTATTTTAGGATACCATTCACATTCTATGAAGCCGCAGCTTCCACTTTCTCCCTCTAGATTCATTTTAAAAATATCCTTCCTTCCTCACCCCACCTCTCTCACGTGGACCTGTGGGCAAGCACATGTCACCCCCATTCATACAAACACAATGCAACGGAGCAGCGGTAATTTGCAGAGATGGTACATTCACAAACAGCAACCCAGTCCCTTTAATGCAGGTTGATTTCACAGAAAGGACACCGCAGCCCAGAGGAATTTGATTAGACTGGTGATTTAAATTTGCAAGCTGCTTATTGGGTTCCTTATTGTCTTCACCCTAACTTAGCAAAACTGATTTAATCTCTCTCACTTTCTTTAAAAAGAAATAGGAGAAAAATTCCATTTACACTGTAAATGGAAGACCTAAATCTTAGAACTGTCGGTAAAGGACGGTAAAAAAACATCGACGGCGATCAGCTTCCAAGTGCTTTGCATCAGAGCCTTAAGAACACACCCATGGCAAGATACAGCTCTATCTATCTATCCGTGACCTACGCTATGCAGAGCTGTGCATACGTACCGTACAGCAGATCTAATCCTGCAATGTTCACAATTCAGGGGAGTGTTTGAGGCTTTCTTTTTTTTTTCTCATCGATGAAACTATTCAGGAACAGAGGCACAGTGCTAGACAGTAATAATTTGCAAGATCAGGCCATAAATAGGGCTCTAGCCCTGCAAACATTTATTCACGTGCCAAGTGTTAAGACTGTGACTAATCTAATTTGAAATCAAGGGGATTACTCATAGTAGTAACATTAAACTCATGCATGTTTGCAGGATCAGGGCCTAAATGATTAATCACCACTGCAGCTAGGCACTATTGGGTACACCATTTATTACTTAGAATACTTCAGCACTGTAGACGCTCAGATCCATCCCGGAGAGTGTGCATTGCTCTGCTGTAGTGAAGAACGAGCATCATATTCTGCTTAACGAGGCAGCATGCAACACACCTCAATGTTCGCATGCTTGATCTGATTTTCGCGATGCTGATGAGCCTCCCAGAGGCCCTGGCTAGTACCACTTGGGGCAAATTTGGCGTCATTTGAGCAAGAAGTTGTGGATGCGCCACCTGGCTCAGACGGGCATCTCACGTGTCACATTTTCATATGTAATGGCTACACATGTACTATGGCTGCAACTGCATCTGCAGGCTGCTGATTACTCCAAGTTTAGCATCGGTGTGCGCAGAGGCTCCACCCTTAGTTCTGAGGGTAAAATCAGGGGGAAGAACGAAAGCATGGCCATTGTATGAATCCTTCATTCATGCATTCATTCATCTTTGTATTACTGTTGATATTATTATTATTATTATTATTTTGCAAAAGGTGGTTCGGTCCTGTTCTTCGGTATTCATTTCTGCTGGTGCTCAGCACCCAGTGATGACACTCTACTGCAAAAAAGTGACTGACCTTTGAGCTCGAGCCCCGCCATCAGCTTGGGGCAAACTATCGCGTCAGAGAAAGCGAAGTGCACATGGGCAGTAAGACATGTGCTGAGGCAAGAAGGTTTCCAGGCAGCTTGTTGGTAAAATAACCGGGTGATTTCAGGTGACACAGGGTGTTGGCTGAACCTGAGCTACACCCCTGCACTGCGCAGGTGACTTCTCTTGACAGCTTTTGGAAAAGGAGTGATGCACATGCCTCTCGTGTTTTACAAGGGTGCCTTTTGTTGAAACACCGCTCTCTCTGGCTTAAAAACAACGTTTGTGATTTCTCTAAAATAAACAGTCCAGTGTTGTTTTAGAAACATAAGTAGTCAGGAAAAATCAGTAATGACTAACTGAGGGAAGATAGAAGACAGTTAAAAAAACAGGATTAGGTTACCTGGAGCAAGGAAAGTGAATGCAGTCAAAGAAAAACAAGCAACTTGGTCATCTGCCCCAATAAGGCAGCGATGCAAAATCCCTTTAACAAAACCGTTATGGAGTTTCTAAATTTTTTACGTTTTGGGGGCGGTGGTGGTTGTGAACAGAGGGAAGGCTTTGGGGCACGTGCACTGACTGAAGAGGGGCAGGGTGGGGTGGTTGGATGCAGAGAGAAGAAGGGTCTGGAGTGGAGGCTAGGGCTCTGGAGAGGCAAAAGGGATTAGAGGGAGGGGGTTAAAAGGTGGCAGGAGGAAGGGTTAAAGGCAATGGAGTAGAGCTGGGGCCCTCGCCCAGAAGCGTGATGAGAGGCCTGGCGGAGAATGAAGGCCAGGTAGGCAGTGAAGAAAGCAAGTTAGAAACTTTCTCCTTTCCTGCTGTGTGGGCAGAATATGTTAGTCAGGGGGAAACGTGCATCCATCTCGCTGCCCTTCTGCTGAGCACCGAGCCCATCTCTGTCTGGAGCCACTCAGAGGAGTGTTTTCCTTCATGCGGCATTTTTGCTCGACCAAGAATGAATCTCTGAAGTTCCAGGGCTGTCAACCCCTTCCCAATGCACCAGGAGCAGTCTGGGGCTGGACCCTGGCTCTTGTTCCCTGTCCTGCCCCTCTGCGCCTGGTACGGTCACACCTCACAGCACTGCCATGTTCCTACTTGCCCCCAGTTCTCTCAAATTACCTCTGCGCGTGGGGTGGGAAGGAGAAGGGTAAAGCTGAGATGGACCTGTGGGAGGAGAGCTGCAAGCAGCGCATGCATGGAGGGGAAGAGGAGGGTGTCAGAAGACAAAGTATGGGTGTAATGGAGGGTATTTCAGAGGAGCTGGAGTACTGTAGGGGAGTAAAAAGAGCCAGAAGGAACATGGTGGATGAAAGCAGTGAAGATAAATGGGAGAAACTGAGCAGTTGGGCTTCACAAACTTCACAACCAACATCCATACCTCACAGGGCTTTGTTTCAGGTCTCCTGCTTATTGTACATGCTCCCTTCACATTTGTCCTCTCCATCTTTCAAAGTGTTCTCAGTGGCTCCAGGCTACTGGAGTTGTCCTTCCCCAGCTCCTCCTCTGAGGCTGCACGCTGGTACCTGCAAACACAGGAGGATAATGGAGAAGGAAGCGGCATGCAACACAGTGAACAAAATGCAGTGTAGGGAGCTGGGCTCTGGACAGGGAAAAGGTTCCTTTTTTGGCGGGGGGCGGGGTTGTGTCTGGGTGTGAAGTGAAGAAGGTTGGATGTTACAAAACTTTGCTTAGAGGGAAATAAATTTCCTTAATTTGCTTTCAGGAAGTAGAGGAGCAGAGAGTGGCTGAAAGCAAGCATGGAAACCCAGGAGACACAGAATTGTGTCGCACACACCATTTGCAATGCTTCAACAAAGACTTCAACCCTGCCCTCTGGGCGCTGTGCCACAGCAGGGCCCTCACCCACACACCGGCACCCTCCCTCACCCCTCACCCGCCATTGCAGAGCTGCTGGAAACGAGGACGGAGGACTCCCGGACAAAGTCTAACATCTCCCTTGCAGCGGCAAAACACAGGAGAAGGTCATGCACAGCAAACAGGCACAAGCTAGACTTGGCCTACGTTCAAGTGCTGAGACTACACACATCACACTAAAAGTTCTCTTGGCTTTTGCCTTTCTATACAGACTCCTTCTGCGAGATGGCCTTCTTCACCTCTCCCAATGACCAGGAGATCACACTGATGTACACCACCAGGCTGTGGACAATTCCTACAGCAAGAGATTACTATGGGCACATTGGCCAAACCTCTGTCGACAAACCAAATAACCTACGCTCCGTCCCTCAACATAGACCTTGCACTGTATCATGATATCAGCTTTTCCAAGCTGCTCCAACGGATAATCAATACAGCTACAGTCAACACAGTTAATACACTCAGAATAGATGCAGATAAATGCTGGATTTCCAATTTGTTGTCTGTGATTCTAATAATAGCACACCCAAAGAGAGTGTCTCAGGTCTATTTATTAGGCTCCTCGCTTTTTGCCATGCCATTCCCAGGACCTAATGACAGCAGGACACGGTTAAGATTGTGTTGGGGAGGGATGTTGCTTCTAGCATTTCGTTGCTGACTTCTCAGGCATTGCAGCCCTGTGAATATCGGAGTTTTCTAGAAGAGCAGGGAGACACCACACTAACTGTGCAGCAACAAATGTTCTGAGCACTAAATAATGGTGAAAGAAGGCAGTTCAGTGCACAGAGTTCTTTATGGTCAAGTATAGGAGACCATCCTGTACACCAGGAGATTACAGTCTGAATGAGGAACCATACAAAGAAAAACAATTAGAAAGGGGGAGGGAGGATGGAAAAGGTAAGTTACCAAATTTAACTGTAGGTCGGACAGACACATCTTGCTATTTTCAGCTTTTTAATCAAATTGGCATCCTGTGTTTAAAGACTACTAGGAATTACTGCAGAAGGTTCAGTCGTGGAATAAGCAGCAGATTTTCAGTCTGGATGGGCTGCGTGGCACCTGGGTTCAGATGTGTTAGAGGCCAGAGGCCACACAGGCATCAGAGCACACGAGCAAGTGGCTGCACCTAGCCCCAGGCCAGAGGAAGATGTCTTTTTCCCCATGCAAGGGAAGGCTACCCTCACAACTTGAAGTCCAACGTAAAACTGGTCCGCAGAGAGTGCAAGGAGCCTGAGGGATGGAGGATTTATGTGGAATTTAACAAAAGCAAAATCATGATCAGCTATGGCACTACCAAAGCTCTGGCAGCACAGTGGTAACACAGTGAAAGGCGTCCATCCTGCATCCTACCCAACCAAATGTGTCCCAGGGGTGAACTGGACTTCCCAAAGCTTTGTCCATGCCACACATAAAATGTTGAATGGTGTGGTATTGCCGTCAGCATCATGAAATAGTCACAGTGTTTCTGACAGAAGACCCCTATGCAGCAGCCTTGGATACGATGTCCCAGGCTTTAGCATACTCCAGGCTGGGTTTGTTTCCGCTGATCTCCTAAACAATTTTATCATAACATGCACATCACTGTTGCATCAGAGCATCGTTCAGGATAAAAAGCCCTTTGCAGGTTTATTTCTACCTCCACTGCATTGTAGCTCAAAGTCTCAGAGAGGCCATTTTGGGCAAATTCATTCAAGAGCTAAATCTGTTTCATACCGCAGGTAAATCCAGCCTGCTTCCCCTCTTCCTTTTTGTATAAAACCTTGCAGCACCTACGTCCTGCTCGTACCTGTGCAGGGGGAGACATGGAGACAGAGGGCAAGGTTACCTTCTGACCCGCGTGACAGGGGCTTTCTGCCTTTTATAAGTGAGATGAAGGGGCTTGAAGGCTGAATCGTTGAAGCTGAGTAACGGTGGCTGTAGGCCTGGTCCTCCCCTGCGTGGTTACTGGAGGAGGTGCTCCCTGTGACGCACCAGCTTGTCACTATGGAGCAATCCAGTATCTCCCCTCTGCACGCTGTGGGGACAGCGCTGGTAGTTTTTCTTTTCTGCCTGGCTTTTTCCCTCCCACTCCCTGACAAAGAGAGGAAAGGGAGGCAGGACAATACAGGGAGCCCTCTGCAACCCTGCCCCTTATTGCAGTGCAGTCTGTAAGGGCTGCAGGAAGGGCCCCTGATGGCGTATGCCGGTTGGTCCCAGCTCATGGTGGGTGAAGGTCTGACTGCGTTGTCCTGACACCCAGAGGGGAAGGGCTGT
Organism: Larus michahellis; assembly: GCF_964199755.1. Lineage (NCBI taxonomy): Eukaryota > Metazoa > Chordata > Aves > Charadriiformes > Laridae > Larus > Larus michahellis. The sequence goes on along the minus strand of NC_133899.1, from coordinate 45,646,139 downwards.
GGCAGATGGGTACAGGCTCGCAGGGCAGGCAGAAGTGAGGATTGCTTACCCATACCTGATATTGCTTAGGACCATCCTGACCACCCCTCTTTGCCAAATTCATCCTTGGCTGAACTCCACTGCAGTCACTGGAGTTACAGGCGGTGAGCTGCACATTTTGACTCATATCCTGCGAAGTTCTAAGCTGACTCCCAGCACATCTGGCTCCATTTTGGATCCAGAAGATAGGACTCTATGAAGCCAATAAAACAATTATTTGCTGTGAGACACCCAGCCAGGAAAGCTTCTGCTCATCTCGTGTTTTCTCTTATCCATTGCATTGAGAAATCTGTCTGAAAGCAGGACTTTGCAGCGGTCATCAGCAGTTCCTGGTCCTCTACTTCATCACAGCACCCGCAGGCACCTGATGAGGCCATAGCAAAGCTGGGCTAAAGCATGCCCAGGGGTCCAGGCTCCCCATTCAGTGCTCAGTCCCCCGCTTTCCCCTCCACTCTTCTTGCCCTTTGGTGTAACCCCCCAAACCCTGACACCAGCGCTGTAGGGCAGGAACAGACAGCAGAAGCTGGGGAACTTACCGCTGCGAGGACGGGCTCAGTCACACCAGGCTGGGAGACGGAGGCGAATGTCGAGTTTGCTGAGAAATAAATACTCGGTGTGTAAATATTCCTCTTAGCCATTAGTCTCCTCTCTCGTCTCACCTAGCAGAGGAATTAAAAACGTTTGGCAGCTGAGCGCATTTGCTACAAAATCTTAAAAAAAACCAACAAAGCATCCCCCGAGCCAGCTAAGGCTCCAGCCTGTGACTATCGCTAATGTCCTCCCGGCCTCGGCGTTGCTGCTGTCATTACTTTCAGTGGAGTTTGGGAGCAGAATTAGGCTCTCTGACTCTCCCCACACCAGAGCTCCCTGCAGGAGCGAGCCGCAGGGAGGCCACAGGTGTATTTTAGGCCCCCATCGCTCCTCCGGGTCCCTCTCTTTCCCTGCAGACAAGCCCCACGGCCACGCTCCCCTGTCACTACCCGTGTATTCCCCAGCAGCATTAACTTATGCACACACCATTCACCAATTGTTCAGCATTTTTGTCAATGAAGGCACATTTTATGAATTAGAAGAGCACATGCCCCCTTGTGGCTTGACTTGGCTCCCTGCTCCACGCCGCCAGCCCCCTCCGCCACCCCGGCGGGGGCTCTCCGGCAAGGACAGGCTCCGCTGAAACCCGCACACGGGTTAAAAACAGCCCACGGCACCCGGAGAGATGGCCGGAGTGTTTGAATGATGAGCCGAAAGGACAGCATGCAAGGAAAAGGGGAAAAAAAAAAAAAAGAAAGAAAGAAAAAAAGCAGTTGCTTGAGGAGTAAAGGGATATTTATTTCTACAGGGTTTTAAGAAGGGTTTAGCTAATTGAATCCAAGTGAGAAGCAAGGCGGCTGACACATATGCAGAATGCAGTCCCCTGTTCATCCATGGAGCAGGTACAGCACAGCAAATGGCTTCTGCCTGACCTATATGGCTCAGACACTGGCTAGAGAGCACGAGTGGAGCTGATTCTTCACAGCCTTTTCTCTCCTCACCCCTTCCAGTCCCTAACATGGGATTTTCGGGTGTCAGCTATGGTAGCAGTTTCATTATGGGAACCAGTTTTTACTGAGAAGTAAAATGAACCCCATGACCTAATCCAGAGAGGAACTCCTGTGAGGACCCGGGTACAACACAGTGATTTGGGAAATAGAAGACCAAAGCGCATCCACCAGAGGAGCAGAGGCACCACTGACAGTGCAGAACCCGCCCATGAACCTCATTTATGATTAGGGTCACATCCCGTGGCTGTTATTCACAGCAAAACCCAAGGAGGCAGAAGCCAGAACAAACCTCCCAAAGCCAGTGAGAGCCCTAGCGTCACAGGTTGTGGGATTGCTGCCTCCAGGACTGTGGCTGGGGATAGAAACCAGGAATGCCAGGGTTCCGATCCCAGCTATCACGTCACTCCTTTCTTAGGCAAGTCTCTGTAAAATGAGTAGTTAGTTTTCCACCTCCTGGGGGCTGTGTGGCTGAATTATTGATGGTAGAAGGGGAAAAGCAATAAACAAGAAATCAGCCAAATTGCTAGCATGAGGGAAGAGCAGGTATTAATATAATTACGAAAAATAAAACCTTTGTTCCTGCAAATGTGGGAAGGAGTGCAGTCTCATGGTTACCGGAGGCAGGGAGAACCAGGACTCCTGGGCTGCAACGCCGGCATGTGCGTGGCAGCTTGTTAGGCTCGGACTAAACGCTCAGATCGGTTTGGTCTTTACTTCCATTTGCATGTTCTTCGGTCACAGGGATTTCCTCATTACTTTTGGGGGAGCGTGTAGCACTGTGGGGCCCAGGGGCTATAGTGTGAAGTGATACAATGCCAGATGTAAAATACGTACACACACTCGTGGATTTGTATATTTGTGACCCCTTCCTGCAAACATACTTGTCCTGTGTACATTATCAAAAGCATTTTGGGATGGGCACCTTACCTTTATGGCTGTATACACAAGGACCTCGATCATGATTAGGGCCCCTGAGAATGGACATAATAAGAGTTTAAAAATACACACAGTAGTGGGTGTTATGAGTGACCTTTGTTTCTTCTCCCTTAGACAGAAAGCCTTGTTTTTCAGTAAGCCTTACACACTCTTATATAGCTTGTGGGATTTTTTACTTCATGTGGCTGTCAGTTTAAAATACTCTGGTGGAATATTTAGCTTGAATGCTTTCCACCTTCTCCTCTCGCTCTTTGCATGAACCAGCACAGGTTTCTTCTCCTGAGTGAGCAGAGCGTCTCTAATAAAAAATATGGCAGCTAAATCTGGGATTGCTGCATATACTCCTTCACAGGTCTTGGTTCAAAATATTCAGTCTTGCAGAGAAAGCCCCTTCACACACAGGGAGATCTAGAGCAGCCAGTAAACTAGATCATCTCTCTCTCCTCCTCAGGAATGCAGCAGAAGAAAGCAGCTTGCTAAGATGTCTTTCTTGGGGCCAGGGGCCAGCTCCCCTGGCTCCCAAAAAGAGAAGGGGAGTCAGCACTTGGAGAAAAAATCGTAACCACCACCTGTTCGCAGGAGAAAATTACTAGGACTGCAACCCAAATTTTTCCTCCACGCTTTTCAAAGGTACAACACACAAGATGCTACCCAGGAGAAGGCAAAGATGATTTCGCCCTCCTGGATTTGGAGCTTCTGCTAGAGGTGGCTGGAGGGTTACTCTAGTTAGCAAAAGCATCCTAAGGACCCAATATAGCCCAGAATATCTTTGGTGCTCCATGCTGCAGAGGCCAACTCTTCTAAGGCCCTTGTCTCATGCCCACTAAGTTAATGAGGAAATTAATACAAAGATGCCTCCGCTGAGATACAGTTCTTCCCTGATGTTGCTGGTACCTCTCCCTGCCTGGTTTGCCAACAGAAGTGGGGGTGTAGGAGAGAGGTCTAGGGATTTTTCTCTCTGTTGCCCAGAGTGCAATAATCTGCCCCTTTGAAGGAAAGAGCATCTTTTCACCTGAACTTCCTACTGTCCAGGCCTGAGCCCATATCAGACTGACCTGCTGCAACGGGAGCTGGAGGGTGGGGTTCAAGGCTGACCCCCAAGGGCACTGGAAGCCCCCATCAGCGCTGGTTCTTCCCTGAGGAGAAGTCCAGCCCTGCCGCTGCTGGCCACCACCGCTCCCAAGTGCAGTTCAAAGGATTGCTCATTCTTGTTCACCACGTTTGCTCTGGTGTGGACATTGCGCACCAGGGACCTGGTCCCCTCTCTGTGCTGTTCACCCAGGACGGCTGAGATGAGAGTCCTTGCCCACTCACGCTGGGGCAAAGGTGCCCTTGAAGAGGAACTCTGCTTTCCCCTGCCCATGTCCCTGGAGCAGCTGGTAGCGCTTGAGGGGTGACACTCTACAGGTCTTTGCATCGATGCAGCCTTAAACAGGGAGTGGGAGGAAGCCGGCTGGTGATGGGCTGCAGAGCCCTTGGTAGTGACATCATTTCTGCATGATAGAAATGGGGGAATCCAGGTGGTTCATTCATTTCAGACCCAGCCTTAGAAGAGCGGATGGTAAGCAAGCGCTGCATAAACTGGGCAAAGGTACAAGGATGGAGGATAAAACTGTGCCATCCATTACCCCGCTGTAAACCCCAGTGGGGTCGGAGCAGTCATGTTGCCACAGCTACAGCCCACCAACACCTGGAGCTGTATTTCTAATTTTTCCTCCCCTCCTTTCCAGCTCCTTGGCACAGTGGGGATGTGACTGTCGGAGTCACAGTGCAGGTGGCCTCTTGTAATTTGGGAATAGAGGGAGGCAAGGGCACCAAGTGCCGGGGCCGGTGGTGGGGATGTGGGCTACAGTGAGGAGAATTTCCTATCCCACTGCTGGATAACTTTTACCTTGGGAATCTCTGGGGTTTCTAACGGGGTTGTTTGGAGCTTATTTGCCCCCTAGCACGTAGGGCTTATGTGTCTGTGTTTAAATATAGAGTCAAGCTCACCGAGTCCCTGGTTTCAGTGCGGCGGGCAGAGCCTGTGGCTCGGCGGAGCGTGGCTCTCTCCTCCCCAGCCTGCCCAGTGCCGCAGGGACACGGAGGGCAGCCTGCGGCAGGCGGAACCCTGTGTCCTGGGGACGGGTGAGATGTGTGCTGGCACCATGCTGGTTTTGGGTGCAGGGCTCACGTGGAAGCCCTCCTGCAAGGTGGTGGTGTGTGGGTGTGTGGGGGCCTGAGGAGGCGGGGGGGGGGGGGCCCAGTGAGGCCTCCCCCAAGCCACCTGGGCTTCTGGCCACCTGGAGGGAGCGCAGGGCAGGAGTACGGCTAAGCTGCGCTGAATCCCCTCCAAAAATCTGCAGTTTGATGTCTTACTGGGTTTTATTTCTCTCTCCTGTTCTTCTCTCGCCCTGGAGTTCTGTAGTAGCCCTGAATTAGCATGTCACGTGTATGGCATGTGGAAATGAATCAGGGGCATGTGAGGAGGAGGAGGACGCCTGTGTCTGTGTTTGCATCCAAGGATCTCCTCTCACTCTGTGTTTGCGTAGGTGTCTAGCTCCCTTCTCCCCCCTCCCATCCCTGCCTGCCTCTCTCTCCCTGCCTCCCTCTCATCCCTCCATCTGGCCAGCCCAGCTCTCCCTGCCAGCTCAAGCAATACCTCAAGCAGAAACTGCAGCTTTTTCTCTGCGCCCCGTTAGGAAAATAGGGTGGCCCTAGACTCTGGACACCTACTCAGGGGAAAGCACGCGTACGCGTTCCCAAATGAGGGCTCCCTTTCCCGCTCCCCCCCTTCCCCAGATTTTTGCTCCTTAGTCAGCACCTCAAGCCCTGCAGACTGCACCAAGGGCAAGCTTATTAACGCTAAAAACAACAAAACACAGCCGCCAGCCGAGCCCCCGAGCTCTGCCGCTGTTACCGAGAAGGTTGCCCTCACCCCTCTTTAGGCAAGTGCCACCAGCACACGTCTGCACATAAAGCCGGGCATGAATCAAACCCACCCACGGGGAAACGTCCCCGGTGGGGCGCGGGAGACAGGCAGGACCCCCGGGGAGAGGGGCCAGGCGCGGCAGGGGGAGCAAAGGCTGAGCTCAGGGAGAGCCGAGGGGGCTGGGGAGGAGGCAGCGAGACCCTCTCAGGGGGGTTGTTGCACACATGCCGTGGGTCTGCCCCTCCACTCCAGCTGAGGGCAGAGCCTGGGACCCCAAAACAGGGAAAATACCGGGGAAGGGGTGGGGAGCACGCCCTGCACCCTGTCCCCTGCAGCAATTGTCCACACAAGCCCAGAATCCCCCAGTCCCAGTTGTAACTCTCACTGGACCAGTCACTCTCTCCCCGTGGGACAAACTCCGGTACCGCTCTTTTTTGAACTCTCTCTCTCTGTACTGGGTGAGATGGGATGTTTCTGCATCCCCCCAGTCCGCTTCCCAAGAGGCAGCTCTCACTCTGACCAGCCCCCAGGCACTCCCAGATCCCAGGCAAGGGTTGCCCCAAGACGGTTTCATTCAAAGCCCCCCATCCTAACCGGGGAATAGCTGCCTCCCATCTCCCTCCTCCAGTCTCTCCCAAAACAATTTTTTGGTGCTTCCAGATTCTGTCCCCCGCCAAGTGTCTGAGATGGCTCCCCTTGTCCATCTGCTGTTCTTCTCCGTGCCATGCCCCCTCCTGCTTCACATACCTCCTCTGCTCCGCTCCCTGCCCCTCCTTGCCTTCCAGGCTTTCCACTCCTTGCCCGGGGGCCCTGTGCCCTGCCCTGCCCCATGGCCTGCCCTGTCCCCTCCTGTCCCCCCCCGGGGGCGGCTGCTGCCGCTGCCGCTGCTGCTGCTGGCAAGGTGCAGCCTAGTGTGGCGAGAGGCTATAAATAGCTCCGTAAGCTCCGCTCTCATTGACACCGTTTGGACAGAGGATGGAAAAATAAACAAAGGAAACTCCGTTGGAGCCAGGCTCCAAGCGGCAGCCACATTCCTCACACTAAATAATAACAGATTTTCCACCAAGGTGTGTGGGTAATATATAGATTGGCATGGGGTGGGGGGGGTGAGAGAGGGAGAGAGAAAGCAGGAATCAAAACAAATTATACACACCCAGTGCATGTCAATATTTTGGTCCCTCTCATTCTGCCCTGTAGTAGTTAAGCGCACGCAGATTGCCTATATTTAGAAAAGGGTATATTTTTAAATACTCAGAGATGGAGATTGTTTCCATTAATAATGGTGGAGCACATGGGAGGAGGCAGACCTGGCGAGGAACTGTCAAATGTTGCTTTAGTGACATATAGAGGCCTGAGAGATAAAGGACAGGGCAGAAGCAGAACAAATATTTTGAAAACAAGCAGTGATTACCCTGAAGTTTGCAGTTGTGTTGCTATTTTTACACAGGGGGTTGTTTGCACTGGGAGATTATTCACAGTTCCCTGGTGCAGAGACTCAGGCAGTGGGAGAAGAATTATATTATTGGGGGGTTATTTTATTTTGTGTTTTTTCCTTTTTTTAATTGAGGACAGAACATACACTGCAGCAGAAAGGTTCAGCTCAGAGTGACTGAAAGCAGGGATGGACACATGAAAAAGTAGCATTTATTACCTAATTCTGGGATGCTAACTCAGCCTGGCTTAGGAAAGGCAGTGTCTGCATTTTAACAAAATTTTTTTTTTTTTTCCCCTCCATCCTGTCCTTCCCAAAATAACCTCTCCCAATCTCAGTATTCATACAGGGATTTTAATAGTGAATTTTCATTTATGTTATGAGAGGAGGTAAACAACCAAATAAGATCTGCACCGTAGCACGCTAGGAGCTATCCATGCCCAGTATTAAGAGGCTGCCCAAGAAGCTTAACATGTGAAAAGAAGAGAAAGAGGAAAAAAAAAATAATTCTAAAGACAAAAGGAAAAGCCCTCTACACTTACTTTATAGCTGGGTAAATGAAAGTTGGGTGACTCACGCAAGGCTATAGAGGGAATCTGTGACACTGCCGGGACACAAAGCCAGCTTTTCCATCTTAGCACAACACACTCCATGTGATCAAGAAGATGCTTCAATTTTTTTTCCTCCTCGTTGTTTCTGCTTAGCTATTTCACAAGCAGGGGGGTTTACAGAAGCAGAAATCCCAGAAATTTTCCTATTACTCTCTCTCGTGGAGGGACATAGCAGTCAGAGCCGCCCTCCTCCACCAAGGCCCAGCATGGTGGGGGGACACGGGCCCCTCCAAGTTATGGTCACTCCTGCACTCCATCTGGCAGTGGGGCTCCGGCAGCCCCTGCCTCCACCTCGGCGAGCAGGCGGGGACACCTAGGGCTCAGGGCGGCAGATGCCTGCCGTCATGCCGCCACTGCCTGGCCCTGGTGCTGGTGGGGCTGCCTGGGTGTCCCCCCTCCCAGCCTCTGCTGAGCCGAGTCAGCCCCAGCCCAAGGGTTTCTGGTCCCTGGGAAGGTGATGGCAGAGGAGGTTCCAGCCTGGCGGCTCAGACACCTGGTGTGGGGGACTCTAGCTCTTCCCCCAGAGGGGTGTCCTGGTGACGATAGGGAAATCCACTCCTGAAGGGCCACGACCTGTCCCCTGTCCCCACCTCCTGGTCAGGGCGCAGCCCCGCTCCCCAGCCACACCAGACGGGGACGGTGGTCTTCCTCTATGGCCTCCTAGGAGGGAGGTAGCCTTCACCAACTATGGCAGTTACTTCATTATCAGATCTGCACATGCAAATACACGCCTACCTCCTGGCAAAACCCATTCAGGTGCCAAGTTTGCCCCACACTGAAGTGAAGAGAGAACAGACGTAGTCTGACAGGTAGAAAAGCTCTGGGAGCAGGTGCTCCTCAGGCTTTCTCTTGCTTCTCCCATGGTCTGACCTGGGTAAGTCATGCTACTTTACCCAGCAGGATAGAGCAGGAGTAGCTGGGGAAGCCACGGGGTGAGATTAATCCATGATTTGTGAATGCTTCTGAACTCTGAGTAAATGAAATTTAGATGACGGAAGATGCTGAAAAGTTTGGGAACATGGAGGAGCTCCTAACTAGAGGATTTCTTAACCTGCTCTGCACACACACACACCCCACACCGCTAGGAATGGACAAAGCCCTGCCCCTTCCTCAACTGGTCTTCACCAACATCAGGGTGAACCTCAAGCTGTCAGCTCTCCTGTGAGGATCTTGGTGGGTTTGTTGGGTTTTTTTTATTTTTTATCTTGGAGTGCTCAGCCCACATATTTGAGCTTTTCCCTCACAACTTTCTTACAAACAGATATAGTGAGAGGCAACAGAACTGAGCTGCCTCCTTTCCCCAGAGGGAGAGGGGTGGATAGAGGTGGGCATTTCAGGCTAAGCATACTACACTTGCTGAAAAAATTTCCCTTTAAATATATGTGTGGAGTTCAAATCTATCTTCAGCTAAACCTTTGAATGAAAAATAAGTTGACAGCCTCATTCCACCCATCTGAGGCACAGACGGCACACCCCACACGCACGAGCTAGGGATTTGGGGGAGAAGCAGTGGAGGGATTCCCATTAAGGAAACCCCACTCACTATCTGCTCGGGTAAGACGCGGGGGAGGGCTCCTCCTCGCCTCCCCAGTACTACGAACATGAGATCAGTTGCCTCACCGTTGCATAATTCCCTCGCTCATTTGGGAATTCACGCATTACTCCCATTTAGAGCCACTAAGAAGAGACCCCATCTTTTGGGGATTAGGGGCTGAGGCGCGCGACTCGAGTGACGTAATTGGGCTTGTGCTCCCACCGCCCATCTGGCACCTCATGCAAACTCTTCCCTCTTCCAGGATTCCCTCCCCAAGGGAAAGGGCTGCTTCACCTGGGGCTGGAGGCGGGGGTAAGAGCATACGTGCTGTGCGAGCCCCCAGGCACTGGAGCCACAGCACGGGAACTGAATGGATTTGACCTTCTAGCACAACACGGCTGCCATGTCAGCCACTGGTAGAGAACAGCGTAGTGTAGAAGACCAGCTATTTCTGGGAAACTAATCTTGCCCTCGCAACCTCCTTCTTGTCTGCTCCTGGGCAGCAGATGAGATGGACCCTCGTCTCAATTGTGGCAGGGTACCAACTTTTGCATTTGTGACATATCTGCATCTACACAATCAGAGGTTTGGAAGTACACTAATTTACTACGAGCTCTCTTCCCAAACTGAGAAAGGCTCTTGCCTCTTTACGTTTTGGTTGTGATGGCTCATCAAGCTAATCGTGGTGGAAACGGCTCTAAGGGGGTTGTCACAGAGCAGCAGGGCTGGAGGGCACCTGTATTGCATATCTAATCTGTGCTGCTAGCTGGAGTAGGGTCAACCGTAACCAACGTCATTCCTCACAGATGTCAGTTCAACCTTTTTAAAGGCTTTGCCAATATCCATTATGCCACAATCTCCATTTCACAGAGGACCTCTCTGTGCTGCAGAAAGCAAGTGCAATGGTTCAGCCTTGGCCACATCCATGTCCCCAAATGGAGAACCTGGATGGGCCAGGCCAAGGTCTGCGGTCACACCATGTAAAAGGGACTTCATGGCCATGCATTGGATTGTTAATCCCGGCCAGCAGCAACTAGCTTCCCAGTTAGCTGAGAAACATTAAGGCAAGCGTAGGTTGAACCTGCACTGCGGAGTTGTTAGAGTTGTGGGCAATGTAACTACGAGAGGAAGAGACCCAGGTACCTACTATTACTGCTTTTGAAAACTCTCTTGGGATCATGAAAATCAAACGGGGGTGTAAAGGCAACGAAGAGAAAGACAGCTGTGGAAGACAGCTCCGAGGAAGAGTTGCGATAGGAGGCTGAGGTGTAGGATGACTCTTACCCGAGCACCAGGACTAAGATTTCTATTGGCCTTGATGACAATAAGCCTCTAGCTGACAACGCAGGCTGCTGTTATGCTCTGATATATCTACAGGGATAGTGGCACCATGCCAGCTGGGTGCTTTATTCATACTTTGCTACTCTTATAAAGATAGGCTCAAGTGACTCATATGTCACTGGCCACATACCATACATTTAAATTCATTGTCATGGATTTGATTTCTGGGGGTTAGGTTGTCATTGTTTTCTTTCTTTTTTTTTTTTTTTTTTTTTTTTTAATAATATTAATTCCTTTCCCTCTGCTCTCCTCAATTTAATTATGGCTGTGTAATCTGGAGATCTGTAAGGCTCTAGCATGAGGTCTCTGGCTATCAAGTTTCCATATTCACAATTAGCAAATTGAGACATGAAGAGCAGCACTGGAAGAAAGGGGTTTTAACTTAAGATCCTTAAGAGGATCTGTGATGCTGTGGTCTCATCGCTAACAGGAGGGCCATGGATGAGGAAGATTTTAGGTTTCTAGCCCCAGTTTTTGGGACACTTAAACCAATATGAAAACCAGTCTCTGTTGTACTTTCTAGCGGTAGATAAATGTTAAGCAATTAGGAGCACTAAAGGGATTTTAAACCTTCCTCTGTAGTGTTCAAGAAACATTGAGCCATGCTGATGTCTGCTTGATCTTAGCTGAGAAGTTCTCATTTCTGGTCAAATGCCACCAAACAGTGGCTTCTGAGCAACACAAGCCTGAAACTAGTGGTTTTTTTCAGATTCTGATTGTCAACTTCTGCTTTCTCCCTCTTTCCTCCCCCATCTTGTGCCACAATACCCTCAGAGACTTCTCTTTCAAACTTTGCACTTGCTCCTAGACAGATACCCACAAAGGGCAAAGTCCTGAGGCACAGTCAAGAGGAAGACAGGAGGCTTGGAAAAGTCCAGGATGTCAGGTATGGTGCTTCCCCCAACACTTCTACACTGCACTGACGCGTGGAGAGCACAAACACAATAAACACAAGGCAAACTGATTAGCAAGATCAGCCAGAAACTTGCTGGCATGCTTTTGAATTCAGCATCAGTCCACCATACTTTTCATACCATGTAACACCTGCATGTCTCATACCGCATTCCTGCAATGCTAACTGGGCATCTTCAACCTGGTGTTATCTCATTTTCGAATGAACTCAAAGTACAGATTCAGAATAGTACCATCTCAGAATCAAGAAAAGTAGAGGTGGTGTTTTAGGAAAATATTTCAATTAAGTGATTGGATACAGCTCGTGAACATTTTCCATTTCTAGAACAGATGTGCAGACGTGAGGAATTTCCTACCATAAATCCCTTCTTCCCAAGAAGCCATTTCCCCCTTTTCTTTTGAGGGAGAAATTTTAATTTCCTTTTTTGTAATTTTCTTTTGGTGCAGTAAAGTGAAAACTAGTAAATATTTTACACTTGGCTTTCCCAAGGAGAACATCATACCTCTTATGACCTACCTGTCTCCAAGGATCTACCCTCTGTCACGGGATTTTCACTGCCATCTCAGATGCTATGGAGCCTCTTGCTCAGGTCCCATTCTGTAGCATGGTAAGTGGTTATCAGAGAAACAGAGAGCCGATGTCTACACATCTCCCATGCAGATACCAGTCAGGCACCCCAAGATGCTATTTGTGTCCAGTCAGACCTGAAAGTAAAAAAAAAAGAGAGCTCAAAATTTGCTGATTAGGGTGAGAAGGACAAACTCATTTAGGCAATGCTATGCCTTAATTGTCACGGCAATGGAAAAATTCTTCTACACTGTTCCCATTTTTTCTGGCTGCAGCCACAGCTGAGACCTGCTATGGGCTGCATCCCTGTGCAGGTGGTCCCATGGTAAGACTTTGAATTGCCCACAGATACAGGGAAAAAAATGGAATAGGAGTATGTGGTACATCAGGAAAAACATCAGACCTTCTCACTGTGCTTAAACATGGGACAGATGCAGTGACACAGTACCTGAAGCAAGCAATTTCTGTGTAATTCCCTCCTCGGCGATGATGCTCCATTGTAGAAATGAAGGATAACGCAGGTAGCCAAAAGCGCGAATCTCCTAGTCCAGTTTTCTAAATGACAGTCTCCTAGAAAGGCAGGTGAGAGTCTGGAGGCTTGCAGGCTGCACGTCCCTCCACCCCGACGTCGTACCAACGATGGCAAGAAGATGGAGGATGCTGTTGCACGTTTGATACTGCAGTGGTCTGGCACTGCAGGTTTGGGAAAGGGAGGAAACCTGACTTGAAGGTTAAAGTCAAAACTGAGAATCCCACCTCCTAATTTCTGTTCCAGGTACTGCCCGTAAGGTGGCTTTACACAAGTCCCCCCTTGTGGCTCATTGCCCCTCTGTATAAGGGGGGTTAATAACACCAGCTGTCTCCTAGATGGGGGTACCTGAGACGCAACGAAGCAGTGGCTGCAAAGGGCTTTAGGAACCTCAGTTAAGGGGTGAGGCTAGCAAAATATTAACCGGTTGGTAGTAGACGTGCAATAGCCTCCCTTCTGCATATTTACTACAGGAAAGCAAAGGGGAAAATGACTCCAAGAGCTTTTCCTTTTCATTTTGCTTTAGACTTCCACTGCCTATTTCTTGTGTCTGCTTCATAAGGGAAATTTCTTTGGACCTGTTATATGGGCAGAAAAAACCTGGACCAGGGTTGTGGAGGGTTTTTTTGGGTGGAGGCAACTGCAGATAGGTACTAAGCCTGTACCTTTTAATCTCCCTATCTGGCTAGATTAAATACATTTATAGCACACAAAATGTGCTGCAAAGTAGAAACTAGAAGGCTGGCTTTGTTGGGCAGGAGAGAGTTAATCCCTATGGGGTGCTCATGTACGTCAGAGCAGGTTCCTGTCTGTGCAGTGCTCAGCTAGGATTGAGAGCTTTTGTTCCTTGTTGTTTTTCATGATTTCTTTGCATTTAATAGTGTTTGGATTTTTTTTTTTTTAATACATTTTAAAGAGCATTTCAAGCTGGCAAATGGGGGGCAGACTGAGAGCCCTGTAGACTGCAGTCCCCTACGTACCCTAAGACATTAAAGAACATCGTAGACACGGGCAGGACAAGTCCCCACTGTGTCCATGGCTTGTGTACTTTAGCTTTTAGTGCCAGTGCCACACCCTGCAGGGGCAAAATCCCAGTTCATCTCCCACCACCTTCCAGGGGTCTGAGCTGGGACTATTAAATGGTCGTGGGACTTGAGGTGGGTTATGCTTGCAGCACCTCTCCAGCTCTGCCCCTCTAGGTCTCCAAACAGGCAGCTGTTCCCTGTCTCAGCAGGACTGGTGACCAACAGATGAGAAGCTCCGATGTTTCGCTCCCAGGTCCTGAGCCAAGCCCAGCCCTAAGCGTGACTCCTCTGTTTGATTTTTGACTGAATTTAAATCAGTTTGGAAGAAAGCGCTGTCATTGTTCTCTGAGTGTGAATCCAGCCTGAAAGGTTTGAAGCTGACAGAGCCTGAGGTGGCTTCTGGTCTGAATTACAGACATTTCAGGACAGAGGCAACGCTGGATAACGCCTCTGCCTCCTCCAGAGGCAGGAAAGGTGAGCAGGGAACTCCCTGCGAATAGGCTGTCCCCTGAGCTCTGGGGAGGTAGGCTGGCGTGAGGAGCTGGAGGGCACGTAGAGGTGAGGGACTGATCTGGTAAGGGAGCTGAGGAGGGTCAACTTGAAAGGAAAGATCGTGAAATTCGTGAAACATATATAGATTAGCCCAGCTGTGACTAAGGTTTGGGCCAAAATAACAACCTACAGTGAAAGGCGAGGGAATTGCACAACGCAGCCCGAAGGGCGGATCGGCGTGAGCCGGCACAAAGGAGCGTTTCGGTGGGCTGTGAGGGCCGCCAGGAGACATCTCCTGATGCGCAGACCTTTCCCTCGCACTATCTAGAGCTGAAGTAGGTAAACCCCTCAGAAACCCTTCAGAAACACAGCGCTGGACACCGCCTGCCCGGGAGGGGATCGCCGGTAACACCGCACCGCCCCCGTCTTTCCACCCCCGGCACCCCGGGTCCCGCATCCCCCGCCTTTTTAAAGAGCCCCGGTTTCCAGACTGCGTGGGCGGTGGAAAAGGTCCCCCCTCAGCATCCCGGGGAAGCCGCAGCCGCCCCCGGGGCCGTTCGCCGGGCGGCGGGGGCGAGGCGGGTGGTTTCCCTGCAGCCAGAGCTGGCACCGGAGCCGGGGGCTACCAGCCTGGGGCTGCCGGGCCACCGCCGCGCCCCTCGTCCGTCCCGTCGCGGCGGCGGGGAGCGGCCGGCAGCCCCGCTGCGCCCCGGCCAGAGGGGCCGCGGGGGTTCGCACCCCGAGTAGCTCAGACGGGGCCCCCCGGGTCTGACGGAGCGGCTAAAGCTGCTCAACCCGCCAGGGAGCTGCTCCTGCAGGGGGGCGAAGCGGAGGCGGTGCGCAGCCCCACGCAGGGTGGGTCTCAGAAACACCACAGCAAAGCCTGGTTTTCCCACAGCGGTGCCACGGGGTCTTCCACCGCCAAAAGAGCCGACAACGCGCCAGACACCCCCCCACCCCCACCCCCTCGCCCCGACCCCGAAACGCAGGGGGTCGAACCTGGGCAGAGGTGGGCACCCCACGAGCACCTCGGTCACGGAGGGGAGCGGGGGGCGGCCCTCCCCGGCCGCCCGGGGCTGCTCTCCGATGGCAGCCCCCTCCCGGCTCCGCTCTGTGCCGGGGGGGGGGGGGCAGCAGCCGCAGCGCTGAGCCCCACCGCGCCGGTGGGGCCCGTCCTGCCGTGCCCCACGCGTGGGTCGGGCCGTGCTGTGGTGACCCGGCCTGTCACCCACCGGGGAGGCTGCTGAGATTTGGGACCCTTAAGGACCCGCGAGTCACATTTTGGGGAACCGCTCTGTGCGGGGGTGGGCTGAGCACGGCAGAGGGACAAACCGACGGGAGCCGGAGCCCGGCGGCGGGCACCTCTCCCCCAGCAGCCCCCAGGGAAGGGGGGTCCCGCTGCCCGGGGGGGGCACAGGGGTGGCCGTGCCCGGCAGCGGGGGTGCGACGGGGCGGCCGTGCCGTGTCGTGCCGCGGTGCCCGGCTGCGGGGCGCTGCCCCTCCCGGCCCGGCTTCCCCCGCCGCCGCCGCCTCCAAGTTGAGCTCCGGCTGCCACCTGCAGGCCGTGCGGGGGGAAGGCGCCTCCCCGCCGCCCCCGACCCTGCCCCGGGCTCCCCCCGCCTCCGGCGCCGCCGAGCTGCGGCAGGAGCAGCTTTTGCCTCTGCCGGCGAGGGGCGCCGGGTACTCTGCCCCCCCGGAGGGGGCGCGGACCGGGGCATCTGCGACATGACACCCCTCCACACCCCCGGCGTGAAAGGCTTCCCCCCGAGGTGTTAGTTTACCCCGAAGCGGGGGGTACTGGGGAGTCATCGTGACCGTCGCCACCTCGCCCCAGGGGGAAACGTCCCACTGTCAAAGCCCAACAGGGAAAGGAGAGTTGCCATGGATCAGCAGCGAGGGGCTCAGCCCAGGGACCCCCTGGACGGGCAGGGTGGGGGCTGGGTGGGCATCCAGGAGGCTCCAGCATTGCGGGTGTGTAGGCACAAAACTGCCCTGCCGGGGAGGCCCAGGGCCAAAACTGTCACACAAAGCCAGGCAGGGCAAAAACTGGGACCTGAGAAAGAGAAGTCAGTGGAGACCAAGACTGCGGTGGCGGAGGAGAGGGGCAGGGGGCACGACTGCAGAGCGGGAAACCTGATGCTCCCAGACTGGCGCAGGGCTGCGAGGCTCTCACATCACACGGATTCCCCACGGAAGATACTGGGACAGTCTGTGGGATAAGACAGGTGTACTGGGATGGAAGAATTCTTACCTGCTCCTAGTTGGATGGACCGTCGATCCAAGTCCAAATATGCCTGGAGAAGGGGCAGTAATCATTTTGTCCTTGGGCACTTCTTATCTTTGCTTCAGCTGCCCATTCACTAACCTAGAGGTACAGGGAATGAGGCAATGATAGTGCTGGAGTGGTTCAGTGTCAGTAATGGCTCTTTTCCTGGCATGGAGAAAGGCAGAAACACGGTAAGGGAGGTGAGGGGATCGCCCCATGAGCCGCTGCTCACACCACTACGTGTTCCTCAGCCCCTTTGGCTACCTGGTGGGTGACAAAACCACAGCTGGCGGGGGCTGCAAAAGGGAGCAGACAGCGAGGCTGGCTCTCAGCCCCCAGGTGCTCTTCCCTCTTCTTCCTCCCACTCCTCCCACCTCCCTCCAGCTGCTGGTGCTGCTCTTTCCTCCCACACAGCAGCTCTAAGAGGCTGGAGGAGACGGTAAGGAAGAGGGGAAGCACTTAGAGGCTGACAGCTGCCACTGCCTGGTTTCTTTCCAGAGCCCCATCTTCCTTCGACCTTCACTGTCTCCTCACTTGCTCAGAGCTGGCAGCGGTGCTCGCAGGGGTGGCTGGGCTGCGCGACGTGGATGAAGTGGGACACAGAGAAATGTGGGTGCCTGGGAGCTAAAGGTGGTGGTCACCACAGCCCTGAGAAGAAGCCACTTCCCTGTGAACAAGGGAGGATCCCAGGAGGATTAAAAATAAAATAAAATAAAAAAGAGTAACACTCATCACCCCAAAACCAAGCCAGGATCCATTTTTCTGGAGACCTCAGGAGTAGTGTGGCAGCAAGGGTACAAGATGGTAATCGAGGGTTGCTGGTGGCACCTGGAAGCGAAAGAGTCACAGGGATGAATTCATTTCCACCTTATCCGCTGTGCCCTTGTGGTTCATTCTACTAAATATCATCTATTTAACTAATATTACGAATTCATTGACACTTCTCATTCCCCTCTCAAACTTCCTAGTGCCACGCTGACAATATTAGAAAGTCTTGTTCTTCTTTTTCACTACCTTGAATGATTCTATGTTGAACAGACAAATCACAGTGACCTGATGTGCTAGGACATGCTATCCAGACCGAAAGAACTACAACTGCCACTCAGTCACCCCAAAAAAAAAAAAAGTCAAAAAAAAAAAAAGTCAAAAAAAAAAGTAAAAAAAAAAAAGTCAAAAGTCAAAAAAAAAAAAGCTCAGGGCTAAGACAATAAATAAAAAGAGGGAAAGAAATATGAAAGCCCTGTCCCTGGATTCGCATAGCTAATGGGCAGGCTCTACTCCTCCACCAAGCACTGAGGAAGGTTGAAACTACGGGCAGCACAGAAGGGATTTGACCTGGCTTCTCTTCTGAAGAGTTTCTAAGGAAACCTCCACTCAGGGTTCCCACCCCCCACCCCACCCCCCTTTTCTTTTTTCTTTTTTTGCTCTTGCAGGTCCTCCAGTTAAAGGAAAAAAAGCCTTGCCTACACTAAAATACGCCCAGTTGTTTGTTCCTTTGGTCAAAATGTCTTTGAAACATTTTAGGGGAAAGTGGTTCATAAGAAACACTCTGGGTTTCTAAAAGCACAAAACACCCTGTTTATGAAAGGGGACACAGGGCTCTTTGTCAGGATACCAGCATCGGTGCTGCACTGATCTGATCCACTCCTGAGGAAATGCTATCTTTTCCGCCTCAGCTGGAGAAGCTGGAGAGGACTTCAGTCAGGTTGTGGCCACCCAGTTGTTTAAGAGCTTTTAGTGCTGCTGCTGCTAAGGATGGCTATTGTACACGGGTGGAAGGGGGCTGTCGTTAGAGAAGTTTAAAGGAAGGCCCATGTAAACCTGCAGTGACGAGGATAAGAACCCTTGCAGAGCTCTTGCAACCTGATGTGCTGACCAAGCTGCTCCAATTAATTAAAATTGCCCTGTGATGACAGTCGGGAATTAATTAATTAGGCTATGGAAGATCATTCAGTTCACCTCTCTCAGTTCACTGAAAAAGACCATAAGGCACTACCGTAATCAACAGGTAACACACAGATTACAAAGGTTTTAGTACCAATGCTCATTATGGCAGTCTAATAGTTAATAGAACCAGCTGAGTGAATGAATTGGTGATTTATTTTATACCCCGTGGTCACAATTAAACACAGGGTCATTTCTCATAGTGGTACACCGACGCGTTCAATATGCTGGCACCCAAAGATACTGGTATGGCAGGGCAGACAATGCCATTAGTACAAAGCCTTCCAAAAAGCATTTGTTTGTGACCCCACTGAGCTTGTATGGCCAGACGCATGATCATCAAATGACCAGCAAACAGGTGTCCTGCTTCTGTAACATGGGAAGCCAGGGCACGTGTCATGTACTTTTTGTTATGCAAATATGTGCATCCGTCCATGCGTAGGGACATACACCCATGACATCATGCTCTCCGCTTGCATAGAAAACTCTCCCTCAGGTGGCCCCGCTTGCAGGCACGTCCCCGTGCCGCAGGACAACACACAGACCCCACTGCACCTGCAGGGCCCCGGGAAAGAGGGCGAGAGCCAGTGGGACAGAAGATGCATCTGGTGTGTGGACTGCAGACTGGCCACCCCAGTGTCAACACCTCAGTTACCCCAGTCACATCCTGACCTTGCTTTTCCAGCAGTATTTGCAAACCAGGTGGAAAAGTCAGAAAAAAAGCAGATTGCAGATGCTGTACAGTCTCCTTTTTGCTGTTGAGCAAGTGTTCTACATTCCCAAACAAGTCATAGGCTAAAAGCCAAACCAAGTCTAGTCAGGCCTCGGTTTAGTGAAAAAGGCTTCTCTTAGATAAGCTTGTAATGGAAAAGGGGAGGGAAAACAACTCTTCGTGGTCTCTTCTAATACAAGAAGTAGGAAGCATCACATGAAACCAGCAGGTTCAAAACAAACAGATACTCCTTCACCAGAAACCAAGCTGAACTCTGGGACTCCCTGCCAGAGGTGACTATGGATGCTAAAATACCTACAATTTACAAAATGACCTGACAAAGTCATGGGACAGAACTCCGCAGTATTACACAACCGTGTTCAAAGGGAGGGATGCCGCCCTTCGGGCAGAGCAGTGCAGGCACACTGCCCCAGGCGCGGGGACTTCCCTTGGCACGGGGAGGCTGCTCTGGGACCTATCGTCCCATCGTCCGGGGGATGTTTCTGTGCTCATGTTCACCCCTCGGCACCCGTGCCTGCGCCTGCAGCTCTCATCCTCCAAAGACTACGAGGACACACAGCGCATCTCAACACGCAGAGGACTACGTGACCCACCGTCTGCAGCCGTTTTTCAGCATTGACTTGTGGCTTCTCAGATGTCCTTCTTCCCTGACTACTCCAGACAACCAGAAGGAACCATTCACTCAGGCCACCTCTTTGTCGTTTTTACCTTGTCTGGTCCTGCAATAAGAAACAGTCGCTGATGCTACAAAAGCAGGACCCTCGGCTTCCTTGCTTTTACCTGGAGCTTTCTCTTCCTCCTCTGAATGTCTCACCACAAAAGCCTGGTTTCTTTTCCCTGTTCCTGGAGAATGTGATTTCTTACCTTATCTCCTAGTACGGCAATTGGATAAAACTGGCTTAATCTGGGATTCCTCCATCCATTCATTTTATTTGGATTGCATCTGCCCACAAGTTAGTGTCTCTTAATAACTTTTAAATATTACTTCTTTGCTCCTCAACAAGTCAGGGTACAGCAAAAGGCACTCATAAGACATAGTGGTAACTCATGCTATCATACTGTAATCTGTAACACCTGCAGCTCTGGGAAATAATCTGTTTTTATAAAAAACAACAGTAGAATTAGACAATTGTAGAGAGAAGACAAGATTGGATTTAGAAAAAAAAAGCAGAATAGTCAAAAATTCATCTTGAAAGTTTTCTATTAAATTGTACTAGAACGATGACTGCTTGATTTGGCAGAGTACTGTCTTCTCAGAGAAATGCGGTTTGTTTGGATTTTAAGCCCAGCAGTGGTGTTACTGTGGAAGGACCGCAGCCAGAAGGCTTGACTGAACAGCTGTCTGATCCTTGGCCATGGAACGAGCTCCACAAAGTCTGTAACCACTGGAAGTCTACTGTGGGCCAACGTCCGAGGCTGTACATCCTTCAGAGCAGAGACTGGTTCTTCTGTGGAACACCTGGCATGCCGTGGGCACAAATAAATATAAATAGCAAAACTCTATTAGACTAGTAAAAACCCAATTCTGAAGGACTGAACATGGAAGGAGCAGCCTGAAACTAGATTAAAGAAAAAAACTCAGCAAATGAAAACACCTGCCTTAAGACAATCCCCCTAGATTATAAATACCACAAAGCTCGTTCACCTGTATTTGAAACTGTTCCTTTCGTGGCACTGTCATTGCACCTCCCTTGGGACTACGGAACTCAGTTACTATTATTTTTGCTCTGCAATCTAGAAGCAGGTCATTAGGTTTAGAAGGTTTAAAAAATCAACTACTTGCAAAGTTCGAGGGGCTGCTTTTTTAAGCAGTCACCCTTATCAAAACACTGTTCCTAATCAATCCTGAGCTTTTCAATACTTAAAAATGAGAAAAGCTTAAAGTACAAGAACCCTCTCACTTCATTCAGACTTTCACTTTTTTAACGTCATATGTACGGACTATGGGTTGTACCACTCTTGTGCAGATTCCCTAAAAATAACAATAAAAATAAGTTGCCTTTAAGCTCACTGCCTGTTCTTTCCTGGTAGTCATTTGCAGGACAAGCTTCTGTTGGCTCTCACAAACGACCAGACAGCAGACTTCAGCAAGAAGACCACAGATTGACAGGAAAGCTTCATAAGCTTCAGTGTTCATAGACCCATTTGCTTTGTTTGAATCAATACTGGCGCACACTTGAGTACATTCAGCAAATTAAGAGGAAAAAAAAAATCAACAAAAGGAACCCCACAAAGCTTACTCTTTGGGGACGTTTCTTTCAAGAGAGTCTTGTTGACCCAAACCAGTCCTCTAAGAAATCAAGGCAACCTGCAGCACTCCAGAAGGACACCTCTAAGTAATGCTTGAGATGGGAGGACCGCCCTGAACCCGCCACACAACATCCAGTAGCTCTGGAGAAGGAGTTTGCATTTTTCCGAATGCCAAGGGAAGTTCTAAAGCATTTTCACTCTTTCAGTGCTGATACAGAGACTTAAACTCTTCCTCTTCCCTGCTTCATAGGTCTCCACACAGTTGTTTTTGCGTTGCTACTGTTTGTATTCTCTGGCACTACAACTGTTTCTCATGCGAAGACAGAAACAGCAATGATTCCAGCTCCAAAACCCCCCATATGTTCTAAAAAGACATCAGACAACGTGTGGGAGGGAGAGAGGTAGAGCGAGGAGGGGAAATGCCTTGCCTAACGTCATACAGGAGGACAGTGACAAGGGTAGGAACGTTACAATTCATGAAGCAGATCTAAACCCAGGAGATCCTAAATTGCTAGCCAGACAAGTTCATGGCAGCTACTGAAAAGCACGGGAAGCAAAAGCATCACGATACTGCAACAGAGCTGATATATCATCTTTGGCTGTATCATACATTTGTTAGGGAGACGTTATGGGGGTCTTTTGTTTGTTTTTAATCTTTTTCCTGGAAGAGGGAAGGAGGGAGGCTTTGAGAGTGGGGAAAGGTTCTAAGCTCCATCAGGAAACTTTCCTGAGTAGTATTTTCATTCTGTTACAAAAATTGGCCATCATAGGTGATGCAAGGTGTCCACAGGTGATGGTAATTAAGATCCCAGCCTCCATTGCTTTGTAAAATCTGTTGTTTGAATGTGATGCTATAGTCGCATTGGGTGCTAACGTGGTATTTTTGGGTTTTCTTTTTTCTATGGCATCAATGTAGCCCTGAGCAGTAGAACTGTGCCATCCATGACGAATCAAAACCACCACTCCATAGACAGAAGTATCTGATTCTCTTCCCTTAACTTTTGCCTCCAAAAGCCCCTGGATGTCAGGTGCATGATGCTATCTGCAAACAAATGGAGACGTTTTTCCCCACCTATACTTAATTTCTGGGTATGCTCTGAAAACAACTGAGAAATAAACTTTTTGGAGAAGAGAGGATTTTGCCATTTACCTATGGTTATGTCATCCCTAAATTAGACTGCTTTGGTGATATGTTTAGCAGAGCCAGTCAATATGAGATGAGTTACTAAGTCTCATTATCAGAAATCATATTGAAGTTCAGTTGGTCAAAGGTACCTCAACAGTCAATGGAAAGGAACAGGCAGCTCAAACAGGCAATTTGTCACGCTGTACAACAGGGAGGGTGGATCACCCTCTCAAGATAATAATCTTTTCCATTTACTGAAGATAGAGCCTAGACAACTACCTTAGCTTATTTTAAAATAGCTTAAATGGAAGGAGATGAATGCCATCCTTAAATAGCTAGCTCATCCTGCAGAGAATTGCACCTTTGCTCTGTAAAAATTCACTGGCTTCCCCTTCAACACGCTGCCTAACTTGTCTTCTGTTCATAAGATCAGCATAATTAGTTTTTCTTTGACTAACATTTGAACACAGCCAAACCACTCAAAACCACCATTCTTTGTATTTATACAGGAGGCTCAAAGACATGGAGATGAGAAAGGAGAGCCTTCCATTCGACATCATTCTCCAGCAGATTCATCAATCGGTGAAATCTTTAAGACACACTCTGTTGCTAGTGTTAGGTCAAGTTTATGCTTGAGTAGATCTTTTTTGCGTCCCTCCTTCAGTTTTATGTACTGCTTCGGCAGTACACTTAGAGAAATTACCTAAAATTCCTGAAAATACAGTTAAGAGGGAAGCATGGACTATTTTAAAATCAGTCGTATGGCAGATACAGCATACAGTAGCCAAGTAGCAAATGAACAGCCGTACATAGAAATTTTACGAGAGTAAGGCAGAACACATTCCTTTAAAGTACTAAACCAAGATTAAAAAAATTACATGAAGTCAGACTACTGCAGTTTTCCAGAACCATTCATGATGTGCAAGTTCTCTAGAAATGCAAAGAGAGCAAGGAGAGCAATAGCCTGCTATCTCCTTGGTGGCAATACCGATCTATAGTATGGTGACGCACACAAAACTTACCATTTCTGCCTGTTGTGTGATGTTGGTATACAGTGCACCTTACTGCATTTCTTAATTAAAAAAAATAAATATTGCAGTAAGCAAAATGTAAACTGACAGGAGTATTAACGGCTAATTTTAAGTGCCGTCTATGAGAATAATCCTTGGTGATCCAGAAAAGGTCTATTTTAACTCCATCTTTTGTCAAAGCCAAGGATGACCATCTGTGCTCCACATATTGCTGCTTCAGGTTCTTAAGGACCAGCCTTGCTCTTCACTTAAATCCCAGCATCTCCTATCATCAGTGAGACAGATGCAGTAGAAGAGTTCAGCATGTGGCCGTCATTTGATTTGACCATATGACACATTAGGAAACCAAGCAGCAAGGTGGATCCTCTGTACCAAGAAAAGTTTTTGCATATTATGCTTTAAAGCTAGCATGTGAAATGGAAGATTTACCAAATATGTTTAAGTGACACTCAAGTATTGATCAACCAATATAAAAGTAAAGCAGATCAGTTAATGAAACTGAATGAAAGCAGCCGCTCTGTACACTGCCTTAGTTCAAGGAAAAGCCTTTGCTCTAACTTTTTTCTAGCTCGAATGGAATGTCTTCCCGTTTACTTGTACCTGCCTTACTGGTTTCCCTTCCCACACCTTTATGTGAGAAATCTCTGTAATTCGTTATCCCAGTCCATGATTCTAGTGGCGGTGTATCAGACCTTCCAGAAACCGATCTTCCTCTCGGAATTTATATAGATACAGCTACGCCTGTCTCCAGTCAACAGCATCCAGCCTTCAAGTAGCCTTGGAAAGGGAAGAAAATCTGACACGCTGTTGGCTCTGTTGACAAAAAACGAATGTATTAATTCATTTTTAATAAAAATATACCCGACAGCAGCACTTGCTCATACCTCTGTCAGGCTTTGTAGATGAACAAAAATTACTTGCAATAAACCAGGTAAAATTTGCATTAGAACTGCTCATCTTCAAGTGCATATAAAAATATTCAGGGATCCTTTAATGAAGTAGAAAACTACACTATTGAAAAAAAATTACATTGACGTCATAGTTTCCACACTGCCATCACTGAAAGAGGACAAAGACTGAAAAGAAAAAGAGTAAGTTCATAAACATTGTTAGTTCTGTAAGAAGAATCACTAAGCAGTATGTTTAGCATTAATAGCTGGAGGGTAGGTTATGTGAGAGACAGCTGATTTAGTTAACTTTCCCTTATTTCCTTCTGCCATGGAAAAGGAGTCAGGCGCAGAGGTGCAGGGAATTTTCCACGGATACGCAGAAAATCATTGTCTAATCAGGAGTGTTAAAAGCTTTCCTGCCTCCCAGTTCTGTCTGCTCCTGAGGAAAGGCTGTAGCTCCCCAAGCCTAGACTCTTGCAAACGGCGCATGACACACACATTAGAGGAGAAGCTATGATTTGTTCATAAACAATTTATTTTATTTCAAATATGTGCCCTTGTTGATTCAACAATGTCTGGAGAATCGTGTCCTCCACCAACCAAAGACAGAACTGATTTGGAAATCTTCCACCTGACTTATTTGCTGATGATACCTTGACACCGCCTCCCTCCTCCTCCTTGGCAGCTGAAAGTGCGGCTCAGAGTGAGCATAAACTTGCACCTTATTCCGAAATGGCTAGAAATACAGTGAACAAAGAATTAGTAAATCAACCACTCAGGGAGGCAGAGGGCTATGAATATATAGACAATGTAAAACATCTTATTGGGATTTTTACCAATTTTTTTTTCTGCAAGTAAGATTAAAAAACACTTTGACTTTAGTATCCTGCTGTTCCCTCCTCCTCATTTCCTCCTCATCCCCCAACAGAAATAAACAATTCCAGAAATGCTTGATGATCCTAATGTCTTTTTATAAACATTTAAAATCCTGTCCCTCTCCTTCCAAAAAAGCAGGTAATGTGGTATGGAGTGAAGAAGACTGGACAAAGCATGAGTTTCACATGGATGAATTGCTGATTATCTCTTCTTACTATTTGGTACGGGCATGTGCTTTGCACTTCCATTGACTTAGATTGTAAGACATGAAGCCAGTTATTTTGGATGCTGATGCCAATCTGAGCATTAAGGAAAAACTAACAGTGCCTGGGTCCTGGTACAGGTGGTCATGGATTCATGGAAGTTTCTCTGTTTAATATTTACACGGATGTTTTAAAATTATGGTCTGTGAAATATGTTTTCCAAAGATGCTCCTATATTTGAGAAAAAAAAAATAAAAGAACCCTTGATCCAAATCCCATCTCTTTTAAAAAGTCTTGTTAAAAATTTTGATTCATCAATTTATCTTAGCACACTTAAAAGCAGAATAGAGAATAATGACATTTTTAAAAAAAGAGAAAGATGCTGATCTCTAAGGAGACCGTCGCTCTTTTTTCATAAGTAAATGACACTGAATGGTGCGGATTCGATTCTTTGCTGGGGCAAACTCCGGCTGAAGTTTTAGTGTTGACTCATACCATTTCATTGCCTTTTCAAACTCCTCCTGTAAAGAATGAAAGATTGCAAAGAGTCAGATTCTAAAAACACTAAACACATTTTTTATGCCTTTCCTGTCCTAAGTAGTTGAGTAGTATGGTATGCACAAAAGTAACTAAACCAGTCCTTGTGCTTTAGGATTTTTTTCCCCTCTCCCCCAAATAACTCTGATATTTTCTTGGGCTAATGGCCCAATTCTGCATAATCCATGGAAGGGAGTCAAATCACTGCTGAGCGTTATTGACCAATGTTCTCACCCTTTCCTGCTAATAGTAGACCTCAGTCAGAATTTACATAGATCAAAGCTTTAAAATCTTGGACAACGCAAAACCATCAAATTTGCTGAAAAGCTAACATTTTTAGAAATGACTTTAAATTATTTTTAAAAGATGACTTGAAATAAAGAAAGTAAAAGCAAAACAAAACAACCCCAAAACTTAAAAGACCATACAGTAGGTTAAACAGTTTCAGTTGATAAGCTGGACTCCAGAATGGTAGGAAGAAGCATTCATGCTGAAGTAACACCTATTTTTATATAGCTGAAATCTAATTACCTATGCCACCCTGCTTTTTTATTAACTAGGAAAGTAGGCCAACATCCAGTAGTGTATTAGAAGAAAAACAAGAGGGGAAAAGACCCAAACCATTCTGGGTTTTTCAGTCACTTTCACCGCTGTTTTTGTTCTCTTAAGTTCCTTTCCTCAGTAACTTTATTTGTGCAGTAGAGATAATATTAATTTCTAGACACATTATAAACACTAACTAGATCAATGTGAGTTGTAAAGTCTTGACTTTTTTAAAAAAGTGTATTTTAATAGTTTCAGCAGAAATTAGAGACAAATCCCATATTAGTGTGTAGGAGCACTGAGAAACAGCAATGAAAACAAGAACCAGATTTTTCCATTTTTAGATGTAATCATTTACATTTGCTGTGATATGATATTATTTTGATGTTCCTTTAGATTCCCACATCAATAGTTTCTATAGTATCCATCCAAAGTTCTCAGTCCTTAACACAGCCAACTGTTTCCCTTTTGTAAGGCAACTAACTTACTGAAAAGTTCTGCCAATAAAGGAATGTTAGCCTCTATAATGCTATACTATTAATTAGTATGACATCTTCTCTTTTCTGTGGTGTCCTGCAACAGGACAAGAGGTAACAGGCACAAACTTGAGCATAGGAAGTTCCATCTCAACATGAGGAGGAACTTCTTTACCCTGAGGGTGGCAGAGCACTGGAACAGGCTGCCCAGAGAGGTGGTGGAGTCTCCAACTCTGGAGACATTCAAAACCCGCCTGGACGCGTTCCTGTCCAGCCTGCTCTGGGTGACCCTGCTCTGGCAGGCGGGTTGGACTAGATGATCTCCAGAGGTCCCTTCCAACCCCTGCCATTCTGTGATTCTGTGTGATTCTACAACCTGTTGGTCAGACTCAGCTCTCAAATACAGTAGGGTTAAATATGACGTAAGGAAACTAAATTGTCTTTATGTTAGTATAATTTGATCCAGAAGATGAATTTTGTCCTGTTGCTAGTCACTTCTTATAACGAATATGGGGCTTCATTGACAAATCTCTCAGATCCAGGGAGAATGAAGTTATCCTTACGCACTGTGCTAACTTTAAAAAGACATTGGCAACTCAAGCATCAAACTTCTCCTTCATTTCTTTTGAACAACTGTCAGCAGTAGTACCTTAATAAAACAAAGTCACGCCTTTCTTCAGTTTGTTTCCATTGTGTGTTTGACAGCACTATGCATTTCAACTCTTCTCAACCCTGATAGTCGTAATACATGATTACCTGCTCAACTTGCCCTGTGATCCCCTCAACCACTGGAGCAAAACATTAAAGACAAATCTATGACAAGTGATGAAAACTCGCAGGGATACATAATAACGTGTAATTGAAAATACTTGTGACACAGACATATATATATCTATATATACGTATATCAACTATGTCTCAGTTTAATGGTGCCTCTTTTACACTTCAAATATGCTGGCCCTGTTAAAGATCAGGATGAAACACACGAGAACCAATCCAGCATTAATAAGATAAAAGGAACGAACATTTTGTGTTCAGAGTAAGCACTAAAAGCTAAATTGCAGATTAGAATATATAGACAGTATGAAGAAATTTGAGTTTAATCTGTAAATTATTTGGGGTGTTGATAATCTGGATGCTGAAATTAAACTTCCCTTGTGTTTGTTCACCACAACTGTGAACAGAGTTTTATTTATTACGCTAAGCTCAACTCTTCAGGATAGAGACCCAATTTATCATTAATTTTCCAATATTATAAAAATATCCTGTGTTTAGACGGGCAGCCAACCCAAATTACCAATCATTTGCTACTGTTTTAGCAAAGCTTTACAGAGAGCATTCTGAAGCCTGCTTATAAAAACGTTGGCCTTCAAGTACTAAATGAGTAATAAGAGTAAAATGAGTAATAAGAGTTTTGGCATTCAAAAAAAATATTCTTTCTTGTTTATCCTACCCCAATTTCTTGAATGCTGCTCCTTTCAAAATTATTTGTGAGAATAATATATATATACACACACACAGATTTTTTTTTTATATATATATATATATATATATGTATATATATAGTATACCAAAGGCAGACATAACTGGGTGACAGCACACTCACCATTGCTACATAGACATTTGCCAGTGTGAAATGATTAACCACAAAGTGTGGCGCTATTTCCACTGCCATGGTAGCCACAATGATGGCATCATTCCAGAGTTTTGCGTTGTGGAAGATGTTTGCTAGGCTTATTAGTGGTACATCCTGGAAGAGAAGAGGAAGTGATAAACAGTGAGGTTCTTTCCATTGAAACTGTCTCAGAATTAGGAAGACAAACAGACGACTCCACCACCTGGCCACTCTCACTTGCTTACTACCCACCTTATTATCTGGTGACTTTGAAAGTGATTAGCCAGACCTATTTTACTATAAAAGGGCATTTGGACCCGAGTTAAAAACAAAAAACCCCACATACACACATCTGCTCACAAGAGTGACAAACACTACTGTTGCATAGACAAACAACTCAAAAATTAACTCACTTAAGCGTCCTAGAATGTACAGTTATTTTTCAGATGCTGTTACACTAGTTTTCTCCCAAAAGATAAGATGCATTCTCAGAGACTGAAGAGAATCTGTTTTGTTTGAGCATCCTCCTTCAGCTTTTGCATAAAACGGGAAGAAATATGAACAAAAGGGGACTGCAAGGAAGTGAAAAAAGGGTCTAACCATTAGTGCAACTGATGCACTGTTTTTATCCTGCCTTTGCCAAAGAATTCCTATATGACACTATAAAATTTTCTCAGCTGGCCACCGATGACATGTTTTTATTTTGTGGATTTCCAGACTGTGACCTTGTCTGACTGACAAAACTGTTGAGCCCTGACAGCCATAACAGACTCTCTGGGAGCTGGGCTTCACACCTTCAAAGGACAAAATACTGCTTAGTAACAAGTCTTAGGTGCCCTCAACAGGACAATAAAAAATTCTGGATGTATTTGATCCCTGCCTCCTTGACCTCCACAAGGCAAGGAGTACCTTTGGTGGATAAGTCATTCATGTTTGCAAAGCAGATATGGAAGTCAGAATCACAAAAGAAGCCCCCAGGAAAATTAATTACCTCTGATTTACAAGAGACAACGCAAGAGAAAGTACACAGAGTGCATAAAACCAAAGAGGAGGATAAAACAAAACACTAAATAGCTGTTAATTCAGTGTTAACGCTCACTGAGTTCAAGTCGAAGCTTACAAACAAGACCCACAGTTTTCTCTGGAGGCAGCTTCAGAATGGAGGACAAAAACAAGGCACAAATTCAGAGAGTCAGCCAGTTCCAAATAACATTTTATCACATTTCCAGAAAACAGCACTACTACACCATAATCTTGCCAAATTGTAGCTTCCAATCCATACTCTGACCCTTAAAAGTCACACAGCTAAAGGCTCCATTTCTGAGGAACCATTCCCAGTTACATGGAAAGACAGGAAAATAAGCAAGAGCTTGTTGCGTTAGATCTTGGTTCCAACCTTGTTTTAAAAGGACAAGTGCAAAAAGACAGAATTATAGGGGACATGGATACATAGATACATGAGGCATTTCTACTGTTAATGGCTAGATCCTTCTAATAATATCCTCCGAGTGTAAACTACTATGTCTCTCGATTTTCAGAGAAGAATTTAAGACCAAGATTCAAAAAGGAGCATACATTTTGCAGTGCTGCACAATACGTTGCTCAGGACCCAAAGTGAAATCTGCAACGTTGAGTGAGGAGCCTATATCACATTTACCAGTCTGCAAGGGGGATCTTGGTGTATAAGAATAGACATTATAAAGCTCAGCATACCATGTGGCAAGGTGAAGGGTACAAGACACTTCAGTCTGAACTGAAACACTAACTGAAGATTTTGTCTAAAGCACTGCCTTTTTTGGAGTAAAGCACAGAACTGCTGCACAAAGTCAGGCACTAGTGCCCAGCTGAGATTGACAGACCAAACACGTAAGATCTAAGCATTCATGTTGTTCCTTTACATATTGCCTCCTCCCCTCTTTAAAAGCACAACCAGAAAATATATTCCCCACGTCTTAGGTTAGAAGACTGTCCAGACAAAGGCTGATGAAGATTCAAAGTCGTACATAACAGGAAGAAGTTCAAGCCCACATTGCCCAGAAAGGTATCAAACCCACTGAACTGCAGGAAATGCCACTGAACCCCTTTTGCAGCTGTCTTTTAAAATTATTTTTCTTTTTAAAAAAAGAGAGACAGTCCACACTAAACGCGTGGTGAAAGTCTTGAGGTCTCACCAAAACTAGCTAATATCTAGTACATTATAGACACTTGATACACACAGTGTTGGCCTTAACTATAGTCTGTGAAAGCTCTATTGTGACAAGCAAAACATTGTTTCATCTGAGTAGTGGGCACATGTGTACATACCTTCATGTGATGGGGTGCATAGTGCAATGCTTGCCGTAAGCAATCAATTGCCTTCTTTCCTTGGCCTTTCACCCTCCAGTAAAGAGCTGCCATGCTAGAGAGGACCCATGAAGTCTGATTCTGGCAAAAGAAGAACACAAAACCCAGTCATGTAAACACCTGTAGTGAACAGTCTTCCTGTCTTTCACTCTTCCAATTTATTTGATATATTGAGGTAGAGGGTGTTACAGTTAAAAATTGCATTAAACTATTCCAAAGCAGCAAAAAGTTTCTTATCTAACAGCATATATGCAACAGCAAGGTAAGTGAGACTGCCAAATGAAACACAAATTCCAAAGGCAACATCATTTTCTTAAGAAAGGAATAGCAGCTAAGTAGCTTTAAAAAGCAACAACAGTTTCAGCAGCCACAAGAGCTTCTAGCCAGGTGTCTGATGCTGAGCATCTAGATGTGTATACACATTACCCACCATAAAGCAAAAAATTTAGCTAAGTTAGTTGATTGGACTCGTAGGCTCTCTGTAGTCACTGGAAAGAGAAAGGATGCTCTGGGATGCAGCTCAGAGTAGAAGCCTGATAAGCCTAGCTGATTAATTTTGGTGCCTCTAGCTGGCTGACTCCCACATCACGTGTTAGAAAGGAAAATACTATGTGCTTGAATTCTGTGGACTCAGATACAGTAAATGAATGTTTATGCTCACATATGCAATTACATAAGTAGCCATCTTGATTTGTTTGATTAGCTCTTGTGAATACTGAATGAGCCTGGAGACAGAAGAACTGCATTTTATTTTCAACACAGCTAGCCTTACTGAGAATTCTGCTTCTGGTCTCAGCACTAAATTTGCAGCTTATTTGGATAAAGCTTGCTGTCTGCAGGGGTAACTGTAGCATGTAGGAGAACAAGTTAGTATACATCCAAAGTGAGAAGAAACCAAGTCTTGTAACAGGAGCACAAGAGTAACATCTTTACTTTCTGGGAGTGACAAGCTATACTGGTTTTAGTTTCAAAGTATATTAAGTTCCTCAGATGGCTTTTGGTACAATAGGCTAGGGGCACCCTCTTTTTTATAGTGGTTTGGGATATCCTCCCCACTAGCTGTAAACATATAACAACAATGCCTGCATCCTTACGCACCTTGTAGATCCCGGGAAAACTATGTCCCCAATCATCCCCTCCTAAGGGCCTCAGCTGAGGTCCTAAGCAGCCTTAACCTAGCTAGGACACTTGGCTTTCTCTGGGGAGAACGGGAAGCATCTTTCTCTGGGGAGAACGGGAAGCGTGGCCTTGCACATGGTGCCATACCTCTGCCTGAACCCATCGGACTCTTTAGCCGAACACTGCATAAGGTAAAAGGAAGCAGGCAGGGAAGAGAGGAAGCCCCTGCCTGTCGGCTGTCTGACTGCTGCATGCCAGGAGCGTAACCGGAGAGCTTGAGCCATGGCTTAACTCAACTTTCCATAAGCTCCAAGACAATGTAGCACAAAAAGAAAGCAGAGGGTCGAGAACCATTGAAATAATTTAATATATATCAACAACCAGTAGTACTGCTCACTACAGGGCTGGAAACGCTGGGAAATTTGACAAGCTTAAGTTTTAGTAAAGAGATATGCAAGACACTTGACAGCATAAGCACGAGATATAGCTCAACAAAATACCTGTGAGGGCATTACAGATGCTGAATAGACACAAATCCCTAGTCCACTTACTAATACATTCCTTGACTGGGATTTCAGACAAACTGTTCGAGACCGGATTGACCACTACATCAGTCACGAGCGGTAAGCCCAGACTTCTCATTTTCCTCATTTGCACATACCTTTTCCAAAGCTTTGGCTATTCGAGTACCAACTTGTTCTAACGACTGTGGTGAGTACTGGTCTTTGCCAAGATTCTGTAGCACCTGCGGAAGAGGAAGAACAAGTGCTTAGATACTGGAACCTTGTAAGAGATGTTCCTCACTTGTTGGTTGCTTTTGTCGCCAGCCTTTTACAAATGCTGTAACCTATTCCAACCTAAACATCACTGCCTATCTTTATCATGACACAGTGCTGTAACTCCATGGCACTGAATACTAAGAATGCTAGAAGTTAATGTATGCTCAGTTGGACTTCTCTTTCACTAATTCATCCATCAAGAGCTATAAATACACACACACTAACGGTGTTTTAGGATTTCCCTCAAGCCAGATCGTAGATGGCCAGGAAAACATTCTGGTAAAATACTGCTTTCAGCCTGCATTGTTCGTACAGTTTTATACTGGCATTCACTCACTGAAGGTCACTTCTGGAGAGAGGCGCTGAGCTAAATGCACCTTGAATCTGGCCATTTTTGTGTGACAGCCTTCAACTCTGGCATACCTCTTTCAGTTGACTTTCTCCAGTGTAATGCAAGCTGGCCCGGCTAGAGACACCTTGCAGATGGTCCAAAGTATGCATACTGGCTGGTAGATTTGAGTTACAAAGGGGCTCCATGGCTGGTTCTTGCAGCTGCGTGGCAAAATCAATGTGTTCTGTAATGCTACAAAGGTCATAAAACAAGTTGAATCAGTCAGGAGAAGAAAACAGAAGAGTCATTACAAAGTTCTCAAGTGAGTGTAAACTGCCCAGGACCTGGCAGAATCTCATCTGAGTAGCTCAAGAAGCAAAAGAAACCAGATCTTCCACCTGTACTTGCACTTTTCTTTGCAAGTCTACAGATGAAATACCACATAATGTTTTCAAACTTCTTTGAAATCCTGGCAGTTCTTTCTTACTTTCAAGAATACTAAAGTCTTCAGTTTATGCACACTGAGGGCTACGTAACTGTCTTGCTTTGTGTAACTTATTTAAGGTTCATATAACAAGATACTTACTCAATGTTTTTAGCGGAAACAGCAAGCCATGTGCTGGCTACAGTTGTAAGCTCTACCCTACGGAGTTTCAGGCATTCATCAGGACTTGGCCAGCCAAGGCTACGATAGTCACGCCTTTTCCCTTGAGAAAGGAGAAAAAAAATATAGAAGAAACTGTCTGGAAGCAGAAAGACATTCTACTTCAGTACAATGATTTAGAAAATACCTTACACCAGCAGCTACATTCCCTATGTTGCAGCAGTCACGGTCCTGCAGCCATATTTCTTTAAGAACATTCCTGACCCTAAATGGACTGAATGGAACTTGTGGGATCCAAAGACAGAACTGGATCCTACGCAGGACAGATTAGGAGGTGGAGTTTTAAAACCTGTTCCATTACACTTTTTCAAAAGCTACATATTAAGAACAATCACCACTCTTGTTTACAGGTAATGTCTCTACTTAAATGTCCTTAAAGAAAGTTCATAAGTGACTCATCATTTATGTTCCACAGCTACAGTAAAAACTCATAGAAGTTGATTGCTCTATCTTCTGACAATCCAGGGTGAAAAATACTGCTGCTTCTTTTCAATGATTATTGTTTAAGACATACAGTGGCTTTTATCGCATTCGTACACTCTTACACTCAAGAAGAGAACATTTCTGAAACTATTAAGTAATTACACTTCAGCCCTCCCATCTTGCAGAGAAGTTAGCCAAGGCAGGGAAAGGTTAAATAACTTGCTTTATGTTAACAAATAGATCACTGGGAGAAACAAGAACTGATCTTCGTGTTTGAACCAAAGGCTAACTGAAATCTTTCCCTTACATTTGGTGGATACTGCACCAAGTCCTAGGAATCCAGCTTGTGTTAACAAGTTTACACTGTTAACTTGTATTCTGATATGAGAGGAAAACATTTCCTCTCATATCAGGAACATCCGAACTGTTTGGAACATAAGAAAAATTCATTGTAACTGTAAATTTACATAGTGGGAAGCCAAGTTTAACAACGTGCCAGTCTACTGCAACAGCTACATAGGCAGCACTTCAGTATTTATTTTTAGTTACCTGAAATTTTGCCCATTTGGATGTAAATGCTATTTCCCATCCAAGGTATAGTAAGCCGCTTCACCATAGTTTTGCAAAATAACGATGAAGTCTGTAATGTCTTTTGTAAAGTATTCTGATTAAAGGAAAATTAACTTTGAGAAACACTGGGAAACTTCAGAGGGGACTGATCAGTTCTCATCACCACCACTGTGAACTATCTGATTGTGAGTTTTTCTTTGCATGAATGGCAAAAGACAGCGAGAGGTATGGAAATGCTACGGAGCTAGATCAGTAGTCTGAGATGTAGTCAAACACAGGACAGCTACTGCGGTTTCCCTGTTCTACCAGGAACTCCCCAGGTGACCTCCAATATGTTACTTAAACTTTTGATGATTTAATTCTTGCAAAGAGGATGTCAACAGACACTGCTCACAGGAGCGTTAGGAAGGTAACTACTTTACAATAAAGGGATGCTATGTAATAAAGCCACAAAAGTAGCTCAAGGGAAGAGAAGATATATCGAGGAAAGGACAAATGTGCACTCACAAATGATAGTCTGTTTTCATGTAATCCCTCCCCCCTATTTAAATATTTAATTCAATAACTTACATTTGTCAGTTGCCAAAAAAGGAGCTCGTTAAAGATTTAATGCAAAAGCCTTCAAAATTGAAATCACTTTCCAGGTCATCAAATCGTCAAGGACTAAAATGTATTGGAGAATACACCTTTGCTTATAACATTAGATTTTAGCTCCACTGAAATCAAGGTAAGACCAAAGCAATCAGCCTCCATTCTTTTTGGTCTCTTCTTTGGCATCATTAGGTTCCAGCAGCTCTCACGTGCTGCTGGTAGCAATCACGTGCTGATGGTTTCTGCCCACATGAACGCACCAGTGGAACTAGCTTGCACCATATTAGTAGACCACTCTCCCAATTCCTGTTTCTCAGCTAGCAAAAACTCCACCTCTTTCTCCAAACCTCCTCATCTATGTTGGTGCAAAACTCTGCTCTTCTGTAGCTCCAGTATTCTGGAAGACAGTCTCTAAGTTTTCTCTTATAACATTACCAAACCAATTCACAGCAGAACACTTAACAGTTTTAAATTTATTTTGTTTTTATTAGACCAAGCTTTCTGCTTTTTGTTTTTGAGTTGTATGTCTTACGTTTAGTCAGTAATCAAATCAAGCTCTCATCCTGCCTTTGTCCCCAAAGGGGTGTCTCTCATCTAGTAAACTAACTTCTCTGCCCATTCAGTTTTAAAGAAAAAGATCATTAAACGCCCTTCTCTCTTCTACTACCTCTACTCATAACATCTACCTCTTTCATTCTTCACTCTTACCACCTCATCCCCAGAAATTCTGGGAATTAACTGGAAAGCTTTCACTCAGCAGACAAAGTTACACTGCACTTCATGAAGAAGGTGCAGAGAGAAGAGATTTCTAATTTTTCCTTGTACTCATCTAGAAGGCATATTTTACTACGTAGTCTTTGTGACACATATTTATGGTAACAAACCAACGTCATATAAAAGCTGCAAATGACTTGCTTTCTCTAGAAGCAGCAGGTTACCTATTGGTCCAGGAGAAGGTATCTTTGGTCCACTAATCTCCAGGGCAGTTTGGTAAAAGTTTTCATTTTCTCCATTAGTCCCTTCTTCTCCGTTTCTCCCAACT
Source organism: Larus michahellis (assembly GCF_964199755.1). Classification (NCBI taxonomy): domain Eukaryota; kingdom Metazoa; phylum Chordata; class Aves; order Charadriiformes; family Laridae; genus Larus; species Larus michahellis. Next base: position 45,609,916 of record NC_133899.1, on the reverse strand, counting down.
GGCTCCTGGAGATCCAAGCTTTCAGCTTTTGGTTTCTTTAAACGTTTGACCTGAAAAGTGATCTACCAAAAGAACAGTATTGGCCAGGTTAACAGTAAGAAACACTAGGAGTGTTATCAGCTCCAATACACTACCGGTTTTAGCCCAAAGATTCAATTTCAAAGATGTTCCAGATGACATCTTTCTCTTTCTCCCTCCCTCCCCATCTCAACCCATTCTCTAAGCCTGCTCACTTTCACTGCATCACACCATGCAAACAAAGTACACAACTTCAGTCTCCAACATAGGAGAAAACCAATTTAACTGCTGTGGAACTGAAAGGCATTTTTCAGTATATATTTTGTTTGTAACATGATGACAACAGATATTTCATTGTTTCATGCTAACTGGAACTTTTGGTTAGAAACTTTTCTCCTTTGTAACTGTAAGCAAGAAGTTTGAAGGCACCCAGCATCATTCAATACCAAAGCTCTTGCCGCTAATAATCAAGACGTATGATGTCGTTTTTAGTGATGTGGAGGCCTTTCTGTTAGAAGATCGATTGAAACTACTTGTTCATTTCACACAAGCCATGAACCAGCTTTTAGGCCCATAGGGGACGTTCCTCTATATATTCCAGTGTTAAACCCCCTGAACTGTCCTCATCTTTCCCTCCTCCACAATAGTAAGTTGGTACAAGACTTAAGTAAGCTCATCCAAACTTACCCATTCGGCTTCATCGTCATCACCACAGTCCCCAAAACAGGAGCTAGCCAGTCCATCCTGAGATCCCTTCTTTAGGACCCGGATTCCCTGCAAGTCCATACGACGACCTTTTACCTCCAGCGCCCCTTCAAAAGCTTCCTGAGGCCAAGAATTTTCAAACTCATCCACCAAAGCCAGCATCTCTTCAGACATCTGATCATCTTCTAAATCCTCCACTCCTTCTGAACCATTGCTTTCTGCAGTGACTGTGTCTGAGAGGGAATACCACAAAAACTTCAAATATTCTCTTCCTAGTGCTTCCACAAATTGTATAAGAAGGATCTTTTTTCTGTGATCTGGCTTTTCCAACTTGCACAAACCAAACATCACTCACTACTCACTGCATGCTGCAAAAGGAGAAGGGGACTGGAGAATGAAGACTTCTCCACTGCAAATAAGCATCAACTGTTGCTTCAAAAATCAACAATTCTAGACCACTTTCATAATTTTCCTTTCCAAACCAGAATTCTGCCTGTTTGAGGGAGTAAATAGGTGGTGTCTTTTCTCTATATATGTGCATTAAACACTGAACAAAGCTCTCTGTACCTTAACCATAGACACCGTTTTTCTTCCCTTCTGTCTGGCACAGTTGATACAGAATTCACTGAGGTACAATCAACGTGTTTGTAGACTCTTGCAAGAAACTACATCCTTTACTCTGGAAAATGTCTAAACCTTGATCTAATTTTTTTTTATTGAATGCATTTTGATACTACACTTGGAAAAGACAACAGGGAACTGAATGAAACTGGTTTTAAGGGTTACTTATTACTTTTCAAAGGGGGTGAAAACATAGCTTCTTGGAGGAAGGGAGACAGCTCTTCTGAAGAATCTAGAACCAATTCATTTACCAGAAGTGATTTTGTAAGGTTGACTTACTTTCCAGTCTCAAGAAGGAGGGATCCCTTGCTAAACTCTGAGTAAGAACTTCTGGATCTTCTGTACCTCCCTCAGAGTGTCCTTCTGTCACTGTTGTAACTGACTCATGGTGGTCATCGAAGTATTTCTCCTTGTCATGACTGCCATCTGGATTTTTCTCATGACAGTGGCCTGAAAGAGAGAAATTTAATGATACACCATGTAAAACCACTCCTCCTGGATACAAGCGCAGAAGCCGTAGTGCGGAAGCTACAGTCTCCTAGTTTTCTACATAAGGATTAACAGAATAATTCCACAAGGTATCAAAGACTTCATTCAGTGATTAAAAAGCTGATCTGCCTCTTGACAAGGCAGATCACCTAAAACAGTTACAGGAAAGTATGTTATTAGGGATATACTGTGAACTACTAATGAAAGCAAAATCAGTTCTCTCTTGAGGGAAGGTTGCACTTTATGTAGGAAATTACTGCGTGCTGGTAGCCACTCCAATGAGCATTCCCAAGACATATTTTTAGTGACAATGCACCACACATGAGGGTTGCCTGCTGTATGAACTTCACTTAGGCACCATAATGCTCACCATGCTTACGTGCAAGAGAAAAAGGGCCAAGGCAGACTGATACGGGCTTGCCAGGCTCCGACCTTCTGTGCCAGCAACAGACAGTATGTAGGTAAGACTAGCTCACTAAATAGACAGACAAAAGCCATGAGTATTAATCTGTGACAAAAATCAGAAGTTTATTCAGCTGAAAATCTAACATCTATAATTCTGTGGTCAGGTTACAGGCTCACATTCCACCAAAGGCAAAGATCTAGGAATAACATTGGAAAAATCCAAATGTAACGCCAGTAATGAGCAGGTTAAAAAAAAAAAAAAAGTACAAACTTGCAACACTAGCCTTTAAGCATCCTTCAGCGAGACACTGTTAAGCTTCCAGAGAGTTTATAGGGTAGCCACCTGCAATTTGTAGCAATGTTTTTGATTTCATATACCTTTTAACTACAGACCTCAGATCTTCTAACAGTAATTCCTTGCCAGTGTTCCAGGGCAAGAGGTGTTTAGAGAGCTGCTCCCCTGGCCGACCCCCAGAGCCCCACAAGTAGAGACAGGATTCTCCAGACGCACGAGAGGCTGGGACCTGCCCCACTGCACAGCTATGGGGCCGAGACATCGACCAGGGCACCTGCCTCTCATCACACGGGAAGCCTTTCGCCAACGAGAAAAACAGATCCCATGCACAAAGCTGCTGCTCTCAAACCCCTCCTTCCTTTATTTCAAGTCACTTGTGAGTGAAAATAGCATACATATACAAACGAATTAAGAAGCACATAGCGAATCAAAGTAAGCTTAAATTAAAGATTCTTAAGTATGTTCCCCATTTTACCCTCATGAATGTGAATTGTATCGCTCCATGCATATCAAAAGCATTATTTTTTTCAACTGGCAGCATATAATATGAAGAATGTGAACAAAGTAGATCAGTGACTCCCTTTGTCTACATGCAATGATCCTGTGTTACAAAAGAATATTGTTAAGTCTCACTCTTACCAGGCGCAGCAGGACGAGGGGATGGTTGTAACTCTTGTGTAAGGGTAACCTGTTCCACCACTTCTCAGCAAAGCCAAACTATAGCTTTTTGCTGTACGCTCTCAACTTTTACATCTGTGAACACTCAGGTGGCATCTTTTGAGAAGAAACAGACCAGCACTGTGTGTGTGCTTATGCATATGTTGGCGTGTTACCAAAATCAAACAAATCAAAATGTATTCATAAACTCCCAGTGAAAACTATTTCTTGCCCTACCTTTTCTGCTGTATATAAAGGAAGTCAAACAATGGTATTTTATGAGTAAATACGTAAAACAGAAGCAGTTAACTTCATAAACTCTTCTAACATGTGCCACACAGTTACAGTCTGCCTTTCCTACTCTATCAGTCATTGACACTTTCTTTAATCCCCTCCCCATCTCCCCCATGTCGTCAATAAAAATTGGTCTTCATTAAAAAAAAAAATAATAAAAATCACTTCAATATATGGAGATCCTCTTTAATTTATGAGAAATAGTGTGCACAGAAACCTAAAGCTGAAACTAGTCCCCCTGCCTAACATCAAGCCTGGCTGATTTTGATGCAAGTCAGGTGCTTCTCAGTAATGTGATGACTGCAATTCCCTTTGCTGAAGGTCAACTCATCATTAGGATAAAGGCAAAAAGCAAAGGGTCTGAAAAACAGACATCTGGTTTTAATTGAAATAAAAATGCCAAAAAGAGAAAAAAGCTGGAAATAGCAAGCAGAAGGAAAAAAAAAACAACCACAAAGACACTTAAAATTCTACTTAAAACCAACTCCGCTAATATTAATCTACAAACACTGACAGCTAAAAACAGACTAGATGAGAGTACTGGCTTTCTTGGGATTTGAGAACTGCTATATATAGAAACCTGAGCAGCCTAATTTTTTCAAATTGCTGCTTTCAGTTGTCTGACGTCACAGGAGGAAAAAAATGCCGGTTGAAAAACCAATGGAAGTTCAAGATCTCTGATGAGGGCACCATGAAGCTGGTGGTACTGAAACACTGCAAGTCACAACTTTATAGCTTGTATCAGCCTGAAGACCAACAGGGAAGACCCACCAGGCAGGAGCGTGAGACCAGCAAGGGAACAATGTAGCCCCGAACTCCAGGCACCTGCACTGGCTGCAGAACATCAGCTGTACCACTGCAATACTTACAACACCTTAGCTGCATGAAGGACAACAGTGACCGTCACCCTACAACTGCTCAGCTATGCTAATTAACAGTTCACATATGTTCTGGTTATCTAAATATGCACATGTGAATTTTAGGTGTAAAGTCCTGACGCAGCTACAAAACTTAGAAATCTAAAACTACCTCATAGTACTTGATCAATTCAGCTTCCTCCATCCTGAAAACTTTACTACAGAAGGATCACTTTCTTGCTCATTCATTTTCCTAGAGCAGCTATTGCCACTTTTCCTACTGATTCTGCAGAGCCAAGAAAGCACAGAGGAAAAGCGGATCAGAGTCTGTCCTACCTTGTGCATTATGAAACCTGGTTACTATGTTCCGGGCAGTGAAACAAAAATGCTATAGAGATGACACAAAGTAAGTGTCTGGGGCTTTATTTAAGTGGTGGAAATAATACAAATAAAGAGCCTGATTGTGCCAGGTCAATGTAGAAATTGGGAGGAAAAAAAAGGAGAATAGTTCCTAAATTATAAAGCAATCTATTGGATAGAAAAAGCAAATACAAACTCTAAAGTGCATCATGGAGACCTTGGAGATTAAAAGCATAACACAGTGTTAGATATTAAAGGCCTCTTTCTCGTATTGTTCTAGTCTGTAATTTTTGTGGCCAATGTGAATGCACTTAGACAGCACTAGCACGGCACACGTTTTAAATATAAAACATATCAGCTAGATCATCCCTCCCATCTAATATTAACCACCTGCTTGATTTTCAGGACCCCTCCTGAATGCCCACTGAAGATGTGATACCTACTACAGTTTGTAGGGCTAAAAAAAACCCAAACAAAAAGTGAGACTTAGGTTCTTGTTTAGGAATTGGATAATTCCAAACTTTTAAGTTGAAAACCACTTAGTTTAAGGAAAGAAACACCCAGAGTGTTGACATCTAGCAAGGAAGGAGAAACAGTAGGACGGAGAAGTGATACAGCAACTGACATTGAAGATCTGTCCCACCTATAAGGGGATAACAAATATTTATTCTGAACCATGCTTCATATTGCCACATTTCTCAGAAAAGTCACACTTGGAAGCAATTATGAACTTCCCTCATTACATACAAACTTTTTTAGTACAATGTAGGGGTTTTTTTTGTTTGTTGAAGAGCAAACTTCTGTCAATTTAGGTGACTCCAGACCCTCTGACTGAAAGCCGCTTACCTAAAGAGCAAGGAAACAAATGTGAAAAGTATGGAAAGAGGAAAGAAGAACAGACCATGCCCCCAGTGTATCACATGGAAGTGCTGCACCTTGAAGAAGGTCTCAAAAGTAATCAAACTTTGCCATTAAAGAGGACGCTGATTGTTTTAAAAATCTAAATTAACTGCCACTGTAGCTGTTTGTGCCTTTTGGTATGCCTGGCAGAGAGAACAATGCCTCCATAAATATTTTCACCATCTGATTCCTGTATAGCAACTTAAGATAGATCAACAGCATTGGAAATAAAAAGTAAAATTATCTCCAAGTGTCTTTGGTCAGCACAGAGTTTTTACTGACTGTTTATTCTTTGTTTGATTGTCAGTGTAGAGCTTGCAAAATATGGTATTCCAGAACTCCACCATTTATGTTCCAACAGACTAGGTTTAAAAAAATTTAAATCCCTAACTTCATGGGGTGGGACAAACTCATTTCCTTAAATTATATTTAGAAGCTATGATGGCAGAGCAATGCTTTAAAACTAAAAGTCAAGTAATTTAAAATGTTAGGTACTGATTTTTTTCCTACCACGTGAAATAAGCAGAGCTGGATTATCTCTTGAATGACTACAAGAGTTGAGTGACTATTGCTGTAGTCAGTGACTTGCATTAGGTTATGCAAAATGCAAGCTATCTGGAGATAAGTGTCACTTAAATGATGCGCCCCTTTATGTTAAAACAGTAAAAAAGAGAGAACTGTACTTAATACAGATGTAAGTCAGCCTAATACCTGAGTTGTCAGAGTACAGAACAAACTGAAACCAAGCTGCTACAGGAATTATTAACTCCATACTTATTTTTTGATGCATGCTCAAAACTAGTATTCCTCACAGTGAAATTTAGTAAAGATGGTTGTCCTTTTTTATAGCAGGAATGACGTATCACTGAGCTTAGTGGAAATAGGTTTTAATCCCTGCATGCAGATGAATAGTCTCATCTTCAGACATTTCAGGAGCAGTGCATCAATAAGCAGGCTTCTTTTTACTTTTGCTAGTCACTATTTACACAGATGAAGAGAGACACAAGTCAAAGGGGATCACATATTTCCACTTTACATACGAAAATGTATAACAACTAATGCTGCTCCTAGGTTATGTGAAAACTTTAGGGGTGCTAACAAGTCCCGTTCAGTGCTTCATATCACAGGCAATATAGTCTACCAGAGTTTACAAAAATATTCTGGAATGAACAAACTCACCTATCGGGACCCTTTCATGCATCTAAAACTACTGGGATCTCAGTCCTCAAATTTTGGGCCAAACTAGCACCTGAAGAACCTTTTTGCACCATGGTGACATCACTGCAATATGACATTAACAAGCCAGGGTAGCGTTACAGGGAAGTGCTGTTTGAGAGACCATCCTTCATATAGAACACAAGCTTTGACTTTCATGGCAGTGTTAACACTGATGATTAACACACTGCATATTCAAATTACCTTTAAGTTTCAAGGTGAACATGATCATTTCCTAAAGATCTCGTGAGCTATTAACAGCAACCGTGTTATTCCAGTCACATATGAACACATATTTGATTGCAAAACATTTGTTAATGGAAAAAAATCCATGCCAATTGTTTTGAGATGAGTTCTACACGGAACAGGATGCACAGTAACTAGGGAAGAGACCTATCTTTAGCAGCTATTGCTGCTCTGCTCACCTTAATTATAAATTAACATAGTTCTATTAAGATTTTGCTCTAAAATTCATGCATTCCTTTTCTTACTGTCTTCCTGAAAAAATAAGTATTTACAGTTCAAAATAAGTCCCATGATTGAGCTTTGAAAGCAGAAACTGCAAACCACTTATGACTAAACAGGAGTGTCATTAAAAACATCACAGAAAGGTCACGAGCCATAATTGCTGAACTACAAGATAGACTGCGCTCCAGAAGCAAAGAAAATTTGGTGCTTTCCACACATAGAAGCACGTAAAAAAAGCCCACAAAACAAACCCAAACAAAAAAAACCCCCAGAGTTCTCAGTTTATTTTTAGTGAAAGACAATCAACAAAGTGACAAATGGAGCAGGGAAGTAAAGGGAGAAGAAAAGTAGTAGTTCTTAATTACAATTGCCTGACTATGCAATACTGACCTGTGAATGTTTGATAGGTCTGTATTTAACTGAAGAGAAACACACAAGTCCTACTACACATTCACTGTGCGCTATAGGACCAGGAAAGATATAAAGCAGACAGGCAATCTATGTCTGCAGAAGCATTAAATTGTTCGAAGCTTTGTTGCAGACTCAAAAACAGCCCACCCAGTGGTCAGTCGTGCTCTTTCTGAACCTGACAGTATCATGCTTCCTTCAACAAGGCATGACCACGCTCCACACCAGTAACACAAGCGTACCACCAGTACCTTTTACAGCTGTAACATACTGGTTAAATCACTAAAACCAATGTATCTACTACTGACTTATCATTATAGCTGCTCTTCTGGAATAACAAAGGGCAGATTGTAGTAAGTTCCCTCTCTGGTCATAGAATTGTCTAGGTTGGAAAGGTTCTTTAAGATCATCGAGTCCAACCATCAACGTAACACTGACAAACCCACCACTAAACCATGCCGCTTAGAACCACGTCTACCCGTCTTTTAAATACCTCCAGGGATGGTGACTCAAACACTTCCCCAGGCAGCCTGTTCCAATGCTTGATAACCCTTTAGGGGAAGGAGTTTATCCTACCTGGGCAGCCTGTTCCAATGCTTAATAACCCTTTCAGTGTAAAAATTTTTCCTAATATCCAGTCTAAACCTCCCCTGGCACAATTTGAGGCCGTTTCCTCTGGTCCTACTGCTTGTTACTTGGGAGAAGAGACAAACCCCCACCTCTCTACAACCTCCTTTCAGGTAGCTGTAGAGAGCAATAAGGTCTGCCCTCAGCCTCCTTTTCTCCAGGTTAAACAACCCCATCTCCCTCAGCTGCTCCTCATAAGACTTGTCCTCCAGACCCCTCATCAGCTTCATTGCCCTCCTCTGGACCCACTCCAGCACCTCAATGTCTTTCTTGTAGTGAGGGGCCCAAAACTGGACACAGTACTTGAGGTGGGGCCCCACCAGTGCTGAGTACAGGGGGGACAATCACTTCCCTGGTCCTGCTGGCCACACTATTCCTGATACAGGCCAGGATGCTGTTGGCCTTCTTGGCCACCTGGGCACACTGCCAGTCAAGTATTTCAAGTTAAGTATCAGTGTGGGTACTGGCAGGGAATGGTGAGTGTAGTGTCCAAAATTTAGACTAAGCTTTTGGTGTATTTACTGCCCACAGAGAAACACTGCTCATTTTTAGCTTTTCCCTTTACCATAAACACTCCTTTGCAAAACTGGAAGTTACAGGACAAAAATAAACATTTTCAAAGGACAGTACATACTGCTAACTGAAAAATAAATGCTAAGTATAGAGAACAAATTAGGAAAAGCAATATGAAGTACTTTAAAAGTTGATTTTCATGAATTCCTACCTCTTCTCTAAATTCCCCCCTTAGATAAGGGGTCAGTGGCCCTTCAAAGATGATGACAGGCATGCTCAAAATCAAGTAGTGAGAAAAGTGCACTACATAACAAGCACTGGTTTGATGCATAGCAAACATCAGGATGATTTATGTGGCCAAAATTTAGACTCAAGCACATAAAATGAAGCATACAAAAGTTCTTTTTTTTTTTTATTTATTCCAACAACAGGTTTTCAATTGAGAGGATTATACAGTAAAAAAAACCTGTTCTCACTCGTAGGGAAATAGTTTTTAAATATGATTGGTAGCCAAAAGATGCCTCTAAATTGGCTTAGCTACAGATTTAAAGATTATCTACTTGTCTTATTACAGAAGTTCTGATTAAACCTTTCAAAACATAAACAATTGCCAACAATACATAACCAGATTTCTTGTTCATACTAAGTGAGAAAAATACCTCACCGTTGCGTAACAGACCAGTCCCTGATGAAGACACACAAATTCTCCTTATGAAATACAAAGAAGTGATAAATAAAACACAGAAAAAAATTAATTAAAAAAACCTCACCTACATTAGATCACAGTATGATGTATGCTATGAATATCGAATGACTAACAGTTAGTTCCCTGCACACAACGCACTTCTGAAATCTGTTTCTGATTAAGCCAGGGAAATTCTTAGTGTACGGATCACTAGCATAAGCAAAGGCAACACTGGCCTGCATCTGTTTTGCTCTCTTTCTAATCTTTCCTCCATCATAAGCTACATACCTCTTATTATGCTAAACAGTAAATATTTTTTTAGATCCTGTTAGATCCTACAGCACCTATGAACTCAAGTTTAAAAGGGACTTAAGTACAAGAGCAACCCACTCAGGACAAGTGGCATCATGTAGTTGAACTCCACAACAGTTAACTAACCCCATTATGAGTTATTGTAGCTTTCCACTTCTCTCAACATACTGGGATGACATTATAAAGCCAAGTAATGGCCTTATGTGTCTGTCTTTTGACTATCACTCTGTCTGTAAGGTTTGCACCATATGCTGGAATTTGAACAGTATTCCACAGGGACCCGATTTCACATTTTTTATTTTAAGAAAATATTTTTCATAAGCTGTATTATGTTTATCTGTGTATCTCTTCACTAGGTTGTACTCCTCAACAAGAGCAGATTAATGGACTTGATCCATGACAATTTACAGATTTGCTTGGGATAGATATCCACGCAATCTTCCTCCTAACTGGGGATTAAAGCAGACACACTCAAACAATGTGTTAACTTGTCAGGTAGGTTTCCCCCTTATTAATCTAAGATTAGCAACCGACCTTAAAAGGAAAAAACAAATCAATAAAGTAGACAGATGAGGGGTAGTTAAGCGGCTGGCACTCCATGGCTCAGCATGCAGCACTCATTTTAATCCGAGCACATGGCATTGCATGCTGCTTTGAGACAATCCCAACATGACTCATTACAGGCTGAGGCTACACATCACCACTTTACAAGTTCTCAGATTTAAGCCAAGTGAATGCAGCCTTCGAGGTCTTGGCAATTTGTTAATGACACTAAACTATGTGTTGTCAGTTCTCCCATACATGGGGACCATATGGTCTTTCTCTTCCAAACATGCTTTAACCAACTCACTAGTTCAGTCTGTACAGCTTTACTATGAAGTTGTTTGTGAAACTACATCTTCCTGGAGATGTAGCTGGGGAATTACTATTCCTCCTAAAAAGGCTGTTCAACATATGCATTTGTTGGACCTTTTTAAAAAGGTCCAGCTCCAGGTAGTGCACACTATTCAGGTTCAATAAGAATTTTTAGCAGCTACTTGCAAGAAACCACCACTGGCAAAAGCAGCTTCCTAAAAAGAGAAGGCAACACAGACAGTAGCAAATAGCAAATGTCTCGTGTTGTCTAAGTTCCTATCACAAAAAACCCACCAAAAACATTGTAGAGAAATGTTATACATCTGATAACGGAAGCTATCAGTTTTGAAATATTTAGTTGGAAAGAAAACCTTTTCCCTTCCACTCTAACCCCTGATGATCCCCCTTCTACTACAGGAACACGTAGTTATGCTGAAGTAACTGAAGGATCCAGATAACTTATCGTGAAGAACCATTTGCATTATAAAGGCAGATAAAAATGGGAAATGTCATATTATATTTAGTTTAGTACTGTATTGCTTTTCCTTCATAAATTAATAGTTTTGCATCAGTAAACTCTCACCGAACTCTCCTACAATTCTAAGTTCTGTTCCACTGTGCTATCCCCATTTCCTCAGTTACTCCTGCAGCTGAGGCCATGACTTTCTTCTCCCTCCTCTGCTAGCCCGTGACCTTCAGATCATGGGAAAAGACAGAATGAATACAGAACACTAAATATTGCAGGCATACCGTTCTTAGCAGTGCATGATGCAAAGTGAGACTCATGACTGTTGGGAGAAGTTGTTAGGTACACTGCTATGCGGTAAGTAAGCAGAGTAAGTACATAAGCTAGCAAGACAGACTTTGCATGAGGTGAAGAAATCACCTAACATCGGCATAAAAAGAAGCTGCAGACCAAATTCACCTATTAGCACATTTAACAAACGCAAAAAAAAAGAGTGATATTCAAGCAATAGAGATATACTTAAAGACAGCACGCTTTGTTTGCTGGTTTCAGAAACCCTAAAGATGCGTAACAGCTTTCCAGCAAGCAGTAGCTTGGAAGCAATGTGCATGAGCAGTGGGTATACAGCCTTTGAATACTGGCGTAGCTAAAAATGCCATGTTTAACATAGCACCACATTCATTGATTTTTAAATTTAAGAATCTCAATCGAGACACCCCTGCATAGTTTTGAGAATAAAAATACATGGAGCTTGGAAAGGAAAGACAGGTTTCAAAGTGAGCTTGGCATGGTCCTTCACCTTCAGCTACTCAAGAGACACTAGACAAGGACTTTTCAGGGAAAGATCTGATTTATACAGCAGACACTAAGTCAAATAGTAAAAGGTATCAAAAAGCCTGCATCTGGTCAACTATCTTCCAGATCACAGTACTAAAATTCTAGGAAAGCCGTGATTACTGCAGCAAAGGTAGGAACTGTTTTGCTCCTCGCTGGGCTGGTGCTGCAGAAACTGTATCACAAAACTGAAAGAATAACTGGGTCATGTTACTCCCACAGAGCACATTCTCATATAAGGTTTCTCCAGGATCTTACAGTCAGAGGCATGTCTGACATTTCCTGACATCCCCACCCTCTAGGGATATCTGCATCCAACAGGATGAAAAGCAGTCCTCATTCTCCGTATCTCCCACCTGCCTCCATTCAGTAAGATGTTTTCATTCTACACAAGTACAATTTAACCTCCTCTTACTCCTAAGACCCCAGATATGGTGGCCTAGATTCCATTTGTGGAGCAGCAACAGTTCTTTCAGACGGACTGACACTGTGTGGTATCCCTTGACAGAGAGGCTTGTGGGAGAAAGAATCCAGCTTGATTTTCAGATTGCCAGTGGAACTTGCAGGGTGAACAGTAGGCACACATGAGCATGTAGGGGGTAGAAATAAGCAACTGAGTACTTCACTTCAAATGATAACATTGATTTTAAGTACTGATACTGTTTAAGACAGAACCCACTTTCCCTATGCTACTACTAAATGACAATGCAAACATTTGCCACGATGTGTTTCTGATTGCTCTGACAGGTTGCTCACATGCTTCATAGAATTCTGCTTGTTTAAACAACCCTACTGGTGTCAACTATTCTGATTATACAGATGAACTTTCCCATAAGACAATGGAGAGAGTGTAAAAGTGACAGATAAATGAATGGTCACAGATCCCATCCCTTTCATTAATATAATCAGATAAATAAGAGTCCTAACATACCAAAGTACTAACATTTGTGGAGTCTAAACAAGGCTCGGGAGCACTCAAGAATTCTGCCTTCACATGATATGCAAGTCAAAGAAAGAAAAAGCTGAATTTTAAACATACAGTAGTGTTCAGTTCAGAATCCCATACAACTGGTATAGATTCTGGCCTTTTGCTTCAACTAAAACAAGATTAAATTCTGAGCTAAGCTTAACACCCTTTGCCCCAAGAGTAAACATCCCCTCTTTCCACCTATTAATACTGTAAGTGATGAGCGTTCCTCAGAGGAAAGAGACACAGCAGCTTGAGAAGGAGGAAACTAAAATGCTAGGATGATAAAAATGTCTAAAAGGACCTCATGCTATAGCAAATAGAAACAAAATTTAGCAACCCCTTGCTGAGACTATCAGGTCAGTCATAACTTGTAGGGGATCACCGAGTAAGTGAAAGGTGCATTTAAAAATGCCAATTATTTCACATTTTATGTTTTAACACACTATTGTAAAGAACATGTAATGATGCTTTTGCTTAGTGTTTGTGTATCTGAAATCACTATAGGGAATTCAAAGTCACTGCAGCTGTTAATAGTCAGAGGCTTAAACTGTGATGTTGATTTAAGCAAGTTATTTAATCTGTCCATAAGCTCACTATCAGTTTCAAGCAGAGATTCTCCTTTCCGGTCAACCTCCCCTCTTCAGGTCAATTTGCTTAAAGGTCTAAGCTTATTAACTTTGTAAGAACTTAAGTGCTGGGAGACAACGGAAAATCTATACACTTAAAAGATCAAATACCTTTTCCCCATGTTTTATTTTAAGAGGAAGTAGATGAAATAAAACAGACTTTCGATTTCATGCGGTGTAGGGTATTTCTACCACAAGAGGGCACTAAAACCATACTTAAAGTGGATAAGTTACTGCTGTATACATTACACAACTAAGCCATAAAGTAAGGAAGTATGCATTGCTTTCAAACATACACACTCACTACATAAAAGCCTTCAGATATCTTCATGGCATGCACATACATTCGTAACATACTCACACTGCCACTACTTCCAAGAAAGCTGCACAAAGCTTTTTGTAAAAGCACTATCTTGCCAAGTAATGAAAGGCAGTGAGACTAAAGAAACTTGAAGCTTGAAACAAGTTGTGCTTCAGGTTTTGAATAGAATCGTAGAATGGTTTGGGTTGGAAGGGACCTTTCAAGATCATCTAGCCCAACCTCCATGAAATCCAGTAGCAAGAAAACTCACTCCAATAATAAGTTTAAGACTTCCAATTTTGATCTTGTCTCAAAGAATGCGAAGGGCATAAGCTCATAATGAATGCAACTGTCAGAGGTAGATGCTAATGGTCAGATAAAAATATTTTGGGTACAAATGACTTCTGCTCCTCCAAGCAGCAATTCTGTTTACACACATAAGGAAAAGTCTTATGCAACAGCAATTAACAGATCAGCACGTTTCAACGGCCAGCTGACCATCACACTAAAAATATGCTTAGTATATTGTAACCTTTTAATAAGGCTTGACAACATCTGAATGTTCACATCAGCCAATGAAGTGCCACAGGAACAATCCCTAAGGCGTTAGTTGGATATTGCTCTACAGACCTTATCACACGATAAAAGCTACTTGCAATTTTTAAGCCATAAAGGTGTGCAAAACCAATCTTTGCAATGCACCATTTCAACATCAGATAAAAATAATGCTGGCTTTTTCTACTGGCTTAAGCAGCAGCACAAAGCCAAAGTATCCCATTTCTGCAGCTCTGAGAGCTGACCATGTTTTTCACATTAAGTTTTTTTACACTCATTATGCAAGTCTCTTGGTTCCGTTATTTGTGTGTCAGTATGGCTGCTTAGGTATACGTCAAGCAACATAAAGTTTCTTCTACTTAATCTCCTTCAGGAATTGACTTGCCAGTAACATAACAGTTGATGACTCAGTAGAGCAACATCCTTAACATTGCCAAGTCACCTCTGGAAGGACCACCACAGGATTCTCCCATAACAATCAAGTCTTATGACCATTTTCTCACTTATTTGGGAATAAGGCAGTATGTGGGCTGTTGGTCCAAGTAATACAGGCAAATGTAATACTGCAGCACTGTTGCTGTATAGGATCCATGTCAGTTGCAACTTAGGCAACTGCAGTTGCCTAAAATACATGTCATACATGATATAGTTGTTTTGGACACTTCACATACCCCCTCTATAAGAAAAAAACCACCGAAAACCCTTGCAGATTTGGAAGTCCTTTTATAATGAAGACAGACATTTATATAAACTTCAATACAGGAGGCAGAAGTTAAGTAGAAAAGTGTTGGTCTGAGGTTTTTAATTCCTCTTCTCATATGCAGGAAGTGACTTGGGTTTGACATACAAATTTCTATCCAGAGTAGAGGCAAGTTCGAAAAAAAAAAGTACGGGGCAGCAGTACAGACAGGAGCATACAGGCAAGCATCCAAGTCAGCATTAGTGTATCACACTTCCAAAGTCCTGTGCTAACTGCACATGTCCCAACATGCTTGAGAAAATTCCTATTTCACTTACTTGAAATTTACACCAGACACACACTGTAATCAAAAATCAGACTATAAATTCGGATTTTTGATCCCATATTCCATCCCATGCTAGCATGACCACTTGTTGGATTCTGCCAGTGTCTCATGGCAGCAGAGCAAGGAACTCCATGTCTCACTAGTTAGTTCAGTTCTTGTGAACAGAGGTTTTGGACAGGCGAAGCAAAACCACAGCTATCACATGGGCCTATAACCCAATGCACAGGCAACCCTGCTGCTGTTACTTTCAGAAATACTGAATGACTGCTTACCAAAACAACATTTGACATTCCAATTTCTTGGTAAGTTTTTCAGCATAACATATCTATCTCCAAGGAGATGGATACAAATAGTTATGATGTGCCACCAAGTGTATAACAACGAGAGGAAAAACTAAATTCAGTATCAGGTGTCCCCAAAGCAGCCACACATGATATGGCTGTGAAAATCTCCTGAAGTAACAATCCAGCAATACTGGGATTGTCAAGCATACATTTGATCCATGTATTTAAAATGTGCATAAGCTCTGTTACCTAAAGGCGCATTCAGACAGGTGTGTAAAAATAGTGTTAAGTTTGCATCTTGTCATCAAAACATGCCTTTCAGTCTGTCATGGAGCCAAGTAAGAGCAGATTATGTTGCTTTATGAATCTTGTAAGTCTATATGATAATAACATTTTAACAAATGCTGTAAGTGCAACAGGTAATGTTAAATACTAACATCTAAATACAGTTTGCATTTTTTAGGTTTTATGTAGTGGTTGAATAATTGTATATACTATTGCATTACACATGGAAGGTCAAAATTCAAACTTAAAATCTCTTTTCAATTGTTTTCTTTGGACTGAAGGATGAACAGAAGACTCCCAAAATTTCAGGATATTTCAAAGTGTGAAGTGTGATTTCTGGGCATGCATTCTTGAAATAATGCTGGTTTTGGAGACTTAACCTCACTTTCATACAGTCTGCCAAGGTTGCTCTTGAGTCAGTTGTAGTTTACAGTGGGGAAACAAAATTTCCCCCAACCTTATAAAAATAAGACAGGCAAATCTACCTCTCCATTTCTGAATTCTGAGTTTTGACTTAGATCACAAATCACGATCAAGGTTGAATTAACTAATATGTTTATTTTACACTCTGCACAAGAACGTACAAAGAACATTTACACTCTTTGTCAGGTTCATACTTTCAGGTTTCTTGCACTCAGACAAAAGACGACCTAAAGGATATTATAAATAGAAATGAAGAGAAAGAAATATTAAGACAGGAAAAAGCAAAAATATAAATATAGAGTGAAATACTTAAACACTGGAATACTGAAATTTAATAAGCAAATTAACGTGTTAAGGCATATTCATCGCTTTCTTGATTTAGCAGCTTCACAGATTCTTTAACAAACAAAACCGACCCAAATGTACCAGATGAATATATTCACCCTCACTTTGTTAACCTGCAGCCAAGCTAGCCGAAAAGGAAAGAAAACACTTTTCTCATAAGCACTTTTGATATGGGTCTCTCCTCACATTTAAGAAACACAAACTTCCTAAACAGTATATGCAGTAATAGTTGACCTCAAAACCAACATCCTGGATCAGGAATCAATGCAAAGAGCAGCCAAGAATTAACCAAACTAGAGGAGTGTATTTTTAAGTATTACAACAAGTTTAAGGAAGAAAAGCAAACAGAAGAAAAGAAAGATGTAAAATACAGCCATTGCTTGCTACCATCTCAGTTCTGTAAATATACTTTTAAATTACTTTCTGCTTAACTTCAAAATCAAGTGGTTCTCATTAAGGTTTGACTGGAACAACCTTAACCTTGTAAGTTACAGCCATTTTTAAAGAAGATCTTAATAAAAAGTAAACAAACATTGAATTATTTTCCCAGAACAGTGAGCGTGTCTCTTGTGATGATACGTGCAAGTCCCTCTACTGCTTACGGTATCTGTAGGGATTTTTAAGGGAAGGGCAATCTGGTATGAAGAAATTCAATGAAAGATAACAGTGTAAGAGTTGACATTATGGAAGTCAGCTAGAGACCCATCAGTTGGGCCATAATACCACTAACTACACGACATTTAGCCAAACAGCATTCGTCTCTCTGCACAACTGATGTGCTGTCAGAGCAAAAATGTGTAAGGCCATAAAAGATAGTATTACTCTAATAGCATATTCTTGGAGTTTCACCTACAATGGCATCATCCATGCTGTACCAGGAGATATGACGGCCTCTAGCCTATGTTTACACAGTGTAATTCTAGATGTTAAATCAGAGGGGGTTTCTCCATGTCTTTCCACTGGAGAGGGAATTAAAAAAAAAATAATTCCAAGAAAGTCCCGACAATACTAAAAATCAAAAGTATTTCTCTCGTGTGAGGTTTTCATTTAAAAACAAAGGAAAGACTAGATGGAAAGATACCTTAGTAACAATTTGAGAGAGAAGGGATTACAAAATATATTCATAAATGTTCTTCAGGATTGCTCAATGAGCAGCATATTAGCCACATGCAAATATAGACAAAATACTTGAAATATGCCAGTGGAATTCACTGAAATGCAAGAATCCATCTCCAAAAGCTATTATTGGGTTGTTTGGGTTTTTTTTTAATACAAGTAGCCACTAAGGCCAACAAAGCATTCTATCTCAAGTTTTTTAAAGTTTTTTTTTTTTTGGTGGAGAAATTGGGTTCAAAGTCATTATTCTCACAGATTTTTGGAGGGTTAAAAGCAGTGTCCACAGACCTATATAAAAAAAATGTAGACACAATGTAGTCTATTCTGTAAAGACTGAACACTAGAAAATGACATCCAAAGTACTGAACACACTGAAAAGATATGAACTAAAACTAAGCTGCTCTTCAGCAAGTTCTTTACCTTTAAGAAAATACATCCATCTGACTCTAAAATTTGAAAGGATGTACAAAGGGGCTGTTGAGTAGCCTAGCAGCAGTAGCTGTGCACTTCCATAAACAGTGAATCCAGCATTCCTCATTTACCAGTAAGAGATACCGGTGAGGCCGTTAAGGTATTACTGACACACTCGGGAAGTAATTTGCAGTTAGTGGCAGCCCTCTAGATATTGAAGTCATCCTCAAGCACTTCTTAATGGACTGTAACTTATCCATTAAAAGCAGTGTCTCAACCTTGGTCCTTACAGGGAGAAAGCACTATAAAGCAAAAGGGAAGATCCTTGGGCAAAAAAGTAGAGGAATCATGAATTTCAGGTGCAACACCCAAGACAGATAGACACTATTTCACTTGTGGTCCATCTTTCAGCAGTTGCTTACCGCTGCACACAGAAGTGGTGATGTTGTATAGAAATGGATAAAACTGCAAACAGCGGATCATCTTCAGGCTGCTTTCACACTCCGAGCACTTGGTCGTCAAATCCAATGCGTGTCTGAAGGCCTGCAGGGCTCCACTAATGTTGTTCAGAGCCAGATATGCATTTCCTAGGCTCAAAAAAGTCAGCGGCTGCAAAGAGAAAAGCAACATACCCTAGCATAAGTATGGTCACTGTTCAAAATTGAAGCCACCTAGGAAAACCCCTGTCAATTCATACCCTCTCCAATTTGGCTGAAAAGAATTTAGAAAACTTCTCAAATAGGGACTGCTTATTCTTAGAACGGAGAACTACCAGCTTGATATACTGGTGCTAAACAAAAGCTGTTTTGACATAAGGTTGTGTTCAGGATTCCATCTTCCTACAATGAAAAACAGATGTTAAATACACACAAGCTGAAATGAAGCATTAAACACTTACTTATAACCCATCATAAACATAATGCTTTCTGCATAGAGTAGCAAAGAGCTAAATTGAAATGCTTAAAGACATTTTAAAATGATTAGAAGTCAGCAAAAACACAAAAATATTACTAGAGTTCTAGTAGGATAGATGCATTTCATTTGTCAAGAGCGTTCAGGATTTACTCGAGCAGAACTAGGTTACTGAAAACACCAATGTCACACTAGCTTAGGGGTATACATTTATGTTTACTTTCAATTCCTTATAAAACTTAAGATTTTTTTTCCACTGCTTTTGGCTAGTCTCCCTAAATGAAGTATTTTTTCTTAAAGTACAAATTATAAACACCTTTTTCACTGGGTAGAATTTAATTAGCACTTTAATACAGGCATATAGTAAAGCATTATATTTTGTTTGTTGACTGAAAATTCTTTCACTTACACAGAGTAATTTGCTGCAATTAACAGTATAATGCTATAATAATGACTGTAATATTGTAACTTAGCAGTCATTTTTTCCACTGAAACAATTTTACATTATCACCTGAAAATGTGGAAACTGAGCTTGAGAGCTTTTCAAACTGATCTTAGCTTGTACTACTAAACATCATTCAGAAAAAGGTGCAAGCTGAGCAACAGGATTTTTATTTTTTTTTTAAAGTTTTTTCAATGTAACACGTCCTTCGCTCCCTGTAGCTGTAATTCATTTTAATTTGTATTTACTTTCCATTATATTCCAGGAAATACTATTCAAGTACAAATCCTCCTGCCAGATTTTTTGATACGATAGGTATTACAGGACTAAGAATGCCTGAAAAAAATAGGACCAGGCATTATTGTAATGAGGTAGAACTTGCCAATATTTTTGAAGAAAAACCCTACTCACACAGCGTGGTCCTAAGGATCCCTAGGCCCCTCCCCTCCAAGGTTGTGCTTTCAAGTGTTCTTCTTAAGGCACATCATTCAAGCAGTTCTTTCTGTAGTTCCTTTTTGCACTCTTACCTGCCACCCAAGTTGGCTAGATTCCTTTCCAACTATTGCAAAATTGTTCCTCGATGCTATACTGAAAAAGGTTATTCTGTTTTTTTTTGCTTTTTTACATGCTAGGTGACTGGTGGCCTGGCAGGTTTAAGCTCTCTGTTTATCTAACTACAGAGCTAGACACACAGGAAAAAGTCACTTGAACTTCATACTGAAGTATCTCGAATGTAAGACCAGAATTACTCGCCAGAGAAAAGGTTACCCCACAATGCCTCCCTCCTCCCTGCCCTTCCTGTTCACAGCTTTTCTGGCCAGTCCAGTAGTTTACATAGATTATACAGCAACTTTTTATGTGACACAGGTGACAACCTACAAAACGTTTATAATGTTACCATTCAGAAATACAAAAACCTGTTTTGAATCTATGATTGAAAGTAAAGTCATAAAACCAACTAGAACACAGCTTTTCCTCTAGGTATATAGATAAAAACTAGGCACAAATAAAACAGTATAGATAAAAAGTCAAGTGGCACAGACAGATGTCTATACAGCCAAAGATCTTGGTGACATACGTGCTACTGTAAGGGTTTTAAAAATCGAGACACAACGCTGACAGCATTATGGATCTCTATTTTAGATGAAAACATTGCCAAAACACAAGGATTAGATTCCTTGGAGCCACTGCGCATAATACAGGCTTTGGGAGGCAAAGAGCCTGTCATTTATTTTAGAAGAACTTCTGCTCTAGATGTTTATATTCTCAGCAATCAGCATCATCCCCAGTGTGATCAATAAATTAAATGAAAATTAACATCTGTTGCAAATCACAAGGTGGAAGCTGAACTGCATGCACAGGTAAGCAAGCACAAGTAACATGTATTTAGAAAATAATAAAGGAAAGAACATTCACTGCTGAACGAACACAAACTCCATCATCTTACCTCAGAGGCATTGATGGCCAAAGCCTTCAGCAGGAGCCTGCTGGCATCCAAATGAAGACCATAATGAATCAAGAGGTTAGCGAGATTGACCAGAGGGATGTCCTGATACTCATGTGGAGCCAAATTAAATGCTTTTTGCAAACAGGTGATAGCAAAGGTGCTATTTCCAACTGCACGCCAGTACAATCCAGCTTCATTAAGCACAAGCCACAGAGGATCTTCCGGCTATAGGAGAGTCAGGGAAAAGAATGAAAACACCCACCAAAGAGGTTTCTCAGGAAGACAGACTTGCCTGCTCTTTGGTAAGAAACATACAAACCTCGGCTCTTGCATACTACCTTATTAAGTAGATACAAATTACACTTTGCTGTGACTGCTAGCAGATTATGCAATCTGCTCTACCCTACTCAAATTGACCCTATTTACAGTCTGAATTGTAATTTAGTAGCAGCTGCGGCTCACGCTCTACCCATATGACTGCCTTATATTATCACCACAAAGTCACTTGAAATACACAAGTGATAATGGTTAGCTCGCTTCAGGAAGCAACATTTGTGAGCCACATCAGAGTCTTAAAATTACATTAATACAGATCTATGCAGAAATTACAATTTGAAGGCCCGGCAGCTTTTAAATTGTAGTTAGATGTGCTTCCAGGCCCGATATCCACCATCAAGATTTCCTATCAATTCAAGGTTTCAGAATTGTTTTTTCTTAGATTTAGTTATCTATTTGTCTGATGAAAGTTGACAAGTGACATGCATTAGATACTGTTTAAAGATTATAAACCAGCAAGCAACAAGTGAGGGCAGGTGGAAGAATGGAGAAAGTGTCAAATGCACCTTGAACATTCCTTCCTCCTCTTTCACCTATAACAGAAAAAACAAACACTCATCCTACAGGAAAAATAGCAAAACTGTAAAATACTGAGAGGTGGACAGAGCTATGTAAAACATCCACTTTCAGATGGATCAGTTTGAAATGGTTCAGAAACACTTACATTCTCGTTTTTAGTATTTTCAGCATTCCATGTTACCCAATTCTACAAAGAGTTTAAAGCATAAAGGCAACAACTGAAATTAATGTCCAATCCAACCTACACATCTGAAGCCCAAATGCATGCATGAGTAAAAAACATGCAGCTAGGATTAAAGACATGGAACAGATAAGGATTTTCACAGTAGTACTGTATTAACACAATACAACTGGCATTGCAGTAATAATGTGTTGGAAAAGTTAATCAGTACAAAGATTTTCTTCCAGATTTTAAAAACAACCTCACACTGGAAGGTTCCACCTATGGTTCAAGATGAACTGCAAGATAGCGATAGGATATATTACTTCTTTGTTTGGAATACCTTACATAATCTGTAATTGTAAGAGTATTTATGACCCCGATTTTGCAATGTGCATACATAACATTACTTGCATGTTTTTCATGCTAACCTCCTCACTGAATTACACTCCATACGCAGGCCTCAATGACCTTTCTTTAACTAAATCATCAGCAAGTTATTGGCACTTTGTCTTTCCCAATACAAAAATACCAACTGCAGCACTCCTGCTCTACAAAGTTTATCATTAGCAGAACAGGCATGCCGACACAACAGTGTTCTTACATTAGCATCTAAATGACTGAGAAGTTCAGACTTCTAGCATGGAGGCAACAGAATACTACAGTTAAAAACACAATACCTATGCACTGCAGCAGTTAAGACATTAGACACGTATAGAACTGTTCTGAGCAGCATAACAACAGGAATCAACTGCTACTGTTAATTTTTCTTCTGGGTAAGACAGATGCACATAGTAAACGGTACTGATTTTAGACTAAAAGCAATACATACACACACTGCCTTGCCACAACTTGTACAAGAGAGAATTTCAGAAATATGAGCTTGACTCGTCAAAATGCATCAACCTCTATTCTCAATGCCTCCTGTCATTTGACTTGTGATGCCTCTCAAAGGCCCCACACAAGATGGAGGTGGCATTCCACAAAGTGTTATACAGGTGTATATTCTTTGCCCCAGAGTGCTAATTATCTTGACAGATGATTGACAGTGGGTTAGTTTCTTTGGAGAGTGGGGTGGAGGATGACACACGGTAGTGGGGAGAAGGAGGAGGAAGAGCAAAAGGCAGGCATGCAGGGAGGGGTGAAAGATGGAGAAGTAATTCCACGCTATTTCTCTCAGTTAAGCAAATAGGTGCCAGGATTAGCTAATATATTGTTGCTCCATGTCCTGCGGTCACAACAAGAACTATAACTACAGGTCTGTTTGGTCCACACTAAGCTAAATTAAATGGATACTTCTCTCTATGTTTGTGCTGTACTTGTAAACATGGATTTTTAAGGTGGTTTCATCTCAGTTACAGGCAGCAAATAAGCTTATTTCTTGCACATCACTGACTGATTTCTTTGGAAGTATAGAAAAAAGCCTCAAATAGGAATTCTGAATTTATTTCATGCTACAGATTTTACATACCTTTTTCATGGCATGATCTAGAAATGCTCCTATCTTTGCCTGCGTAATAGATTGATTGTTGATACGAGAATGCAAGACCTGGACAGAAAAAGATTTTAATTTTTTTTTTTAAACAACTGATGAAGTTTTACAGTATTGTTCATTCAAGTATTACTTCCCTAAGTATTTCTTTAGTACGGGGTGGGGTGGACAATTGTTCTACATAGGTGATGTGAACATGTAACGATTAAAGCAGCCAATCTCCAGAAAGCAGTATGAAGGAATAACTTCAGCCGAAAGTTACCAACTTGGTAGAATACAGTAGTTACTGGAAACCCCGAGAAGTTGAATGATGTCAAAGGACTGTTAGAAGTTTTAAAAGAAAGCACTAATTTTAAATAGTAAATTAACTTTCCTACTCTGTGTACTTTTGGTCAGCATTTGAAAGAAGTCAGATAACAAGTCTTATGCTGAGTGACAAGTTCTCCCTTTCTCCAGCTCTACTGGAAAGCACTTGGTTCCCTTCTTTTGGAAGTACTGATTGGCTTGTGATATCAAGTAATCTTTTAAATACCAGAACATGAGAAGTTCTGAGTAAGATTTTTAAGACAATAGAGAGGAGAACTTTAAAATAGAAGAGAATCAATGGGAAAATGTCTCTTACTTGTCTTGCTTGATCATCCGGCATCTTGAATTTCAAATCTAGATTACTGTCTAGTTCCTTGATCAGTATGTTTAGAGATTCATTGTTACGAGCATCAGTAATGGAAGAACAGTCTGGTGCCTGGGTTTCTGCATGCCCAATGGTATCTCTTGGGATACTCAGGATTGGCTGGACTCTAGCAATAAGGAGAACCAAGACAAATTAATAGCATGTGTTGCATGTCACTAATACATAAACATAAGAATCAGCTACATTATCAACTGACAAATCTCACACTGTAGACTGCCACAAGATATGAGTAGCAAACCAGTAAAGTTCAAGGACAACTCTTCCATTGAAAAGTCATCAATAAATAAGGTCTTTACTTTCCATTTTTAAGCACAGAATACCTGCAAATAATGGACAACGCAGTAGAGATAAGACACAGAAGATTCTCATATTATGCTTATAAGAACTGTATGAAGTTTAGAAATAAATAGATAAGTAAAAAAGAAAATGCTGAAGTTTTAAACTAAAGTTTGATTTCAAAAACATCATGAGGTAGCTATACTATTTGCGAGAAACTTTTTAAGCTGAACATTGTTTTTTTTCAAAGGAAGCTTCAGGACATTGGTGGGTGGGAATCTTTGCTTTAACACCTGCTCAATACTAGAATTATACTGACTAGGAGAAGAAAGCTTATGTTGTTAAGTGAGCAGGATATTATGAAATTGCATTGATCTATGTAAGGTAGCTATTGCAGCACAGACATATTTATTTTATCCTATGTAATAGCAAGTATTACTGACAATTCTACAACTAAACTGGTTTTCTACCTCCATCCCAAAGGAACAATCCGGAGCTTTCCACTCATAATCCTCTTTTAGCATTTTCTGGTCTTCACAATTTTCTGTTATCATAACTAAAGCTAAGAGGATGTATGCAATGTACAACAGTTAACTGTAGTTATTAAATAGACACCTCATTCTCTCTCTCTGATGGTCTTTTTTAAAAATATACTCTAGAAGACATTCAGGCTTGCGCTTAAATCCTCATTCTTTTAGCAATACTGTAGATATCTAATGTATTCACCTTGTACTAACAGTCAGAGAAGAATCACCATGAAATTGTATCTGACTGTTACAGTAAAGACAATAATAAAGGAAAACACCCTCCCTTCTGTGGAACAGCCAGAGAAGGAGGTCCAAACACATCTGTGCTGTTGATTACTAGTTGCATCCATCCTCTCCAGAAAGAAAATGTTCATTAAGACTTTAGTGTGAAAATTTACGAATATAATAAAAAAAAAAAAAAAATCAACACTTGCCTGAATCCCCTATTTTCTGGAGGCAGGAAATAAGTTGGAAGTTCTTCTGGATCAGGAATTTTGGGGAAAGATTTCATGCAGTCTGATCGATGAGGCCAAAGAATATGCTGTTTTTCCTAAAGGGGAAAGTAATTATTTTTTATTATTTTCTCAACATTTTTAATATTCTAATTAACAAGCTAATAAGAACATAAGGAACAGCCTGGAGTAAAAAAAGAGCAGAGATTTATTAAACTATTATCTTTTCTGGAGTAACAGCAGTTCCATTTTCTATCTTTACTCAGCTGTATGGTTTGCAAAGGTACCTAAGGACAACCCCCTCTGCACTGCAGTAGAGTTTCAAATGACAGGAAACTGGTACAGAGAAACTACAGAAATGCTTATGTGTTGAAGAAATTCGCTACGTTCTGAAGTGCTGCCATACATCAAACCTGCAGCCCAAATGCTAAGAAGTTTCACATAAATAAGGACAAGGTTCACTCTTCCACAACTCCACTCACTCTATTGGATTCTACACTCCACACTGAAACGACAGAACGAGCAACAGGGGAAGACTGCAAGGACTGGCTGTGGTCGCTTTGGTTTGCATGAAGATCCAAATTCACAGATGTCATACTAGATGTTGAAGAGTCTTCACCAAACTAGAAACGACAGAAACCCAATATTTAATAAGGAAAATATATAGTATATTACTGGCTGAATTTCTGCACGTTATTTTTCCCCATTCACCGTTTATATTATGTTAAGCCTCACTGATGAGCTGAAATTTGGGTAGCAGGAAAAAAATGTAAATTTAAGCCTCTTGATCCACTCCACGGAAAAGTAATATTCACGTTGTAAGTCAGTCAACAATGAAAACACAAGTGCAAATCACCAAAAAAATGTTAAAGCTACCAAGCAAACATTCCTAATACACAACAAACAAAATCTACGTATGTAAACTGCAGCTCTAGTTCAAGTCAGAGTTACTAAGACTCATGGCTTGCAAAATTATCTTGATAATCTGAATTTATAATTACTATAATAGGAAGAGCATCTAAGCAGAAAACACAGCATAATTAAAAATAATTATTCCGGTTTCTTAAACTAGTTAAGGGGAAACTCCAGAACACATTCCACATAGCAAAATAAATTTAACCATATTCTTTATCTGTAGTTCTAACACAGCAGCAGTGTTGCCTGGGTGGCTTTCATTATGGATTTTCGGTATTAGTGTACACCCTGCTTCCAAAACTTCTCAATATTGCTGTATCAGATTTCCTTGGTACACTGTGTAATTCAAGATATGCAAGCAGCAAATACTCACAAATTACTACTCACAAAGGCTAATTTTTGGGCTGCAAAAGCACTCACTAGATTCAACACCACTGAGCTCTGCTCTCCCATTTGTTAATTGCTTATGGCAGTTTTGTGCTCCTTCTGGTAGGAAAAAGAGATTAAATTGGGAGGAGCATGCAAGAATTGCCTGGCTTGAGTCATACAACAGTGTAATAAACAAAAAATATTATGATACATTTTATGTAGTAGAACTAAATGATTGATACAATATTATTTTAAAAAGACTTTTAAGCTGTTATATTGGAATATTCTTTCCGCTAAAGAATAACTCTTGTTCTATATACCACATGCACAAGAGTGCATAAAACCTTAGAAAACCTTTGCCTCTTCATTAACATTAGCTGCCTAATGCTTTTTCTTGTCCTCTCTAAAGGAAACTAAACTGGAAAATTAAACATGTTACGCTCCTGCTAGCATGCCTGCAATGTAGTATCTTTATGTAAGAGAAAGCTGTAATTCCTCAAGTGGGGATTCTTGTACTTCTTAGAAAGAAATACATGGCTGTTCTACGCAGGCTGAAAAGGCAAAGGAGTCAATGCAGAAGTAGTTGATATCTCACAGGAAACTAAGACTTTGGACTAAAATAAAGTTTTTCAACTCAAATAACTCTAATAGTTCTCTTTTTTAAGTAAAACAAAGTCTTAAACAATAAACCCTCTAAGTTTCTATAATCCACAGTCAATCTCAGCTTGTATTTCTAGCAAAAGAAACTAGCATTAAATACTTCACTCTCTGGAAAGCAGACTAAATGAATTCTCACTATAATTACCACACCCAAAATGTACTCCCTTTGTCAAGCCTCAAAAAAAATTGAACTATTTTGCTAATAAGGCAAATGTGATGCAACTTAAAGGAGTGGTATTAATTCACAGACAAACCTGAACATATTCCACGTTTTCAAAAATGTCTCCGCGGTGATAACGAACAGGCTGGTCCCACTGGCAGTGCAAGCTATGCTGCTGATTGCCCAGTCTACAAATCTGATGGTTCCCTGCAGAGCACAAAACATTTTTCTGCTATGTAAGTCAGGATTCCGAGGAGACAGAGGCAGCATACAGTCAACCCCTCTGCCCTCAATTTGGTCAATCCTTTTTATTTATTTAATCAGCACAGAGAAAATTCTGTCTTCAGAAGACTCAAAACCAACCCTGTTCAAGAACATATGGCAATCCCTTGCTTTAATAAGCAAAGCACAACAGCCACTCAGGGCCATCTTACTATATAAAGAAGTTACGTCCCCACATTAATCTGAATATGTGCAATTCTTCATTGCTATAAAGAGCGTGAAGTCTAAAAAGTTGTACCTAATTGAGCTTCTTTTGCCATCTGTGTCTCGTGAATGATGTTCCTCAAGATTTGTTCCTCCTGGATGAGCTTGTACTTGTCTAAAACATCTTGTTGCCTAAGGTAATGGTCATGTTGCTTTTGATATTCCTTCAATTCATTTAATGTTCGCTGAAGTGATCTTGAAAATTCAACAGTAGAAAAGATTTACTTTGAATGCTTTTAAAAATATCAGCTTTTCCCTACAGTGCTGTACAAAATCAACTTTGGGTTTATTAAAGTATTCTTATGAATAATTTTATTGCATAGTCAAAGAAATACAGAAGGTTGAAAATCATTATTCTATTTGAAATGTAAATAATTGCTGCAACAGAACAATAGAAGTGAGATTGTATGAATTGCCACTAGGATGCTTCATAAGTTACCTATGCTGGGCTTCCAATTTTTGCTCAAGTTTTTGCTGACATAGGACAGCATGCTTCCTTTTTACAGCTTGCTCAAACCCTGGCTTGGCCTGTAGAGCATGATCATAACACAGGACCGAGTGGTTGTACTCTCCAAGCATCTGAAGAATGACCGAGAGAGAGAATTAGCCATTGTTCAGTAATATCTAATAAAAAAAAATTCCATTTTTAAAGAAGTCATTAACTCAAATTTTAATTTGTGGTAACAAGAAGCCTGCTGTTTCTGAAACTCAAGCCACTACATCTGCTAAAGAAAGGCTGCAGAATTTCCCTGTGACTTATTTCTAAGCGCAGATGAAAATCTTGGCTGAAAGACAGACTTTTGGATGAAAATATCTTGACAGAATCTTAAACATTAAGTGTGAAATGCACGTGGAACACCAGATACACTGTAAAAGAGTAAAGCATGACAAGTAAAGCCAGAAAGATGAAATAGTATTTGGTTTTCTACAAGCCTCGGAAAATAAAGATAGTATTTACTGCATATATATTTCCCAAAGTGTAATAGCTGGTAAAGAAGTCACTGTAATCCAGCGCTGCATGAACCACAATAGCTGCATCTGCGGAGAAGTGAGCCCGGTGCAGAATATTTGCCAAATTTACCAGTGCGATGTCTTTATTTTGCCTAAAAGAAGAAAGAAAAAGAAAAGAAAAAGCAGACATTAAAAGAAGGTCAGACTGTGTAAGAATCACGTACAAGGATACATTCATTCCTCAGTCACATAGTAAATATGTAATTTGATAGGAAAATGCCTAAACTATACATATGCCTAGTATAGCACATAAAGACTAAGAACAAATAACATGGATTATTCCTTAGGAAACAGTCTTAAAAACTAAAACCTATTTACTAACTAGGATAACTAGAAATGTCAATTAGCAATTCTTACCTTGAAGAAAAATGAAGGGCACGCATGGCACATTCTACTACTTGGTATGGCTCATTCTTTATTCGCCAGTAAAAAGAAGCCATATTATAGAGTACCCAGGAAGAAGAGTTCTGCAGTAAAGAGAAACAAATGAACTGTCCTAACTACTAAGACATGAACTAAAGGGTTAACCAGGGCTTTAATTACTATGGGATGGAAAGCTGAGCTGTTGTCTAAGCTAAGTTATTCTCTTCCTCTGGAAAGCTGCCATTTGGCAATAGTTGTGAATGTTCAGGAAGAACAAACTAGCATATAAATGTATTAAAGAACCAGAACTTCTGCCTTTCAGACAGGTAAAAATTCAAAATGAAATGAAACGAGAAGTGACAGTAGCTTAAGCATCAACAGCTTAGCCGGAGTTCAATGAGAGTTTCTACATTTTGCAGGAAGGCATTTCATAAAAATATACACATTTCAGTACTATTATTTCATCTTTGTTCTTTAAGTACCTGCATTTTTGTTTAAAAGCTCTTATTACCTTGAGAGAGCAATGAATGTGGCTTGCCAGACCACACAAATACAAGAGTCATTAAAGATGACAGTAAGTATCTATTTACTGGCTTTGCTGATGCCTTCTCCTACCTCTGCTTACCTAGCAGAAAATGTTTTTAGTCTGCCTTTTGTAACCGAAATGTAAACCAAAAACATACGTGCAAAACTAGTACTGGATCTGATTGCATGAACAGGCATATCTAATCTTGTAAGACCTTTCTAGCAGTCTTTTTGTCCGTACAGTAAGATTACAGTTTCATACCTTCATTAGCCCATCATAAATACGATGACCTATTTCCTCTATACTTCTTCCCAGCCTCCGTGATAAGTATGTGAAGATTGGATCTTCTTTAGGTAACAAGGGTGCAGAAAGATTAACTCTTTCTTGGACACCCTGAAACAAAAATTGAATATATGTATTTGCTGAGACTTTAACTAAAAGTAGAGAAACACAGACAAGAGCATGACTCCCAGGAAAACTTACAGCTTGATTATTTTACATTCTTATTATCCTTTTATATCAAGATCTTAGAGACTTGACAGGATAATGTCACCTTTGACAGATGAATAATATATATTATTATAGATAGGCAAACACTAGAAACAGCCGAAAGCAGCCTCTGCTTATAAATGCTATAGGAGAAAAATTCATTTCTGGTAGCACTGTATACCTGGCAGCTATTGATTTCGTTAATGACCACTGAAGCACTTAACTCATGTTTGTCAAGTTACATGCACACTATGAAAGTATCCCTACATCTCCTATTCTTTTTCTTCCTTCCCCAACAAACCACATACTCCTTTCAAAAGTGCATCCAGACCCAGGAACAGAGCTAGAGAGCTTCAGCTCCTGTTTTGTTCGTATGAAAATTACTTATTTGTAGATGAGAAGTTATTTTAAAGACTTGTAATAAAATAAATATCAAGATACAAGCACTAAAGCCATGTCTGTTTGCTTTAGTGCCAACAGTGCCAAATTTAGAAAATTTGCTCATACAATACTCTTGAAAAAAACAATTTTTGCATCACACTTCTACTGGAACCTTTCTAAAGCAGATGAACTTTGTACTAGTAAAGAACAATTATCTCATCCTCTGGGTTAGGGCTTGGCATTCAGACACCAGAGAGACAGTCAAGTATGTCAGGAACTATTGACAAGTCTGCAAACAATGTTCTGACCCTGGATCTTCATATAGTTTAATGACCCTGTTCAGCACCCTCCAATTTTCAACTGAAACAATTCACAAGTTAGAATAATTTCCAATGAAAGCTACTGTTTTACTAATGAAACGTGTTATGAAAACAAAATACTCCATTTTCCTAACACTGCTCTCTAAAATAAGGCAAACACTAACAAAAGAGAAACAGGATCTGTGTAACTGATGGAACTGCCCTCCTATAAGCAGGTACTTTAAGTGGGGCATGGCTGTGGTTTAAGAAAAAGAGTCTGAAACAGTCTTGAAAGATTACAATACTTTTCAACCTTGACTGAGAACTGCCAGTAAGAGTTTTCTATTCCTCTTCCTGAGGGGGAAAAAAAAAAAAAAATAAATCAAACATACATGGATTTGCTCACTTACCCGTAAGTGCTGAAAAGCATGAATGCTGTATGGAAGATCTAGAACTTTTGTACAGTCAGGCTGCTGCAGGTCTGGAGGCACTGGCGACTTTGTGTCTATATAGTCTTCAGGGCTGAGGACATAACAACATAACACAGCAGGCTCCAGATTAAAATACTGCTAAAGTTCATAAGAGACAGTATTGTAGCTGACAGACACAGTATTCCGATTTGACCATTAAAAAAATTCTGGTTTTGAGCACATTAGACCATTTCTGATGTCTTCCCAGATTTCAGTTTTATCAGGATGTCATCACTGTAGGATAAAGTAAATACATTTTTGTCTGCTTTAGAGAAAACATCAACATTTGGACAGCCTCCAAAATGTATCAGCGTCAACCTAGTGTATCACTACTATGATTAATGATCTCTCTACCAGGCAAATGGCAATGCATGCAGATTAGAAGACTCTGCAACTGAAACAAACAAACAAATCCCAAGTATTAGTGAGAAGCCCAAATGAAGGTATCTGAGGATAAAATTAATCTTTTTCCCACTTCAAGTACTCATCTGATTACATTAAAAAAAATAAAACTAGAAAAACAAAACAGTCCGCCCTGAAGATGAATTACCAACGAAGCTGAACGTCGAGCAGACTGTCCACACATCCTTTATTTGCTAAACACAGCAATACGTGCATGACCAGAAGGTTCAACAGCTTGGTAATCAACAGAATTTCATTCAAATTTAAGTCAAGACAGCTCCCACTATGAGAAGTGTATCTATCTTAAAATACCCAAAGAACACTCAAGCAAATTCAACCCCCTTCTACATGGTGCACTTCAGTTTAATTCACATGTCTGGTCATATCAGTACAGAGTTACAGTGGCAGAACTGACTGGGAGGCTGGGAACAGAACGGAGAAGTTTCAGGGTAGGGCATGGACAGTTTGGGGGAGACAGCATTTCTGTGTTGTACCCTTTTGTAATTAGTGGCAAAGGTTGTTTCAATTTTCTTTCACACTAACACAAAATAAAACAACTGTCATATAAAGAACAGTCAGTGATAGTATTTTTCTTTTTAATTGCATTTAGAGGTTTTGTTGATTTTTTTCATTCAGTAAAAATCTTAAAATATAAAGCATCTCATTACCGGATATCTTTGCTCTCTAAGGTGATGTACGTGCCATCGTATAGATCTAGGTCCCCCAAGGGCACCTTTGCTTTAATGCAGTCCGGATCCTCTTTATTATGCCTTTGTTCCAGCCCTGTGTCTCTGTCCTCATTTTCCTCTATATGAATCTTTTGAGCAACTAACTGTTTCTGTAGGAATAAAAAAAAAGGAAACAGAAGAATGTATACTGATGAAAGCAAATGCTAGAGTTGCTAGGAGTTGAACAGTCCAACTTTTTCCTTAAAACAAAGTCCATTTGAAGGAAATCTAAAA
This sequence comes from Larus michahellis, assembly GCF_964199755.1. Lineage (NCBI taxonomy): Eukaryota > Metazoa > Chordata > Aves > Charadriiformes > Laridae > Larus > Larus michahellis. Next base: position 45,576,844 of record NC_133899.1, on the reverse strand, counting down.
CACTGTAGGACATTTTTTTATTTAGATGGAATATAAATACTTTCATTAGAGATAATATGACTTAAACAGCCCCTCATTTCTCCTGCTGTACCTAAAAAGAGGGCTAATAGCATTCCAAATTCATGGTAGGCCATTCAGAAAAAGAAAAAATAGTTGTTAACAGTGTGTCAACTCTTCCATATTTGGACCCTTTTCCTCCTCTGTAAAACCTCATGGTTCATTACAGCCATTTTCAGAAAGGTGTTTTCAGAGCCTTTTTCAAAAATAAATGGGTTTGAAGAAAACCAGAGGTGACCTGCTCTCTGATGTGTCCTAGAAAGAGCAGTGGAAAGAAAGGCCCTACAAACACAGAGATGAGCACAGGGAAATTCACAGCCTACAGGCAATACTCTAAATAGCAGCTATAACAAATCTAAGACAACACTTCTACAAATAGTTCTGGAATACAGTGGTCAGCTACACAATCCAGTACCTAAATGACTTTACTTAAAAATGTTAGGATTTATAGATAACAACAGTGAATGATGTAGCTGGGGACAATGATAACCAATTGAGCAAACTTAAGGCACAAAATTCTTGAGATCTGAAGAATTCTTCATCCCTTCACTGAAGCACAATTATGCCAACAATGACTTCTGTTCCCCATCTAAATCTATCACTAAAAATCTCATGAAAAAAATTTCTGTATTTTTGGAAATATGCTTTACCTCCAGTTCTTTGAGGTAGTTAACTGTTGTTTCTTGTCTCATTAGTATTACCAAATCATGTGGGTTCCTCAAGTTCATTGGTGAATCCACCTGCAAGACATTTCAACAGTTCATAAGGTAAGACATTCTCCTAATTAGAGCAATTTTAAAAGGTAATAAGTTACGTTCATTCAACTACAGTTTGTCTGTTCAGAGGTCTTCTGGCCACTCAGCATTCATATAATCTCCATATTTTAAATCTGTATTTCAAACAACATTGTGATTTGAGAATCCAATTCAAACCACGCTTTAATTTTAAACCTATTTTAGTTTATTCAGGCACACAAATTCTAAGCATAAGAGGCAAGTAAATTTATCACAAAAAAAATTACTAAGAGTACCCACTGCTGAAATACTAGATACCTTAAATTGAATCGCAAAAACCTGTCTTCTTTTATAGCTTTAAAATTCCTCCATCATGTCCCTCAATAGGCATAAAGTACCTCAGCTTCAAGTCAACTCCTCCATGCAAACAATTTAACACACTGGCCTAGAGTTAAGATCTACTGCCTTCAGGATTAAGTAAATGAACAAAATCAAGAGGTAAGCAGACGAAGACTGAAAACTCTGTTATAGAAAACGGTGCTACAGCTTCCGCAGCTAGGCACAGGAGTTAGCAGCTCAATGAAGAGTGACATTATGGGTAAGTCACAGACAAAAGTGGTTACATGCCAGACCTTTACTGGTCTGTAATTGAGCTCAGTGAGCTATGGCACTTCACTCCGCAGCTGAAATACCCCGGCCTCGTCCTCACACCAAATCAATTCTCCTGCCTGGGTAGGTGTGGGAAAGTCATTACAGTCGAGAAGGTGGTGTATGAGCAGCTGAGCTGATCTGAAGGCTCACCTCCAGGGTTCCAGCCCCATTTCCTCCACTCTGTCAGTGCGATACCAGCTAGTCCTGCATGCCAGCTCTAGCACCCACTAGGCTCTCTTGTGAGCTAACCCAAACTCAATAGTTGAACAGGACACAATCCCCTATCAGTTACTTTATCTGAACTAATAAATTAAATTAGCTCATGGAGGATTCAGTGAGTATGAGAAAAGAAGCAAGGAAATGGACAGGAGTATGTGATGACAAGGGTGAGAGGAAGAAGGGTGACAAGGACAGCAAGATCTCCCATTTTTAACACAGTGACTGTTATGGTAGACAATCTACACCAAGTCGTTCCTGGATATGCTCAGTTTCCATTCAAGCTTTCAGAGTACAGAACTAGCTACTGCATGAAGATGTAAGCAGTACCTATGTGCTTGTGCTGATACCTCCACACGGGCTCTCCACCCCCATGAAATCTGTCCAAACTTGGTGACATTAGAATTTAATGGAAAAGTCTGACATATACACATGTGCAGGAGAACCTCCTGAGCTCCAGCTCTTAATTTTTTGTCACCTTGATGAACAACTTGAACACACTTCTGGGACTCTCTCTTATTGTAGAAAACTGCATCTCCAGTAGGAAAACAGCAAATTTCCTGGTCATTTTAATGTGTCCTGTCAACAGATTACGCCTTGGGCTATGTTCTCTTGGCTGCAAGTCAAGATAAGAAGCTCAAATCTACTTTCTTTGGACTCCGGACTGTGAAGTCTAGATTCCTTGCAAGCCTCCCTACTGAGCGAGGCTACCGATCCTGCTCAGTAAGGATCCTATCCTCTGAGACAAAAACATCTGTTCCCCCATACCTCAAAAAAAACCAAACCAACCCTAAAGGTGGTTTTGGATAAATTGGGCAAAACATTCCTTTCCAAATCAAAAGATGAACTGCTTCTTTTAGCATGGAGCTGTTTTGGTGGATGGCTACCTACACAGTCCAGATACTTACACGTAACTCATTTTCGGCCTTAAGAAATTGCCTAAGATCACCAGATAAATAGAAAATAATGGATGCTACTGACACCAGTTAATTTTTACACTATGAATTTGGAAATTACGGATTCAACTGTTGCCAATAAAGGGTATCCACAATGATTCAGAGAACCACAGAAAATACCATATAAAAAAACCTAATGATGTTGTTAGTTGAAGTATTAAAGTCAACAGCATTTTACTTTCTGTCGTATTTCTCATTTCCTCCTATGGGCCCCACCTCACTTTGAACTGATTGCACACAAAACGAGTTACGTACTAAATGTAGCACTTGTTCATGCCTCATTTGCTAAAGAAACTACTGTGGTATGTGCAAGCAAATGAGAGATGAATTTGCAAAGAAAATAAGGCAAAGTTTTACTGTGTTTAAAGCACTTAATTGCCCATTCCAAAACAGCACTGTTCCTCTGACAACTAAAGGCTGCTTGCATGATACTACACAGACACTGAGAGCAAAGTCAACTATCAGCTCCACTTTCAATGACAAACTGCACCTGGGGAGCAATTTTTTGCAGAAAGTTATGCAGGCACCACCATTTAGAAAGTCTTACTCTGGAAGACGAAGGATCTCACAACTTATCATTCATCCAGAAACAGAACGCTATTCAGGTACAGCTTCTGCTTATAATTTTCAATAAAACAGTCTCATGAGAGTTAGGTCTGAATTTAGTGTTTGGGAATTTCGAGAGTTATGTTACCAAAGCAGCACACACAGGCTGACAGAAAAGCAATGCAAAAAGTACCAAATTCCTATCAACTATTACCTGGCAGCAGAAATCAAAGTGACAACAACAACAACCGAACAGTCATGGTGCTGAATTAATTCATAAAGTTATGTCAATCCACCAGGAAATAATCTCAAGTTAAGCAGCATGCATATTTTTCTTTAGTCTCCAAATTTACACTTCCAGGATCTGACCTCTGGTTGTCATGAGATAATGAGCACTTTCTAATAATAGGAAAACCCTTCAACCTAGTAGGAAGTTAATATTACTAAATAACCTTAGCAGTCATTACCTAAAACCAATGCAGTGTGTAAACATAAAGCTCTAAAACCAAAGCTTCAGTAGTAAATCCAACCTTACACTTATTTACATTTAATAATTTCTGATTATGAAAGTTCAAGACTTCCATTGCAAGAAATTACCAGAGTAAAGACTATTATTAGCTCCTAAAAATTAAAATCCAATTTAGGTGCAATAATTTCTGAGAAAGAATTTTAATGGAAAAATTTAGCAGCTACACTGGACAATGATACAAGGCTTGCACAAGAAACTTGAGCCAGCACATCCAATGCCTTCAGAGCACCTTTGGCAGCTTGTAAAAGTGAGCCGAATATACTCTATCAGTTCTTATACTCTTCAGTTTATAAATTTACAGTATAAAGGCATTACAAAACAGTAACTGAGGAAATAAAAAGCATTCAGGTCTACAAAAAAAATGTTATATGACACAAAAGAAAACAGACTATTAACTGAAACCCACAGGAGACCTTATGATATCATGCCTGCAAATGGGGAAAATAACGCCAACTCGGTCTTCAACAGGCATCAGTTTGGAGGATGATGGTGCTCAAACTTCAGAATTTCATAGAATGTAAAGTGCAATTTCCCAATCTTGCTTAGACTGATGCAAAAAATCACCTTGCTGCCAAGTAGGGGATTCCTCCCTTTTCTTACTACCAGTAATCTTGTAGCTCCACTGAGAAACAGGCCAGCCAATTCAGCTGAAAAATAACTTGAAAGATTAAACAACTAGTTTTCAGCCAGATCAGCAGGCTACTCTGAATCGGCCTCAGGTAAGCACTTCATCACCCCCCTCTCCATAGCGACAGCCGCATTGCTCTCGAACTACAACCTGTTCCTCTCAGATCCAGCCAGCAATACTGTCAAGATTTCTGGTTCATTATCCACCTTTTTGCAACCTCCCTCCCCCACCTCCACCCGCCCCCCGATCAAACATTTTGTTTTACAGTGCCAGTGGTTTCTACACCTGGAAAAAGGCAAAGCTGACCTACTCAGCCGTGAAGAGCACTAATACTGCATTTGCCATCAAGGGCAGTAATGCCACCTCAAGAAGAATTTAGCACAGTGAGTAGCAAACAAAGATATAACATCCACAAAATCTACACAGCAGAGGTAAGAGCAGCAACAGTAAAGACAAGTGGGCAGCAGCACGTGCTGAAATCGAGAATGCACACTTGGAGCCCTGCAGGGCTCACCTTCCAGGCGCTCACCCTTTGCCCCATCCTCGCTGCTGGTACTGCCCATGCTTGAGTGCCACCTAGCATCTGCCCGCTTTCCAGGTGCAGCCATATTCCAGACCCCAGAAAATTATACCCTGAATAAAAACATAAAACATGCCAGAACTTTCCTGTGGGCTGCTGCTTAGAAAAATTTAAATGACAACACACCCCAAAGACTTAGAAAAGCCCTCAGAGCTTCACTCACTTGTCAAATAATTCTTTAGTCAGAAATACTACAGTACAAATGAAATTTATTTAATGGATACGTGGAGACTGTTCTGGATTACACCCCTTCCTTGCTACAAGAAAAATCCTCTGAAGACTCTAGGTAGATTTAGAAGATACTGATTTCATTCATTCTCACGTCATCCCTGTGCTCTTACAGATGCTTGCCGCCTCCATTTAATAATCACCCAGAGACTGATCTGGTTGTGGAAACGCCTCCAGTCTCAAGGAAGTATCTAAAACAAAACAAGAAAAGGCTGGTTCCACGAGAGAAGTTCTGCATAAAATATCAACTTAGTTTTCCTTTCTTTATGTCTGTTACCTTTGCACAGTTGAACTACATCTTCATTGCATCCATTAGAGAAAATATTTCTTTAGACAGAAAACAGTAAGCAACATGAATGGTACTGGATCATTCTGAGGAAAGAGCACATTATATCCACAATTGCATATGATCTTATGGTACAAACAGTATGTATTTACTAGCTCATACCCGTGGCTTCCCTCTTCTATGATAACTCAGGTATTTGCAAATAACTGTGTATTGAAAGCCTCCTGCTCCGAAATAAAGGGCATATGTGGCCCCCACCTTACTAAGCTTCACCAGATTGCTGATGATACAGCTCTGGGACTGCTGGAATGAACAAAATTTTGTATTTGTTCTGAGCACTGCTGAAGATGTGTGTGGTACAGTGTTTGCATTTAATTTTTTAAACAACTAACTAGTAAGGAAAACAGAACAAAACTTTGCTCTGGAAACCAGCATAGGTCTGACTTCAACAGTTAAAACCTTAATAGAGGGCAGGTATTATTTCAAAAGCTGTCATGTTTTATTTCAACACTGGGACAGCTGCAATCAAATACCCAGGTGTTCTCAGACACTTCTTTTTACCTTGGGATTGAATCTATTGCCAGGCAGGACTTAGTCTTACCTTAGTGTGTTACACACTCTCCCCTACCACACAGAAAGTTGCAGATATCCGGCCCGACACCCCCCCCCCGCCCAGTGTTAAAAACCACTTCAGATTTGATGCTTCCTGTCACATTTAAGACAGGAGCTGAGGACGTTACCATATATTCAAATTGCATTAGAAATGGCATCTTTGCTTTTATGCAACAATAGGACAGTGCTCCGCTAACACCACAGAATCTTCACCCATTCATGCAAAGTCTGTTGTGCCGCATCACCTGATTACGGGTGTGAAAAGAGTGAAAAAACAGACAGATATTATGATTTAGCTCATCTTTTGCAAAATGTAAGCAACTCCCTGCAAGACACTGAAACGGAACAGATGTCAACCTGCAGAGCACCTACAGCCTCGCGGTGAGGAGAGCGGGGACTCCTGCACCAGAACATACTTTTCTTCCAACTTACTCATTTTTAACTCAAAGCATTAGGCTGATGGCAGAGCACCACATTCATTTACTCGTCCCCCAAAGTGCTGAAACTGTGGCACTGGAGATGAAGTGCTTGAAATGCAAGAATCTGACTTCGATTCAAACACAGTAAACAGGCAAAAAATAGTGCTGAAGAGCTTTCCTTGAAACTGGTGGCTACTATAGCTACCCTGCAGAAAGCCTGCCAGTAAACCCCTTTCAGAATAAACGCTCTCTGTTCAACTTTGCCCAAAGGTGAAAGTTTCTTTATAAAGCACAGTTCAAATTTATTCACTGTCACAAAGTACACCAAGAACCTGATTCAGCAAGAAACACACAGAATTTGTGTAACAAAAATAGACATCGGAGTTGAATCAAACCCTGAATTTTTAGGGTGTCTCTTATGTTACCTGCATATATTGAAGTCTCTGAATAATCACACTTGGAAGTTTTGCCAAACCTTCCAGTATATTTCTTCCCCACAATCCATATATATTGCAACAGGAAGTAAATTTTTTAAGATGAGGGTCAATGAATGCCTCAGTCAACTATTTTTAAGTAATGCTTTTTTTAAAGTAATGTGGAAATCCCACTGTTAACTGAGGCACAGGAACGCCAAAATCAGAACAGCTGGTAGTGCCTCTGTATGTCCTAGAAGCTTTCTACTACATGCAGAAGGCAGATTATGACAGAAAGAAGCTGGAAAAGATACTACATCAAACAATGGCGTACAGCTAAATAGACTCCTCATACTTGTTTTATAGATAGTAGATCTTTTGTCACCGTACTTGCTGAATGAAGGCAATTCCCACTCATATAGGCTGGAACTCCTTGCAGTTTCAAGTGGCAGCAAAGGATCTAAAAACTGATGCTTGCCTTTTGGTATATTCTTGCTGTCTTGAGATACCCTGCACTCCCAACATGATGTTACCATGGCATTTCTGAAAAAGCTGCAAAAAAAATCTGTATAGGTTTCAGTGCGAGGCAAGCTACAAAACTGGAAAATATATGCTGTGGCTTACTCAAACGATGAGCAGGGACTGTCCGAAGACAGCTGTTCAAAGGCATGTCACCGAAAAAGTCACACAGAAAAAGGTGCTGAATTAAGTTTTTATCATAAGAATTGAGCCATTTAAAAGCTTACAGCTGCAGAATCTGTTAACAAAACAGCATAAGGTGTTGGACAGTATTAAGAGTAGCTGCCCAACAGGGAAAACAGAAATTTTAAACACTGTAGCACTTCAAACGTTAAAATTAACAAAGTTGCAGTATTACTGAATAGGTCTGCTCAACTGAGATCACTTCCAGAGAGCACACCAGCTATGAGTATTGTAGATAACAGATCTAAATACATCAAAGGAAAACAAGACTTCACTTGTCACACCACTTGTCTGCAATGTGTTGTTGGTCATACTTGAAGGTAAAAAACAAATTCCCAATGTCTATATTCTAGCTAAGGTTTATTTTCTACAGTAGCCAAACAGATGCCAGCCATACACTCAGCTGAATGAAAACAAGAGATGGAGAGATCACTCACATACATCTGTAATGAACAAGTATTTGTTTTCATAGAGGCAGATTGGTTCCTGCTGCCTGATCACTGCAGATTTCTAAAAATATTAAGTGTTGTAATGCTGAAACTACAGAAAAGGAAAAAATACTAATTAGACTCACAAGATACCAAAAAAAGGTTAAAGCTGAGCAGTAATTCTTTCAGCAAATGAACAGCAGACAACCCATTCATTTTTCTGGTTAAAGTTTAAGGGAAATTACTTTATGCAGTGACATATTTTTTGGGCAAGTACTTTACACCATCGTTCTCATTTCCTAACTGGTTAGTAACAGGTAGGGATTCAGCTTTAAATGTTGGGGTTTTGTTTTTTTTGTTTTTTTTTTTTTTTTTTTAAATAAAATAGAAGAGTTCAACTACATGAAATAACAGTGGATTTCACAGTCCTGCTGCATTTGTTCTTTTGGGCTTTGATGGGGCCTTCATGCAAACATGTGCTTGGGCCACTTCCAGGCTATACTTTCGCTGTGAAGCTCACAATATGGAATCACAGAATGCTCTAGATTGAAAGAGACCTTTTAAAACCATTGAGTCCAACCATCAACCTAACACTGCCAAAACCACCACTAAACCATGTCCCTCAGCACCAGGTCTACATGTCTTTTAAATACCTCCAGGGATGGTGATTCCACCACTTCCCTGGGCAGCCTGTTCCAATGCGTAATAACCCTTTTGGAGAAGAATTTTTTCCTAATATCCAATCTAAACCTCCCCTGGTGCAACTTGAGGCCATTTCCTCTCATCCTATTGCCTGTTACTTGGGAGAAGAGAGCAACCCCCACCTCACTACAACACAGGGAAGGCATGCCAGGCACCAAGCACAGCTTTCACCACAGAATAATCAGTTCTAAACAGCTGATTCGTATCATATTGTCAGTCTGTCCTACCCTTATTTTAAGAGTGATGGAAAACAGGATGAGAGGCCAGGACATTGAAGTGTGAGGATGCTAAGAGAAATGGGACCTGGGAGCCACCCTGTGCCCAGAGGACAAAGGCTGTACGGAAACACCAGGAGTGGAGGAGCGAGCAGGACATGGTGCCTACACACGGTCAGAGCCACTGCTGGGGCCTTCTGGACTTAAAACTGAACCACCTGGGCATGTATTATTATGCTGGGCTAAATCCAGACATTTTTGTATCAAAGCTTTGCTGTCAGCAGTCAAAATCTGGCACAAGTTTACCCGCTAGACTGCGGCAGGCCTGAGGGGCATGGGCACCAACAGATGTATTTCAGCCTCCCTTCGGATGTGCCTCTCAGCTCCTCCACCTCAGATGCAAATCTTTCACTGCTGAGCTGAGAATAGTGAAAGCTACTTCTCTACGACTGCCCCAAAGAACAAAAAATTTGCATTCCTGACTGCGCTCCACATACAAGCTACCACAAGGCCTATTTTTATCAAGCTCGGATCTAGCCGTCACCTTCACAGCGACACAGAAATACAAGGCTGTGCTCCCCCACGAGCAGGCAGCGCTGGTGCAGTTCTAGGTCAGCAGCACCCCATCGGGGACAAGGACATTAAGAGTCTCAGCCATTCACTACACCAAAGTGTTTAGGTTCAAACTTTTCGAATACACTTAGGAAAAGGCAGAAAAATTAAAGATAAATGTGGGGTTTTTTTTAATTATTATTTTTCACACTAGATGAAGGCCTAAATCCCACAGTTTTTGACGATCAAGAGAGAAGTTTTAAAACAGAACAAGTTTCCCTTTTCGTGAGGATAAGCTGATGTATGCTTCAAAATCACCATGCTTCAGCTCGTCACCCTGGGGCTGGAAGACATCTCACGAACTGTGGTAGACTCACACCAACCTCCAGCCTAGGTCTCTTTGCACAGACTCATAAAGAGGCACATTTACTGGCAACTGTTTTGGGGAAGGCATGCTACATTACACACTTCAGTAAAAATGAACAATTGTTTTGTTTAGCACACAACAGACTTGGAAGAGTAAGAAATTCAGTCAAGAAAGAGGTCATACAGCCAAGCAAACTAACCTTTAGAGAAAGAGCAAAGCAAACATCCACCTGTCATTTTCAAGACAGGACTGAGTGACTGCTTAATATACTGCAGAAAATGCTTTAAGCAACAAATAGCTTTTTATTTGTCTGCACTAGATTTTCAGCTTTCCTTGGTTTTGGATGGCTGCTTTTCCTCTTGTCTTGGTGTGGTCTTGCATGGACCACTGTTCTCACCTCAACCTGTTAGCATATGCGTGCAGTCAGACGACAGACATCAGTAGTGCATTAACCAACTCTAAAGCAATCCATTAATTATCTTGCCTTGCTGCAACTTGAGGCACACTTGCATTCAAATCCACAACGAAACAAACAACTGTTAGGCAATGTCTCCCCTCGTTGCGTGTACTAAGCCAGAATTAAGCCCACTACTGCACTGCATGAAATTCAGATGTCACATTTATTGAGCAGCTAATCTTCTTAGCCCCAAACAGGCTAACCAGCATTGCTTGTTCACTCTCTTCTCCAGATCTTCTCTAACAAGCTTCAAAACACACGACAGTGCATTAAAAACAAAACAACTTTTTGCCAACTCAGATTCCTTGCCAGAGGCTCTCTGCTCCTGGCAACACTTCCCCAGTCTTGCCTTGGACCATCTGCCTGGTAGGTTTCTTCGCTTCTTTTAGTTTAGTTACTCAAAACTAACTTTTTCAGCGTTTATAGCAATTGATGTAAAGACAGTCCTTTGAGTCCCTGCCAGTTTGCTCAACTTCAATCGCCTCCATCAAGGGATCTTTAGAAAGACCCTACCTCAGCTCTGATATGTCAGGTCTCAGAGATGATAGTAGCTGGTCCCCACAAGTAAAGCCATGAACGACTACTGAAACTGCTTCCTGCGTTACATCTAATCTGTCACTTGTTTGTCCTCTCTTTACGCCAAGTTTCTCCCTTCTCTTGAAGTACACTAGTATTTCTGTAGAGTGACTAGTTTCCCTACTGGCCGACAAGCACTGTCTAAAATCAGTTATATATTAGCCTGAACTTTATACTACGAGTTGTGAAATGAGAAGGCTTATAAACATGTGCACCAAGCAGATATAATCTCATTAAAGAGATGATTACTCAGTCCCTGGCTTTGCAGGAACACACGTTTGAAGGTGGACTCAGACCAAAAGAAGAATATGAACTGATCCAGAGAATGATGTATTTGACCTGAAAACAGACTACTACAGCAACAGATACAGCTTGATGGCTTTTCTATTGACAGCTTACTGAGACAATGAAATGCTACATGCACTGCTGGGAATTAATTTGTTTCTTCATTCAGCAATGCTCACTAGAAACTGTAACAGTAGGGCCTAGTTAGCAAGCACTCCCATTTACTAGAGAAGATCTTGCTGACGTACGGAAAATTGTTTCGTTTGCCTTAATTTTGCCACCCCTGCCAGGTTGTTATACCACTGGGAACTCCAGCTCAAGTCTCAGTCAGGGTACTGCTAGCTGCCTTATGCCACAGGAAAATCAATCTCACTTGAATATAGTCTCATATTAAAGGCTTATACCCTTGCTGCACTACAAGGAGAAACAGCTAGCAGAGATTTTAGGGCAGTAATATAAAATATTCTCACACTTATTCCCTCAAACAGATTCTGGCTATTATATTTTGTATATGGGCCAGGATCTGTAACCTCTGCTTTCAGCTCCTCACTCATAGCGTGCTTTGGTAACAAGAAAGAACCAGTGAAACAGTTTGCTACTGGTTCACAGTGGCAAACTAAAAGCTGCAGTGAATTCACTTGTCATCGGTGCTTATCTGGACATCCACAGCTAGTGGCACATTTAGCAGGGTAAATATCTGGGTCTTACTACCACTTAAGTTTTGCCCACATCTTAATCAATCCTATGGGCTTCATTCAGATAAACTGAGGTAGTCCTAGAGAAGACTAAGCCTGTCTCTCTGTGTAAAGTTGACAATCTTTAAAAATGTGTTTCAGACTGAGAATGCTAATATTTCGAAAATTAAATAATGTAAATGCTAATTAATACAACCACTCTTAGCCGCCAGACAGTACTAGCCACTTACAGTTAGAGACTGCTGTGCTGGAAGGGTTGCAATCAGCAGTGCAAAGTCCAACAGTGGCTGGTCACCAGCAGTGTCCCTCTGGAATCAATACTGGGGGAAAAAAGCCTCAGCAAGCTCGATGTCCTCTGCAAACGTGGGGCAGGGGTGCGGTTACAGAGAGAGCTGGAGACACAGGCTCAGAGGGACCTTGTGAAGTCAATAATGGCAAGCACAAACCCAGCGCCTGGGATCCAACAGCTCCGTGCAGCAGGAAAGGCTGGGGCTCAACAGAAGACAGCTTTGCAAAAAAGGACATTTGGGCTCTGGTGGGGATAAAGTTGGCCATGAGCCCCCAAGTGTGCCTTTGCAGCTGAGGCCGCCAACTGGCTGCAGCAGCAGGGCAAGGGGAGTGATTATCCTCCTCCACAAGGCATCCGTGAGAACGCACCTGCTTCAGCTCTTTGTCCCCAGTTTCAAGGACAGCAAAGCCCATTCGAGGTGGTGCAGGGCCTGGAGCGTGTAACCCGCAGAGCAGCTGAGAGAAGCAGGCTGGCTCAGCTGCAGGGAGATGCTGCTGCTGTTTTCAGCTTCCTAAAGGCAGGGTACAGAGAAGACAGAGCCAGACTCTTCTTGAGGTGTGACAGTGAGAGGCATCATACATCTGTTGCTACATGGGAAATCCTGATCAGAATAGACTGAAAAAAAAAAAATCACACTGTAGCAGTCGACCACTGGACCAGGTGCCCAGTAAGGTCATCAAAACCCCCCACCTGGACGCAAAATTCATCCAGGCAGGACCCTCTGCGACCAGATCTAGCTGACCCTGGTTTGAGCTGTAGGGCAGGTGACGTTACTCTGTGACCCCATTTAGGCTATTGTATCTGAACCAGCAGCAGCTGAAGCTTATTCCAAATGCAAGTCTTGACTCAGACAGCTGTCTTCTAGTAGGTAAGGTGCTTCAAAATCCAAACATGGGCCGCTGTGCAAGTAGCAAGAACTAGCACAATGGATCAATACTTGGACATTCAAAGGAGGAGTCTAGAGTACTACGGAAAAATCCGATGCGACAATATTTTTCTACAAAACAAGAGTAGATTAATTAGAACTAGTAGACAAGCTAATAAGATAACAGGCAACGCTCTATGTATGCTGAGAATCTGAAACACCATACCACAGAGAAACACAAGAAGCTGCACAGCCAAAGAGTTTATGAGACAAATGTGGACAAAAGCCGCACTGAAAACGCACAAAGTAAAAATAGCTGGAGAGAAGGACTGAATGGCTAAATGTTCTCACAATAACTTAACAAACAGTATTCTTAAACTATTAGGAAAAGTTAGAAGAAAGGGATGCTCCGCAGGGACATTTTAGGCTTATGTCCTATTAATACGTACTTACATCTTAGTATTAGCAGAAGGATAGCTCAAATGTTTTGGAATACTGTGGTTCTACCAACGAATTAATAAATCAATTATGAAGCATCCCATTGCCCATGAATCATAGAATATCTCAAGTTGGAAGGGACCCATAAGGATCGAGTCCAAATCCCTGCTCCTTGCAGGACTACCTAGAACTAAACCGTATGACTAAGTGCATTGTCCAGATGCTCCTTGAATTCTGACAGGCTTAGTGCCACGACCACTTCCCTGGGGAGCCTGTTCCAGTGACCAACCACCCTCTCAGTGAAGAATGTTTTCCTAATGTCCATTCTGAACTTCCCCTGATGCAGCTTCATTCCATTTCTTTGTGTTCTGTTGCTGGTCACCAGAGAGTGATCAGCACCCCTCCTCCGCTGCCACCCTTGAGGAAGTTCTAGACTGCCATGAAGTCACCCCTCAGCCTTCTCCTCTCCAAGCTGAACAAGCCAAGTGACCTCATCTGCTTCTCTTAAGTTTACCATCTTGGTCACCCTCCTCTGGACATCATAGTTTGATGTCCTTCTTATACTGAGGTGCCTCAAAACTGCACACAGTACTCAAGGTGAGGCTGCACCAGCCCAGAGTGGGACAACGACAATTCCTTCCTATTGCTGGACAATGGAGATTATCTGATGGTTTTGCTGCTAACTACTGAACCACAATTACATTTTGGCATTTAAAACACCATTCGAGTTCACTCTAGAAAATACCCACTCTTCTCATCCCCCAAAATACAAATAAGTGCAAAAAATGAAATTCGAAATTTAAGTATCATTTGCACAAGAGCCAGGGATATGACAGTAACAGGTGCTGAAATACATCTTAATACAAAAAAAACTTGCTGGACAATTAGCAGCACTATAACCCACTACTGAAGAATCCAGCTCCTCATATTCCAACTGACACCATATTTATAATTCGAGTTTCTGTGCCGGAAATGGATGGATTAATTTTAACTGCACAGGTAAGAGAAGTTATTCCATAGATATTATTTTATCACCTCAGCTATAGTCCTTTAGAACTTTATACACGGAACACGGGAATGCCCCTGCTCAGACAGCACTGGTAACTGTAATGGAACAGCTTACTGCACAGCCATGGTACAGTGGAAGTTTCTACCTGTACCATCACTTAACTGACATCATAAAGAGCCATTTCTAAAAATCAGTGCTGAATTTAGCTAATCAGATTTCCAAGTCATTTTAGCTAATTTCATTTTTTTCAAGTCACAGCTGCTTTGCATGCAATAATCGAAATCAACACTTTACCCAAATTTGATAACATACAATTAGTATACATACACAGATGCTTCTACACTGTTATCATATACTCTCACCACTTCCATACTACATTAAAGTGGGAAAAGGAGGCAAGATAGCACTGGAAGTGTTGTCATTCCTCAATTCATGATTAACTAGGGTGAGAGAGTGCCTGGATTCATGCAGACAGCTGAAGTGCCCAAGACCCATAAAGACAGCAGGGGCTTCCTGCAGAGAAAGCCAGTTCCACCTGTTTTGATGACCCTGATACTTTCTGATGGGAGACACCACCAACAATTCTCCCCAAAGGAAGGTGATGTTAGCAGACACGAATCTTTTTTACAGGGGGAGGCCACACTGCTTGCTACAGCAATTGATTAACTCTTCGGCTCCAGAAGGAAACTGAACTGTCAGTTCTGCTTAAGAGCAAAGCAGATCTGAGACGAGAGTGGATTTATGGTGCTGTTCTCCTTGTGACAACAAGGGAGCAAAGCGTGTTAAGAAAAAGCCCAAACACGAAATGCACATCGGCTCTCTCAGCGCGGCCTGGTAACAAAGTCAGAGGCTTTGACTGAACCCACAGAATCACCGCAGAAGGCCGTGATGCTGCTGCACCCCGCGGATATCCCACCGCTCCTCTTCCCTACTTCCAGGGGGACGTGGGGCGCGGGGGAATGTGAGAAATCGCAAACTCACGGGTAACTCGGGCGGCGGCAAAGGAGCCGGCGGGGCGCCCCGGGGAGGGCACCGGCCGCACGGCGAAGGGCTTCCCACTCCACGGGAAGGTTACAGCCCCGCGTTACGGGTCAGGGTCGGGGCCCGGCCGCTTCCGCGACGACCACAGGACCCCGCGGCACGGCCTAGCGAGCCGGAGCCACCAGGGAGGCTGCAGGTGAGCACCGCCGCCCGCCCAGCTGCAGCGGCTTTCGGACCGGCAGGGACCAACGCGTCCCGTCCCCCCGCCGCACAGCTCGGGGCAGGCGGGGGCTGCGGGTGAGAGGGGCTGCGGGTGAGAGGGGCTGCAGGTGAGCGGCGCCGCGGGCTCTCCCCATCGCCTCAGCGGGCCGCGACTACCGGGGCAGGCGGCGGTTGCAGCTCCCCGCGCCCGCCGGGCCCCTCACCTGCTGCTGGATCTTCCCGTCCTCGGTGACCACCCAGTGGGTGGTGGCAGCGGCGGGCCGCGTCCCCGAGACCAGCAGCGAGCACAGGCCCAGGGCCCAGCCAGAGAAGACCCACGCCCGACCCAGCCCGCCGCGCCCGGACGCTCCTGCCGCCGCCATCTTCCCCAATCCCGGCCTGCCCGCACCACCCGGAACCGGAACCGCCCCCGCCGCCATTTTGGGAGGGGGAGGCCCGAGCGGGCGGTCTCTCGCGCGGCGGGGCGGTGCCGCCTCTCTGAGGGGACGGTGCTGGGACAGGCCCCGGGGCGGCCCCGGCCGCTCCACCCGCAAACCGGGCGGCCCTAGGTGGCTACCTCAGACGGCGCCGGCAGCCCGCCCCGCCCTGCGGCAGCCACTAGGCGAAGGAGGCCGGAGCTGCCGCGCCAGAGCGAGGCCTCCGTGTTGCGGCCGCTGCGTATCGGCTGCCCCACAGGCACCTACCCCGGCCCGGGGCGCCGAGTCCGGCTCACTGAGCGCGTCAGGCGGGCACCGGTACCGGCAGAGCCGCTGCCCGGAGCACAAGGCTGACTTTAAGCGCCAACAAGCAGCGGGTGGCGCCGCGCGGAACGCCTTTATTAAAGCACGCTGAAACATTTGCCAGGACAGCTCGAGGAAACGGCTTTCTGCCCAAATCAAACCAAACCGTAGCTGCAGCTGTCCACAGTTAATGCCAGTTCACCGAGGAGACGGTTGAAGGTAGCTCTGAAAAACACAACACCCCTTTTTTCTTCTAATGCTTTTCAGTGACACAGAAAAATCTAAACTTTTCCTTTCCTGTGCCAGTTAATGGTAAACACCAACCCAGCAGCGGCCACCTGTCTCCCGGTCCTCAGTGAGATCTAAAAGCTGCCAAATTCAAACGTGGGTCTGTTCAAGCTTTCCAAGTTTGCAAGCAAACTGCAAGAGTTCAGCTTCTCAGGGATGCTGGAGTCCCCAGAGCCTGTTGAACAGTAAACTTTTACCTGTAACTCAAACCCATTAAGTAGAAACAAGAAAAAAAGTTTACAAATGGTGTCAGAGTGGTTAAACTAATGCAAGGGATTAGTTTCTCTCAGGACAAAGAACATATTCCCACAAGTATGACAGTTCGTAGTGCTGCCAGAGTTTTCACATCAGGCTTATTAGATATTTCACAAAAAAAACCCCCAGGCTGCTGCTCCAAGGCACTCTTGCTCTATCGTAAGACAAATTTTATTGCACTGTCAACATCTAGGAGGTTGAATAAGACAATTAATGAATCCTTTACACACAATAATTCCAAAGTAAGATGTATGACATGCAACTTTTGCTGAATATTTAAATTCCTATACAAAATTTTGCATTTAAAAGTTGAGTTTCTTAAAAGTTGAAACAGTTGATGCAGTCTTGTTAGATGTTTGTTAGTAGCAAACGGCTCACTGCATCTATAGCAATCTAAGGAGTAAGTCACTAAAACAAAAAGGTACCACAGTACATTTTTACTAAGCCAACACAAAATGTTGCAGAGTAACTGGGAAACAATGAGCCAAACAAAATTACAAAATGAATTTATTCCAAAAGCGCAAGGGAACATTTACAATTCATCAACATGGCAAACAGGTGTCTCCACAAGAACTCACTGCATTAAAATTAAATATGAAACTGTGTGTGGGTGGGGAAATCTAACTACTTCTGAGGCCACAAGAACTTTGCACATCACCTCTGAAAAACAGGAGTCCCGTAAAGAAAACTCACTCAAAATTCAGTGAGAAAATAAGCTGCTAGTACCTAGTTATTAGCCTAAATACAAGCTATGTTTAGGCTTTGAGATTACATTTTTAAATTATAGCCACTAGTGCAAAATGTCTATTCTTTCCCCCCAGTGGAAGCTTATTACCCATCTAGTGCCTATTTTCAGAGTGATGTTTTGATCTCATGAATTTGTCCGTGAAAGCTCTTCGCCAAGTTTGTTGGTTTTAGTGACAAATCTTGAGTTTTGCAGCTGGCATGTAATCAGAAATACAAAGCCAGCTCACGTGTCCTGGAATGTCCAAAGTTGTCTGCCTACTGCTCCAGAGTTAAGCAAAAATAGATTTCTAATTTAGCATTGGCAATGTCTCTAACTTTGACATAGTTTCAGTATTCTGACCTTCTGATGGTAGTGACAAATATCAAAGTGTTAATGAAGACACCTGATTCACAAGCAAATACAAATGGAACTAGGTGGGGAAACGTCACTGTCAGGCATTTGTCTGTGTCCGTGGATATCAAATGGCTGGACAAAGGAAAAAGGAGGATAAGAAATAATCTTCATTCATCTAAAGCCTAAACTATTTTACATCAACACACCCTGGAACACTTATTAAAATTCTTTTCCTCTGTCTCGACTTCTTTTTACTATCTGCTAATTCCTTTACAATGTTGAATGACCTGAGAAGTAAAAATTTTGATTAGTGAGAATAAAAAAAAAAAAAAAAAAGCATTGTGCTCTTACATTGTATTTTCTGGGTGTACACCAGTAAATAAGAATCCCAAGTTGCTATGGAAAAAAATAGCATGGAATTGTTACCTTTTCCACTTAAATTGAACTACATAGCTGGTATTTTTCAATGTTACACAAAATACAATTTTATTTATACATTTTAAAATGTAACTGTATTGGTAAAAAAAAAAACCACAAAAAAAAAGTAATCACAGAACAAAAAAAAACAACAACCAACCCTCAAGTGCCAACTAATCCAGAAATCTGCAAAACATAGAAAAGAGCCAGGTACTGCTATGGTCCAGCTCCAGCCTACAAAGCTTAATCACTGCATCAGTCTTTACCCATTCCTGGAATAATTTTAGTCATTTATTGTTTTGTTTTTCCTGTTCATTTACTGAAATTTCATGGCATAGCTATATGCACATATTCATATTAAACATTAAAAATTCATTTGCAAAACATCACTTTTGCATTACAATGCACGGAGAAGAGTAAGATGTGCAAACCAAGAAACACCACATTCTCCACATCTCTAAGTAAAAGGACTACTTCATGCTATAAGCAAAATAAATTTCCATCCATATTGCAAACTAGAAAAAAAAACAAACCAGCATGTATCTCATTCAATTCCATTTTAAAAAGTAAATCAAAGCAAATTTAACAACGGTACTCTTCTCCACATATTGCAAAATATGGTTACAGATGAGGAAAGGACTATTTCAGCTGCTAAGCCTTATCTGACACTTATCTCTGTTGTCATGCCTTTCCTGTCCATTACTTAATACATAAACTCAATTATATAGTTTTAGTTATGCAGTAGCTGATTTTTAGGTTAATATACAAACTGTCAAGATGTAGCTTTTGATAAAACATCTATGCTCTTCTCCATTTTTGAATAAATCCTGAAGACACTTCAAAAATAAGAACCCAAAACTGCTGACTGTAAGCATCCAAAAATACAGTTGTAGTTTCACTATGGACAAGTTGTAGTCCGTTAGAAAAGTAGATCATACATACAAAGGTATAAAGAACATTTAAGTCAGTCTTAGTGGAAGGCAGTCCTTGAAGGAAACAATACTCCAAGCAAACTTGCTGAGTAGCACTTTCTCTTTAGCCCTTCAGGGCCATGGAAGATTTAGTGGTTTACTCAGTAGATTCTTCCTCGGCTACGATTACCACGTCCTCCCCAGCCTCTTCCTCTTCCACCCCGGAAACCACCTCTTTGCTCTGAAATAAAAGTCAAAATTTTTCATACAGAGTTTATGCTGGATACGGATTAAAATTAAATAGCAATCACTGGAGGTACTGAAGTCTGACTGAAGTGCCTGAGGCTAATCCTGCTTATGTACCATAAGATCTCAGAGTTACGCTTTGATGGACAATGGACCCTACCAATCATAAAAGGAGCTCAGGAGAACTAGCCTGTCTACACTAAACGTAGTCTTTCTGCATACTAATACTATGATACGTAACTGTCACATTAATTTAGAACTATATTTGGGACAATCCTTTATCACAGAATTGAAAACTGGTCTGTAGAGAACTTCATTAGGCTACCTAGCTTATCCTTCTGTCCAGTAACACCATGTCAGTCTTGAGGTGCTTGTCTGACTTGCTCCTAGTGATTTTATAAAATGATAGAAAAACCCAACTTCACCAGTCTATCTGTCCTTTTTTATCCTTAGCAATAAGCTATCACCAGCATACTTAAGTATTTTTGCTGGGCTGGTATCTTAACTATATCCAATTAAAAAATATCTTAGACATAGACAGATACCACACAAACTGTAGAAAATGCTTCCTTTCCCTTTGTTAAGAACAAATCTGATTACAGCAAAAAAACCCCCCACAAAATATTTTGTTAAAAGTTTCACTGGACGTGTTTGAAAATATATCAAACTCTAATTCTCCTTCAAAAGCTGATGAAAGGCCTAAGCATCTCACTAACAAGAAACAGTTGCAAGCAATAAAATGTTTTTGATTTAAAAGTTCCTAATTTTCAGAACCGCAGGACTAAAAGCTTATCTTAAAAGACACAGGTGTATCACTTGAAGTCTGCAGTAAGAAATTTGCAGAAGATTTTATCTTTTGTCCTTGTTTTATATATAAGACAGTGCTTTGTATCATTTTTTCAACCTTTGGGCATGGCTGTAATTTGTCATAGCAGGCTGTTTACTTGACAGAGGTAGGACCAATGGGCCTACAGGGAAGACAAGGATAGGTTGCTGCCATTGTTGGGCCTATTCATCCAGTCCGCAACTGCTCTCATGTTTTACCCAGAAATATGAGTTGCAGAGAGACAGAATCGCTCTGACTGGGAGCATGAGGACGTAACTGTCTGTATGCACAGGGAACCCGGCAATTCCCAGGAGTTCTGGATCAGGTCTGCAACATCAGCAGTGGCTGTAATAGGAATTCGGCACAGGTCCAGTCATGTGACAGGAGGTGGCCCAGCTCTGCCACTTGCAGAAACTCATCTGTCCAATGGGAAATTTGGGGTGTGAGTGCTGTGTGTCATAATAGAGAACACAGTAGTTCAATTACTAACTCTATGTATTAAAACACTATTAAAACTAACTTGCAAATGACGTATAGTTTATAGGCTGGTAACACTCAAACACTGTAATAGATCAACAGCTACAAAGAGACCATTGCACATAAAAACTGGTGATGGCACGATCTGATCTTCTGAGAATGTGATTGTAAGTTGGCTTAATTTGTTTGTTCCCCTTGCCCCAAGGCGCAACCGTCACTAGACAAAGTTTTTCCAAGCTGCCTAACTTACCGTAAGAAAAACTACCCAGATTACTGCTGTATTTTCCACTGGGAGGGTTATATATTTGCCTGGCATCCCTTTTTGGTCCTGCCGAAGCCTTCTTTGGGGGTGAACTTGAGGTTGTATCTTCACTTGCTCTTTTTTGACTGGCAGAAGAAAACAAAAACAGATCATTACATCCCTGTGGTGACAAGTACAGAAATAGCAGTTCAGCCTTAAGATTAACCACTGGAAGCTAGCAGCAGCTAATGAAGATGCCCTGAATAATACTTCAAAACAGGACGTAAGCTCGTCTCCAGTTGATTCAGCCTATTGTATCCCTAAAGCAAGACTAAGATTGTCACTCCACAGCCTTAATTCCTTCCAGGATGGGTGTAATTTTTGGTTGTGAAACATGTAGCTATAATACATATTTTATATATACACAGCTTGGGATCTTTATTTTGTAAAACAGCAAAACTTAATACCGGTATTTTTTTTTTTTTTTTTTTTTATGAAAACCTCTTACCTTGCATCTGCCTTCTGTACTGGTTTCCAGGACAGCGTAACTGTACTTTTGTAAGAAGGAGGAATGTGGAAGAGATCCTATGGAGGCAAAATCGGACAGCTTATTCTACAGTTAAATTCATGTCAATTGCACTTCAAAATTTTAGCTACTTATTGAGACTCCAGAGTAACAGTTACTTTCCAACAGTCTTAAATCTTTTTTTAAGTCCCATGGCAGAGGGAGAAGGCAGCAGTAACTACCTACCTTATCTGGCTGTCATAGCCCATACTAGGAAATTCAAATGAGATTTATATTAACAGAATAGTGTCTTATACAGACGTAATATGCTTTCTCTCCCCCTATGCACTTTAAGCATCTTATAATGAACTACAATGGCTCCTGCAGGGAGACATTTGGTATCCCTGCTATGATGGTAAAAGATATACTTCTCGATACCGTGGGCAAAGTTTTTGGTTTATCACGGTGATTGAGGGTGAGAGATGAGAAGTGAGGGAAGAGACGAGAATGTGGTCAGAAGAAATCAGAATGGTTTCAAGGGTTCTGGATGGAAGAAATTTTCTGCAGCTCATCTCTCCTAGACTCTTTGCAGAAAAAAGGTTTGTATAGCAGCTTGCTATTCCTCCTCCCTCCTTTACATCTCCTTGCACCTCTTCAAACTATTCTTTACCCCTCCCTGCCACTGCAGGAAAGGGAAATGACAAGGAAAAAGGCTCATCCAGAATCCAGAGATCCCTAAAGCAAGGTCTTTTTCTCTGGCGGGCAAAAAAAGGGCCTCAACACCCTATCCCAACAGCAGCGGCTAAGCACCTTGCATAAACAGCAGATCTATGTCTCCTCAGAAACAGTAAAGAGGGCAGCAACCCTGAGCTGGCTAACACTGACTAACTTAACACCATACAGCTTAGTTCAAATCTATTCCTTTTTTCTGCACAGGTTACTCTACTGTGTGAATTTACTCCTTCGTAATGTGAGGACTTACCTTGATTAAAACATTAATGTTATTGGTTATTTTCAAGGCAACCACTTTAATCTTGTTCTGTAAAAAAAGAAACACTATTGAACACCTATTCTAGTAGCTTTTAATTACGCCAACTGCATTCGATGAAGTCGTAACATTAAACTGACTGCTCTTCCTAGTGAATTGCTACAGCAATAGTAACAGCATGCAACTTCTGAGTTTTCATTACAACTATCTTTAGGCTTCTTGCAGTTTTACACTAACTAGTTGCTTTTAATGTTCCAGTGTACTTCCCCCTAAATTTTTTTCCCCCCAATATATGAAAATTTCTCCTTCAAAACAAAACACAGAGCAGTTACACCAAATACATCTGGAGGCAGAGAGTAACTAACAGTAGAAACTAAAAGATCATCTTAGCTTGCAAAATGCACCATCAGGTAAGATGTAGTTGTGATAGATGTTAGCAGTATTATTTCCTTTATTCCCTCAATCTATTCGCACACTTACAACAGACTACAGCCCGCTAATGTGTGCCAATGGTTACTTCTGTAGGCTCAATTAGAAAGATCAGAATTCCTGAACAATACTTGCCTCCTCTGTTTTCAAGGCTTCTCCTGTTTTTCCTTGAAGTGCTAGACGAAGCTGTCGAATATACACCTGCAACCCTCGAGCAAAATACTGTAGCCTAAAAAATTTAAAAGCAATCTGTTAATAAATTTTACATATTCCCATAAAATAAAAGCGTAAGCAAAGCAAAACTGAAATCTCGCCCCCCTACCCCGCCTTAGGAAAAGTGCTTGAAATAAGTCTTCTATCAACCTGATTTGTGCTTCTTTGGCATCCAGACAATAATAATTCACAGTTTCTAATAGAAGTCTATCACTTGCCTCTAAATGATTACCTGATTTTAAAGTCTTTCAATTTCTCTGCATTCAGCTTGGCTGTGAGGAAGTCTGGGAGTTTACGACCCAGCTGATGGAAGCTATACAATAAACACTCCACATAACTGAATTGCAACTTGGGCTCTTCATTGCCAGCATTCTCCCCATTCTCTGCTTCCTCTGGAGGAAGAGGCATATACTCCTAAGGAACAGAAAGGAAAAACTAATGCATGAGACACATGTATGCAGACTGACTGTTCTTTTGCAGTTTTTGAATTGGAGAGTTTATTTATGCTGACAATCTAAGAAGTATCCCCCATCCCTATACTAACGTGATGAACTGCTGCATGAAGCCCTGGTGTAGGTGGTTTGCCTACACTTACATGACTCGATACCTCTGACTCAAAGGAAATATTATGGTTGCACTGCTACCACAGGAACCAACAATGTACTGCCACCAATGCTTCTGAAACAGTGCTGAATTTGCTTAAAATTGCCAGCGCAGATACGGCCTTTAATGAGATCAACATGAGTCTCTCATGACTATAAAATTTAAAAAGAATAAAACCACATGAGTTTACTGGATTAAAAGCATTATGCAGGTAACAACTCTCTATTTCTACAAAGGCTTTGAATTGCAAAATGATATTTGACCTTATATCACAGACAGAGCTATCTTTGAAATAGCCACTTCAGAAAAAGGATAAAGAGATTAATAGATAAAAATAACTTGTTTTGACGAAAACTTTTTTTAAAGTGCTTTTTTTCACATGAGTAAAAACTGAATTAGTCTTACCAGTAATTTATCAAACAACTTCTTCAAATTTGATTCAAGCTTTTCCATATCACCACAAAATGAACTCATTTCAGCAAGAAGCTTCAAAACCTACACATAAGGATAGATGGGGTTTTGTGTGTTAACTGAAAAGCACAAAGACTTAACTTTCAACTTAAAAGTGATTATCACATTGCTATGGCTGGCCCAGTAGAGGTCAGCTATTACAATTAAACCCCTCCCAAACATCAGGAAAGAATACGAGGAGGAACATGCCTAGTCTGTTTTTCATGTCCTCAGAAACACAGGTTTGCATGTCTAATCCCAACAAGCATAATTAGTCAACAAGTGAACAAAACTTCAGCTCCCATATCTGCAGCGCAGCTCACCTTCAAAGTGAGATTCACAGAGATCTAACTGAAGCTGCAGCACTGATTAACGTAAGCAAAATTACAGACATTAAGCCACTCCCTTAGGGGGATAAATTAGCACAAGCCACGCAACAATCATTTCAGTAAATGCTATGTGCTTAAAAAAATTGACAGTAATATAAAAATTATTACAGTGATCTACTTATGCTAGCCTTGCCTCAAAAGCTTGGGACAAATGACACATGCTTTAAAAGGCAATGCTCAGTCATGCCTCAACATGGCAAACATTTTTTTTTTTCTAGTGTAGCTAGTTTTCTTCCAAGCCAAGAACTGAAAACCACTTAAGAAAGAAGACTGTAATTTTTAAAATAGCTGTCTTTGCCCAAGATGCTTATTTTTTATGATTTGAAAGATATTTTAGCTTTTGCTTACCTCTAACTGGATATCAAGACCCTCCACTGGAGTAGTCAAAGCACTGAGGTTTGGCAGAACATGCTCACAGAAGTAAGTAACAAATTTTGTGGAATGAACATTTTTCTGCAAAAAACACCACACACAATTCCTTCAAACTCAAAGAGTAGCCTGAATAAAATGTTTTTCCCTCATTACTCTGCCACCCTTATATAGCTTTATTAAACTTCCCTCTAACTCCTAAAACATAGACACTCTTCCACGTAGCTTAAACTCAGAGGGTCTGCAACAGAGGCTGAAAAGATTGCCTATAACCTAAGAATAGGGCTTTAAGTGCTGAAATGGCATGGCCCTAGACTTGAAATAATCAAACTCATACACGTATGAACCTAACGTAAGAATCTTGTCAAAATTCACTGTAACATCTTAAATGTTGAAGAGCAGAGAATAACACAAAAGCTCTTTGCATTTGGAGGCTTTAAGGATGTTTTCCAACATTTTAATACATTAGAAGCTGAAGGTGGAGAAGTACTGATATGCTGTCCTTCTAAAATAATTGCTGAGAACACTGAAGAGAAGGTACAACTGTTGACTTCCCATGATATTCCTCATGCAAAGCAAATAAATACATACCGAGAAGAGCGGCACTGCCTGCCGAGTACACTGCAGAAGTCTGTCCACACAATCCGGATCAGATGGATTGAATGTTTGTTCCAGGTCAGCTTGTTCAGCTACCAGCTCCACTAGTTGTTGCCTCCCACTTACTGTCTGTAAGCTTTTTAATCCAGACAATATTTTCATGAACAGAACAAATTCTTCACCTGTCACATCTTCCAGTACCTAAACAGAACACCAGAAAACATTTCTATGGTGATAGTTTGCAAACCTTCAAGTCAAACCTACTTGATTTGAAAAGGTAAAGTATGCAAATATTTATCTTCTAGTTATTAAAAAACACAAGTTTAAAGGAACACATGAAAATACGCAGCATAATTGTATGTGCCTCCAAATTAAAGTAACTGACATCAAGTTGTGCATAGGCAACATAATTTTTCTTGAACTCTAACCTTAAGAACAAATTTCTTATCTAACAAAATCGTATGCCTCAGGCAGAATAAATGCTAAACGAATATCTACTCATTACTGGTTGTTTTAATATTTTTGTATTTTTCTAAGCTTGGGGAATGCACAGGAATCTCATGAAATTCAAAGACAAACACCAAGTCCTGCACCTGGAATGAACTAACTTCCCTGCACAGCACACGTTGGAGACTGACTGGAGGGGGAACTGCTCTGCTGAAAAGACTCTGAGGGTTCTGGGGGACAGCGTAAGTGTCATCAGCATTCCTTGGGTGATGAACAGTGTCCTGGGCTGTGACAAGAGCACAGTCAGTAGATTGAGGGAAGCAAAGGGATCGAGGATTCTCCTTTGCTATGCCCTCATTAGACCAAATCTGCAATACTGCACCTAGTGTCGGGCCCTCCTGTAAGAGAAGTTGTTGATAAGCTTTAAAAAGCCCATTCAACAGGGTGATCAGTGTCTAGAGAACACGACCCGTGAGGAGAACTGGTATTTTTCAGCCTAAAGGAAAAAACTCATAAGGGGGTGAGGCAACCTAGCACTAATCTTCTGATACTTAAGAACAAGTCACCAGGAGTAGGAACCACGTTCTTTACCGAGGTGGACACGGTGAGAATAAGACAATGATAACAAAACTGAAACAGGAGGTTCCAACTGGATAAAGGGAAAAAAAAAGATAAAATCATGTTGAGGATAACTAAACATTGAGACTGGTTGCCCAGACAGTATAGGAAACCCTTAGAGGTTTTCAAAACCCAACTGGACAAAGTACCGAGAAATCCGATCTCAATTCAGCTGAGCATGATTCACTGAGGTGATCTCCCAAAGTCCCTTTCCAACGTGAATGTTTCTATGACTCTAATAAAAGTTACTCTCAGAAGATGAGAGGAGCCTAGCACTGTTCTAACATTCCCACAAAAAAATACTGCCAAGTTTGGATTGTAGCAGAATAGGATAATAGAAGACCGCATTTGTACAGTGCTTAATGCTCTACATGTGGTTTAAACGAACAGACCTCCAAAGCAGTGCCAGTGATAAGGAATGGTTCAAATAATACTTAAGTTTATACAGAAATAGGACACTCACCTTCTTTGATTCAGTCAATATGAACTCTTCTACCTCCTTTGTCATCACCTCCTCAGGCAGGGTTTTCAGTTTTGTGGAGAGGAACTTGATGGCTCGCTCTCTCACAATATCCTCTCCCTGAAGAATTTGACTGAATAAGCCTCCCAAAGTCCCTGAACGGAGAATAAATCAGGTAATGCAAATTATTTTAGAAGTTAAGAGCTGAACCTTCTATGCAAAGAGACATTTCCACCTGTAAGACTCCATGACACATTTTAAAATAACTGCTATACTAACTTTTAAGAGAAAACGCAATTTTCACGTAGCTTGACGTAAGAATCCACGTTCTTTCATTAGTCTGTATAATTCAGATCCACAATTCTCAAAGAGTTCAGTATTGTTTGTAAAACCAATCAATCAATGAGTATGTGTGTCTAACTTTTGCCTTGTGCTAAGAACATACAAAATTGAGTCCTGTTCTCATCCTACTACAGACTGCAAAGTATTAATAAAAGAGATTTCTAGAAAAATGCGACATTTACCTTTAGCATCCATCTTAAATATACTGAGCAAAGCATTGTTCACCAAATTGAATTCTGCGGAATCATCTGAAGAGAGAAAAACACTTGAAATACATATCCTTAAAAAGCAAACATAAGAGCAGAAAAACAAAGAAAGATTTCTGACATCACACAAAAAGTATTCTATCCTCAACATTTAATTCTAAACAATATAACTTGTATTTTTAACGACTACTAGACTGAGGAAGTAGAAAACCATGACTATGAAAGCTGGAAGAAAAACAAAAAGCCATTTCCTCCTTCAGCCTCCCTGCCAAAAGTTTTAACATTACAAACTTGATAGGACTGAAACCTTGAAGGGAAGTGATTAATCCATATATCTAGTAATTTTAAGGAACAGTTGAATAAACAAGCTGGCCTTTACTAAATTAAGGTAAAATAAGTCATTATAAACTTTTAAGTAGTCTACAGTACCTATAGATGGGAGAAAATTTTCTTCTTGAACTAAATGGAGAAATGTGCAAGTATCAAGAAAAAAAGTCTCTTCTGAGAAGCCTAGAGATGCAGTTTTAATACAAATTTGAACATCTAATATTTAGCACTGTATAACTTACTGACATTAAAAACCCCCAACATATTGTATATTAAATTCTGAATTAAGTATTTTGTACCAAAACCACATTCTTTGGAAGAAAATGCCTTCAGGATTTTTAAACTTCCTGAGTACCTGAATTAGAAATCAAGTAACTCTTTTCAGAAGGCAATTTGCTGCAGTCCATAACAGCGCTTTCATCCCCTCCCCCCCGCCCTCCCCCCCCCAGCTTTTTCTACAGATACTATCAGAGAAATTGAATGAAAAAAATCTGTTATATTTAAAAGGAAAGATTTTCAGTTTAGATTAGGATAATTAGTGACCTTTCAGCAGAAGTAGCAGCATAACTGTACAGTAAATATTGAAGCGGGGGGAGAAAGAGCAGAAGCAGGACACAAACAGCACTGTGACAGACTACTTTGTAAGAAACTATGAATCAACAGAAAATATTTTACATAACAAAATTGTATACATTTTTAGGTAGGCCACAAGGAGATCAGCCAGGAAACTATCGAAGCCGCTTACCTGACTGTAGAAGCTGGGTCAGTATGTCTGCTACCCGAGGAAGATTATCTCCAGTAGCAAACTGAGGCAATTCCTTGATTGCTTGTCGCCGGATCTGTCACAATTGTTAGTATAAGGGAAATAAAAAAATTAAGAAGTTAAAGCAATTAAAAAAAAATAAAAAAAAATCAGGCAATTCATCTACCAAAGTTTGGCAGAAAAATCAGCCAGATCTGAGAAAATGACAACTTCTTTTAATATGAGTATCGTATTCAGAAATCTATGTTCAAGTTTCAGACTTCAACGGCAGTCCAAACTTCATATTTGCTATGAAACTATTATTATGTATTTATGATGAAAATAATATATTTTTCTTAGACCTAAGCGGCACTGGAGAAAAAACAAATTCAAACAACACCTCTGTTCACAAAATCATTCATCTGATCAACAAAACAAAGGGCTGGAATCTGTCCTATTATTGAGTCCTATTTGCTAATA
This sequence comes from Larus michahellis, assembly GCF_964199755.1. Taxonomy (NCBI): domain Eukaryota; kingdom Metazoa; phylum Chordata; class Aves; order Charadriiformes; family Laridae; genus Larus; species Larus michahellis. The sequence continues at coordinate 45,547,580 of NC_133899.1, read as the reverse complement.
GGAAGCACAGTTTTCCAGGTGTGCATAGGGCAGAGATAACCTCTAGGTTTTGTTCCCAGCACTGACAAACGTCCTTGAATGATTTGCCTAAATGATTTAAGATCTGATATCCAAAGACGCTTCACAGGTACAGCTTCTAACACCACCACAGAAGCAGCATGAAGCATCTCAAGACTTCTGCAAGAATAATACATTCAGAAATACATCCACATGGTTCTCAGGTGTGAACAAAATTTTCTTGCCTCTCAGCAGGATTTATTAGCATCAATTACCAAAAAGGTCTTTTTGAAAGGAAAAAAATATAATAGATACTCAAATAACCATATCTTAAGTTTCTCTCTACAGAGCTATTCCTTTGATCAGTGATGGGAATGAGAGAGACAAATGAAAACTGATGTATCTTCCCACACTACCACACAATAGATTCTTCTATTGCAGGAATACAACTAAGTATTCTTAAGTTTTCTGAAGACCAACACTCCCCTCCCAAAAGACATAGCCTATAAAAGAAAAAAAAAAAAAAAAGAGAGAGTAACAGAATATAAATTCAACCCATTAACTTGCTGCTACAAGGTCCTTATTCTTACAGAAACATCTTCATCCTCACAGAGGTCCAACTGGGCATTGATAGCAGAGTCAGCTAGCTCAGGAAAATGCTTGAAGAATTTAGGAATAAACTGGGCTGCAAGTCTCTTCTCCTTGGCACCTCCTTTAACACCATCCAAGATCACCTGGTACGCATCCTTATGCTGAAAGGAAAAAAATGGAGTACATAAACAGAAAAATCTTGGGATATTCTCAAGCCAAGGAAAGGATTTTTTTCTCTCCCATTCACTTCAGGTATTTAGGTAAACTGTATTATACAAGCTTCACACAAAAGAATAAAGTTATCTCTTAGACCAATATAACCATGCCAATTTAGTAAAATTTGCCTCTGTTGACTGTTTTTTACTGTTATTCTGGTTCCTCCGTCTGTTCAAGTGCTTACTGTTGAAATTGCCAGCCCTGAGGCTAACAGCTTTTGCACACCACTTGTGATTAGATTAATGCAGACTCAAGGAATTACTTCATCACCTTCACTGAACTTGGGCAGTTTTTGAAGGAGTTTCTGCCTTCTGTCTGATTGTTTATTGTCTCTCAAGTAGAGGTTACCTCTCCCAACAACTGTGCCACTGGAATGGATCAGGAATGATTTTTTAATGCATACTGCACTAAAGCATCTTTGGCACCTATTCAAGCGGTTAACTTAATCTGAGGTAAAACATAGTTCTTAAAAGCGCTGTTAACATAGAATAGATAAAAAAAAAAAAGAAACCTCCAGTTAAAATATAGAAATAAACACTTAATCACCAGAGTGGAACATTCTCTAGCTGCTCGAACTAGAATCACACAGGCATTTCTGATTTTGCGCCCACAGGACTGAAACTTTAGAATAAATCAAAGTCTTTGTTGTGGTTTGCTATGTGTTTGCAAAATAAAAGTCAGCACTATTAGGATGCTAGCAGAAATCAGAACCTTCCGTCATTAATTTTCCTCACGGTTGTGAAAAGAATGTTTTATAGACAATTTATCCTACTTAGAACAGCAACATCAACAGCACAGGACACTGTTTATTTACATTAAATTTCCCGCAGCCACATGTATCATCACCCCTACTCCACACAGAAGTTCACCCATAGCAAAAAGAGATACTAATTTACAAAGCAGTACGCTGCATTAATTCCCTCTAAGTAAACTGCATTGTAACACAGCACCAATGCTCCTTAAACACTCCCCACACCTTGTTGACAGGTCTCCCTGTTGCCAGATTCTGAACTGGATTGAGACACTGATATGTAAGAAAAATAACCAGGGGGAAAAAATCATTGCTTTTCAGCTGATCCACATCCCCATCTGGTTTCCTCTGTAGTCGTGCCAACACAGTGGACTCAACAGCAAAGGCAGGAATGAGCCATCACAAACTAACGATGAAATACCCATTATTATAGTCACAGGTTCTCAGACTGCACATTAAGAACAACTTTTTTGTAGAACAAATTACTTAATACATACCAAAAAAGCATTCATACAGCAATGAAATAGAGTAGTTTGTGTTCCATGAATTTGTACTACTGCATGCTAACTACTCCTGTCATTCAGGCAAAATACAGTTCAGGCAGAAGTTTGTTTTACCCTGTACCTGGCAGCACTGAATGCTCAAAAGAAAAGCAGGCAACTGGAGAAGCAGTGCGATCCTTTAGTTTTGCACATTTCCTCCCAGTCTGTAACAAAGGAACGTCCTAAGCCAGAGAAAGAATCCAGACCTTTATTTTTAATAACTGTTAATTGACTAATCATCCACTAATTTCTCTAGATTAGTTCTTGAACTCATTCATACTCTATAATGTCCTGTGACAAGTTTCACAATGTGTTATAGAGAAAAGTTTGTCTTCCCCTTTATTTTAAGCCTGCTTCCTAATAGTTTTTTTCAAGTTCTCACTTTCATGCCACTCATGAGGTAGACTCATCATACGTGAGGCCCCTTCTCGGCTGAAACACTCTTTTACAAGCTGAATGATTATGATTTTTTAAATTACTCCCCTTAGTGTCCTACTTCTGGTTATCCCCTTGCTCTTCTCCTCATGTTCAAAGTTTCTTTCTTTGAGATAGGGAGACTATGTAGTCAGAGATCACGTTCATGAGGTTGTTAAGAGATAATAAAGCAATAAGTGAGATAAAGCGGATGAATAAGGAACAATTACTCATGGCTTTCAGAATACAAAAATTGGAGACATCAAATAAGATTACGAAATGACAAGTTCAAAGGAGATAACGCCTTCACAAAGGTTAATGAATTAATGGAACATCTTGCCACAGCACATCTGCATGCCAGAAATATAACAAGTTAAAAAAAGCATCAGAAAAGTTCGCTGAAGAACAATCTAGCAAGATATACTAATTACAAAGACATTACCTCTGGCTCTGAAAGCCCACAGCTGTATCTGCAAAGCTGTGACAGTGTATCAGGAATCATCATTCCATACTCACCCTCACAGGCTGCACTTCTTAACTACGCTGGAGTTTGTTCTACCTAAGATGGCCATTCCTATCTTACAAAAGCAACTCACAATAGTCAAAGTCATCATGGACTATGTATTTGTAAGATGGGACAGTAATAGCATCTGTTTTATTCTGCATCTCTCCACATAGTTCCCAACACTTTAGTTGCATTTTTTGCTTGACTCTGAGATGATGTTTTTGTTGGACTGCCTGCAATGGTGCTTTGTTGCACTAGGGCATAATTACACAAGCAAACTGAACAGACTTGAATTAAAAAAAATAAAAACTAAACAACGACCATATTATTTGTTCCCTTAAAGAACTTTCCAAATGACCTTGCACAGTAATATCTCGTTTAAAATCCACTGACAGGTATGTGCAACTACTTACATATGTTATGACCAAAAAAAAAAAAAAAAATCTGTTACTTTTTCAGGTAGCCATGTAGTACTAACATGAGAGCCTCATGCAATTCAAAAAACTAGCTTTAACTAACCATAATATTTTGTACCGGCAATATATTAAGCCATACTCTTTTTTCAACTAATTCAGTAACGGTATAAATAAACGGCAGATCTTGCCAGGATTTTACAGGTAGAAATCTCCTTTAGCTGTGAGGACTGACCTTCCATTCTTGCCTTAAGGAAAAAAAAAAAAACCCTATAAGCAGTTCTCAAACCATAACAGACTTCACCTTCCTCCAACAAGCCTTTTAGCAAGAAAGCCTGCTAGAAGCTCTCTGGAACAGTATCAGATCTGGATGACCACCGATGTCTTCAAGGCCTGAACTCACCAGGCGAATCTCCCCGTCCTCACGCAAACAGCAATTTGGCTCTAGCTAATGACTAGTTAGTATCCGCGACGCCACATTTAAAAGGAGAGCTCCTGTCCCGACAGGACGGAAGGAGGAGGATGCTACAAAAGCGACTAGAGCTGCTACCGTCCTTGCAGAACCGCAGGCGCGAAGCTCATCTCTACCCGCCCCGCGGCCCGGTCGTGAGGAAACCTACACTGAGAACAGCCCCGGAGGTTAGGCGGTTGTCCGCCGGGGCAAGCACCCCCTCCGGAGGCACGCCACCCCGCTCGCCCACCGACCCCCCCCGCCGCCGCCGCCTCAGCCCTTCCAGTCCGGAACTCCCCGCAGCGGCGCTACTCGAGTCCGAGGCCTAGCGAGGCCTCGCAGGCCGCAGCCACGCCGCACCTGGCCCGCCGTCTCGGTGGCGTCCGCCAGGATCCCGTAGTTGCGGTAGAGCTCCTCCACGGTGGGCATGGTGCGGCGGAGAAGGGGCAGAAGCCGCCGCTGCAACCGAAGCCGCCAATGACGACGCCGCCGCCGTTCAGGCCGCCGTTACCGCTCAAGCCGCCGCCGTCAGCACCAACGACGCGGAAGCCCTAGAGCGGCCCTTTACTGGCGCCTGCGCAGCGCCCCCAGGCGGCTGGCGGTGGAGCTGCCGGGACGCGGTAAAGGCGGGGGAGGGAGACCGTGCTTCCCCCCTCCGCAATGTGTTGTGTACCGATGGAGTTTAGGTGATATTATGATATTAAACGACAGCTCAATATAAACAGGAGTGTCCCGGCTCCTGCGTGCGGGCTCGCGTCTGGGCTTTTCGTAACCGGGGCGCAAAACATAACGGAGCCTCACAAACGCCTGCAGTTAAAAACGTTTCAAAATTAGGTGGTTTTTGTCCTCCTGGCGCTCAGTCTTGACTCACGGCACCCAGCGGCTTTCCCTGTTGTCAGGGGAGCGGAACGGGATGTGTGCATTTGCTCAGGGATGTGCCATGTCCTTTTCCTTATGCAACCTTCCTTTTCTTTTTTTTTTTTTTCCCCGTGGGCTTTTCTTCACACTCCTCATTATTTCCCCGAGTGCTCTCTTCCCCCAGCTACTTGTTTCTGTATCCCTTTTTGTCTCTTGTATGCAAATCCTACAAAAAAACATATGGGAAGTGCCTGTGACACATGGATCTCCTGGTGTAAGGAGATGGTTTCCTGTGATTTGGTGACTTTCATCTTTTCCTGCAGAGGAAAATGCCCGCTAATTCCAGCGTATAGAAACCAAAATATCTGCAACTAATGTCAATGGAGGCAGCATGCACACAGGATTCTCAAATGACCTAAATAGAAATTGTGGCAAAAGTTAAAAAGGCTGTAGCCATGTCTTCCCCTCTTCTCAAGATGCTTTAGCATCCTGCTGATTTCACAGGCACTTAAGATGAAAGAGGATTCCCCTCACGTCAGCCTGAGGCCGAGCTAAGCGAAACACTGGACTTCTCCCTCATATATTTTCCAGCAGGATGAAGGGCGCTTTCGGAGGCGTTTGAAGCCCCGGTCTCTCTCCAGAGCCCGTGCAGGCAGACTGCAGGCAGGAGGGATGCACAGCGGCATCAATCATTTCCCTTCCTTTCCTTGTTCCTCTGCTCTCGCAGCGTTTCGGCAAGTGGCAGCAGTGACCACATCGGTGGCAGTGATGTGGCAGTCACACACCTTTCTTCCCCTCTTTGAATTGTGTCCCGGTGCCATTACCAGGTGGATTTGTGTGGTTCTTGCGTGCTCTGACGGGATCTGAGGGCGCGGAGGCTCGTGGCTGCTCTCAGATTCAGATCCTTGGTGTGCTTCCGACCACCGCATTTACCCAAAGTAATCTGTTTAAAAGAATATGCTGGCTAATCTTAGTAGTGGGAACAAAACCTAACATGAGAGAAACATATTTTTAATGCATCCACAGAGCTACATGCATGATTAGCTTACCTCAACCTTTCATTTTCTAGGAAGGAGCGGCTTCCTCAGGCAGCCTGGCAGATATTAAGAGATGTCAATCTCTTGCCCTCCAACATCCTCCAGGCAGCATCTCCTCTGAATGCAGATTTTAAAAACGCTTTATAATCACTTTTATCAGCACTGCCACGGCAAGCTTTTACAACTTGGCCAGGAAGGAGGAAAGATGAACCTCCCATTTAATTGCTTTTTACACCCCCAGTAATGTTTACATAGATGCAGGTGCCTCGTTATCTGCTTTTCTTGTTTCCTCAACAGCATGTTATTAAACTGTGATTACATTCTATAGCAAACATTGATAATCAGATAAATATGTAGCATTTATACGTTACTGTATGAGAGCTGTGGAGAAAAAAAAGTGGAGGAAAAAAAAGGAGAAGTAGGCATGAATGAAAGCGGGAGTGGAGGGCCGTGTGGCTTCCAGGAAGGACTGGCACTCAGTGGTGGAGCCGAACAGGCGACTGAGGTACCAGAGAGTGATGGAAAAGGAAGGGGAACTCCGCTGTTGGCCTCTGGCTGCACTACAAGGAGGTTAATTATATCTATGTTACAGGGAGATTGTTATATCTAAGTGTATATGTAATAGTTTAATCGCATTTATATATATTGTATTGTAATATTGTATCATAATACTTTGTTCTTCTTCCATATCTCTTGGGTTTTCTCTCACCTGTTTCCTTGTTGCTTTACATCATTCTTATCTCTGTTTTTACTCTCCTTACAGCAATTTCCATTTTCCAGTCTCTAGTTTTTACCTTACTCATATATGAAATATTTTTTATAGTGAACCTGTTTAAAATTAGTCACCATTAGTCTTTAGCATTAATGTAGAAGGAACATAAATGAAGAGCTGACAGTGTTACAAGTCCAGGAGACGTTGTTTGAAATTTTTCAAAGTTAGGGACCTCCCGGCCTGTTAAAGTTGAGATATGCTAAAGCCGGAAATGTATCTTTAGAAACTCAAAAGCTTGAAATGCACGTTTGAGGATGGCAACATAGGTTTTTTAGACTCTGCAGTGCAAGCCTCCTAGTTTCATGGAACATGATTAATCTGGCCATCAGTCGGGATTTTCCACTCTTCTTTCTTTTCAGTCTCCTCATGCCAGTGGATAAGCACCCTATGATAAGTTACGGACTCTTTTGATAACAAAGTCTTATCATTATAAATTTGACTTCCATTCCTGTGCACTGCCCACTAATCCAGGTACACTGGAATCACTGCAGATCTCCGCACAATTTTCAGCAGATTCTCCAGAGGAAAAATAGTTTACTTGTAAAATCACTGAAATTTGCATTTCTCCTCAGAGGAAAAAATCATTCTGGTCCCACAACTGCCCTGGTCTGTGGTCGACAGACTTCAGGCAAAGCCATAGACAGGGGCAATAACAGACTTCTGTTGTGACCATGACAGAAGGACAAGGCACGCTTAATCAAAGTTTCACATTGGAACAGTGGTTTAATCACATGAATCCGCAGGTACTGAACCTGGAAGGTTTCCGTGGACAAGATCCCCAGTGGTTATTAAAGTGTCTGAAATTGAGTCCATTTGTCAGTTTACACCAGGTGTGCAATCAGTCCTGAATTCTTCTAATTTTCTGTTTCTCACTCTGTAGAATTGGGCTTGAATCACTAATACAGCTCGGTTTTACAAATGATAGGATACAGCAATTATCCCCCATCCATCTTAAAAAATTCTTAGTATTTCTCAAGAAAAGGTGTTCCATGAGGGAATACAGTGAACGCATAAAAATGTTCAGAGATGTAAAACCTTTTAAAGCCTTTTATTGGCCCACATTAAAAGTATGGTTAGAAGTGTCTAACTGCTGTCTTCAGCCATGCAGAGATTTCCCCAAGATTCCTTCTAGCGTAATCTGATTTTCTTTTCAAAATTCCTCCCTGGCAAGACTGCCCACTTATTTTTGCCAGAGGAACGGCAGCTCCTGAGCCTGGTGTGAGGACAAGCAGCCCAGGCCCTGCAGCCCAGGCCCGGCAGTCCCGACCCGCAGCCCAGGCCCCACAGCCCAGGCCCCACAGCGCTGGTGCCCCAGCCCAGGACCCTTAGCCAAGGCCCTGCAGCATAGGCCCTGCAGCCCAGGCCCCACAGTGCAGGCCCCGCAGCCCAGGCCCGCACCGTAGCACCCACAGCCCAGGCCCCACAGCACAGGTGCCCCAGCTCAGGCCCAGCAGCCCAGGACCCTTAGCCAAGGCTCTGCAGCCCAGGCTCCCCATCCCAGGCCCCACAGCATAGCACCCGCATCCCAGGCCCCACAGTGCAGGCCCCGCAGCCCAAGTCCCACAGTGCAGGCCCCGCAGCCCAGGCCCCACAGCGCAGGCGCCCCAGCCCAGGACCCTTAGCCAAGGCCCCCCTGCCCAGGTCTGCAGTGCAGGCCCCACATCCCAGACCTGCAGTGTAGCACCCGCAGCCCAGGCCCCAGGGCACAACTGCCCTAGCCCAGGCCCAGCAGCCCAGGACCCTTAGACAAGGCCCCACAGTGCAGGCCTGCATTCCAGGCCCTGCATCCCAGGGCCCGCAGCCCAGACCCGCATCCCAGGCCCCGCAGCCCTGGCCTCACAGCACAGGCACCCCAGCCCAGGACCCTTAGCCAAGGCTCCGCAGCCCAAGCCCACAGCACCGGCCCACATCCCAGGCCCCGCAGCCCAGGCCCCACATAGTCCCGCAGCCCAGGCCCGGCAGCCCAGTGTAACACCTGCATCCCAGGCCCCCACAGCGCAGCATCCGCAGCCCAGGCCCCTTAGCCCAGGCCCCCTGCCCAGGTCCGCAGCGCAGGCCCCTTAGCCCAGGCCCGCGGCCTTAGCGGCAGCAGGCGGCGCTCTGTCCCCGCGGATGCGGCCGGGCGCTCCCGCCGCGGTTGCCGCCGGCCCTGCCAAGTTCCCGCTCTGCAGAGAGGGGAGCGTGTCTCATCAAGTGGTGTCTGCTCCCATAAACGGAGCAATGCCGAGACGTTATTAAACGATTTCTGCGCAGCATTGGGAACTGCGTCGCATTGCTGTCTGAAAAAACGTTACACCTAGGCTCTTCCAAGTAACATCTCCAAATTCAGCTGGAAAATGAGATTGGAGAAATAAAGTGGTTTTTTTTTTTTTTAATTTTTTTTTAAATTTTTTTTGCTTTTTTTCCAGGTTGCTGCCTTTGTACGTGTAATAGCAGTCTGATTGTACCCATCATATTTGGGGGTAGAAATAGCTATTATGACTGGACCATACCAGGATGTTTGGAATATCTAAAGAAAAAATCTCCCAGCCATACTTCCATTGATTCCTTATAAGCATCCACAGTGAAATTTCATCTCAGAGTTTGAGAGGGTTTGCTTTCAGCAGCTTGGTTTAAGCTCATATCTTGAATTGGGCAGTATTAGGAAATTACAGCCCATTAGTGGTGCCCAGTGACAGGATAAGAGGTAACAGGCGCAAACTTGAGCATCTCAACAGGAGGAGGCACTTCTTTACTCTGAGGGTGGCAGAGCACTGGCACAGGCTGCCCAGAGAGGTGGTGGAGTCTCCATCTCTGGGATTTTCAAAACCCGCCTGGACGCGTTCCTGTGCAACCTGCTCTGGGTGACCCTGCTCTGGCAGCGGGGTTGGACCAGATGATCTCCAGAGGTCCCTTCCAACCCCAACACCATTCTGTGATTCTGTGTGATTCTGTGATATTGCTTACTCTGCTACGGTGTGTAGAAATCTTAGAGTGTCCTTTTAAATGATTTGTGAGCCTGTTAGTAATGCTCACTCTGTTCCGTAGTTCAGAAGCTGCCACAGCCCTGACAAAGCATTTGTGCCTTGCATGTTAACTGTAGTTAATTGGCACTATTATTTGGAGCCCAGAATGTTGTGTCTTTCCACACAGGCAAGGTTGTGTAAAGATTGAAAACTCAGCCCTTGCCAGAGTCAATTTGATTCTCTTGTTCGTGTGGAACGTTCATGCAGCAGTAATAGAGAGGAAAGATCTCGAAGGGTAGAAAAATATGACTGTGAAATATCATATTTGGCAAAAAAGGCTTAAAAATTGGTGTAACATCTACAAGTTGTTCAGCTCAAAGAGCGTTTATGGAAGGGGGACAGATGACTGGTCTATACTGAGTTTATTCTACTTTTGTTGAAGACCTCCACATGTATACACTGCTGGTTAAAGCACATTAATGGTACAGATAACGAGTACACCATTTTCCTTTTGAAAAGATATAAAATGATTAGGATGTTAATTTTCTACAGGCTGAACTTCAGATGCATCGTGCCTCCCTACTAGCATGGTCATCATCGACTTGCCATGCCGTGATCTCTCCTACCTCCTGGGACATTTAAACTTGAGCGTGCTGCTTCTCTGGGCTCATTCAGGCAGGTTTCGTCTCTGAATTCTGACTCCAGGCATTTGCATTTCCGTGCTGCCAGTTCAGGGTCAGTGTGCTGGAGCATGACTGCAGTAGCCCAGCAGCACCCACTGTTTACTTTCAGCCAGTTTCTAGACTCTGGGCAAGGAGGAGGTTCAGAGGGCCTTGGAAGGCAGATTGGGAGGAGGATGTTTAGAAAGTTGTAATGAAATGGTCAAGGGGAGGTTGAAGAGTAAGGATATGGAAGTTGCAACAGTTTATGGGAAACCCGCTGGAAGGGCAATGAAACACTGGGAGCTATAGGACTGACTGGCATAGCGACAAGGAAGAGGTCTTGGTCACCCAGGTACAAGGGCTAGAGAGGAAGTGATAGTGTGCTTGCAATGCTGAAGTACGAGCTCCCTTATGACTGCCAAGGAGGGAACCCCTTTCTGTACTTGTCTTTCTTTTAATCGTTGGTATTCATGTGATTATACATCAGTGCCAATAACTACTGTGATTCATGATGGGATTTTCTGTCCTGTCATTCTAGCCTCTGTCACTAAAGGAATGACTGGGTTTGCTTTTCATACTTGTCAAAAACCCCTTTCACTTCTACACAACCATTAAAAAAGAAAGTTACTGTTTTCAAAAATGGTTTGAATTAAACATGAGCATAATTGAAAAGTGGTAGTAATATTTTTAGGAAACTTTCAAAAGGAAAGTTCCATAAAACATACTTTCCAAACGTTGGAGTATGGCTAGACATGAAACTTTTAATGCAATTTCATATGAATATTCATGGTATATTTAATGAAATATTCCCTGCCATTCCAAGGAAGTATTTCCACAACTTGAATAAGATGTAACTTTGGAGTCACACAAATCAGACCATACAAAATACTCATCTAATGTTTTGTGAAATATTTCAAATAACTGCATAAAATATTTGTGCTACCATCCATGAAGTATTCGCTTTCAATACCTTGTTGAAGTCTTAAAATTCATAGCAATATTAATGGAATATTACAGAAAGAAAGCAACACAGTCACATGTGCTCCACAGCATTTTCATTTACTACAAGGCAGCAACATTTCCCCTTTTGACACTCGGTTGCTTTGTAATGTTATTCTTTAGCTACAAATAATTAAACAACTTTTTTTCTAGCATGCATGTTATCAAATAAAAGATTTAATCACACATAAAGGGTGAGAAGTCTCTCCAGGATTACAGGGAGAATACAACAACATTAATGTTTTTTACGGTGACAGGAACAAATCAGCAGTTCTGTTGAATATGAGTTTGAGAGTCCCTGGCGTTATCAGAGTCAGGACTGTTTCTAGACCATCTGCATTCATATCAGTAAGTCTGCCATTGTGCTCATCCAGGTGTTGCAGCCCCAGGCAATGGGACCCATTTCTACTAACAGCCTCTGACACCTTGTGCAGGAGAAAGAGAGAACAGACATCCAACATTTCTTTTTTCAGGTGCCCAACCATGTGTTTACAAAGCCCTCAACAAGCTCTGAACATCTGTTGATACTACCTTTTTAATGCCACTGCCCACCTGTGTCCGATCTGTCTGCACCACACTGAGCCGGGGCGAACAAGGACGGCAAGCTTACCCACAGGAGCTCTGGTGCTTGGGCAGGCAGCAGTGAATTTGAGCTGAACCCTGCCCAAACATCCAAAAATTTGGTCTGTCTTACCCGGGAACTCAGCAGATGCTGATGGTTGTCCCAGGACCTTCCCCACCACTTCCCTCTTGCTTGATAAATTCAGAACCAGCATTTCAGCCATGGATGCTGACCCAGCTCCCACACGGAGCATCCTGGCGTCCCATGCCTTCCAGGGCTCCTGAGGCTGCTGCTGGTGAGACAGCTGTTGCCACTGCTTCCAAAACCGAGAGAGTGGCTCCACAGCACAGCGGCAGATTGGCAGTGCTAAAGCCACATGGCAGCAAGCTGTGAAAACTTCTCCACAGCTTTTGTTTATCTGCGGTGGCATTTGCGATGGCATGGAGCAGTGTTTTCATCTATGCTGGCTGATAAGAGTGTGAAAATGACACCGGCTATGCAGAAGGAGCTAGACGGTGACAAAAGAGAGAGAAGAATGATGAAGATCTGGGGGTTTTGGTTTTAGCTGGTTTTGACAATGTTCTCCAGAGGTACTTCAGAAAAATCCCAGCAGTGGGGGTGGAATACCTGGAATACTTGGAATATATGTTCAAAGTAGCACTTAATAATAAAAGGTCCTTGCCACTTGGATGAAATATTGTGGGCTGTATCGGGCTGTATCAAGCTGTGTAAACCTGGCAACAGAAACCACAGTCTGCAGCACTTACTGTGCTCCAAATCATAGTTCAAAATAGGATCTCTGAGTATCCAATCCCTTTCTTTCCTTGGAACTTGGCTAGATTTGAATTAAATAATAACCCTCTAATGCTCTGAGCCACTCTACTGAGAAAAATCATCCTAAGTAGATTTAGGCCTTTATCAGTGGAAAAAGTTTGATGGTAATTTCTATCTCCAGCTACCCTAAAAGAGAAGCAAAATATTCCTTTACCTTTTTCTGTTTCTTGAACTAGAGAAATTAGACTGCCAAAGAATTTTTTTCTGGCATAGCTCTAAGACTTTTGTTGTCATGGGGATGTCAATTAATAGGGTAGTTTGTTATGTTCTTGACCTAGTTGCGCCAGCTAAACTTTTGCATGTAGATCAGGTCTTACACTAACCTGAAAAACTCATAAAAATAGGAACTGGGCTTTGTGTTTAATGAATTGTTTTCTGAAGACTTCCCTGTACTCCTTAATGTTTTTCTCCTCAATACCATACTGTATTAAGTAAATGAATGTACAGGCAAGTATTGTGTACATACAGATTGGAAGATGTAATAAACCACACAGGTTTTGTTAACGCACACAGTTATAAGCAATCTGAACTTTATTGGCACGGCTGGCCTCATGCAGATCCTGCAGGTACATGTTGTAAGGTGCAAGCTGTTCCTGTGCCTTGTATGGTCTGTAAAGACACTCGTGTATAATGTAACGCACACATATGTGTATATACAAAATGTCTGGCATCATGCGTGTGCCATATATATAGGCACATGTGTAACGCAAGCCTGGGTACATGATTATATATATTGTTGGGTAAATTGCAAAATGTTTTATACTTTGCATACCCACGTGTCATAAATGTGTGGAAGTGTATAGAATTCCATGAAAAGATTTTAGAGTATGCAATGTCATGCATACATGTGACTTAAAGCCCGGAAAGCATCTTTGTGAGCACATCTAACTGTACTGCATTGGCAAGTCTACCTTTCCCATTAAAAGTATTTTTTAATTATTTAAATACTCAATAGAGCTCTCCTGTGCCTACCAGGGAAGTTAGGATTGCTAAAGGACTGTAAAAAACCCTGGAAAGAAACAGATATTACAGCATTTTCCTAGATGTTTTGCACTGGAGCTCTGCAGCTGTCTCCTCTACCCCAAGAATCTGTGCTCCTTGGAGCACATGAATATTCTGTGCTGAGTAGAAACCCTTGCTGTCTGCCAGCAAAATGTTGACAGTGCCCTTTGTTGGCTTCCCCAGGGAGTTCATGCAAATCACTTTGAAATACAACAAACCATAGGATCCTTAAATGCTTCTAAACAAGACCAAATTAGAAAAAGGCTTCACATTGAAAACATAATTTTCAATTAGTGTCTATTCAGTGGGAATGAGAATGGGGCGGGGGAGAGCTGGCATGTGAGATAAGCTGGATTTGTTAACATGCTTTGAAAAGGCTTGCTGGCTAGCATGCCTTTTTTCCCTTGCAAATGCTCACCTTGCTGTAATTTGGTGACATTTCCACAGTTGCAATATGCTCTGCTCTTGTACTTCAGATAGAAATGAACTCTGCCCAGCAGGAGGTAGACTTGAGACAACCACCAGCAGACTACATTTATGTCATGTACACAGGTGAGCATTGCTGCACCGGCTGGAAGTTGGGAAAGAAACAAGTCCTTCCTCTCCTCGGTCCATCCCTATTAGTATCAACCAGTGCATTTATGAGAGCACTGAACAGGGAAGCTGATGACTGAATGGTCAGAGACCAGAGTCACATCTCATTCCCTCCAGAACAGCCCAGCGTGTCTTTGGTATAACTGATGTGGGAGGTGTTTTTTCCATGGATAGACAGTGCTAGTCTGCAGGAAAGGTACTGGGAACCATTCACTACTGGAGTGCATTTTATCGTCAGTATTCCTCTGTCCTGACAGAGGAAGAGAAGCAAGTTAGTTGCTGCTGCAATTATAGCTACTAGGAGAGGCACGAAGTAGATAATAATTAGTTACTGTTTCCTTTACCCCTTATTCTTTTATTCTTTCTGTTCTCCAACATATGGCAGCATTGAGCAATTTTCCTAGTATTATGAATAAGGTGAATATACCTGATCCTTTTCTCCCTGCTTTGGTTTGCTTACTTATGCTCCTTGGGCTTGGACCTCCTTTAGAAGACCTCCTTGCCTTATCTTATTTTCTCTTTCCTTTCTCACCTTGTTTTGTTTTGTTACTTGTTGTTACCCTTGTTAGAAATTTTCCCTTCCTTGCCTTTAATCTCAGGAAATATCAGCCTTGCCACCTCTTGCCAAGATGTATTTTAAGGATTTCTTAAAGAAGTGTGAGTATTTAATAAGTTTGCCTGCTGACAAAGCCTTTCCTAAGTTTGCCATGTGCATTTGCACTCAGGTATTCTTTCTGCAGTCAGTTTGACAAAACCCAGGCTATTTTCCTTGAGACTTACTTGCCCGTGTGCTTTTCACCTCTAAATTTCTTGACCTCCCTTAAAAGCATATGCTCTCTGTGCATGACTGGTTTGGGTTAATTTTGTGTGGGCCATGGAAACATGCAAGGGAACAGTTACCTATCTGTAGGTCAGTTCATTCCTATGAGAAAAAACACTAAAATTTAAGTTTTAGAAGTAGACGGGAATGTTGCAGAAAGGTTAGTCTACTGAGTATAAATATCAAGAAATTATTGTCATACACACACAGAGAAATGCCAACACTGTATTTTGAGCAAAGTAAGTATAAGAGGAATTTCCTCGTAAGTCAAGCCATTACTGTAACACTCCAGATAAATTTAGCACTAAACTTCACTCTTCTTACTTCTTTTATTCTCCTAGATTTTCAGTTCCATAATTTTCCTTGGCATATCTGCTCTGTAAAAGCTGCTGAAACCAGGCTAGAAGTTATTCACTTATCATTTTGTGCCAGTGCTTTAACTCTTAATGTACTTCTCACATTCTTTCTTTGTTTCTCTCATCTCTTTTCCAAAGCTCAGAGGCCAGAGGAGCTCATTATGTACACCCTCTTGTTATCTTTAACATCTTTGACAGAATTCTATAAACTCTATAAACTGGCCATTTTCCTCTCTCCCCAACATCTCATCTGTAATATATCCCAAATGAGCACCAGCTCCTTGATGTAATGCCTCTTTTGTCTCTACATTCTTTAGAGAATCTCAAGCAACTGGGTCTCTAGTATATTTATATCCTTTCATAACGAAAATCTGCAATTACAATACAATCTTACACATACTAGGGAAAACTGAGTACAATACACAGCAAAAGTGCAATATTCACATTAGAACAACGTTACAGGCGTCATGTTATCTCACGACAGTTTGGGAGAGGCACAGTGGCTTGGCCTCAATTCCCACTTTGTCTTTTTCAAAATGTGTGAAGCAGTGACTAGCTTGTGTAAAGAGTAAAGTTCATGACAAAGTTTGTAGACTGGCTAAACTTCTTCCTTTATTACTCTGAGTTTGTGACAACAGGGAGCCACTGAAACACCTTCTCAGCTTTTACCTCCTGCTGACCAAAACAGCCATTTCTCTGTCCAGACTGAACAAGCCTGATGAGAAGATCCTTTGCAGCTGTGGATCTCTTCCTTGGTTGTTCAGTGTGGCACTGAGAATCACCTCCTGTAGGGCGCAAGTAGGGACCAGCCCTCTTTGGCTTAGGAAACAGTCCAACCTTCTGCTTCTGGCATGGGTTCAAATGTCTTGATTATTTAGTGCTTATAGTTTGGCTAATAATACAGTCTGGAGCATGAAGAGCTCTGAAAGAGAGACCTATGCTTCCCCTATTAAGATACAGACAGAAATCTCAGCCATGGGCAAGGAGACAGAAAAAGGTTAAACTGCTTAACATGCACTCTATAGAAGTTTACAATACAGATTGTTTCCTCATTAGTCTTATCGGTCCCAGCGAGCCATTCCAGCTAATCCCTTTCTCTTGCCATTGAATTTGGCCCTTCTGGCAGCCAACTCAACTAGCAGTGGGTTATTTATACGTAACTTGCAAAGGAGCAAGACAAAATTAAATGTCTGAATCACAAATAGAACAGAGACTTTCAAGTTTATGGGAAACACTTGTGGTTTTCTCAGAACTCTCCATGTCAGAGATGAATGCCTCTGATATCCCGTGCAAAACAGGAATTAAGCTGGTCTGTTCTCTCTTCTGGATTTGTTTAGCCTCTCCTGGAGCGAACAGGCAACCTAGTAAAATGTCATCTTGAATATACTTCAAGTGATGTATAAAGGGGAATTTTCAACCAATCTTGATTATTCAAGATCCATGGGCACCTTTTGACCACGCTGGTGCTCAAATCAAATCTCAGTTCTCATAGTCCTGCTTTATATGTGAAAGAGGAATGGGAATCTCTTGCATCAGATATTCACATGTAACCCTTTCCCATCTGGATGTCAGAAAAGTTTAGAGTCAGAGATGAGCTAAACCAAACTTTTTGGTTCATCCCTACTAAAAGCCGGTATAACTTCAATTGCATTTTTAATTGTAAACAGGCTGTGGGTTTTTCTGTGCTCTTCTGAACAGCTGCAGTGTTCTCCCCTGTGTTTGCTGCATTTCATTGGCAAGTCAAAGGATTTATGAAAGGGATTATATGACATTGTTGCCTGTGATAGCAGAGGATTGGACTCAATGACCTAGGCAGCCCCTGCCAATCCTATGTCCCTATTTTTCTGTGACTCCTGTAGAGCATGTAAATTATATTAGGATTGCTGGCATGAAAGCCACAATGCTCATCTTTTTTATTATTGCTTTATCCATTTTAAGCTGGCATATCCATATCACAGCACTTGGATTTTTTGTTGTCTTGCCGCTTATGCTGTCATTTAAACTAACCCATAAAGGGTGTCAGAACTCAACTGAATCAGAATGGAAGAGCTTGAAGTTCATTTTGCACAGATGTAAAATGATTACCTAGGCAGGGGAAATCAGTCCCCCATATATATTTTGATACACCAAAGCTCCAAAGCCATTTTTGGGCTGTTGATCTGTGAAGTGTCCTCTTTCAACGATTTAACACTTCAAAGTATAGACACCCCTCTGCAAACAGAGGATTAGGATGTTCCAGGCAGAGGATTATAAATGCAGGAGAACTTTCACGCAATGAAGAGCTTCTTTGCAAGAGAATTACCACTGTAAATAGACATGTAGTTCTGAGAGCAAATGAGCTAATGAAGTCTGGTTTCCTATGGGTTTGTGTATTGTGGTAACGTATTCTGGTTTTTGTATCTGGTAGCGTACAAACTGCAGGTGAGACATTTCAGACAGCTTTTGTCATGTGGAATATCTAATGTTGAGTGAGGACAATCATATCTCAAAAATCCTCATTTTCTCAGATAGGAAAAATAGCAGGTAAGCGCAAAATTTACTTCCCAGCACCGCCACTGGGCATACTAACTGTGAGAAAGAAGCTGTAGCCTTCCCTCCCATCTGTCCATTTATATGGCCTGGTACAGTGCACTACTGCTTGATTCAGGAAGAAATGTGCTGCTATGTAGCCCATCTGTATCACAGGCCACAACCAGTATTGCAGCTGTTTCGTTGGGAGAAGTTAAAAATTTAGAGACAGGACTGCACATTCTTTCTATGAAATGTTGGCTTCTCTTACAAGTGCTTTTATAAAGCATGCTGTGCCTGCTTTCTGTCACCCTGGAACTCATCGCAGAATAAGCATTTTTTTGTAATGATGAGGGTGTAATAAAACACCCGTGACTCACTCAAACATGTGAATCTTCAGCGTGGTTCTAAATAACTCTTCAGGTCTTTCATTATATTAAGGCCCCAAAGTGAGCATTTTGTCGGCCTCTGTGGAGCAGGGAAAATTAGATTGCTTTACGCTGCATGGCTATTTTATTATAATAAATGCATTGAAGATTGAGCTCTTTAATTAATATCTGGAAAAGAAAGGGAAGGATCTACTATTGAAGCCCTTGGGCCATTTCAAGGAGAGGGTGAGAGTTAGAATTAACTGGAAAAAAAGAAATAAAGTAGCTTCCTGAAAGACTTCCTCCTTTATACTCAATTTATAACCAAACACCATGGGAAGCAAAATGTTTCTTCAGTGGAGGACACATCCCAGGAACATACACAGAGAAAATGATGGTGTCATTGGGGTCGGCATCACATTTTGTCTTTCCTGAGTCACTTTTTTCTAAAGGTTCACAAAGCAACTGAACAATGACAGTTTGGTCTTTTACCCTCTGGAAATCTGTATGTAAGTGTTGTGGTCTCCTTTTTCTACCTGGCAAAGTGAAGCACTGCAAGGTGACAGAGCAAGGTGACAGCAAAGAGATCAACAGACTCCGAAAAAAAATGTTCCTGCACGCTCTCTGCTTCCGTCTGTGGTGTGAATGCAGCTTGCCAGTTATTTGTATTTGCAAATTTAGAAAAAATCTACCCTGTTTTTGCTGGAGAACCAGAAAGGCGGACTGGCAACTTTCACAGTTGCAAACGGAGAGGCTGGGAGGTGTTACACTTCTGACACTTCTAACCTTTCTCCCAGGCTGGGTCACTAGTACCAGTGCAGGCTTCTTACAGATCTAATACACAGCCCAAACACACAGAAAATTGGGAAGATTAAATACTTCCCAATGAAAACTTTGACAGGCAATACTTCCTTCATAAACATTGAGTTTTCCTATAAAATAAAAGCAGAAAGGAAGAAAGGACACAGCTAGTCTTTGATAAAATACAACAAATCAAGTAAAGAATAAGTGAATGATAAGTACAACACAAACCCTTCAGTCTCTTTGGCAGCTGTTGTTCGTTCAGCCTTCCAACTTGCCAGCATAAATGCTCAACATTCAAGAGGCCCTTTTATACCACTTTCCCCCTTCCTGCTGCTGTGTCCACTTACAGCTTGATATCAGATATTATAACATAAGGTACAGGGATGCACCCAGGCCAGTTCACCTTGAGCTCAGAGGAAGAATGCTGCCTGACTTTTTGGTGTCACCAACCTGTGGTTTTTTGCTGGTCTCACCACTGGGGCCCTAAAGCCGCCCACCATTTCATTACTGCCTCCAGCGTTGGAGCAGTTACCATCTCCATCTCCATGTAGGCCACCTCTACCCCGCTGTTTGTCACGCTGTGCTGCGTGTCAGTAGCACTAGCATCTAGCCAGCTTTTGCACATCAGTCCTAAGGTGCCGGTGGGTTACATCCCCCTGTTGCTGGTACTGCTACCTCAGTATTAATGAAATCAGCTATTACTGATTCACTGAACTGGAGGAATCCATCTCCTCGTCACTGACTCTAGAAGCGTCTCTGCACCAGTTCAAGACATAGTTCACTTACCCTCACTCATAGTGGTTTCAGCTCCAGTAACTGTTGTATGGTACTGTGAAAAGCGGTGGTGGGGATGGAGTTCTTACAGGCTTTTCATTTTTGTATATTTTTACATATCTTTCATTTTTAACTTGGGCCGTTTAGACAGAACAGCTCTAGTGCTTCTGGCTTTGGTGCCTGCTGTGTGGGCATTAGTGGGGGTCAATGCACAAAAGAGTACTGGGCAGTGCAGACAGAATTTGGTCACTCTCATTCCTAACATCCAGGGGCTCTGAAGGAGCTGTTTCAGCCTGGCTACATTTCAGGCAGAATCAACCAAAAATATTCATGCTGCCAGGTTGGGTGAAGTTTAGAAGGGCTATGGTCCAGACCCACGAACTTAGTTCAGATGAGCTATTTCAAGGACTCACTCGTCCTTGGGAAAGTAGGCTTGCAGCTCCATCATGGACAGTGCGGCACAGCAGCTGCTACTTGTCTTTTTTCCAAACGTGTTCCAGAGAAGCTTGAGGAGAGGCAGGATACTCAGGACTGACTTGAAGTAGCATCCTTTGGTAATTAAGATCTGACTGGCTGAATGACTCTGACGAATTTCTGAAGCACTGAACTGAAGGACCAGGAGCAGATTCTCTTTTGGCATGCTAATACAAGCCTGTGCTGTGAGTAGCTCCAAAGAACCATGTAAATGCAAATGAAGCCAGATGAGTTTATGGAACAAATACCAAGTTTGTCTCTCATTCTCATTGCTTTGATTTCTGCTACCAATTAAAAGATAAAAAACTTTTAGAGCACATATAAGTCCAATTAGATTTTGTAATGAAATCCTCAAGTGTTATCGAGGTGGAACTTGCAATAATTAGTTTTGATACATAAATAAAATTTCCAGATGCAATTTGTTCTTTTAAGCTCATGTTCCTCTTTCAGTTCATAGTGTTTTATTATTTCACTGATGTGTGAGAAGTAGCTTCCAATGTTTCTGTTCCCTTGGTTCTTCGAGCCTCTATGCTAATGCATTAAAAAGAACTAGAATTAATGACAAATCTAATAAGCAATTATTCTAGTGGCAATGCTATGAACGAGAATTCTAACTTTAAGAACAGGTGAAAAACATCCATAGCCCTTTAGTTCTACACCTTCATCCATTCAGGGAAGGGCAAAGAAACTACTGATCACCAAGGTACTGAAGGCATGATGTAGATTTTGCAAGTGAATAGTCAGAAGCCATGGCTGGCTATGATGCTGTGCCTGGAGTTATGATGAGTGTTGTCAGCAGCTAATAATTTCACAGGCTGTAGTAAGGACCCTCTGCTTGGTGAGGTTGTTTGCATAAACCCCCTAATATCTCCCACATCCCCTTTTTTTTGAAAAGATTTAATGAAGTTATGCAGGTAGAGCTTAAACCGTATATATTAAGTAGAACTTTTTCACTTGCTACTTCACTACACGCTTTTAAGACTTATTTCCACTTAAACAAAGTAAGATACAGTCTCATAGTTTCTACTGGAACAACAATACACAGAAAAGATGGTCTTTTGGCTAAGGAATGGCACAAGAAGTTAAGATCGTGCAAGCCCCCTTTTCCACACTGCACATATTTCTGAGTTGATGTGGACCGTCAACTCAGAACGTGGTGAGATTTTGGGGCATTAGCTTGTCCCTTCAGAGGAGTAATACTTCGTGCTCGCATCAGCCTAGGTCATTCAGGTGCTTAAATCCCTGTTTTGAAGGAGCAATAAGGGAGTCAGACATCTATGTGATCTAAACTACAGGCATAAAATTGCATCTCCTGAAATGCTCCTTGTTCACAACATAGAAATAATAATACTTCTGTACCTTGTAGCTGTGTTGTGAAACTAAATACATGAATATTTATAAGAAATGGATGGAAATCCCGATAAAAATTGATTTAGTCATTCTTAAACAGTAATGTTTTAAGGTGTATGTACCATGGTACTGGGAACTGTGTGACTGCATACAAAAGATAGGGAGACACTAATTACCATTGCTCATGTCCTGCTTATCTTCAACAGCCATAGACATTCAAAGGGCAGGTGCTCTCAGAGTCTTGCAGGATTCAAGGCATAGTATTGCAGATGCTACCAGGTTTGCCTCTTCCAAAAAGCTCTCTGTGCCCAGGCTGCTGCATTTCCACCTCAAAAGATGCTTCTCTGAACTCCAGTCTTGGCTGCCTTATCAGTGTACTTATGCTTGTCTTCTTGCTTTCTCCTGACTGACATTCTGGGCAAGTAATCTTAGCTCTGTCAAAATAATTTAATGCTATGTCCTTGCTGCATGTCTCAGGTTTTATCTTTGCTGCCATAAAGGGAAACTCGAGTAAGGTTTGGGCATGTACATTTCAGACCTAAGTCAGTGCAGACAACAGAAGAGGGAAAGGCCAGGCTTATCACCCCGGAACACAGCCTATGGCCATGAGAAACCCTTCTGAGAAGCAATCCATCAACCTGCAAGGGGCTTCGAGTGGTGGAGATGATACAACAATGTGGCTTATACTCCGTGATAGCCTCTGTTGATTAAACCACCTTCCTGCCTCATACCACAGAAGTCCATACAAAGGACTGCTCACTTGATTTGTTCTCTAAATATGTTTAAAGTGAATACAGGAGGGCCAAGCCACCTCTGAACCAGAGATAATGTTTGTGCCAATGGGAATATTTTCAGCACCCCAAAGGGTGCCCACTGTATGCTGCCCACTTTAGCAATCTTGCTAAAAATTGCAGAGTCTTAATCTCTCTGACTGCACCAGGATTGCATCAATTTCCATGGCTCTCAGTGGGGATGCACTCAACCGTCTTCATTACATCTAGTCTGAGATGTTTAAGTCAGGTACTTTACTGGGGATCAAGATATACTGAAGTATCTAGAATCAAGGGAAAGAAAGAGAGGCACCTCCAGAGGATAACTCAGATTTAGCTAGTGAGATGCAGTTTTGTAGGAACATCCCTTAGATTAACAGAACATGACAGCTAACTGAAGTAACAACACCTGGAGTCCCGAAGCCATATAGATGCATTAACATGGCTTTGTATCCCAAATTTACAACAAAAGCACATCTCAGAAATGTGGCGGGTTTGAATGATATACACTGTTTATGCACTCTTTCCGAAGTACAGCTGGAGCCAAGCCAATTTACAATGTTGTTTCGGTACCTTGCAAATAACTGTCAGTGAATTCCCATCTCAGAATACAGCCAATAGCAACATGGTTACAAAAGTCTGCTTTTCTCACAGCCAGCAGACAGCAGGCATTTTTCATCCCGGGACTGTTTAGGCAGTGAAGATATTGGCCATTCAATAAGATGCTCCTTAGTGTAATTTGCAATAAATTTGTGAAAACAAAAGAAAAAAACTTGCGTATGATCACTCTCAGCATTCCTGACCATAATAAAAGGCAATTTGTAAAATGAATCAATCAAAATCTCATTTTTGAGAGAGCAAAAGAAATAGCCAAGTACCAAACACACTGAATCCCATTAAAAAATGTGCTAGGGACAAGTTACAGGCTACCATTTATAGGATATGCAAGTTTAGTTATCTTAAGAATTGCAGGGAATCTGAATATTCACTGCATGTTGTCCTCAATGAGTTATTTTCATTCAGCAACAACAAGTGAAATGTCCTTTTCAAACCTACTGTCAGGAGCCAGGCTCTCTTTAGCAGCACAGTAATCCAAGGTGTCTGGTCTCAGCGCTTATTAAAAAGTCTGTAAAAACAAAGCGGCATGTGTGTGATGTCCCAGTGCTCAGAAGCAGGCCGGCAGTATCCGCTTAGCCCATGCGCGCAGCCCCAGCAGCCAGCAGGGACATTGGGGGTGGGTTGTGACCCCAGATCTGCCAAACCAAAGTGGTGTATTCCTCAGCTTGGAAGAGGAGGTACCCCAGCAGTGGGCATTTACAGTGCTCTCAAGGAGAAAATGGGAACTGGATGATAATCATAAAATCATAGAATCATAGAATGGTTTGGGTTGGAAGAGACCTTAAAGATCATCTAGTTCCAACCCTGCTGCCATGGGCAGCGACACCTCCTACCAGACCAGGTTGCTCAAAGCCCCATCCAACCTGGCCTTGAACACTTCCATGGATGGGGCATCCACAACTTCTCTGGGCAACCTGTTCCAGTGTCTCACCACCTTCATAGTGAAAAATTTCTTCCTGATATCTAATCTAAATCTGACCTCTTCCAGTTTGAAGCCATTACCCCTCTACCTACCACTACATGCCCTTGTAAAAAGTCCTTCTCCAGCTTTTTTGTAGGTGCCCTTCAAATACGGGAAAGCTGCTATAAGGTGTATCCTTCTCTTCTCCAGGCTGAGAAATCCCAGCTCCCTCAGCGTGTCTTCACAGGAGACGTGCCCTAGCCCTCTGATCACCTTCATGGCCCTCCTCTGGACCTGCTCCAACAGGTCCATGTCCTTCTTATGTTGGGGGCTCCAGAGCTGGACACAGGATTCTAGGTAGGGTCTCACAAGAGTAGAGTAGAGGGGCAGAAGCCCAGAGCAGAAATAATCTTTTTTTTCCCACTTTTTAAAAAATGTTCACGCTCGTAGTGGCACACAGCTTCCCTGAGTTTATCCCTTCCTAGCCAGGCCCTTAGAAAATGATAAGACGGGTTACAAAAGGCACCAAGAACAACAGCATGTTCTGTCCTTGTGTGACAGTGGCACCCAGTTTCAACCAGCAATGGCAAAACTCCCAGCTCACGCTCGATTTCCCCATGTCCTTGGCAGGGTGGTGCGGACTTTGTGCTGGAGAGGAGCTGTATATCACAATTCCAGCCAACAGCAGCGTGCTCTAGTGCCTTATCCCCTTGGTCGAATAATGACAGAATTAAAACAGGAGCAAAGGTGCTAATAGACACACAAAATAGGACTTTTTACTTTACACACAGGGAGCTTTTCCTTCTCCCTCATCACAGAGATTTGCTCAAACCCGCGAACATGCTTTTAATTGAAGAGTCTAAACCATCAATCATATAAAAAAGCTTGCCACATTCTGCACTGCCTACCAGCTGCTTATGAGGGAAAAATAGAAAGTACCAAAGGAGCATATGAATTGAATTGTATTGAAAATTTACTCAGTCAATCTTTCGGGACCAATTCTTGTCTCTCAGAACTGATTTCACTGCACTATTTGTCTTGGTAATATAACCAGAAGTGCTTTCTTCCTTCTGGGAATTGAAACGCCTCTTGCTGTAACCTCTCCCGCGCAGCAGCTGAAAACACAGGGGCTGCATTACCTACTGGGCAAATTCTCAGCCATTAAAACCTTTCTACTCTCCTTCATGGCCCACTTTAAGGTACGCTCTGTTCTTAACAGAAAAGGCAGTTGTTGGGGCCATTAAACCATTCCTTCAGAGTTGTGCAACCCAGTGTATGCCAGAACTAACATGCCCTACTGTCCAGCAGTGGAAAGAGATAAAAGATTGTTATGGGCCATGAAATAGCAGCCTCTGCACAGAGTTTGATCACCAGGTCCAGTTAAATGTTGCTGATATTTTACTTTGTTCCTGAAGAAAAATTGATTTACTTGTAGCTAAAGCCTTCTTGTAGTAAGAAGTGTAGTTCTGAAACTGCAGAGTTTTGGTTGCTGTTAACACAGAACCTGTGTTAACACATCGCCCTGTCATATTTCAGTGTGGTGCCTCAGCCAGACTGAACTCAGCTCTGTGGGCTCAGACAGCAGTAATCTGAAGATTACATTCCTATATCTAAGCAGTATCAGTCTCCCGCGTCTTGGGGCCACTCTTACGGGCTGCTGTAGCAACTGCTTTGCCAGTTCAAGAGTGCAGAAGGGAGGCTGGATCGGCTTAAGAGCACTCAGGAATTTTCCCGAGTAGATGGGAAGAATCACTTTTTACTGATGAATACGGCCCCTGTGTGGCAAAGAGAGATTCAGTGGAGAGAGGAGAAAGGGGCAAGATGAAGCAGGCAGGTCAAAGAAGCAATATAGAGGAACGTGGCCTATGTGGACCAGAGGATGCAGGTGTTTGAGACACCGGCAAGAACGAGTCATTAAGACAAGGAGGGCCTGGTGTGCAGGCGGGTGACACTTTTCAGTTAGGTCTCAGCTACCAGTATTTTTGCAAAGACATATCTTCTAATATATTTGTATTGATCTTTGAAGTACAAGAAAACCCTTATGACAAGAACCAGACTTTCTTCCTGTCTTAAACATCCCCCCCAAAAGATGTGTTCCCAAACATCCTTGGTATCATTTCTTGCCTTTTTCTGATACTTCTTTCAAGTCTTATTCTAGAAGATTGATTTGTCTGTAGTGTGCATGGGAAATCCTCCCATGTCCACTCTACACAAGCCTCTAGTCCAAGCAATTTCTCACCTGCTGCTACTGTGATCTATGGGAACAATATATATTGATTAGTGGCTGGACATGAAGCTGTGTGAGGCTGAAGGACGCTTCTTTTATTGAGAACCAATTCCCTGCTTGCTCCATTTTCCTGTTATGAGCTCCAGAAGCAAAGATTAATGACAGCCGTTCCACTTGTTTAAACAGCTGATGTCTCAGGCCTAGATCCCACCTGGGGCTCCCTTCTGGACAATAACAACAGACCATTACTGAGCTAAGCAAAAAACCACCATAAAAAATAGCAAAGTTTTAGCTTCCAAGTTGGCAAAGAAAATAATTTCTGCAGGAGCAGAAAACCCATTGAAGGTCAGAAAATGAGAACCACTATGGGTAGCAACAGAATCTTTGCTATAGTCCATTACTATTGCATTTTCATAGATGCAGATTGCCAAATGCAGACATTGCTGGGGTGAGATGCAGCTGTTGGATATGAAGAGACACAATTGCCACAACTGTACAATGGATGTGTTCACAGTGAATGAAATGTAGAAAATGACAGGGTCAATGATAATAGATGTGTAGATGCAGAGGAAGAAGCTGGAAGAATCTAGCAACCAAGAAGATCAGGAAAAAAAGGCACAAGGAGCTCTTTCAGGCACCTACGGCAAGTGTTTTTGACACAAAGAATAAAGAGAATGTAGACAACAGGCCAGCAGAGCTGGACCATGGATTAAAATCAGTGCATTAAAGAGAGGTGACCTAGAAGCAAGCCTTGCATTTCTTGCTTCACACCCAAAGACCTGGATGAAGATATATAGGATAGAAAGGTTGTAGAAATAAAGGATACAGGTTGCTTTGCTGCTTCTTTGGCACCAAGAGAAAGAAGATAAAGACAATAATGAAATACGGAGAGACTGTATTGCTCCTGCATGTGCTACAGTTATTCTTTGGTTAGAGGACTTTGGTTTCCAAGATTCTTGCTTCCTTATTTTTTACCAGTGCAAAATTAATTTATTGGAAAAAGTGGTCAAGGATAAAAGCTAATTAAAAGGACTACTTGAAATGCTCCTACAAGTGAGTAGTAAGAGTTCATTGCTTTCTGCTTCTTTAAAACCTCCACAGTCAGGTTTATTGGGTTGTTACTATGACATAATATTTTTTTCAATGCATAATTTCTCACTTAACTCCCAAGTACAATCAGAGAAATAAGAAGCCTTCCAATTATATTTTCTTACCTAATTCCACATGAAAAATACCAGCTGAGCCTTGAGGTACATTGCAAACCATTGAACTAATGAATGTTACATCTTGTAACCGCCCCTAACTTGCAGAGATGGGGGAGTTTGGAGGGTGTTATTTGGCCATTTGTTTGACTAAGGAACAAAAAAGGAAAAGACACACTGCACCCTCGACCCCTGCCATCACCACTTTGTCTGTCTCCATCTGTCATCTACGTAGGCTGTGAGTGATGAAATGTACAAGCACATTGAGCACATTGAGCGAGTACTGCTGAATCAGGAGAATCGCAGTCTGGTCTCAGCAATGAGTTAATCTTTTAAGCCTTGTGTTAGTTAAGAGACTTTTTCAGGTCCTTGGTAAAAACCCGGCCATAACTTTCAAAGAACTTGTGAGCACCAGAGCAGAGGACCTAGGTCTTAGATTCCAATTCCTGCACTCTGGGGCTTTGGGAAGGAGGGATGAAGCAAATGTGATTTCTCAGCAGAAACCTTGTTTGCCTCCTTTTCCTTGTTTTGGGCTAAGGAAAACTGCTGAACCTCACCAATAAGGTGAGAAGGCCAGGCTAGTTTAGCATAGCCCCTCTGATGGGTTCAAAAGGACAAACAGAAGAGTTGGAGGGGACTTACTCTGTGAGGCACCTAGGCTTCACCGAGCTGCAGAGCAGCCTGTCAGAGCTGCCGCTGCCATGGCCGAACCAGGTGCTCCTGTCTGATGACCTGATTGCTCTATTCTCCAGTGACGGTCCAAAATGGCAGAGTGTTATCCCCATTATTGGTGATCTGATAAAGGCTGCCGTTGCCTGAGCTGCTTGGGAGACAAATAAAGATGGGAACTTCTCCCTGGAAATTTCGTATTTTTTATTTATATGTCAAAGAAAACCCTGGCTTTTGTGCTTACTTAATACTGTCGCTTTGGGCCTTTTTGAAACTATCAGGCTTCTGTGTGTACCCTGGTGCTTCAAAGAGGTTGTCTTGTAAAAGTCAAATAACGCATCCTCAAAGGCTGAAATTTTGAGACATCAGCTAAAGGGTTTTAAGGACAGAAGATGGTGGCAAGTTGCATAAAATCCACATGTATTCTGCTCAGAATAAGCTCGAGAGCAATTTCAGGTAAAGCAATCCTGCTCCTCAAGTTGGGACTATATGAAATAAAGCTCCCTTGATCCCTCCTGAACCACCTTGCTAAATCTAGTCTGACTCTTCAAATAGCACTCTTCAAATAGCTCCTGATAAAATGGAGACTCAGCCTCCAACATAAGTCTTTTACCCACCCTTTTCCTTCTGCAAACAACACATAAATGTCAGAGTGGTTTTACTGACCTCAATAAATGCCTGTGGGCAGGCAAGGAAGATCCCAGACACTTCCAATAGGAGGGCATTAAGATTCATGTTATGTTTCCACGGCCCCTGTCAGCTGGGAGGACCTCTAAGATTTTACAGTCTCTGGGTAAGTTTTGGTCTGGTAGTATTCAGGCAAGTGACTGGGGCTGAGGGAAGTGTGGGAGGGAAGGACAGGAGATTGCCTTCCTGCTTTCCCTGTCTGGGAAGGGCTGAGCATCACTCAGCATGCAGCTCTTGCACAGTCAGGTGGAATAGTGATTGGAAAAAAGCAAGGTGAGAGGGAGAAGATGCAGAGATATTGTTCTGCTTCCTACTCCGTACCAGCTAGCAGAGCTCTCTGGTTGCGTGGGTGAGAGGAAGAATATGCTCTACCCCAGGAAGGATTTTAGGACCAGGAGCGATTCCTTGCATGCCAGAATGCTTTGACTGCTTACTTTTGAGTCCTGAGGGGCAAATTTATCTCTAACATGAGTCAATGGATTTTCATGAGAGCTGAATAAGCTCTGCTCTCTTTTGTAAGAGAAATAAGAACGTTTTCAGCAGCAAGGCCAAAAAAAAGTATAAAGAAATATTACGCTAGCTTTGAAATCAAGCAAGCACCTGGTAAGTTGTTTCTGAGTGGCAGATACAAGTGTCTTTCCCCTGCTCTCTCCAACAGCTTCCTACCCAGAGGACACACCAGATATGCATGTCCCATGTGTTCCAGAAATCCCCCCGTGGTAGACAATGGGGTAGCAGAGCAGCATTTACGCGCTGGCAGGGCTGTGCTATGGGACATCTGGCTGGGGAGCATCGCAGCCACTATGCAATGACAAATTCTCTCAGGCGTTTTAGAGTGAATCAGGCTCTGGAGTGAGGTATCCAGTACATCCTGGCTATGTTCCAGTTTCCTGGTGCTTACTTTCAAAGCCTCCATTGGAGAACTTTGCTTTTTTAGTCTGTTTGTAGTATTGCCCTCTCATTTTAGATTTCCTACTGTATTTTACATGGATTAGCAGAAGAAGGTTGAGCGGAAGGTGAGAAAACAGGTTGCTGGCTCACATTTATTTGTGAAACAGGAAGTCTGACCTCAGCTGGAGAGCAATGGCTCCTGTAGAGGGATAGCGTATGAACATTGGTGCTTCGGAAACCCCAGATTATATTTAGTTTTCTGTCCCAAGAACAGGAATGCCGCAGTGCATGTAGAGACTCTCTCTGAAGATGCTGGACCACCCAGAATTGGCACATACCTTTACAATGAAGAAATTTTGACCAGCGCTAAATAAAGTTGGATTCTGGTCTCAGTTATAGCAGCAAAAACCGGAATAGGCATTCTGATGTCAATGGCATAATTTTGGATTTGTTCTTGAACACTGAGCTAGTCTCTGGCTCTCAGTCCTCCCTCCTTTATGTTCACAGGAACCTTCTACTGAGCATATGCATTAATTTCTATCTATCTTTTCATCTTCCTTTCAGCATGTAAAACACCAGCTTCAAAGTAGAACTTAGACGTAGCAGTCAAGAAGCTGATGGATCCAAAGGAGATACAGAACTCAAAATCTGATTTTTTCTATACAGATGTCAGCATACAAATGCTACCGAACTTGGCGAATGTCCTTTCCAAATTTATTTCAAAGGCTTCCAGTATCCTGCAGAAAGCTGGCTTTTGCCAGCCCTTCCTTCTTACACTGTCTTCCCTTGCTATCCTTTGAAATCCTTCACTGTTTCACAGGAGCTTTTCTTAGTCTAAGACATTGTCTTCGCATTTTTGAACAGAGCATAGACAAGGCAGAAACAATTGCCAGTTCTTTCAGAATTAGAGTGAAACTTACTTTCCAAGCAACTGCACTTTGCTAGCCAGGCTGTGGGTTTGACAGTCCTGAGGAGTGGAGTTTCCTGGGGAGTGGATGTCTGTGTTAAAAAGCAGTGACTCTTCAGAAACCTGTAAAGAAAGCTTTCCCAGAGAAAGCTGCATCTCATCTCTTGGGGAACTCCAGCTATTTTATGTTTCATCCTTTCTCATCTTTCTTTTTTCTTTCTTTTCTTTTTTTCCTCTTTTTTTTTTTTTTTTTTTTTGATTTCGGAGAACAACTGGTTTGGAGGAAGCATCTACTTCTTCATGTTTTAGTCTAGTTTAAGTCAACTTCCCAATCACAACACAATGATGATACCATATTTGGTGTATGCTCATTTTGGATTGTTTTCAAAGACTTCCAATATTTTGAGAAACTTCTGTTTTAGATGTATCTTCTTTCCTAGTCTTTTCCTTTATACTTTATTTCCATTGTTTCTCTACCATCCCAAAATGCCATGTTTGAATCTCCTTTGCATTGTCCCTTTCTGTAATAGTGTCCTGAAGACTGCTGTTGTCAAATCCCAAATCCCATATTCATCTTGGTTTTATTTTTAACCTCTCTGGAGATTTTGAACCTCAGCATCTCTGGCCGTATTTAAATGACTTTAATAAAGCCCTTTGTATATGGAAATGTGCTAAATGATTTATCTCAGTAGCATTATGCAGCTGCAGCAGTTCCTTCCTTCCCCCAGAGTCCCCAGCCAACAATCCCAAGAGAGCTACAGGCAGCCAAAAAAATAAACCCAGATCCTGGGGAATGTGAATGGGTAAAATTTTATGAGCATGATCCTCATGAGGAGTGTTGTTGAGACTTTGGGATCTATCTGTATTTTAATTAATATGGTTGTCCTACATTGTCTTCTGGGAGAAGGGCAAAAGAAAGCAATTTTAATGAGATCCCATAGGTTTTTGCCAGGTAAGTGATAATATCCAAACAAAAAATTCAATGACTTAAGTCAAGGGAATCATAAAAAAATGTCTAGTTAATGGATCTGGGTTTGTGTAACAGGGAGCACAGTTATAGCTTAATATATTTTGAGAAACTGTGGTAGAGCCTTAAGGCAAGAACATTGCTTTTTGTCTGGATTGAAAGGCACTCTGGCAGTAGTGAGAAACGGGAAAGACGTAACGATATGAGATTAGGAGATGCGTGTGAATGGAAAGGTAAGAGAGTTTTCAGTGATGAGGCCAGAAAGACAGGAAGTCGTGGAAGGAGAATGGTGATGCGTCTTGAACGAACTCGCACTAAGTTCTGAAGATGAGGAGAACAGGAGTGAAGTTGCTGTAAAGAAGGAGAATTAAGGTTGATGAAAAGCACCATCTGTTTTTTCGTATATCAGTTTAATTGAAACACATATTTTCACACAGTTTTTAGTTTATGTTTTCCTCTGATTTTCTAAGGTAAAATATTTTTCAACAGAAATTGGAACAGAATGATATTCTTTAAAAAACATACTCCTTTTTAGCTGCAAAAAGAACTTTTTTGTAAACATTGTCACTGAAAACAATATGGACATAATTTCCCAACAGAGAAAAAGGGTTCTAAATCCAGAAATAATTAAAACTTCTTAAGGAGTGAAGAAGCTATACAAGGGAAGAAAGAAATTGGAGCACTAGGAATGTGACTTTGGACTGGATATTGGGCATATGTATATGGTCCCCTTGCTGACTGGAATCGGGCATTCAAAAGTCCTTGTTCTTCAGTGGCAAGAGGACAGAGGTGACTTTGCTGCAGTGCTAATAAAAGGAGACTTGTTCTGTAGTTCACTTTGGAGAAACTTTTGATTTTGAACCAAATGTCTGTCTGTGCATGAGTTAGTTACCAAAGGGGTTAACCTGCCTGACCAACAGCATTAGTACTAACCTAGAGATGGACCACAGCACTCGCAGTTTGCAAGGTCAAGTTCAAAACTGACATGCATAAAGTATTATTACCAAGCAGCTGCTTGCTGACGTGGCTAATTGTTTGACTTATGGAGTTCTTGTAGTCTAACAGCAAAGCACAGAAATCAGAAATGGGAGATGGGAAGGTCCCTGTGGCAAAGTAATAAACTATCCAAATCAGTCAGTCAGGTCTACATGAAGAATCAAGATCATAATTCGTGTACTAATTTGTTTGGTCTCTTTCAAAAACTGTCGTATTTTAATATATAAGTTTCTGTATAAAACATGTGATAGATTTTGAAGTCAGCTTTGCTTTACTTGTTATTGCTATTTATTATACCTGAACAAAGCCAAAAATGCCCACGAATGATTCTAGTTCAGCAAAAATCTCATGTGTGTTAGTCTAAAAAAAGAAAATTAGCTTAAACACAGGAGTGAGACTTGACAAAGTAGTCGCTGGAAAACAAGATATTGACATTTGCCACCTGCTGACAAGCTCTCACAAGAGGTGCAAAATAGGTTTTCCCTTAATACTCTCAGTTTTGGATAACCTTACTGCATCTGGGGTGTCTCTATTCCCTTTAAAAATGGAAAGGCAATGGCTGCAAAATGCAAGGTGTTCAGAGGTACATCCTTGGGAGTGAGGATGAGGGTCTGTTGTTCCAGAGACGAACCAAGGAACATGGAGGTCTCCATCAGCATCTTCTACCCTTCCCCTGTACCTCCCTTCCTAATGTTTAACCAGAGTTTCAGGATTTTACAAAAATTAAATGGTCAGGCACAATATTTCTGAAGCAAACTGTAGTTGACTGGAAGATTCACAGTGCCATCAATTCAAGCCCATAACATACAATTTGGATTCTCTGAAGCTTTTTCCACAAATGACATAAAGCATTTGAAAGGTCAAAATCTTCAGAACTTAAATGTTGTTGCTCATTCCTTGCTTTGCTTTTGAATAGATGGGGTTTTTTATTTTCCCTTTCTGACCTTCATTCCTCCATCTGCTTCTGTAATTTCTACAGCTGTTGTGATTTGTTTTATAAACTGCCTGTATCTGGGCTGCTTCTGTCCTGAGTGCATTTTGTTTGGGGCTGATGTGTTGCCTCAACCATTCCCTGTTCTTTGATGATATTAACAAATCGAGTTGCCTCACTGGATTGACTTTACCCCTCGTTTATTTCAGAGAGCCTTTTGGATTGAAATCTCCAAACCCGTCACAACTGCCATTGTAAATCAAGCTGACAGTCAATTACAAGATGGACTATGTATTTGAACAAGCCCAGCTCTGAAAGCCCAGCCATTTCTAATATACTTACAGACCTGCAAATGCTCTTCCTTTGCAGGACACAGGGGTGCCCACTGCATGTGAACAGCTGGTGCTGGGGTGTGGTGTAAAAAATCAGCAGAACTGTAAGAGAACTCATAGCACTTTAGTCAAAATGATAAGAAAGGCATTATCTGCCTCCCAAGAAATAAGCTTTAGTTGGTGGGGGTGCTGTTTTTCATGACGCTTTATTGTATCTGATGCATTAACACTTTCACTGCTGACAGATAGCAGCCAGTTTCTGACATACCAACATGCATTTCAAAACCAGCAGGGCACACGTTACCGGTACAAAGGCGTTGGAGTATGTAGGATGCTTGTGATCCATGAAGAAGTACACAATAATGTATCTTGCACCATTTTTAGTTTTAGTGGAAAAATATTGCAGTGAGACAGTTTGTGATATGGGCGTATGTGTCTGTGAGTAAACTCCAGATAGCACTTGGCACAGTTTAATTCCTCTCCATTTGGCAAATCATCTGGTGTTCTCCCTTCTGTTGCATAACCCAGAATAAAATAGGAGAAGCTGTCTTCAAGTGCACAAAAAGAGCGAGCTTAGGCTGCACAGTGACCATGTTTCTCATGCATCAGAAACGAAGGTAGTTCTGTTTGATTTAGCATTCTGTTAGTGTCATCAAAAATCTGCAGAGATGTGGAAACAGCACCAGCCAGGTAATTGCTGCAGAAAGCATGCCACGGTGTTCAGTAAGGGCCTTCCTCATGAGAGCTGCTCCAATGGGCTGGTGCGTATAACTTTGTATAACCTTGCACTGGAAAAGGTCTGACAAAAGCAAGAAAAACAGCTCTCTCTTCTGGGAGGATGCAGTCAGTCCAGCCCAGGCGTGGCGGAACATATGAAATGCATACTCTGTGCAAGTCTCACTGTCAGTCTTCCAGTTCTTGGTGCCAGTAAATTTGCTGCCTTGATTTGAACAATAGTAAGAATAATACAGAAATCTAAACAGAAACTGAAGTTGTGAGCTGCTAGAAGAAACAGAAGATTTATTTTTTTAAAAATGTGACTGTTGAAGCAGTTGAGAAATATCTTCTTGCTTTGAGAATTAACACATATCCTATGACTCAGGGACCTGGACAAGAAATAAAGACAAAAGTCACAGCTCACATGCTCTGCTTGTGTTACAAGCCATCCCCTCTCCCTTGCCTGCAGGAGTTTTAACAGCACAAGGCAAAGCACAGGAAATGATGTTGTGAGGAGCGTACCAGGACCAGTGAGGAACAGGCCTGTCCCCATCTGCTTCTTTGGCCCCTGCTGCTTTGCAGGAACATCCTGTCTCTGTGTTGGTTCAGTGTGGGGCAGAACAAAAAGGAAAGAAAACCACAATGTCGAAACTTGATTAACTGCATTAGCTGCAGATAGTGAAATGGCCAGGTCACCTCTCTTGTTTCTGCATTAGCATCGCGACATTATATTCAATCAATCAGTTTGAGTATGTTATGTTATGTGGCAGTGGACTTAAGAGAGCTCAGTTGTACGTCCTCATTCTATTTAATCTCTCCTCCTTTTCCCTTTATGCTCTATCTTGCTCCTAACCCATTGCTTTCCTCATGTACTTTTGTTAAGTTGGTAAGCAGACTCCTTCATGGACCAGAATAATGTGACATTTTATGGGGTAAGTAGTTCCTTTCCTACATGAATCTTGTTTCATGTGGCAGCCAAACCCACTCTGTCTTCAATTACATCTTTAAGAGAAACTTAGAGAATGTCTTCTGTTACTTGACTGTTCTGTTACTTGACCTAATTCTTTAACTGCACCAGTGCCAGACAGAGACAGCAAAGGAACGGGCTGAGAATTGCCCACGTGCAATGTGCACGCCTTTGTTCCCGCATACTTCAACTGTTTCATCTCCCAGTGAGCACAAGGCTGGGAAACAGCGTGCTTCTGCCTCCACCTTCTTGGCAGCTGGCTGCTAGCCTGTTGATGAGATCAAGCTGAAGCGAGAATGACCTGTTTGCTGCTACCGCAGTCACAAGAGGCACGATAACAAACTGTCCCCACCAGCTTGTCAGCATAACCCACCTGTCACATGGAGTTCTTCCTCTTTCACTCAGCTGTAACTTAGAATTTGGACATATGTATAGCTCTGTGGATGAAAGGAAGACTCAGTCTTCTTGGGCCAACAGTGGTTATTCCAAACTTGCCACAGGTAGAAGTTGTACATCACACATGTGTCTGCTCCGTGCTTTGATCGTGTCGGCAGCTCACCTAAACTCTCACAGTGAGTTGTGGCAGGGCCAGGGAGAGCACCCATAAATATTCCCATAGCAGGAGCCAAAATCTCCTGCTCCTGCTATTGAAGCAAATGCTGCAAAGAGCAGTAGCGGTCCTAGGTCTGTCTCTGGTGTTGAAATGTTTCTAGTGAAGAAATGCCCATCACTCCAGAGGCTATGCAACATGCGGTAAGCAGCAACAAGGACCTATTGACTCTTCTTTTAACACCTTTTTAAAAAAGTAACATCAGAACTGCAAACAAAGACCTCTACCCTATGTGCTGCAAACTGCTTACCTGCTTGTTACCAGACTCACAAAACAAACAGATCCAAGGAGATCAGAAGGCACAATTTTGGAATAGGGTATACACAAAAGGAACTCTGGAAATATTTCTTTCACTGTTTGACATCCCAGAAAGAGAGGATGCTGATAAACTAGAATGAGACCAGACAATAAAGGGATGGAGAAAATTAGTTATTTATGAAGAAGAAAGTAAATATATAGACTCATTCTGAAAATTTTATGCAGTGGTATGTTATCATTGTTAAAAATGAGGAGTGTAAGAAATACATATGCCTTTATGTGGATTTCATGGTGTTTGGACCTGTTGCCTTGTATTTGTTCTTGCCCCATGCAGGTTTTAGATAAAATTAATGAATTTCACTTTTTTCTTATCTGAGTATTTTATGGCTCCAGCACTGTTATCCACCTTCACCTTATATTTAAATTAATTTTTTCTTCCTTTTTTTTTGTCATTTGCGTAAAATCACAGGTATGGTGTTCTATATCAATTAATGCACACCAGCCCTTTGACCCTTGTTCTGATGTTTTTTCCTGGTGCTTTCATGTACCCACATTTCAATTCATATCTCATTCATACCAACATTTATATTTCCAGTATAAAGATTTCTGTTAAAGATTTCTCAGATGAATGGTAAAATCAGGCACTGTGAACTATACAGTACCAAAGAGTGAAATTTATTCTTTTGCAGAGAGCCACTGCAAGCTTTATGTATCACTCAAGTCCCAGTTGACACAGCTGAAGAATTAGCCGAGACTTAAGCAGAGAGACAAGTGAAATTCATCCAATAGCCCTATTTTTTTGCTGTCAGATCGCAGCCCGCAGGAGTGAGAGCTACACAGTAACTGTGAGCATGACTAAGAATTGAGAAAGAAAAGTGCCTTCGCATTTAGCTGACACCACTCCTGGTGCTGCAGTGTGGCTGTGACAAGACTGCCGCAAACTGCATTGTCAGGTGGGATACAAAGATGGTCCTTTCGTGCTTTATGCTGGCTTCTGAGCTATTTGTGTCTTCCTTTTGAACTACCTCTGGATTATTCCCTTCACTCAAACTGCATCACTGGTTTTAATGAATATCACTTAATATCATGCTGGAGAGGGGCAGCCCATGAAAACAGTGATACGTTTGCAAATGTGATCTAAGGTTTCAGTCAGTTTATAACAGGGACCATCTGACACGCATGCTAAGGGATTACTTTATGTGCTTTTGATTTATAGACCTCTCAGGTGTCTAAATATTGTGTTAGTTAAGCTCCCTTAAACACAAGGAGACATTTACGGGTATCTAGAGCTTAAAATGAGCCAGTGTACAACAGCACCCTATACTGGCATTTCATTTCTTGGAAGTCCAAATTGCCTACACACCTAGAGTTTTTAAAGACCTTTTTTAAAGGAGTAGTCAAGTTACATGCCCAGACTTCTCCCTTCCCTGTTCTGGGCCATTTTCTCCACATCCCACTATCTTTTCCACATTAGTAATAGTAATCAAGACAAAACGACTACCCTTTTATAAATCATGATATTATTGAGCAATCCTCATGGAACAGTGACCCCAAATTCATACTAGATTGTATTTCCCTTCTATTTATGTGCAGCACCTTGTTTCACAGGAGAAGCGTGTGTGGTACCACGATGGGGGAGCAGGTGACAAATCCCATGGTGAGGAGAAGGTGGACTCAGAAGTCTGTCCCCTTCACTCATTTCCACCTGTAAGGGAAGAGAGAAGATGACATGCAGGCCTTCTCCCATAATCTCTTGATCTTTACATATTTTTAGATATTCCAATACTGCTGCCGCTGTTTTGCAGTAGGCATTTTTTTTTCCATGCTCAGCAAGTAGAAACGGATTGTGACTCCTGACAGTGTGCCTACTATTCCCCCACTGTCTTTCAAGAATATCAGACTCAGAACCCGGTAAGAATTACTTTAAAAATCTACATTTAAATGTTAAATTGATTTTTAATCCCTTAATCCTTACCAATTTCATCTGAATTTGCCATAAGTATAACGTATGAATGTATAGTATGAAAAACTGTACACTTGGCCAGCTCAAGGCCTCTACACCATTTTAATACTCTTTGTAGGAGTTAAGCAATACAGAGACATTGAGCCCCATTTCTGAACAAGAATCCCACTCTCAATAATTGCACACAAGTTGCGAACTATGTATCCTGCAATCTATTCCACTCATTTTCACTTAGGGAACACCATATCCATTTATTCCTGAGGCTTTTCTAGCTAGTAGGTGTATTTTCGTCACTGTTAACTTTATCTGAAACACCAGAAGGAATGTATAGAGAAGGAAGGGGAAAAAAGGAAAAACGAAGATCATATTCCAACTGAAAACTGATGGACAATTTCCTGATGAATTTGTTCTTCTGTGTAATTATTCCATTTCAGAGGTATGGAAGGATCAAAAAATTCTGTTGTAGTCTTCAGCTTTCATGCTTAATAGAAGTAAGGCCTATGTTTCTTTTATTCTTTGTACCTAGCCGTGTCAACTGAAAGAAGTGAGATATGCTATGCTTTGATATTAAGTATCCCTTGAAGAACTTGGCTGCTCTAAAGATCAGGAAGTTAATGATATTTTGTCTCACAGCAGGGTGACTTTTTAATGCATATTTTAGATAATACAGCAATTCAGTGATAATATTGTAGATTATTGCATTTCCTTCCTGAGGCTTTATATTAAATGGGTGAATGTTTCTGGGCAAGCAAAGCCTTCTTCAGTTTCAAAGTTGTCCTTTAAGGCTATGTATTTCTATTAGAAGGGCTTTTGTGATTGTGTTTTTTCTCCTGGCTTTTGTTGGGAACAATTCTTCCCTGTGGAGATAGCTAGCATAAGACCTCTGTGCTCTATACTGGAAAATGAAGTTAGATAGACCTTGAGCTCTGCATATGGAGCCATGGGAACAGGAACTCACGCTCCCATTCACCAGACAGCAACATGTCAACTTTATCAGCTGATTCAAACAGCCTTTTAAGCTTGAACATGGTAGTTGCTTGTGCAAAGTAGTTTTACACCAGTGTGCATCCATTGTTTAATATGCAGTTTCTTCCCTATGGATTTGGAAGGTCATGTCCCAAAAGATGGGCACGCAGTATTCCTGTTTTGACCAGTTTTTATTTTCCATAACATTGCTTTTAAGATTCATCCACTTACAGTGACAAGCAGGTAGGGCAGTAGTTGTACTGCACATAAACTAGTAAAGTTTGAATGTGAAGTGATGGATGGGCTTCATTGGGAGAGGCAAAACAGAGATGCAGTAAAAACAGTCTATGCTTCTAGAGTTCAAAAACTGTGACTCACTTGCAATGCTTACAAATGCTTTTCTTTGAGATCATGAGCAACAGAAAGCTCATCTACACTGCAGTGGAGCACGGGACCGAGGCCTCTGCATGACCACTAAGTAGGCTGGTACATATAGGGAGGGCAGTAGCTCTGCCTGGAGACACTAGCTTTTGTCCTGAAAGCAGCATGATCACCTTAGCAAGAAGCCCTGTACGAGTTGTAGCTAACTCTCTCTGGACCTGTGTCAGACTGTACTGCCTGGGGAGCTCTTTGCGTGTGTGCACTCTAATGTATGGTACTATACAGTCATGATGACAAGCTGTTGTATAAATGAATAAAATCTTTCATCATTATCTCAGAGATAATTTGATCTTTAATAGAGACAATCTCCTTGTGAAATTCGCGATCACTCATTCTGAACTTCTGAAGTGTTGTACTGGATGTTTTATTCATGGATATGACAGAGAAGCTAGCTCCTAGCTAGTGTATAGAGACCAAAGCTCCTGATGAGCGGGAGACTTTTAGAGACGGGAATCCTGTGCTGTCATCTTGGGTCCTGAACCTGCACACAACCTGCCCTACCTTCAACCCTAGTGCAGATAGGGAGGTGAGGAGAAACGAGGGTCCTCTCGCGGTATTACATACCTCGCATACTTCCTCATAAAAGACCACAGAAATTATCCTCTGAAAGGATACGTGCTGACAGTCTGTACTGGAGGAAGTGATTTACCTATCTGAGCAGATAACAGTAAATGCCTGGCACAGAGCCGTACAGCCGCAGGTCTAAAGATACTGCAGCTGTAATAGAGGGATGAAAATGCATGAGGTATGTTAATTGAGCAATAACTGAAATGTATGATTAAATGAAGAGCTAACCTTTCTAAGGTAGTCCCTTTTAATACATGTGACTTTGCATTATGCCTTTGAGCTTTTCTGCACTAGAAAAATGAGCAGAAGTAAGGTCATGTTGGGTTCGGTTAACTCTGACCTGAAGATGACTGCTTGGCTAGTATGGTTGTGCGGCGATGTCTTTTTACCTCAAATGAGCAGGTCAAGAGGTAGCCTTGACTCCCTGCAGACTCAGAGTGATAACAGCAACAGTGTTTTCTACCACCTGTGCTTCTGCCTTACCCACCGCCTGCACGTACCACCACAGCCTGTCAGATCGTGACGGGAGCCAGGCGCTTGGGTGAAGTATGTGACTGTGAGCAGGAACAACAGGTGGTTAATTCACACTAGATTCCTCCCACGACAACTGGAGCACAGCTAGGAAATCTGTAGGGAAATCCCCAGCCTGCTTCACCCTGCTGAAGGTCAGAAAAGGTTTGTGAAAATTAGCAACTGTAAAGCTATACACATGTCCAGAATACACGTACTGAAGAACAGGAGGTTGACTAAGCACATTGTTTCCATTCTTGAGGATAATATGATGCTACAGGTATCGTAAGAGTGTGGATTTTTTTGGCAGACAGTTTCTCATAGCTTTCTGAGTCCACCTTTTATTGCTTTCTAGCTGTGTAAGGAGATTTTTGCCATTTACTGTTCAGGCTTAATTAGGGTAGTGCAATGCCCTTACATGGACCACTGACAGCATGTGTGCTTCTCCCTATTTTGGAAGAGATTTGTCTTCTTTCTGCTGGTGGGCTCCTCTCTAGCTCTTTGGATCACCTGTGCTTCCCTGTGCCTGAATGGGTAACTGCTGGGTTGCCTTGAATATTGCTGGTATAAAAGAGTATTGTGGGAATAGAATAGAATAGAATAGAATAGAATAGAATAGAATAGAATAGAATAGAATATTTCAGTTGGAAGGGACATACAACGATCATCTAGTCCAACTACCTGACCAATTCAGGGCTGACCAAAAGTTAAAGCATGGTATTAAGGGCTTTCTGCAAATGCCTTTTAAAGACTGACAGGCTTGGGACATTGACCACCTCTCTAGGAAGCCTGTTCCAGTGTTTGACCACCCTCTCGGTAAAGAAATGCTTCCTCATGTCCAGTCTGAACTTCTCCTGATACAGCTTTGAACCATTTTCAGGGGTCCTGTCACTGAACCCCAGGGAGAAGAGATCAGCACCTCCCTATCCACTTCTTCCCCTCAAGAAGCTGTGGAGAGCAAATAAGTTTGCCCCTCAACCTCCTTTTCTCTAGACTAGACAAGCCCAAAGTCCTTAGCTGCTCCTCATAGGACATTCCATAAGTTCAGGCTACCCTGCTCTTCTCTATTCAACTGTCTATAGGTACTGTTGTACCTATTCCTACTAAAGGTCCACCATTGGCCTTCGTGCATGGGTAACTCCAACTTCCAGCTGTTTCCTTACCCACTTTTGGCCACTGCAGCTCATCTTATGCCTGATGTTTCTGGTTCTTCCTAAGCGTCTGTGCTGACATGCTGCATAGGTGCTCTATGGTAAGACTGAGGAGGATTAAGGTAATTCAGTCTGCAAATCCAGTTGCAATGCTGAGAAGGAGCCAAGCTAGATAAGCACAGCGAGGGAGGTGATTCTTCCCCTCTAGTCTGCTCTGGTGAGACCCCACCTGGAGTACTGTGTGCAGCTCTGGAGTCCTTAACACAAGAAGGACATGGACCTGTTGGAGCGGGTCCAGCGGAGGGCCATGAAGATGATCAAAGGGCTGGAGCACCTCTGCTATGAGGACAGGCTGAGAGAGTTGGGGTTGTTCAGCCTGAAAGAGAGAAGGCTCTGGGGAGACCTTATAGCAGCCGGGAGAGGCGGCCTTCCAGTACCTAAAGGGGGCCTACAGGAAGGATGGGGAGGGACTCTTGATCAGGGAGTAGAGTGATAGGACACAGGGTAATGGCCTCAAACTGAAAGGGCAGATTTAGATTGGATATCAGGAAGAAATTCTTTACTGTAAGGGTGGTGAGGCACTGGAACAGGTTGCCCAGGGAAGCTGTGGATGCCCCATCCCTGGAGGTGTTCAAGGCCAGGCTGGATGGGGCTTTGAGTAGCCTGGTCCAGTGGGAGGTATCACTGCCCATGGCAGGGGGTTTGGAACTAGGTGATCTTTAAGGTCCCTTCCAACCTGAACCATTCTGTGATTCTATGATTCTGTGATATGAGGCTTGCATGTTTTAGCAGTACATTTAAAAAGACATTGGTTGTGCTGAGGTGGCGGGGCCACTGTTTCGTGTAGATAAATACTCATGTCTTGCAACTGTATGAGGACTCTTACATGATCTCTCTGCCTCATGAATCACAGTTGCATTCACCCTGCCTTGCCTTTGCTATGTTACGTACCCAGCTACGCTCTTTGCCTTGCCAGGTGGGGACCCACTTGGCAGCAGCGGGTAGCCTAGGGGAACTCGGAGCACCACGAATGTGGTGAATGCTGGTGTGGCTGGTCAGGTGGACCTCATCGACTTCTATGGACTGCTGTGCCTCTGATTTATGCCGCACTAGGGTCAGTCGGGGCAGCTTAGCTGGAGAGTGCAGGAGATCAGACTGAAGGCAGTAAAAATTAGTTGAGAGCTGTC
Organism: Larus michahellis; assembly: GCF_964199755.1. Classification (NCBI taxonomy): domain Eukaryota; kingdom Metazoa; phylum Chordata; class Aves; order Charadriiformes; family Laridae; genus Larus; species Larus michahellis. The sequence goes on along the minus strand of NC_133899.1, from coordinate 45,504,546 downwards.
ATTTGAGTGTATATAAGGACTTTAATTTACAGCCAGTAAGTGGAGCTAAAGCTCCATCAGAGGCTGTTTCTTTAGAAAACATATGGTTAAAAATTGCTGATGGAACTTTTTTCTCACCATTTCCTTGTATTTATTTAGTCCTTTTGTTGCACATAAACAGTCACGCTGCTGGGAGCTCACGGTGTGAGCTCTTAACTTTTCTATTTTATTCCTTGAGTCATAGACAGAACACAGGATCTTTGCCGCATTGACTGTGCAGTTAGCACTTTCCCATGCTAGTTGTTTGTTTTCAATAGTTCTTCTCCTTGCTAATTTCACACACAAATTTCTCCTGTCAGTTAAACACAAAATAATTGCATTCGTGTGTATGTGAGCAGTTATGTTTGCAAAGGGGACTTTCATATTCTTATTCATCTAATTCAATTAATTTCCTCAGTGGCAATATTGTGTTCAAGAATTTGGGGAAAGCTGTCTTTTTCCTGCATTATACTCAGTAGTGCAATCGTTGTACAATGTCTAGCATCTACATCTAGAGCTTTTTCTTGCATCCCTTTATTCTCTCTCTACTTTCTTCCTTGACTGGAAACACTTTGCAATCGCACTTACTAGTCCCCATTTTTGCCTGGTCTGGATCACTTTCTGTTTTTATTCAGCTTGGCTCCTGTTTATAAATATTAGCTCTTCAGTTGAAGGATTTAGGCAGGAAAGTACTTAGACATGTGTCTACCTTTAAGCGTTTGTGCTGTGCAATAGATTCCAATGGGACTAGTTATAATACCAAAGTTAGGGATGTGATTGAGTGCTTCCTTAGATGAAGATCATTAATACTTCACCTTGACTTATATGGCTAAGAACCCAGCTCAACAGTGGATAACTGAAGAGGCTCAGGCAACTCTTCAACAATGTTTATTTTTTTCAGAATACACTAGCAATAATACTACAAGTCCTTTGTTGAATAAATGCAGACTTTTTTTCCTAAACTGGGCTCTTGCTTGGAACCATAAAATGTGTATTATTGAGCTCATCTCACAAGTGTGGCACCTTCTCTGTTGATTTTGACAAACTCTTATTTCACTACTGCCATGGCTGGCCATTTAACTTGAGTTCTTGGCCTGTAGTCTGGGAAAACGAAGACCACAGAACAGTCCAGATCTAACATGTGCTTTTGGAGCAATTCGTGTCTGGCAGTAGCAGATCCATAGCCCATTGAAACTGGCCTTTAATTTATTAAATCTGTAAAATGAGCAGCTGCTATTTTGCAAAGGTTCAGTATGATCCATTAAGCACATTTTGCTGACATGGGATAGGAAGGAGATGTCTGTGGAGTGTTAAAGATAATTTCTGGCAGGTACTTTTTTCTTTAAAGGTGACTAATTCACCAGTTCTTGCAGGGATTCTGGATCCTTACCATCCTGGTGCCTTTCCACCGACAGTGGGGGAGATATTCCAAAAATCCTCACACATGCACTTGCTTGTATCCCTAAAATTTCTGTGATATGAGCAAAAATTTTGGCGTTAGAGTAACATTGGAGAGTGCACCACAGCTGTTTGAGATGCAGGGGGATGGAAGGGAGGATTGACATTGCAGGTTGAGGTTCAGCCAAAGACATTTTTATACCAGGATATTTTTCTGCCCGGCAAAATGCAGTATTAAATCAAGTCAGAACATGCCCATCCCTGCTGTATGCTCCATCCACAGCTGTGCCTGTAGCAGCATAGCTCTTCCTGCAGACAGATAAAGGATGTGTGTGGGCATCTATTCCTTTGCCATATGCTGGAGAGGGCCCCACAGTGACAACTGGACGAGCTTGGTGGAGATGGCAGCAGTTCCAGGAACACCTTGCCAGAGTCAACAGAAAAACTGAAATAGTTTAAGAAGGCCCTGGTTTCATGAGATTATCCGAAGAAACAGTCTTTTGGGATAATCAAGTCAAATTATGAATTGTTCTAGAAAAATTATAATGGTAGTATTTGGAACATTAGGATCTGAAAGTTTTGTAGGCTGATTAGAAAGCATAATTTTATTTTGAGAATTAAAATTCTTTCTTTCTTGTCCATTTCTGGAGAGTGGAATAACCAAAATAATTTAGGGGTTGGATTTCATGAAAAGACAGAATTATATCGGGTATGAAACTCTTTAAAAGATTGTTTTATTCTCCCAGTAGAGGTTTAAACTCATGTCTATGCTTTTAGTGCCTTCCACTTTTCCTGATATGCTTTGTTTTCCCCTAGAAATTTCTAATAGAAGCACTGGTTATGAACAATTTCTTTAAAATATGTTTTGGCTTGTTCAGTAGCCCCCTCAAGCCCTCAAACAAAACCTTTTTCCTGAGAATAGTTTTATCTCTTAGAGAATGATTGTGCATTTACGCTTTTTCCAATGAGAAAAGATGATTGGGGCACCATCTGATTGTCACTTCCATCATGCAGTTGTGTGCACTCAAAGCACTCAAAACACTCTGCCAGCTCTGGATTGGCATTTCTTTTGCCTCTAATGGCTGTTTGGGCAGATATCAAAACCACTTCTTAAGCTGCTGCTCCCACACCATGAATCTTTGTCCCTTTTCAGACCATTTCACCTAAAATCCAAGCAAAGGGCTGATTGCTACAAAGCGTGAGACAAGTGCAACATGTACTTGTAACAAGTGAGCATCTGTACATAGTGGCAGGCGAAATGTCACTAGCCTCCAATGACTGGCGTTTACTCTGCCAAGACATGCCATTTACTGCCAAAGTGACTTGCTGCGTTACAAGCTAAGGTTGTGCTTTTGCGAGGGCATACACTGGATCATTTGCTCCCAGCCTGACATTGGACATAAGTAGCCTAGGACTGGGGAATTACAGCACCCTTGCACTCATCCAGTAAGGAAATAATATGCAGTAGCAGAGTTAAGAAGCTGCTAGGATCTGGCAGATCCTGGTCAGGCCAGCTGGCCATAACATGAAAGGTTCGGAGGATGAGGCCTAAGGCACGAGGATTGCTATGTCTTACCAGCAGCAAGCTGAAAGGCAACTCAACATCCAGGCCCACACCACTGGAAGGAAAGAAGATGCTCATGACATACCCTAACGTTGTACAAACAGCCTCTCCTGAATATTTTTACTGTGCTGTCACTGTACACAAAAAACTCTTTACATGGCCAGGCAAAGTACTACCCTCTTACTCTGTGGATAAATCATAGAATCATAGAATCATAGAATTGTTGAGGTTGGAAGGGACCTTTAAGATCATCGAGTCCAACCTTTAGCCTACCCTGACAAGAGCCACTTCTAAACCGTGTCCCTCAGTGCCCCATCTACCCTTTTTTTAAACACCTCCAGAGATGGTGAATCCACCATCTGGATCCATCCCTCTGGACTCAGTCGCCCCAGTGAGTGCAGAGGCACCTACTATTTCTATGACAAGAATTTGTAAAACCGCAAGGCCCTACACCTTTTTCTGCCCTCTGAATGCACTGACATATCCCAGAGAAGGTACAAAGGAAAACACAGGGGATGGAGGACAGGAGGAAGCGTCACCTCTGTTCCTGCCCACCAGAAGCATGCAGAGTTTATAAACTCAAAGGTAATTTTTAAACGATTTGAAAAACCAGGTTTTTTTACAGCTCTATGCAAAGTGATGCTTGAAGAGGTACCTCTTCAAGCAGGAAAAGAGAGTAATGATTTTATAGATTGGGTCAAGGTCCTTAGGAGCAGATTGGCAGGCTTGACGGATCATCGTTCTCACATAGGAGGCCTTGCCTCCACAGAAATCAGTGAGAACTTGCTTTTCAGCTGACACTCTTCGGTAACGTGTTTTGAGAAAAGCTTGAGACTTTACACAAAATAGGAAAAACATTAAGCCTGTGAATTCCACAAGCCAAAGAACAGTAAATGATGTAACAAGAAAGGTTATGTTTTTATATTAGCTCAGGGGCCTAGGTGGCACTCAAGCCCAAACTAGTCGATTTCCGTTTAGTGTTGTGTTCGCTCACCTTTTCACTTTAAGTCATTACACCATCTGGCAATATAAGTAGGACAGCTTGGATAACGGGGTCTTAGCCTCAACAAGAAATGTTGGTGTGACCAAACTTGCCCTTGAAATCTTAGCTGTCCTTTTATGCTTCACAGTGTACTCTTTGATGATGCCATGGCACACCTTTTCTCATGGAGTCTCATTCACAGCACAGCACGGGCCCTGCTTGAGGACTGCGTCAGGCCTACACGGGGCATGAAATCATTCCATACGAGATGCCTTCATTCTATTTTGGAGATGTTAAACAATGTACAGCCAATAAGACAAGGAATGTCAGGAAGAAAAGAAAGTTCTTATGAATTTCGACTGTTGGCGTGGGAGCGTGTCATGTCCCACTCTCGGGAACTGGGGGCGGGTAAGTGACTTCAGATTCGTAAATTCTCAACAGCGCAGACTAAGGTGAGATAAATCTCAAGGTCCATATAGAAACATTTATTAGCTTACCAAAATGGTTAGTATAGGTCTTAACAAGTCCACGAGAATTGGTTAGGTATATAACAAATTATGGCAAGTGGTGAGCTATGCATTGTGTTACTTAACAACAGGTATAGGACAATTCATGGCAAGTGGTACTTAAGGTTGAACTTAAGGTCGTTACTTAGCAACTCTAACTGTTACTTAACAATTCTAAGAGAAAAGAGAAACTGAGGGACAGAGAAAGGAAAAGACAGAGAAAAAAAGACAAAGATAAAGAGATCACGGGTCCTGGTTCCAGCGTCTTTTTCAGGGAATCTTCCCAGGCATAATCTTCCTCTTTCTTGGAAAAATCTTCCCAGGCATGGTCTTCTTTCTTGGGAAGAATCTTCCCAGGCACAATCTTCTTCTTTTGTTGCCCCTAGGGGCACTTATTTTCCCCTTTTATGTTGGCTGAATTAGCATGGTCCACCCCCCTTGTCGAGGACAGCCTCGTCTCAGGTTTCTCCCTTCTCCCAGGTGATGTGTTGCATGATTTGGGTGGGGAGAGGAGTGCCATAGTCATACATGTTTAGCATGATCTCTATAATCTTCATTAGTATATGCAGGGCTGTGCGCTTTCATATGCATTTCTCGGCTAATGAAGCAAAGGTCACTCATCGGACACGATGGCCTTGAGATCTGAGAACTAGCAACCTCATCACATAAGTGGCAGAACAAGACAGTTCTCCCACACTTTCAGGCACCAGAAGTGTTAGCCTTCTTTGAAGGCCAGGCCTGCATTATTTATTTCTGTGCGAGTGTTTGAGGCATTCAGTTGAAGGCTTGGAGGGCCTTCTGCCCCTCGCCAGGGAATTTACAGTCCGTCCCTTACAGAGGGCACGTGAGAAGGGTGCCTCTTCGAAGGAGGAGCATTCCACTGTGGAGCACCGTGCACCGTTCTGTGACCGTCTGCACAGATCAAGGACACTCATCCTACCCTCAATGCAAAATGGTGGACGCTTCTCTGAGAGCAAAAGCTGCAGCACGGGCTGCACCATCTACCCCAGCAATGGCCAATGCCTCCACCCAGATGGAGATGCTGAAGGGAGAGGCTGCAGCGCAGACCTCAGACTGCAGGAGGTGCCTAGACCTTTCTCCTGGGCTAGGATAGTCAGCAGATCTGCCTGCAAAAGGTGTGTCCAGGTGAAGGACGTCCTGCAGCAAGTGGCTGAGCTGCAGGAGGTGGTGAGAAGGCTGCGTAACATCAGGGAGGCTGAGAAGTAGGTAGCTGGTTCCAAGTGCAGTCTGCAGTGGCCCACAGCCAGTCAAAAACTCCCACACCAGCAGGGAATGGGGCCTGTAACGTGGAAGAATGGAAGCTTGTGACGGCAAGGACAGCAGGAGGAAGATACTTCTGAGGTGCCCTGTGCTTCTTACTGGGGGCTTGTATCAGGGATGTCACTGAGAGACTACCAAGCCTCATACAGTCTTCTGATTATTATTTGCTGCTGTTGTTTCACGTGGGCACCAGTGATACCGCCAGGAGCAGGCTGAGTAGTATCAAGAAGGATTACAGAGCCCTGGGAGCAGCGGCCAGGGACTCTGGGGAGCAAATGTTTCTTTCATCAATCCTCCTGGTCAAAGGAAAGGGGTTTGAAAGGACCAAGTTGAATCTGGTGAATAAACTGGTGCCACAGCCAGGGGTTTGGTAATGTAGACTCACTTTGAGAAACCAAGTCTACTGGGGGCTGATGGGATCTATCTGTCAGAAAAAGGGAAGAGCATCTTCCGTCAGAGGCTTGCAAAGCTCATGAAGAGGGCTTTAAACTAGAGCTGCTGGGGGAGGGGAACCTCAATCCAACCACTCCTACCAGCATGATGCCAGTACCAGTAATAGATGTCCAGAGCCTGGAGAAGGGTTGCAGGACAGCATGACAGCATCTGTTAACACGGCACAAGGGAATACCAACCACTCCAGCCATGAAGCTAGCTTCATCAGGGGCCCAACTTAAATGCCTCTATGCAAACGTGTGTAGCACAGGGAATAAACAGGAGGAGTTAGAGAAGTGCGCATGCCTGCAGGGCTATGATCTTATTGGCATCATGGAGATATGGTGGGATGGCTCCTATGACTGGAATGTTGGAATGGAAGGATACAGGCTCTTGAGGAAGGACAGGCAGGGGAGACGAGGAGGGGGTGTTGTCCTGTATATCAATGACCAGCTGGAGTGCATGGAGCTCTGCCTGGGAATGGATGAGGAGCTGACCGAGAGTTTATGGGTCAGGAATAAAGGGAGGGCAGGAACAGGTGATGTTACAGTGTGGGTCTGCTACAGGCCACCTGACCAGGAAGACTGAGAAGATGAGGGCCTCTGTGGACAGATAGGAGCAGCCTCATGTTCACAAGCCTCAGTCCTCATGGGAGACTTCAACCACCATGATGGGGTGGTTGGTGGGACAACACAGCAGGGCATAAGCAATCCAGAAGGTTCCTAGAATGTGTCAATGATAACTTCCTTCTCCAAGTGACAGAGGAGCCAACAAAGAGAGGTGCCATGCTGGACCTTGTTCTCCAACAAGGAGGTGGGGAATGTGAAGGTCAAGGGCAGCTCTAAGGAACCTGAAGGTGCACAAGTCCATGGAACCTGATGAAATCCATCCGTGGGTTCTGAGGGAACTTGAGGATGAAGTTGCTAAGCCGCTTTCCATTATATTTGAAAAATCGTGTCAGTGTGATGGAGTTTCCACTGCCTGGAAAAAGGGAAACTTAACTCCATTTTTAAAAAGGGAAAAAAGCAAGACCCAGGGAACTACAGGCCAGTCAGTCTCACCTCTGTGCCCAGCAAGATCATGGAGCAGATCCTCCTGGAATCTCTGCTAAGGCACATGGAAAATAAGGAGGTAATTGGTGACAGCCAACATGGCTTCACTAAGGGCAAATCATGCCTGACAAATTTGGTGGCCTTCTACGATGGGGTTACAGAATTGGTGGATAAGGGAAGAGCAACTGACATCATCTACCAGGACTTGTGTAAGGCATTTGACACTGTCCTGCATGATATCCTGGTCTCTAAATTGGAAAAACATGGATTTAACGGATGGACCACTCAGGGGATAAGGAACTCGCTGGATGGCTGCACTCAAAGAGTTGCGGTCAATGACTTGATGTCCAAGTGGAGATCAGTGATGAGTGGTGTTCCTCAGGGGTCGGTACTGGGACTGGTGCTGTTTAACATCTTTGTCAGTGCCATGGACAGTGGGATTGAGTGCACCCTCAGCCAGTTTGCCAACGACACCAAGCAGTGTGGAGTAGTTGACACGCTGGAGGGAAGGGATGCCATCCAGAGGGACCCGGACAAGCTTCAGAGGTGGGCCCATGCAAATCTCATGAAGTTCAACCAGGCCAAGCACAAAGTCCTCACGTGGGTCAGGGAAAACCCAAGCACAAATACAGGCTGGGCGGAGAAGAGAGAGCAGCCCTGCGGGGAAGGACTAGGGGGTGTTGGTTGATGAGAAGCTCAACATGAGCCGGCAATGTGTGCTTGCAGCCCACAAAGCCAACCGCATCCTGGGCTGCATCAAAAGAAGTGGAGCAGGTCCAGCAGGTCAAGGGAGGTGATTCTGCCCCTCTACTCTGCTCTTGTGAGACCCCACCTGGAGTACTGCATCCAGCTCTGAAGGCCCCAGCATAAGAAGGACATGGACCTGTTGGTTTGAGTCCAGAGCAGGGCCATGACGATTGTCAGAGGGGTGGAGCACCTGTACTGTGAGGACAGGCTGAGAGAATTGGGGTTGTTCAGCCTAGAGAAGAGAAGGCTCCAGGGAGACCTTATAGCAGCCTTCCAGTACCTAAAGGGGCCTACAGGAAAAATGGTGAAGCACTCTTTAACAGGGAGTGCGGCAATAGGATGACGGGTAACAGTTTTAAATTGAAAGAGGGTAGATTTAGTTAGATACTGGGAAGAAATTCTTTACTGTAAGGGTGGTGAGGCAGTGGAACAGGTTGCCCAGAGAAGTTATGGATGCCCAGTCCCTGGAAGTGTTCAAGACCAGGTTGGATGGGACGTTGAGCAACCTGGTGGAAGGTGGAACTTGTCCCTGCCCATGGCAGGGGGGTTTGAACTAGTGGTCTTTAAGTTCCCTTCCAACTGTAACCATTCAGTACCATGGGTACTATCAACAAAACAACAACAAGAAGTAAAATTACAACCTTGGATTTCAGGAGGGCTAACTTCGACCTCTTCAAGAAACTGCTTGGAGAGATCCCGTGGGCTAGGGCTCTGGAAGGCAAAGGGGCTCAAGAAAGCTGGTTGATATTCAAAGACCACTTCCTCCAAGCTCAGGATCGGTGCATCCCTAAGAGAAAGAAATCGGCCAAGGGACGCAGGAGACCTGCATGGTTGAGCAGGGAGCTTCAGAAAAAGCTCAAGTGGAAGAAGGAAGTTTATAATAAGTGGAAGAAGGGACTGACCCCTTGGGAGGATTACAAGAATGCCACCAGAGCGTGCAGGGATGAAACAAGGAAAGCCAAGGCCGCCTTGGAATTAGACCTGGCTAGGGACATCAAGCACAACAAAAAGAGCTTCTACAAGTATATTGGAAGCAAAAGGAAGACCAGAGAAGTTGTAGGCCCACTGCTGAATGAGGCAGGAGTCATGGTGACGGAGGATGTGGAGAAGGCAGAGTTACTGAATGCCTTCTTTGCTTCGGTCTTTTCTGTTCGGCCCAGCCCTCAGGAGTCCCAGGCATTGAATAAAGTAACAGGGAAAGAAGACGACTTCCCTTGGGTTGAGGAGGAGCGAGTGAGGGACCAATTAGATCATCTAGATATTCACAAGTCCATGGGCCCTGATGGGATGCACCCGAGAGTGCTGAGGGAGCTGGCAGAAGTCATTGCTGGGCCGCTCTCCATCATCTTTGAAAAGTCCTGGAGAACAGGCGAGGTGCCTGGGGACTGGAGGAAAGCCAATGTCACTCCAGTCTTCAAGAAAGGCAAGAAGGAGGAGCCGGGGAACTACAGGCCGGTCAGCCTCACCTCCATCCCTGGAAAGATGATGGAACAGCTCGTTCTGGGTGTCATCTCAAGGCACGTGGAGGAAAGGAAAGCTATCAGAAGTACTCAGCATAGATTCACCAAGGGGAAATCATGTCTGACTAATCTGATAGCCTTCTACGATGGCATGACTAGATGGATAGATGAGGGGAGGGCGGTAGATGTGGTCTACCTTGACTTAAGCAAGGCGTTTGACACGGTCTCCCACAGCATCCTCATAGGGAAGCTTAGGAAGTGTGGGTTAGATGAATGGACAGTGGGGTGGATAGAAAACTGGTTGAAAGATAGAGCTCAGAGGGTTGTGATTAGGGGCACAGAGTCTAGTTGGAGACCAGTGACGAGTGGTGTTCCCCAGGGGTCAGTACTGGGTCCAGTCCTCTTCAACATATTCATCAATGACCTGGATGAGGGGATAGAGTGCGCCCTCAGCAAGTTTGCTGATGACACCAAGCTGGGTGGGGTGGCTGACACACCGGAAGGCTGTGCCGCCATACAGAGAGACCTGGACAGGTTGGAGAGTTGGGCAGAGAGGAACCTTATGAAGTTCAACAAGGGCAAGTGTAGGGTGCTGCACCTGGGAAGGAACAACCCCATGCACCAGTACAGGTTGGGTGCTGACCTGCTGGAGAGCAGCTCAGCTGAAAGAGACCTGGGAGTCCTGGTGGACAACAGGATGACCATGAGTCAGCAATGTGCCCTTGTGGCCAAGAAGGCCAATGGCATCCTGGGGTGCATCAAGAAGAGTGTGGCCAGCAGGTCGAGGGAGGTCATCCTCCCCCTCTACTCTGCCTTGGTGAGGCCGCACCTGGAGTACTGTGTCCAGTTCTGGGCTCCCCGGTTCAAGAAGGACAGGGAACTGCTGGAGAGGGTGCAGCAGAGGGCTACAAAGATGATTGGGGGACTGGAACACCTCTCTTGTGAAGAAAGGCTGAGGGATTTGGGTCTCTTCAGTCTGGAAAAAAGACGGCTGAGGGGGGACCTTATCAACGCTTATAAATACTTAAAGGGTGGGTGTCAGGAGGATGGGGCCAGGTTCTTTTCAGTGGTGCCCGGGGACAGGACAAGAGGCAATGGGCACAAACTTGAGCATAGGAAGTTCCACCTAAACATGAGGAGGAACTTCTTTACCCTGAGGGTGACAGAGCACTGGAACAGGCTGCCCAGAGAGGTGGTGGAGTCTCCAACTCTGGAGACATTCAAAACCCGCCTGGACGCGTTCCTGTGCAACCTGCTCTAGGTGAGCCTGCTCTGGCAGGGGGGTTGGACTAGATGATCTCCAGAGGTCCCTTCCAATCCTATGATTCTATGATTCTATGATTCTATGATTCTGTGATTCTATGATTCTATGCATTGGCAGCTGCCTGACACATCACAGAAGTGGATGTTATGCTTGCTTCTCCATTTCTTCATCTATGTGAAAAAAAATCTTCATAGGAGATTTCTATTATTAAGTTGGCTAGTCATTTAAACCAATTTTTTCAAACACAGCATGTGTGTGTTTCTCATTTTCTGGGTGCCTAACTTCTGGCTTATTTTGGCCTCAAGCCATTGAACATGTTGAGGATAGAGACTGAGACTAAGAATTTAATTCCATGTCCTCTGGAAAGCTTGTGTACGTACCTGAAGACTGGTAGGTGCATTTGCCATAACCCCTGTAGCTCAGCTAATGTACTGTAGCTTTCTTCGCTAGCCGGATTTTCCTATGAAGCACTGTGAGAATTTGCCATCAGAGACTGAGGAGCTCTCTTTATCTATGCACAGCATTGACCAAATGGGCTTTTATATCAGTAGCCTAAGGCGCCTGCACCATAACTGCGAACTCCATGAGCAGCACACTCTGCCAGTTGGCCTAACTTGATTGAATTCCACTTCAAGCACCTGTTTTTCATCCATGAGTTTTGGTCAAGTAAGGCAAAGAGAAACAGAGCTGCTCCTTTGATTATTCCTGACAGTGACTGATCTTTATGTGTAGGCTAAACTGTCCTTGAAGCACTTCAGCAAATGAAGAAACATGCTAGATGCTTCCAAAAAAGGTACTGCAGTGCTCATTAGAGCTATACCCAGCTTTTCCTTATCTTTGGAGAGAAGAGAAAGAAATCTGACAGTTCATTTTAGTGTGAGCAGATGTGGGAATAAATAGTTATTCTGATTCAAGCAATGGAGGTGGCTTCTCTTTGAGACTGAAGGGGAGCTTTAAACCTGCTTGTGCTATAAGGCTGGAGGTGTTTGGTCTTGACTTGAAGACACAAAATAGATGGACCCTACTCTGAGCTGGCTTTGCCCAGGCTGAGTCTGATTTCACCCCTAATTTTGTAGCCCCAGATTATATTCACAAAACATATACTCCACACAGTTTCTTGCTGTTAATGCTAAGTAAATACCCATAAATATTAATTTAGTATTTCAACACTGTACAGAAGTTTGTCATGTAAGTGAAATTAAATGTGAACTAAGCACAGATGTCTAGGAATGATATGAAATATTTGCCACAGACATGATTAAACTGCTCTGGCCAGCTTTTCATCCACTTAGTCAAATACACTTTAGCAAGAGGGCAAGTACCATCAGCTTTCCCAGTCCGTTAATATTCCTGTGGTTAATTCCTCTGCATCCCCAGCACTGAGCAGCTTTGTGTAGCACAGTGAATGTGCCTTCTATAATCTTTGATACAGCCAGTGATAAACTGGGGTTTATTTGCATGGTCTTTCACTTGAGATTCTGTTCACAACCAGCAGCTGGGTGCTTTTCTGTGTATCATATTATCGCTCCAGGCTGTTCAGAGGCCAATATTTCAACACCATAAATGCTGATCCCACTCTAGTCTTTCCCTTATGAGCAGCTGAAGTGTCTCTTTTGCAGTTAGTGAAACATAATCTGAGCTATTGGTTTTGATCATCCTCTTAGCAGAGGCAGCTGGTACACAGAGAACTCCCATGTTAACTAACCGGGAAGTTCAAGTCAACACCAAGTTTGCTTAAATTGGGAAGAGAATTGGAGTCAAGATACAGGATTGCTTTTGATGTTTTTTTCCCTTTGAATTAATGTGGAACATATAGGAAAAAAGCAACAAGGGAAAAGTTTCTTTTGTAAGGGAGTGGGGGGGCAGGGGGGGAGCAATCCTGACTCTGCTATACTAAGAGCTCCCAGTTGAGCTTAATAGTGCTGCTGTTGTTAGCACCAAGCCCTTTTCTTGGCTTGGCTGTAACATGGAAGTGAGACTGGACCTGGTCTCTGATGTTTGATGTTCTGCATTCTGGCCACGGATTTCTCTGATGCCCCAAAGGACGGCAAATCCTTCAGTGAGCTCTTGGCAAGACCCCTGGGCTGAGAGTGACTGGGGATGTGCTGCAGCCCTGCCCTGGGACTGAGAGCGGACCTGGGGTGGGGAGGACTGGGCACTGTGCCTGTCTGTTGCTGACTCGCTATCAGGAAAGGGTTCATTTGGTGACAAAGGCCTGCCATCACAGATATGGGAGATATGAGCTACCTTTTATGTCGGCTGTGGAGGGTAACTTACTACAAGTTAGTGATGCCTTTTGAGATCCTCTGAGTCAGGATGCAGTGCATACAAAAAATGTATGTCCTATCAGAAACCGAACTGTTTGGCACCTAGGCCAGTGCTGCATCATGCTCATGGCTCTGGCTTATTTGTCTATTCCTGCTTTTAAGAATCACCTTATAGGTTCAAAGATAAGTGTTGAAGGTACTATTGAGCCACTTTCTGCAGTTCTGTCAAAAATACGGGAGCTTGAAGGTTCATCACACTTGGGAAGCAAAAGGGCACTAAATATTTAATACCAGAAAGTTAAATATTATCATAAAAGTAATTTAATATAAATGGCTTTCAGCAAATCCTTATCCATATTTCATGACTGAAATGGGTGGCTGGTTTCTAATGTTTGCATGCAATTAATTTTAATGGGTGCAGCACATTACTTCCAATCTTTTGTTCCTCAGAGACCCTGGCCCTATCAAGAAAAGCAAATAGCAGGACATCAAATGTCAGTGACACAGAGGGTGATGCAGCACCCTGTGTATAGATCTGGAAATGACAAGTTAATAGGCTATTGATAGTTCCTCAAGTGTATCGAGAGTAATTATCCTGTGTATCTGGGGGTAAATGAGGAATGGCAGGAACTCCATAAGGTAAAGACATCTGAAAATATGAATATACGTTAGAGACATATAAAACTTCCGCTTTTCATGTCTGCGTAAGGTGTGATCTGAAGTTTATTTAAACAGGTGGCAGTCTTCCCACTGATTTTACGGGGTTTAGAAGAAATCTTCAGTGAACTTTATGTAAGTACCAGGGATATCAATAACCAGCTTTGCTTGGGTGAGGCCAAAGAAAATGTCTCTGATAATCCAAACTCATTCATGCTCACTAAGATCTCCTGCGTAGGACGGAGCTGCAAGTGGAAGCAGACTGTGTGTATTGTGAATGCTTTAAGATGTGGAGTTTGGTGGATTTTCTCAAATGTCCCTCCTGATTGTGTGAAGAAAAAGATGTGTAAGGTGCCTGATGACCTTTGAAATAGTAGCAGAGATTTTTAAAGCTAACCAAATGTGTCTCAGACCATGAAACTCTACAGAGAAAAAGCCTGGCATATTTGATTCTGGAAGAAATTTCTGAAATGGTAAAAGGGGAAAAAAATAGGTGGTGCAAAACACATTCTAACACTAAAACTGACTTCATTGTGGGCTTCTGGGGATGAAAGTCTCCAGCTTTAATTAGCATCAAGCTTAACTGTCTTCTATTTCAACCCTGAATATTAATTAGTGATGCCCTTGGGGTAATCAACCCTTGTGAATCTCTGAGAAAAATGAACTGATTAGTAGATTGACCTTGACAGTTCCTAGGGAAAAAGATGAAAATACAGACTGTTCAACTATGCTGCACTGTAAGCTTAACTTAGCGTAATCGAGTGTACTGGGAAGCCCAAAGGAAGAAAGAGGAAAACTTAATGAGGAGGTTAGTTATAAAGGGCGCCATTCATTTTTCCACATAAAAATGCTAAATTTTTTTGCATTCATGCTATGAATGGAAGTTTAAAGGCTGGATACCTGAACTTGTTCAGTACTTACATGTCCATTTTATTTCACCAACACTCATCATCTGTTATCTGAGCTGAGACAACTTGCACTTAGATTATTTAGAAATATTTTCAGAAGAATCCTACTGTAATTGTATGAAGCTCACAAAATGAAACTCATCTCAATTATCTCAAGTTTACTTTTTGCTGCTTCCCAACAAGCAGCTGATGTTTTCAGGAAATGGAAGAGTTTTTGAAACAAATGGAAAGAGACCTAGTGATTTGAAATCTGGAAATTCTGCCCCTAGCATCCTCACACTCGGTGACTTCACTATGTATTCTTTGCTGGGTTCTTCTTCTACCTTTGTCATTGGTTGTGCAGTCCTGGACAAATGAAATGTGTCTGCTGGCCATTTCTAAGTATGAATGAGGAATAAAAATTTCCATTGTCTGAGATGATACCTTGTAATCTGTTCATCTGATATGAGAATGAAAAGAAAAACTTTTAAAAAATTCTGTCCCTTCATAAGCTTTTGTATTAAGCTTTGCTGCTTCTCTTTCCTACAGCCTCTTTCTTATCAAATGATTTACCCTTGAATAAGTGCATTATGGCATTTCCTACTTGTTCTCCAAGTACATCTTACAACAAGTAGCAGCTCCTCTGTCTTTCCTGTACCGTTCATACCTCCTGAAGCCCCAGCTAAGAATTCCACTGCATGGTCACATGACCTGAAGTTGCCATTCAAATATGCTTTTCAGTTTTGATTTCCCAAAAGTCATTAGAAGATGTGAAAGAGTCATTATTGTGAAACCGTAGCTTTGTATTTCAAAGCACAGCTGATGCTAGATAAGCTGCAAAAAGTACTTTAGGCAATGAAAGAATCTCAATCTTACACTGGAAAATAGAAAAGATAAGTAATGATGTGCTCTTGGCACACTGGTGGTCTGGATTTTTTTATTATTATTATTGTGGGGTAAAAATCCGATAACATCATGATGTGCATTCCCTGATAGAAATTTCTAATATAGGACACATGGTTATACCGAAGGGTAGATAAGATAGCTGTAAACTCTGTAGAGCTCATCTTATGCCTAAGAACAAGTCAAACAAAAGGCATCTATATATAGTACTTTGAGAAAATTTGACGCTAATTGAAGGTGCTAGCTGTTTTGATATCCCTGAAGACTCAGATTCTCAGTTTATCAGTGTTGGTACAGTGGAGCTTGAAGCAGTCAGAGGAAGTAGCCTGTCAGGGTGCCTAGAAGAGCCCCTGCTAAAGGAGAGGGGCTGTTCATGCCATATGGCCCCTTCAGAAGCAGAAATCTCCAATGTAACTGCCAGCAAGGGAATTGGCTAGTGTCAGCTTGTTTTGATGATTCAATGCGAACAACATATATGTTCAGAGCAAGGCTTATTGGCAGTAACAACAGGAACATCTGGTGCTGGATGAGCCAGAAGCACACCAAGTCAAACTTCTGATAAGACTACACGATGGTCAGACTGTGTTTAGCACAAAGAATCTGGAATAGTTTTAAAGAGATGCAGGAACCAGAAGGTAAGGCGAGCAAGAGGGGCAGTGGGATAGGCCATGTACCGTATTGCATACTTTGCAGTGGCAAAGGGCCCTGGAAAACAGGCAGGCTGCCGCTGCTGGAGCTGGGCTGGAGCTGGTGGCTCCTACTGCTGAGGGTAAGAAAGGGTGACTCCTCACCAATAGCCTGTGCCTCCATCACCTTAGAGACAAAATCCTAGTCCTAGTTGGGCCTCTCCAATGTGCATTTTGTTCTAGCTCTTCCTAGCCCTATTTTCTTCATTTCTGAGAGTGCAAATTTTAAGGTTTTATGTTTTCCCCTCCCCCCCGGCCCCTTAAGTTTGCTGCATCAGAAAGAGTGATCCTATTGTAGCAAGGATTGCCTGGGTAAAGTGTAAATTAACCTACATGGAGACCTGTGTTGCCACAGCTAAACTACTTTTCGTACCTAAGGTAGCTTTCTTAAAGCCAGCTCAGGTTTCTTTATGCTACACTGAATTCTGCAAACTAAAAATATCCCTGCCATGTAATTAAAACTAGATGCAGCATATCAAAATATGTCGAACATTCTGGAACGGTGATTTTAGTCCTCTGTACCACTGAATGTCTGCCAAATTTAAACTTAATGGTAGTCTATTCCATTGTATAGTGTTAGTAAGTTAGAAATAATCTAAATAAGCTGTTTGAGAGACTGCAATTAACATTATAGACTGCATTTCAAATTTTCTTTGCTTCTCAATGTGATACATCTTCCTACTTGCAAGTGTTTTTGGAGAGAAGATGCGTTTTTTTGTGTGACATGAATATAGGGATTCCAAAACCATTGGAATACCTCACGGAAGTGCTGAGGGACTATTGGCATTAAAACAGATACAACAGTTTTAGACAGAGCTATCCAGACTGCTAAAGCTGACAGCACTCTGGGAGGGATGTGGTGCCCGGAGCACCGGAGGCTGCTGTGGAGAGATTAGGAGAGCAGTGGGGGTGGCTGTGGACTAAAAAGACAAATTGTGGGGGAGCACAGTTCTGCTCACTGATTGACTTGTGTGTGCCCAAGTAAAATTTAAGGAAGAAATGCTTGGGGACTGAAGAGCAATGAGAAAGTATTTAATTCTAGCTAGTATTAGTGTGTTTCCTTGTTCCAACCAGCATTTTATGATTTATTCATTCAGAAATAAATCTGTGTTTTGCTAAAAATCTGTAGTAAGTAAGGTGGAAGCCCCGGTGATTTTCTCATAAAGTGCTGTTTCCTTTAATTTCTTCATGACAAATGTCCAGATTACTACATATTATGGCAGTTGTTTAGCGCTAGTTAAAGTAAACCCATCTGTTACAAGAATGCTGACAAGCATTTACATTTACAATGCATTTATAAAATTTGGACTTTGGTCTAAGAAGCAATCAAGACCAGAGGGCCTAGGAGATTCCCCCAGACCCAGGGGCTGTAGCAGGTCCCCAGGAGCAGTCTGGGCTCAGTGGTGGGGCAGCAGTGGGTGCTCAGTGCTATCCTGCACTTAGTCTGTTCCCGGTGGAGTCAGAGACTGCAGGGTCTTCCCCAGTGCATCAGCGCTTCTTCCTGTGCACCTAGGGCAGGATTATAATGTAATTATTTCACTATTCCTTATAGTTTCATGGTCTGGAACTGTCTTTCATTCTGTTACTCCTAAAACCAATCATTACTTTCAGGATACAGGACTTCTCTGACCCTCTATCTGGACTGGTCTTTCTAAAATTTCCTCCTCATTTAAAGCTTTGACCCTTAGGATCTCGATTTCCTCCAAGTGTTGGTTTGGTTTGGTTTGGTTTTTTTCCCTTGGGGAAAGTAGGAGGTAGGAAGAAAAAACACTACCTAGATCAGAAGTGTTGTCAGGGTTGGAAATTTTTCAAGTCAGTGTCGGTATTTCATTTAAGATAGATGTATTAGGGAAAATACCGAGCCAGTGGTTTCAAACTGTGAGGTAAAGGAGCACTAATACGCTGCAAGACTCCCTGGCTTTAAAGCGGCATTTTGGACAACAGGCTGGCTGCTTCTGTGCTATCTCCTGATAGGTTAACAATTAGTTAATCGGTGCTGCTAATTACAATGTTCATTAAGCAATCCCAGGTGGCAGGTTTACCCTTCCTATCCATATCACCGAAACATTCTGAATAGGATTTCATGCACAAGTGGAGGTAATGGCACTTTCTGCCTCTCTTGCACACAGACATAGCATGGTAGCATAAGCGATATTCAGCCTCCCATGTCATGTACTTCAGCTCCATCTGGGATTACTTCCTGGCCTCATTTCAAAGAGAAGAAGAACCGCCTTGCTCTGTTACAGAAATGCTACTCTATTTCGGTTATTAATTTCTACACACTTTGCCCAGTAGAGTAAAGATGTTTAGTTTCATGAGGATGATACCATTAATAATGCATGGGATGTATAAAGGAACAGTGATTTACATTGCCCAAGTACTGTACAAACAGTAATTCATAATAATTTGTATAGCCATAATGTCAGAAATAAAACCCAGGAAGGATGCATTAGGCTCCGTGTAATCAGTCCTTTCCATTCTGCTTTCTGGGTGACTCTAACTACTGGTTCAAAGCGAATCACCTGAGTAGTTCCAGGTTGTTGCAGGGATGCCCCACTGACTCCTGCTCCTCAAGACACCAATTAATATTTCTGGAGTTCTGGGATTCTGGTACAGTGTTTTTTCATCTTCTCCCCAAGAAAGACAAATACATCAGGCTTTTCGTACAAGACTCTGCTTTGTGCCCCTCTACCTAATTGATTCAATATCATTGTTCATATTTCAGATGAAAAGCCCCTGCTTTTTCTACGCTTTTATCTCTTCAGCTCTTTTTTTTTTTTTTTTTTTTTTTTGTTCCTTCTCTCTTCTGCTTTAACTTCAAGGCAATGCAATACATTGTTTAGAAGCACTGTATCAGGTAACGCAGACTGTGTTTCTGACTGAGTTATTTTGGAGTGAAAGGAATAAGGCATCCTTGCCTCAGTTTCCCAGTCCATGCAAAGCTGCAATGGTCAGGCAAGAGACACTGTTCATGTAGAGTAGCATTATCCACTCATACAGCTCTTCTATAGGGCTCCATAAATATTTGATTGACTTGCTTCTGTTACTGCTAGCATGATTTGTTTAATTATCTAGATGTTCTTCAGTCTGTAAAGCTTTTTGTGATACGTTAACATGAGTGATGCTACATGAAGTTTATAACAATGATTTCAATAAAAATGTGTCAATGCACTACATGGGCCAGTCTGTGGGACACAGACACTACTTTTCATTTCCTCTCTTTTACCGAGGAAAAGACCATGTGTGTTTCCCAAGCACTCTGGGCACTCTTCACTCTGAAACCCAGGCAATTTATCTCAATGAAATATTCATGCCATAAAGGTGAATACCTGTGCAGCCAAATTTCCTTTTGAACACATTGCAGAAAGAACTTTTAACAAAACCTGTCGGATGACACCAAAAACTGTGCACAAAGCTATTCCATTTAGAAGGCGTTGAGCAAATTCTGTGGCAAGCGTGTCATACGAATGCTTATACAGATAATTTTGGAACAGTAACCAAAATGCAATCCTACCTAAAATTAGGAGGCTAATCAAAAACCCTGAAGCCTTCTTTCTCTTTGATTCCTTACAGCATGCTCCCACAATGTTTTTGCTCTTTTTCAGGCTTTTCTGGAAGCTGGTGAAAAGCCCTGGAGAAAATCTCATCAAGAAAGGACGATCTCTCCTGCCAACTAATTTTAATATATTCTTCATAAGACATTGACTAGAACAGTTATTTTAGTATTTCAGTGTACTCCTTGGACAGTTACAGAGAGCTATACGCAAAGGCATCTGGAATCTATTGCTGTATGGTATAAGCATATGCTGTTGGTGTGTGGTTCAGCTATAAAGCACGAAATATTTTGAGTTCAGTTGGTGAATGGACCAGGCCCTGCTCTGTGCTGGGCTCTGAACCACATCAGACACCAAATGTTCACAGAGCGTTGACCTCCAGAGGAGACTGCTGGGGTCAGTCTGGGGCATCTTGTCTTGATGAAAGGAGTCCTTTTTTCCCAAAGTTTCTAAGTCCTTTTGCCCACAGCAATTTTCCTTTTAGCTGTTTTTTTTTTTTTTTCTTAGTGTTTCAGATGAACTTTCATCTCTTTTTTAGCAGATTTTTAATTATCCTTGTGCCATACTGAGATGTGGCTGAGATGGAGACTCCAGCTGTTTTTGAGTCACATCTGCAGATCACGTAGGTATAATCTCTATGGTAACTGACCCATGTTGGGTAGGAGAAAAAAGATGCTCAGAACTAAAGGTTAATTGCTCTTTCATTTATACATGTTTTGTGCAACTCCAGTGTTGCAAATTGAGTATCCCATTATCCGATTAGAACAAGATTATTAACAGATTGAGCATCTTTTTTGTTTCTCGGATTTCTGAAGAACTACTTGATACACTTTAGAAATAGTGACCCCATTTTTCACACTCGCATGCATGGGAAATCCTGGTCAACTCTTTTTTTTTTTTTTTTTTTTTAAGGAGAAGGAAGGTACTTGCCACTGTAGTGGGAAACAATTTTCTTCTTCTATAATACAGAAGACCTGCCTGTCATTCTTCCCCTGTCCAGGACAGGAATAGCTTTGTGTGATCATTGTCCTGGCAGGCCACCTAGAAAAAAGCACAAGGAAAAAGCAACTAACTTAATAAATCAACAGACAAAATTTTTCTCACTTAACCCATGCAAGTTAACATTCTGTACAAGGCTTTGGAAATTCTTTTGCTGCTTGAACTGTACCCTACATATTGGAGATCTGATTACTTGCAACACACCGGTCTTCAAATGAAACAGCTGAGGTCTTTAAAAATGTGCTGTCAAAGTGTCTGATTTATCTTTTGGGGATTTCCCAGGTTAATTTAAGAAAGAAAACCATTCATTTAATTTAAAACATGAAATACGTGTTGACTAGTTTTCTCTCCTTACAATATTTTCTGTCTCTGTGAAAATCATTAAAAAGTACACTGAAGGTTAACTGTGTTACTGGAAAAAATTTTTTTTTACTTCTTACTTTTCATGGTTAAATGTTATAGACTTCACTGCTAGAGACAGATATATCTAAGATGAAATATTTATTCTGATTTACTGAAATACTGAGACAACTGGTAATTATGGATTATAGTCACTTTAAAGATGCAACTACCTAATCTGGATTACCATTTTAACTTCTCAAGCGTGCATGTTTGAGTTGTATTGCTTGTGAAAATGGATTCTTTCTTTTTTTTCCCCAGTATCTCCATCTCGTTTATTAGGATATTTGAGACTGGTATTTTTGGCTTTCCATGCCCCCAGTACAACATCCTTAGAAAAACTTGTATCTTTTTTGCATTAATACTCAACGAGGTGGCTCTCTTGGAGCAAACATTTGATATCCTTCTAAATGAGCACAAAAAATTCTAGTAACTTTTCATTATTTTATTTATTCTGTAGGAAGAAACATCTCCACATGATCTTTTGCAATTAAAATTCTTCCAATAGGTCTTAAGGAACTCCAGGGATCTCTCTCTTCTCATGGAACTCATCAGAGTGAATTAATCTACGTTCAAACAAAATTAGAGATGCAATTACTTTATAACCTTTAAAAGTATAATTATGTACCTAACACAATTACCCATGTTTTGGGGACCCTATTGCAAATACTTCTGGCCTCTGTTGCAGATTTACTCTTTTTCTTCATAGTCCCTAACAGAACAGAAAAGTCTGACTTTTGAGTGCCTTGGGTGAAAACCAATGACCTGTGGGTTCACAGTGTATCATTTGGTATTTCTGGCTCTGCTTTGTTTATTGTTTTGGGAATTGCAACTTAGTACCTATGAGTAACATTCTGAGTGTAGGAACTCTGCTTAAATCAGATGAAGAAAACGTTGCTAGGGATGCCCAGGACTAATACTTTTCTAAACAGTAAAATATTTGCCATTTCTCTATAAGTCAGTAAAATGAGAAATATTATGATACATCAAGTGCTTAGAAAATATTCCCTTTCAGCATACATTAGTGAAAAAATGTCATAAAATGTCTTGGAGTTCTATATTTATTGCCTTTCTGTATTTCCAAATTAAATCTGCTCATCTGACAAATACAAAAAATGCTTTGCTTTAGTACTAAGTCTTAGATCTGATAGGCTGGTGCTTGCCTGCATGCTCCTAACTAGAAAAACTCTACTTTTTGAGTACAGTAGCATTGTTGATGATCTATGCGCTAGCTTCCGCACAAACTTTTTAGTCCTGCATGATTACCAAGAATAAAATGTAACAAACGATTTTGGTTTGCAAAAGCATCAAAATGATACATATCCATGTTGGAAGTGCAGAAATGTAGAACTCTAACGCAAATGATGTATGTCCTAATTTGCATGCCAATGAATATTCATTAAAGTATTTACATAATGACAGCAAATGTTCTGATTATCAGAATTTAAGTCTGAAAAAATGCAATGTGGAATAAGTTTTAGGAACATTGTTAAATCCTTTCTACCTGGTTTTGGTATCTCAGTGTGCTGGTATACAGATGTTTAAATGTCTCTACTTCACTAAAGATGCTCATGAGGGCTAGCTGGACTTTTCAGAAACAGCAGAATCTTATCAATATGACTTTAAAAAAGACACATAAAATATATATGTACATGCAATCAGGAGATATATAGGTGAAATGCTTGATGACCGAGTTACTAGAAAAAGATACTATATCCCAAGCAGTAATATAGAGCTTGATCACATAAGCATCAACTGGGTAAATAATATGGCATGAGACGCCTAGCTGGCTTATCTCACAGATACTGGAGGTGTCTCTTAGCTATCATTTAGACACTCGGAGCTGTCTGATCCACCTGGCTGGACCAGCATTGAGGTCTCTGAATTGAGATCCAGACAGAAACTGGGTTCTTCTACAAGAGAATAAATACTGGACATGATGCCTTTTTGTCTGACCAGCTGTTTAACTGGGTTAAAGAAATCTACATTAGTAAAAAGACTTAAATCCATGTTTACTGTCCATCTAGGACCTATTTCAAACGTGTTAAAGTCAAAGGCAGAAGAAGGAGCTTGATAGGTTACTCTGCTAATAAGGCAACAGTCAAAAGCTCCTTTTGAAGACACTGGAAAAAGAATATCTAAACTTTTGACGAATAATTAAACTGCCTGATCAAATTCTGGTAGTAATTGTTACAGGATACCACTTCCCGCCTTGAGCAGTCACATCATTTGTACATATCATTTAAAAGTTGCAGAACCTCTTACCAAGCAAAGTATTTGTGCAGCTGGATGTGCCTTGAAGATCTTTTGGGATCAAAGACATCATAAAAACTAAAGCACAGATAGCTGAAACTGTCCAGCAGGAACCCTGAAATGCAAGAAACGAAATGTCTTCTCAAAGGTAGACTTTCTTGAGTAAAGTAGGCGATTTCACCTCTGCACCTTGTCACTAGTTGACTCTTCTAAACACTCACTGCTGCCCAGCTGTTTTTTTGTGGCATATATCAGGCTGGTACCTGACTACTCGCCTAATGGTCTGAACACAGAAGGAAGAGAAAGAAACGTTTTTGTTCTGGATACCCTGGCTGTTTCTCTCTTGTGGTAGAAAAGTGTGTCATGTTTTGAATATGCCAGCTGCCTCCCAGTTGTCTATTTGTAATCTTCATAAATATCCACTGAGAAATGCTAAAGAAATTAGGGGAAAAGCCATATGGCCCTTTTCTACTTTGTTAAGAGCTGCAGAAGAGAGCATTAAAGTCATTATAAAGATGAAAGAGGAAGGTGTTAGGTATCCTGGTCACATATTCTCTGAGCTGATGGTTTATATTATTGAAGCGTTTTGTAGAGAAACATAAATTCTCATCATTTAATAAAGAAAATTATTTTGTTGCTAGTGCACATCCTATAAAGTGGAGTCAAATGCACGTCTGCTAAGTTATGGGACTTGCAAATGAAGACAGGCCAGGCCGCCAAGGCAGAAGAATGTGTTTATTTCCCTCTCTGCTTTCATTCAGGTTTTTCTTGATATTACAGCTATGTTTTTATTTCATAGTGAAATTAGTCTTTGCCCCAAAGTGTATAAGCAGTACTGCATTTCTGCGGTGCTTTCATTTAAGGCTATGAACACACTAAGCATTTATTACAGCTTAAAATATGAAGTAGTAAATTGTCAGGCTGATGATACATTGGAGGCAAGTGATGCTCAGGGAGGTCATGGGGCCATGCAGCGTGAGTTCCTGGTTATAAGGTTCACAATTCCTTTAATTTTCCTGCTCTGAAGAACAAGAATATGCTGAGTGTGTTCCTGGCTGCCCCATTATAATCACTGTCCCACCTTGTGACAGGATTCAGGATGAGAAGAATGATGTCCTGCCTCTACTGATTGATACTCTCAGCTTCTTTGGCTATAGATCTTTGCCACATGCTGTCAATATGCAGCCTCGCAGTAAGAGCAGAATTGCATAGCAATATATAATATGGGAACATTTATTGAGATTTTCAAGACCTGACTGAGCAGTCTGGTATGACCCCAGAGCCAACCCTCCTTTGAGCAGGTGGAGAGACTAGAGACTTCCAGAGGTCTCTTCCAGCTTGAACTACTGTATCAGTCTACAGTTTTATTACACGGATTCACAATTTACAGAACTGTGCAAGCTTATCTCGTGACGTGAGGTACTTTGAAGTTGCTTACACTTTAGCATATTACTAACTGTAGGACTATGCCACACACTGTCATGTGCTAACTGCTTCATTTGCTCATGTCCTTTAGTTCAAAATTGAGCAGAATGGCTAAGGCAACTTCGGGAAACATGGACAAGAAGCTCACATGTTAATTTGTTGATCCCAAAGACCTGGCATTTGCAACAGGAAGCGCCACTGTAATCACAAAGGAATTGAACGTAGGCGGTTTCACAGTGAAACCTCAGGGAGAGACTTGTGCTTGGGCCTAGAGTACAATTGATGGCATGAGATGAAGGACCTCTTGGAAGAGGCCTCATCTTTGTAGTTTTCTTGTATAATATGACTTACTCTGTTTATTTTGGTGCTGGGTAACCCCAAGCACTTCTTATTTTAGAAGGGGCTGACACTGTGCTTGTACCCTGAGACTTCTTTTTGAAGATGGAGAAGGGAGTGGTATAGACATGGGTGATTTACTTCTCACAGGGTGCCATGGTCTCCTCACATAAATACAACCACATAAGCTTTTCTCTGGCAATAAAACACTTACTGCTGCAAGTGTGCAGGTTGGCAGTGGCAGCTCTGGGTAGTTCAGCTGTTTTGTAATTTATTAAAGGTTGCCATTAGCACGGACATTTTAAAATACCGGTCTGTTCATCACTGTGAAAGATTTACAGTGAGATTTTTGTGTGAAACTCATTCCAGATCCATTCACCAATATTTAGAGTCCCCCTGACTTTTAGGTCAAATACAAAATTATTGTTTCTCCAGGGAACGAGTGTGGAAGGCAGGCATCCACTGACATCCCACTCCCGCAGAGTTGGGCACAGGTGTAAATAGGGCCATAAACTAAGAAGATTATCACTATGGACTTTGCTTGACTGGATAAAGCTAGTACAGTGTAGTCCTAATCCATGGCAGTAGCTCCTAAAAGCTATGGTGATAGAAATAAATAATAGTTTCTTTAATAATAATGATATTGCTGCTAATAGTGATGATAATGATAATGACGATGATAATAATAATGATAATGACGATGATAATAATAATGATAATGATAATGATAATAATAATAATGTTTGTTTAGTTGCACGTATTGTATAAATGCTTTCTGCTTAGCTGCAGCCTAGATCAGCAAGTCAAGGCTCAAGGAATGAAGTCCATTAGCTACATTTTGAACAGGCTTTGACTGGCAGAATGTTAAAGTCAGGGAAGGAAGTGGAGAACTGAGATGGTAGTTTTTGTTCGTCTTTTTTTTTTTTTTTAATCACAGATAGCCAGATGTTTTTTCTTCACTGATTGGCTTTTGTTTTTTTTTTCAGCTGTTCTTTTTGAGGAGGAGTTGTCTTAATGGATATAATTCAGCTGGTGAGCTGCTTACGTTGTTCATAACAAGCATTCCTTAGAGTAATCACTACAGAGAGCTCACCATTTCCATTGCCTGACTGGTTGACTGAGTTATTTGATATAGCTTCTATTTTCTATGAGTCGTGCAGAACAATAAATTTTTATGCATCTGCAGCTTTTAAAAAAATTTCCTTCATGAAAATTTTTCTATATTTGGAAAAATATAAGCTTGTAACAAAGCAAACAAGCTCCTAACAAAGGAAACAAAATTCAAATCTTCACAGGAGTGAAGCTGAAAACGTGATTAGAGCAACTCACGTGTCCTCGCAGCTCACTTTGCTGTGCATTTGCAGGACTGAACATGTGGTGGGACTGTGACACAAAAGGGAAAGAAAACTCATAGAGAGGTGCTTTCTAAGAGATGCATAGGGGTGCACAGAAGGCACAGGTACCAGGAGAGATTGAGCTACTTCTGAGGTGTGCAGGGAGTTGAATATGAGCCTTGATAGTAGAAGAAGATGTTACTTACACTGTGATGCTCTCTGCAGCATGGCCCTGATCTGGTCCCTAGTGTGCACTGCAATTATAGCCTACCTGCCTGCCAGGAGGGGACATGGGTGCACTGCAGCTCACCATGGGCCCTTGTTTCCTTGCAGGGAAACTCACACGCAAGGACTGGAAAGGCTCATCTGTGTACTCCAACAAGATCCTTTGTCTGGACACAGAGACCACATAGCAACCTATTCTAAAATGCCAACGCAGTCATTAGGATGAAGATACGATGGAGAAAAGCGGTGGCAGAAACAGCTGGAATCTAGGGCCAAGACAGACTATTTGCCCAAATATTCAGACGTGGCCTACTATGAAGTGCTACAACACAGCAAAATGGGGAGTCAGCCAAGGTACCAATATCATGCTGGATATACCCATAATAGCCAAAGACAGGTTCAGTGCTGGAAGTAGGAACAACATCACAATTGTAAGTATGTAGGAGACAACATGACAAGAAACAGATGAGTTGTGACAGTGGTAGTTAAATATCCACTGTGGACAGTGGAAGCATTAGTGTGCCTTTCATTACCTTTGCACTAAATGTGCAGTGCCTGGCACTTTCTGGCCATAAAGTTAATTCTGTGTTTACTGAAACAGATGGATAGATAAGCTTCCAGCTGCAGAGCACTCATCTAGGGGAAAAGATGAAAGGGACACAAATTCATATACAGATCAAATAAGACTACAGAAGATTTCTAATCATAGAACCCTTTGGATTGCAAGGTAGATCTCATGGGTCTGTTCCCACACACAAGAATAATTTATTTGAAGCTTTAACATCATCCTTGTATATAGATGTTTTCCTTAAGAATCTTCATTAGGATTTTCATAATAAGGGCAAATATTGGTGCTGACTAGTTTTTCAAGAGATTCTGCACTAAAAGAGGTTGAACTAGGATAGACTTTATCTTTTCCATTCAGGCTTCTGTCCATCATGTTTTCTTCTTCACACACACATCTCTGATTTAAGCAGGGGACTTCACAGCTGAGACAGCATCATGCGACATGTGAGCATCTGCTGTACTGCTGCTTACAGATGGGACAGTAACCTCTGTATGGTCTATCCTCACAGGTAAACCTGTACCCGGCAAAATCCAACATGGGATGCTTTGAAGGAAGGGTATATTAATTCAGTTACTGAGCCATAACAATACATCTTTGCGTTTCTATTCTCACCCTCATATTTCCTTAGTCCCATCTTTGTGGTAATGGCAGAGCCTCAGCTTTGTAAGTCTCACTGTGCAGTACATGGTGCGATGCAATAGTATTCACTTCTATGATGTGTATATTTGTAATAGTGTGGCATCAAGATAGAAAGACATAACACTGATTTGTTACTCTGACATGAATGTCTCAGAATGGAGACGGCATTTTGTCACTCATGGTGGACAAAAGCATATGAACAATGAGGTCTCCATTGCCTGCTTTATTCTGTGCTGCAGCTCCTTTATTGATCTCCTGATAAAATACCATTGCCTTTGTTCATGAGTTATGTGCCTAAGGAAGCACCTGCTATCCTCTCTCACCATTTGAAAGCAGCTCTCTCATGCAATACCACTTTTTCCATCGCCCTGACAAATTCATAGAGAAACTCTCCACTGGTTCTCTTAATGAGAGCCTTGTTCCATTATGAGGCTGACAGAGAATCTGTTAATAGGAGAAATTCAAAACTAAACAAACAAATCAATGAGAAAGAGTTTTAATGCTTTCACAGAGAAGTGCAGGTCAGCTCTGTTAGAGAGATATGTAAAACTGGCATGTATTGACTTTCTGGATTGGTGCCTATTTGGTCACATCAATGCCTAGCAGAAATTCCTTGGGTTTTGAGTTTTGTTTTCTAAACTCTAATGAATACAAATGCTAGTATTTGGACTCAGACAGTTGCATTTGTATGATTACAACTGCTGAAGAATTTAGCTCATTTTTAAAGATAAGAGATGTTTTAGAACATAGCCCAATGCAGACAATGTGTTGACAAATCTGGTACTGTGATATAAAACTTGTATCTATATGTAGAGGCATAAGCAGCCACTGGGGCTAGGTAATTATAGGAGAGTATCAGAGTCCTCCTGCTCTGCATTTCCAATTCCACCTGTAAAATTCAGTTTAGCTGAGGTAGAAAACAAGTCTAGTAGAGTGAAGTTTGCTGGTTTTCCATTCAATTTGGAGCTCTCTTCAGACTGGCTCTGTAGCTTTACTCTCTTGACCTGAGCTGGCACATTTTTAAAAAGAATTGTGCATGTGTTAAAAATACAGCTCCTTCACTGTAACAGCTGTAGGCAGCATGTGAGGTTTGAGAGGAGCAGACCATTCCTCCTGACGGGCTCTCCTTTCAGGTTGTCTGTGGTAAGAATTGATTGAACTAAAGACTGTGATGCCTGAGATGGCAGCACTAATAAATTGCTTGCATGCAATGTGTTAACAGGTTTAGAATGTAAAATTTGCATATGCCCAGCACTTTTCATCCTGTTCAAATTCAAGTGTGTGTAAAACTGTGAAGCAACTCACTAGTTTTAATTTAATTTTAATTTAAGGTCAAGGCATTAAATACCGGTTGGTCCAAAACTGAAAGCCCTGCACAGTGATTTATGATACATAAGGGAATAAAGATTTCTTTTTTTTTTTTTCCTTCAATTTTTACAGGGAATAAAGTTGCATAATTGAGTTTGGGTGGCTTAAACGCAGTGCAGTACAACAGAGTGTTCCTCCTCATCATTTCTGTTTTGGCTTCATCCAAGGCTAATAGTAATTAAGTGTGTTATTGTATTATGGCTCTTTGGTACCATCTGAAATAATTTTTATGGGCACTCACATCTCTTAAAATGAGGCAAAACTGTACCATACTTACGAGGTTCAGCTTTTGAGTGAAGAACTGAATGTACACAGAGACTGAATTTCCTTCTCACATCTCAAGTACGACCTGCGGCGCACTGGAGGTAGTGGTATGTGAAGGAATCCTGTTTTGCTGCTGACACAATTTATAGGCTTTCTACTTGAATGTTGGCAATGTACATTTTGGGTTTTTTTTAACACAGAAACCCAATTTCAAAAGACATTTGTTTGGTTTGTACAGTCCTTTGCTTCCTGTAATGATGACAGTAAATGGCTCATGAAATAAGGGGACTGTTAGACACCTGTGGGTGATGGAGTTAGGGGAGCTTTTGGGCTTCCCTTGTAGCTGAACAGCTTGTTTCATCTTAGTGCAGTCCATGATTATAACCCATGGACACACTGGCTCATGAGACTTTCTCTCTCATTGTTTTCTCACACATTCTGTCTCATTCACAGTTCTGACTTGTTTGAAAATCAGATGAACATGACATAGAACATGAATCTGTGTTTCCCTATCTGAATGTTCATGACTTGAATACTTCTTCTTAAATTGTGCCAAGAAGGCTGCAGCCAGTCTGCTGAGTAAAATTGCGTGAACAATGCTTCTATCAGCCCCTTTAAGCAGATAAGGCCATGAATAATTCAGCTCAGGAGAGTGCCTGGCTCTTCTCTGGTAGCTTCACAATAGGTCACAAGTGACTAAGCTTAGAAGAGGATGTGTCCCCAGTATAATTAGTCTTCCTTTAACATTACTGAATTAGCACTTCTGTTTTATTGTACCCTGAAGCTAAAATGGTTATTAGGTTATAGAACAAGCAAATTATTGCTAAACGCCTTGGGCAGATTACTCAATAGCTTCTCACTATCACTTTATTAACTACATTTTACATCATCGGAAAGTTTAAGCTGGGAAAATTGGTAAAAAGGCAAATGTTACTTTAAAAATAAAAAAGAAGGCTGCAGAGGTAAGAAAGAAAGTAGTGTTAAGGAGCTGTCAAAATTTCAGACTTGTGTGTATGGGCCTGTACATTATGTGACATAAGCATAACACATCATCAGTTGTTCCTGTGTCATAGCTGCTCCAGTTGTTTATGTAAGATCGCTATTTGTATTATGAGATGATGAAAAAAGATACAATCTGAACATTTACCTTTAATACAATTCGAAAAATTGTAAAAGAATCCCCATTCCGAGGCTCAGTGTTGCTCCAAAAAAGTCGTTTCAATTGCGCAAACCTTATTCTGTACAGAAACCCAAGGTGAGGGCAACCAAGGGACTATTTTCGTGGACCAATTTCACAGCTAAATTACCCTCTCTAATCTTGCCTAGAAATTTTAGAAGGAGCTCTTGCTGCTTGATTAGTTCTTCCTGATTCTACCTTCTGGGTACAGGGCTCTGAACAGAGGTGCTTTGGCTGGAATCACTACAGATGAGCTTTTAGGAGCCTTCTAGGAGCTCCATCATAAGGAACCTTATGATGCTGTCCCAGAGGATTATTTTATAGATGGGTTTTGTTGATCTGCTTTACAGTGCAGGCACCCCAAAAGGTATGTCAGGGTACCTGAGTGGCCCAATGGGATGTCAGGGCAAGGAGGAGAATGAGCAGCAGTTCTTAGAAGCGAAATCTCAGCCAAAGCCATTGCCCCGGGAAATTAGAGTCTATGTCACTTTGGCACATAGCCTTTCAGCCTGAACATTTGCAAGTACCTCTCCTGGGCATTTAAGCCTGCCCTCAAGTTCCTCTGAGCCACTGCTACCTCACACTCCCTCTGCTATCTCCTTCTTCTTCCACCAGTTGGAAGGGAGTGAGGAGAATGCTTACGTTCAGGATGGAGATGGGACAGGCTGGCCCAAGTGCAAAAGTGCCTGAAGACAGCCCAGCACCACCCTGCCACAGATAGATGGATGGACCCGCAGTCCATCTCTTTGGATGGCTGCAGTAGCAGCTGCAATGGCAGTTGTCTGAGTTTTGGGGTTTATTTGCCTGTCTCTCTGATGCTTGGTCTTTGGAAGCCCTGCACATGTAACACTAGGTTTTGCAATCTTTCCTGCCAATCAGAATTAGGAAGTGCTAAAAACTGATTGGTGTGGTGGAAATTTCAGTTCATTTTTAGAATCATCAACAGTAAGCAACCCCACTTTTGTTGAAGTTTCTACCACACCTCTGTGAAGCTACACGGATGTATTTAATATGTATGCATTTTTATATAAATTGTATACACAAATATAAATCACTTTTATAAAAAAGACACGGAGCAGTATCTTAAATCATGAGACAAGGATTCAGCAGAAAGTTTCTACAATCATGTTATTTTATGTTGGAAATAAATAATGCTTAAGCTTTTAGAGATACCTAAATAACTTCTGAGAGTTCAGAAAGAGGATAGGGCCAACAGGGCAGGTTTCATTCTGTGTTTCCCAACCCTGTTGGGGAGAATCTCAGGACCAAAATTGCTAATAGTTGTACTGCACATTTTATGGCATGCAGCAAATAATTATCATAAAAAAGGCGTTATTTGGTGATGTTTTAGAGCTCTAAATAGACTGAGAATTCTACCTGAAGTATTAAGAATCTCAGAATAAATGCACAGATTTTACACACTTGGAATGCTTTTTCATTTCCTATGGAGTTTTATTAACAGGCATCAGCTCTCAATCAAAGGGCCTGAGAAGAGTCTTACACTTTCCGCTGATGCTGAAATCAATAAGCTTCTGGTAAGGAATGAATAGCATAAAGCTGAACTGATAACAGACTGGTAGGGGAACAATCAGGGAGAGCTTTATATCAATGACAAATATATATCAAAGACAAATTCTACATGTTCCAGGTAGCTCAGACCTTATACGTATGACAGACTTATACATGACAGACATGTAAGCTACAGTATATTTAAATAATGCTCTTATTCCCTTGAAGCACTGCACATCCCATGGAATCAAGTCTTCAGCTGGGCTTAATAAGTACCACACAAGTTTTGTTAGTGTGTCTGAAAAAGTTATTGTTAGTTTCCCTGACCACCTACCCCAAATACTATGTTCCAATGATGATAAAAAGGTAGTTTCAACCAATTCAAAATTCTGCTAATTGTTCACAAGGAAAATTCTCTGAGACTAAATTCATGGTATACTCTGTGGAGACTAAAGTGCTACTCACTCCTTGCATTTTAACCTCTTTTTGTCAGTATGCAGAAAGTTCTGTGTATGACAGGCAGAAATGAACCCATTTTGGATATTTGGTTGAAAGCTCAGTGGTGAATTGTACTCTGCTAACCATCCCATCAGGCAGAGGTGATGGCCTTATTGTGTTTACTTTCCCTGTGATAGCTGGAAGTTAATGACCTGCACAGATTTATGAATAGAATTGTATTAAGGTGATCTAGTCAGTCAAGCTCTGAAGGAGGGTAAGGCTGGGGGAAGGTTGTGTTTGGGTTTTGAGGTCTTCTTTAGTATATTATTCCACCATATTCCATAGTTACGAAGTGAAGGGCAGATGCTGCCTGGAATGGTTTTTCTTAGCACGATGGCATTTTCTGTTTGTGAGATCACAGGTACCCAGAGCATAGGAAAAATTAATAAAAAAATCACAACATAAAAACCAATTAAAGACATAAAGAGGAGTAATTTCAATGGGGCTGCTGTGAAGCAAAATCTATTGAACAGCCAAATTTCAATATTCATTAGTTTCCATCACAGCAACAGACCTGCTGTGGGAAAAAGTGAAAGGGTTACAGCTCTGACCATGCCAGTGGCCTCCATGCTGAGACTCTCCAGCAGATCCCCGCCTTTCTACCAAAGAGCTATTGGTAGGGGAAGGGCACTGGCCTCACTCTCTTAAGAAAAAATAATTGGATGCAACTTGGGTGACATTAGGCAATGTAATTCCCAGTATTAATTGAGTTTCCATACTGTGCCCAATAGAGTTTTAGCAGAGTGAAGCATGGCAAATTTGTGGACACAGCAGGTTGCTTATTGGTATAGAACAACAACGTGCATGTTATCTAATAGAAATGAGGGTGTAGCAGCACCACATTTATATTCCTTCTGATCCCTCTAGGGCTGCAAAACATTACGGCTGTGGACAGTAACTAAAGGTGATGACAAATAAGCCAGGAATAGATTTGGATGTAGCAAATGATAACAAATTAGGCAGAATCAACATGCAATAACTTATTCCCCTTCTTGAAGCATCCTGAAAGATGTGCAGATAAAATGTCAGGGTTAAACTAAAGCTCTAGTGATAAATACGGCTCAGAAACAAAAAATGCATTTTGGGTGGGTGTCCAAAAAACAGAATCTGTCCTTCTTAAGAAGTGAATCTGAATGTGATTCCATATTGGGACTGATCTGGAGATATTTCTCTTATCACTTTTCTTGAACTTCCTGAACCGAACAAGGACAGAAACAGTGTAATATGTTCAGAAAGATAAGTTGTACAGTATTAGTTGTAGGTTTCTGTGGCAGTAACACACTGAAGCTCTGTGATTTACCAGCACTGAAGCTGACAATAACAAGACAAAGAGAAACCTGTGTTTCTCATTGCTCACCTAAGGAAAACAATTTTGAGAACTCTGTGCTAATCATATGCAGTGCAAGTTCTTATTTACAGGTTGCGATAAATTTTCTGCAAAGTTCGTACACTTGTGGATACCGTCCAGGATGGGATGTTTTCAAGATTTTCTTAAAATCCTCGGGAAGTGCTCATATTAATGGGAACGACCAAGCCTTTATGACCTATACCAGATTTTAAAGTGTGTGATAACTATTTACCCAGTGGTAACATAAGGTTTGCTAGGGCAGAAATTCTAGTTTCCATTTACAATCAGAACTTTATGAGAAACTTATATATATAAAAGTTCATTATTTGTTTATTGACTAGGATTGCGGTTGAATTTAGTATTTTACATGGTGGTTAGGGAAGATAGAAAAGAAGACAGAAGAAAGAGAGGAAGAAGATTCGATTTGGATATACTTCTAAGGTCTAGACAATGTTCAATGAAGCTTCAGTGCTTTTTGAAGAGATTTGAAAGCCAAGAAACACAGCTGATGTAGACCAGAAAAATAAGTGTTTTCCCTTAGTTAGAACTGTAAGGTGTAAGAAGATGAACAATTTGTCTTCCAAAATTTTTACTACTTTGACCTTGTAGTGAAATTAAACTTCCTTGTGAGCTATCTTGAAATTCCTGGATTTGGCAAAACCATAAAACCATCCTTTCTTGCTGTGACTTCACATTGCTGGATCTTCTCTTCATCAAAAAAATCAACTGAGCGAACAGATTGAATATAAAAAAAGAATAAAACTGGGTCATGCTTAAGAAGCCTCACTTAACAATCATATTCCGAGTGAAAATTCTGCTTGGTCAGCTGGGTTTCAAGTTTCTCATGTTCCACATTTTCTGATCTCTCCCTACACCACAGCAGTGGTATATTTATGTATATTATTTATGGAATAAATATTTGCATCTTGGATTCTGTTTTGTTGCCTTTAAGAAAATAGTCTGTCTCAGCAGGTGCATTGGGATGGTTATTTCAAAACACAAAACAACAGCTATCAAACCACTACTTTTTGCTGTGAAGTACCCTGATTTCTACATATTTGAACTATATAAAGGTGGATATTATTATTGTTGTGATCATTATTATTGTAGTTATCGTTTTTTCTAGGAAGTGATTTTACAGCTCTGGACAAGTCTTAAAACAAACATAAGTCACCAAGCACTTAACAGCTGACCAACTTACTAGTGATGCTGAGCTCTGTTATTACAAGCTTTTCATACGGGCTAAGACAGGTCTAATGGGCAAAAGGTCTAGTGGGGAAAGGATCAAACTGACTCCTGGATTCACTGAAAGAGGTGCCAAAGCTGCCAATCCAAGGCAAGAAGCAATGGATCACTGGCTGTGAGTGTTGCCAGCATGATATTTCATTCTGAAGTAAAGGCTGTCAGCCTGTTAATCATGTTGATGACTTGTCTGTAGTCTTATTGGTGTTCGCTTAATATTGAAATATCAGGTTCCAGCCACTTGACTTGACGGATTTCAATGGCTGTGATAGGAAATATAATCTAGTTGCTATTGCACAATGTTTTGAGCTTCCTATTTCAGAGGGGAATATAATACCAAGGTTGACACATAATCTGTGGCAACTGGGCATTGAGATATGAGAACAAATTACAGTTATTAATGAATCGTTAACTTGAGCTGCGACTATAACTTAGAACCCACTGTACCTTTCCATTTCTGTCATATGACTGAAATTATATTAATTCTTCAATATCCTGGTCTAGTTTACTGGGGACCACTACAGAACTCTGTTCAAAACATTCATACATTTCCTGAAATGCGGTCATATATATTTCTAGCTCTGGAGTGTTAAAGACGAATGCTTCCCAAACAATTTTAAACAGCATGAACATGAGGACACGATATTGAGATTCACGCTGACATTCACAAAATATTTTACTTAGATTTTATGCCTGAAAGTTTGTCTGATATTTCTTGTACAAAATTGCAGGTTTAGAAAATGGGATTTCCTAGCAAGAAAAATATTCTGCTTGAGATTCCACCACCTGCCTCATGATGGCTAAGTTAAAGTTTTTTTTTAAATTGATAGTATTAGTAGAAGCTGCTTTAGAAAATGAACTTTTTCATGTTAAATGGAATAGGTTTTCATTGATATAATTTTGTGAAACAGGGATATTTCTGCAATACATGATTTTTTGTGGACAGAAAGGAAAAAAAAAAGTCTGCCTGGCGTACACCAGATTGTTTATGTTCTTGAGTGACAAAGTAAAATGACATCTGGCAAGAATTTCCGAAAGCTAGGCTGATCCCGTGCCTCAGAAATGTGTGATTTATGTGGGGAAGTGAAGAGTGAGGGGTCTGAGAGAGGTATGAGCTTTCAGATGAAATATAAATTGAAAGACCAGACTGCTTGCATTCATTAAATAGCTCATGGTGTTTTTCAGAAGACAGAAATTCTTTCTCCAAACTGGTGTAAGTCCCTTTCATCACACACTGTATTTTAATTATCAAATTACTGGAAGATGATCTAATTACCATCTGCTAATGTGCATGCCCTCCCACACTGACACAGTAGACACCATTTGCTGTTACAGGTTATTGCTAAGTGTTGTTAAACAGCCAGCACGTTGCATTCCTATAAATATGTAGTTTCCAAACTGTGTAAATTCTATTGGCACTTCACGAGAGAGAAAACTGTTAAATACATTTAAGTTATTGGACTCTATTATTCTGATGGGAATAAAGCAGCAAAATGTTTGCCAATGGGCCAACAATTTACCACAATTAAAATGTGGATAATGAGAACGTCCACAGGTGCATTCGATTGACTAAAAAAATTAAAAGCCATCTACGGTCCTTACACTCCATCACGAATCAACCACTAGGTGATGGAGTTAGGAAGAGAATTTCTTCAGAGATGTCTTATTTCAAAATTGTCCCACAGTTGCTAAGAACTAGACTTCTTACATTTTCCCTGTCATTAGTTTTTCCAGGTTTATACTATCTATCTTCCCTGTCTCCACAGTAAAATTCTGTTTGCTTCTTTTACAAATATGAATGTTTGAATGGTACAGAGTTGCCCAGGGAAGATGTAAAGTGTTACTGAGACAAACGTATTTTGTTGTTTTTAAGAACTATTATTCTGATGGGAAAAAAGCAGCAAAATATTTGTCAGTAGGCAGATAATTTCCCATGATTAAAATATAGCTTATGCAAACAAATGGCTTATTAAGGCCATTGAAAACTTTTCTTTGAGCATCTGAATGCTGAATATGAAGCTGAATCCATGTGCTTGGCAAAACAGCTTTCACCGTGGTCTGCTTTATATTTAAGTATACTTATGTATTTTGGGTGAAAGGACTTTAAAACCCTTAACTTTCTGTTCCTGCATCCGCTAAAGTCAATAATGAATTTCCACTAGCTTCAGTTGCGTAGAAACAGGCTCTGACTGGTTAAATCTTGCAACTTCCCGTGAAAATACAGGCATGTCTTTATCAGTAAGTCTGTTTTTCACAGTGGGACAAGCTTGAACAGCAAAATGCCAAGCGAGAAGAGTGGGGACAGAGATGTAAACAGACCCAAGGATCCTTAGCGTTTTCCCTTAGCTCTGAGCATTAGGCTGCACAGTCTGTAAGTTTTGGGGTTTTTTTGTAGACTCAAAGCACTTCAAAACTGTCTCACACACAGCCCAGGGCTGCTTAGGCTGAGATTGTAGTATGTTCCAGGTAACACCTGGTTTCATTGGAGCATGTTTATTTTTGCTGTGTGAAAGAGCTAAATTTGTTTAGTCAACAAGCAGATTTACTAGAAAATACATTAGACATGGCTTTCACTCCTAATCAACGACATGGCAGCTTCTTAAGCAGGTTCCTGTTCACCTATTTGCCTTTATGTTTCAAGGAACTTGTCAATCACTATCAAGGTTTCTTAATGAGTTTAGCTTGAAAAATCAGCCACCGTGCTGCAGATGCCCATCCATCAATTTTCTTCTGCACTTTCCATCAGGAACTTTGACAGTATGGTTATTTATCTGTTAGGGTAGTAAAACTGTCCCAACTTCTCATATATTCTGATGGGCTTTTAAGAGAGCATCATTTAGAATTATAGAGCTATAAAGCCCTCTTCCTTCATTATTTGATAAGCAGACCCTAAATTCATGTTATATATTCTTTCTTGCTTGTAGATCTCAAACATGTCCTTTCTGTTATATCCATCTATGCATGTTGTTCTGGCTTACGTTAATAAAACCTTACCGTAAAGACAGAGGCCTTATTCAGAAAACTAATTTATTTCAGTGACTAAAGGCAAAGTATGATTATAACCTATGTTTAACACTGGAGTGAAGTGACGATGTAATGAACGTGAAAAAATGTGAAATGTGAAAAATGTGAACAAAGTTTCAACTGGAATGAGCTCTTAAGTTGACACCAGGGAACTCACTACTCAGCCAAGTTTTTTTTTTTTTTCTGTGTGGTTCTTTCCCTGTGTTTAAGGTATTTATAACATCTTTCCTACACGCATTCCCTGGTGTCCAAGGAGTACAATTTTCCTCTCTCAAATGGCACTAATAGGGTTTCTTTAAGATACCTCACTAATTATTTTCATGAAACTTAGCAAAATCTAAATCTTCGATAATTCTACTTCTCTGTCAACTTTATTGGAATAGAATAGTGGGCAAAAGAACGTAGAGCAAAGTTGCACAGTGTCCTTGGAAAGCAATTTAAAAAGAAATGAAAATTATATACTAAACTTCACTATTTTTACTTGCCTTCCTTATGGCTAATTTTTAAAGATGTGGAATCAATCAATTAGTTTCTGTAGATCTCAGTTAACTACATCATATGCATGATTCTGGTCTAAGTGCTGTTCAGGCTTTTGTAGACCTGTCGCTGTGCATCCCAAACACAGATCTCCTTCCTGTGAGGAATACAGAAGCTGAAGGAAAGATGCAGTTGTGCTGTGTAATTATGGCACAGTGGAGACGTGACCTAAGAGTGAGGTAAGTCATAATCCCCTAAAAGATGGACTCTGCTTCTCAACATCCAAATGCTTATACAAAGTGTGGGGAAAAGGGCATAAAAAAATATTAGAAACACAAAAATCTCCTCACTAAGGAGACATGTGGTCTGTTCAACACTTACGGAAAAGAAAAGGAAAATAAAATACAAAATAATGAAAGCAGATGACAGTCAAGCAGATAATCCTCCCTGTTTTTTTCTCATGAAGAAAACCAAATGGAAACCAGTGAGAATTATTATGCAAATAGATGGGAATAAATGCTTTTTAAGATCACAGAATCACCTAGGTTGGAAGGGACCTTTCAGGTCATCTAGTCCAACCATCAACCTAACACTGACAAAAACTGTCACTAAACCGTATCTCTAAGCACCACGTCTACCCGTCTTTTACATGCCTCCAGGGATGGTGCCTCAACCACTTCCCTGGGCAGCCTGTTCCAATGCTTAATAACCCTTTCAGTGTAAAAATTTTTCCTAATATCCAGTCTAAACCTCCCCTGGTGCAACTTGAATAATAATTGCTGGTACTGTTAGACATAATTGAGACGAAGCTTAAAGAAGGATTCAGAAATAGGCTAGATACTTATATGAATAATAAACACACAGTCTGAAGTTACAGTAGCCAGGGCTTATTAGGTTCTTGTAATTCAATGTCATGTATCTATCACATATTCTAAAATTAAACTGACAACTATATCATACTATATACTGTAACAGAACAACACTCAAATGTCACTCAGAATCGTTCACTTAATGGACCTTAGAAGGCCTAAAAAGAATTATAAATGGTAAGCCTACAGAAAAAAATGTTACAGGCAACAAGAAGACTTGGGACCAGGCTGTACCAGTATCAACGCCAAGTAAAAATTTCTGCAATTGCTTCATGTCATGAATGCAGTGTCAAAGTTAGAGGTCTGTTTCATGTCCTGAGTAGATTAAAGGTTGAAGGGACTAAAGAAAGTCACATCACACATAACCACACGGCTTCTTCTCAGGAGAAAATACCTTCCTAGAGGAACAATTTGCTTGGTAATTAACAGAGTATTTTGCTATAAAATGGAAAGTTTATGCCGTAAGGCATTACCTCCTAGCAGCACATTTTACTCTGGCTCCCCACTGAAACGTTGGCGTTTTCTGAAGGAGACCATCCCAAGGCTGCCAAAGTCTTTCACTGCAATTCATAGATCCAGTGCAGCACCTCTACTTGCATATCTCATCAACAAGATATTGAACCTGAAAACCGTATCTTGGAACCTATTTATGAAGGATGAGAAAGTGGGGGGAAAAGAGGAAGGGGGAAAGAGAGAGTATGTGTGTGAGTATGTATGTGCGTCCACTTACGCCACAGGGAAAGCCTCCTGGAAAGTGCGAAGATCTACTCGCAGGTCACATGGGCTATAAGAAGGGGTACAATCTTTCTGTGAAAAAAGAGGGAAAGAGGGGAGAAAAAGGCAAAAAGACAGCTGGTTCCTACTTCATTTTTGGATTTTTTACTTCCTGTTACTACAATTATCTACAGGCTTCAACAGAAGGACAAGGGCAAAAGTCTGTTTTTTCTCCTGGCTTGAGGAAATAGTTAGCATTTATAATCAATGACAAACTAGACTATATGGACCCCACGACTCATTTGTAATTGCAGCTCCTATGTGCAAATAATACTTCAGATGATTCTAAAATTGCCAGCTGAATTAATTTTCCCCCAAACCAAAACTATCCAGGGGGAATGAATCCAACTGGCATATCTCTACACACACCTCTGCACCTTGACCAGCACCAGGGCTGTGTTGTGTCTCCTACTGCCTTGCAATGGCAATGATGTAATTATTGGCAATTTCACTCTACGTAAAAGTACTGTGGATGGGAATCAATTAAAATGCTATATTAGAGACAACAGAAGGTTTACTTGGATTATTTTTTCAATTTCCGAAATAGTACAATTAATGAAAGAAATTGCTTCTACCAGCTTTCACAATAGTTTAAAACTTATTGAGCACAACCAGACAAGTGTTTAGCTATCTGGAGGAGAAAGCTTGAGTAATGAGCTGGAAAAGCAAGGTCCTTTAAAATATGCCTGTTTTTAGGATTTAGTTTCAGTCTCTTCTTTCCCCCCTCCCTGTCAAGTAATTAAAGTTCTTGACTTGTTTCAAAATGGCTCAGATTAAATTTCATTTTGTTAAGCACCTCAATTTTTCAGCTAGGAAAAAAAAAGACCATTAGGAATTTGCATTATCCATTACAGCCTCCTTCATGATCTGAAATTTATATGGGAAATGCTAATTGGACGTTCATCATCATAAAGATAATGATTTCTGTAGTCTTCGCAGCGATAATTAAGATGAAAGATGAAAATGATGCAGAGCGAACATTGTATTCTTTATTTGCTGTGAATGGAGAATGGAAAATTAATTCTGTCCTTGTCTGCAGGGTAAGGGTGCCAGGCAGGGATAGAGGGGGACATGTACAAGAAATTGTTTTGTCTAAGACATCTGAATTTGCTTAGGGGAGAGACGGTCCTGCTGATTTTACTCCAATACCCAGATGAAGAAGGCTGATACTGTGTGAAACCTCCTCCTACTATTGGAGCTGTCCTGAAGACAGATGTGGCTAATGAGATTTCATTCGTTATGCTTCAGTGCACTGTGGGTAGGAGCTTCCCCTCTATTGCTTTCTAAACATCGTGTGTTCCCAGTTCCCTAAGGGAAAGAGGCGACCTCCATGGTGCGGAGCTGTAAGCGCGTGCAGAGACAGAGGCAGACTGCGTGAGTTCGCTGGTCAGAATAGTCATTGCTGTATCTACGTGCATCTGCTTTTGAGACGAGAACCAAACCAAAACAAAGTTTTATGAAATAGAAACAGTTTCACACAAAATCTTTCCCTCACATTTGTTCTACTCTTCTGTATCCTCCAAAACAGGTTTGGTGACTCTGTAGAGCAGTGGATAGAGCACCAAAAGCAGTCCCATGGAATCCAAGATTGAGATGGCTGGTACTATTATTTTTTCTGAAAATGGAATGAATTTGAACTGTTAGCCTGAAACCTTTGTTGAAACCACACAGCACTAAAGAAAATCAAACATCTCTGATTATTGGTTCAGAATAGCAACGCGACTATAGGCATCCCTTACCAGGGAATTGTCTGATACAAATTTGTCACACAAGCTTTTCCTTTTTAAAATATTATTTTCTCGTGAATGCTGCTTGACTGTTTTATGGTTATGGAACTAAGTTTTGAACCATTCTGGGTGTGAACCAAACCCACTTCAGCTGCAACTGAACACAGACTGGGAGCCTGCATGCTGCACGCCCCAGGACGCACAGCCAGGAGCCGGCAATGTTGGATGTCTGATCTCACTTGCTGAAAACACTCTGGATTACTGGCCATACCGGAGCAGCACCTGAAGGCTCCGATTGCAGAGGCACCCAAGAAGGCACAGTCTTTGTTCTGAAAAGTTTGCCTGTTAGCATCTGGCAAGATGCAATAAATAAATAACAAATGGTACAAGAGTGAAGGGCAACAAAGGCAGTAATAAGATCAGATGGTTAGAGGGCCATGATGTGCACAATTTAAAAGTTTCCAAGGAAGAATGAAGAGAATTCTGCTATAAATTAAAGTCAATATCTGCAGAACATGCATTTAGACAAAGTGCAGAATCATGCATTTGGCTTGATCAGTTTTTCTATGATAAGCCTTCAAATTCAAAAAGTTGCATAAATCACTTCTAATAACGGAGATCTGAGCACAAATAATGGCGCAGATTAATGGGGAATGAGTAGTGAGGTTACGGGGGCTTTAATTCCTATCTGCATATTTGCACCCACTGATGCGGTAAACAATCTCATATAGTGAGTCGCAGCCTCCTGCAACTGAGACATGCAGAGAGAAAAGGGATTCCTTTTTCTAACAGCTGTGAGGTGAAAAAGGAAGCTTTATGGGCTCAAAGCAGCAGCAGAGTTCTCTTGCTGAGGGCCTCGGTGACAAAACTGTTTACACAGAGCTAGGGTGACGCAATGGCATGCTGAGACCATTCAGGACAGTGAATCTGGTAAAACTTCTGAAAATCAGGAAACAAAGAGTTAAGTGTTTTATCTCAATCCCTTGAATTTAAGAAATACAGCCATAACGTATAGGTTCAGGCAGCTTTAACTTGCTTCCTTGGAGCAGGCGGTAACAGCCAACAGGAATTATCTCTGCTCGTTGTTCCAGTTATAGACATAATCCTTGCTACAGCTGGAGCCTCCTGGGCAGGCTGGGCTTTATTATGGGGAATTCTAGACCTCTACTACAAGGGGGCGTGAGGTCCTGCTGATAGCCATCTCTGTCATCAAAGGGAAAAAATGCATGTACTTTGATTTCATTTCTATATCAGTACTGGGACACAGAGATCTCCTTGCTGCAAGGGCTGTCACCAGCTGCCCTGGTGTTTAATGATGAGCAAGAGAGAGGGTCATGTTAGCTAGCATCATCTACATGCATGTGAAAGGTTGTAAAAAGGTGAAAGGGCTGCAGCATTTGACAGATGTGATTTCCTTTCTGGTTTTGAGTGTAGGGCTGGTGGAGATGGTTGCTATTCTGCAAGTTCAAGGCCCGAGTGCAAGCCTGCACAGTATGCATGAATTGCTGATTGGGAAGAAGAAGGTTGAGTCCAGGTGGTACAGACATTTAACTTTTCCCTTCCTGTTTTTCAGAAATCTACATTTTACTTAGCTTTTGGGGAGATTGCAGGATTCTGCAGGTTAACTTCAGTTTTTGTCTTTTTGCCCTCAATGCAAAAAGAAACATTA
The DNA here is from genome assembly GCF_964199755.1 of Larus michahellis. Lineage (NCBI taxonomy): Eukaryota > Metazoa > Chordata > Aves > Charadriiformes > Laridae > Larus > Larus michahellis. Next base: position 45,460,764 of record NC_133899.1, on the reverse strand, counting down.
TTTTTAGGAAGTCATTACTGTTCAATATTTTCTTGTTCCATTGGTTTAATACAGTTACTCTCAGTACTTGCTCAGAGCTTTACACATGCAGAAATGACAGAACATAATGCTGGAAATCCACCTCCTCTACCCCTAAATGGCAAGGATTAATGGCTTCTGGGGTCCTCCACGGGCTTCTGCTCCTGCAGAAAGGGCTCTTAAGAGCAGTGGAGAGCAGACAGAGGTGCTTAGAACCACCCAGAGGAGCCACAAATTGGTTCAGGCTGGTGGGCATTGCATAGCACTGAGTTGAGAGCCCCATGCTGCAGGCCCCTCGGGGAGGTGACCAAGGCTGGACCCATCAGATACTCTCACAGGTCAGTTGATCCTGTTGTCCCTGAGGGCTCAGGTGAACCAGCTCTGGGAAGAGCTGGAGTGACAATGTCTGGTCTGACAAGCTGGTTGCTCCAGCTGGTGGCTGCCCATTGCAGTAAGGTGAATAATATCTGGCATATAGAAACCTGTTATTCACTCCTAGTTTTGGAGGGTGACATCTACGGATGCTGATACTGTTCAGTACTCCATAAAAACCTTTTACGCATGCCTATAAACATGAATTGCAAGACGAACAATTATGTGTACAGAAAGGACTACTGAATTTGGCTAAAAGCACATTGTGTATACATTGGCAGACAGAGTTACAAGGAGACTGTAACATTTACCTTTCTTAATGAAAAAATCCCTTAGAAGAGGTAATTCAATTAGTGCTCCAACTTGTTTTAATAGTTACTGTATTTAAGCCATTTCAGTAGCATCCTACAGTTTTATGAGGCCATAATCTGATTCCCAAAAGGAAGAACTGTGAGGACAAGTAAGGCGGTGAAATGGGAGCACTATTCCTGGTGTGAAAAACTTCACATGGGGCTGTGCAAATAATTGACTTCTTGGTTTGCTTGCTGAACCAGGCGAAAAAAATCAGGCAGGCCAGCAGCAGTGAGAAAAGAAAACCAATTCACTTGCTTGTTGATCGAATTGGATCAACACAGAGTGAGGAAACAGGGGAATATAATTTCTTAGGTGAGTGTCCTCAAATAAGGTAAAAAAATATAACGTCCTTCTTTTGGAGGTATTCCACGCTCTAGAAAAGATTTGACAAGACACCAAGTCAAGGGTATGGCACAGGTGATTAGGACATTCACCTCAGATGTGAGCCATTTGAGCAGCCGCATCTCTGCCGATGGGTGTTTGATTATGGAACAGCTTCAGAAAAACAAATCCTTCTGAGTCTTAATCTACAGTTCAGAATGAAGACACTACCAGCTTCTGGGTTTTGCAAAGCTGGTACTGAAACAGTTTCCATGTTGGGAGGTTGACCCCTGCCTGGGTCTTTATTTAGTGAAACTCCTTTTTGCTGAAAAAAATGTTCCCAGCACATTTCATGTACATAGTCATAAATTATAGGGCAGAAAACTGCAGGTAATTAACTTTGCTCCTGAATTTAAGCATTTCCTAGATTATAGGTCTGTACTTAGAGGGAACTGTAAATTGAGTTCACAAGAGGTACATTTTTCAGAAAGTCCTTAGGCTCTTTGAATGTTTTACTTCAGAGATCTCATCTGGAAATACACTGATTTGGGCATAATAAGATGTATCCCTCCAACCTTTGAAACAAGACTCCTATGAATTCCTGCATCGTCCTGAACTTTCTTTTTCAGCTTGGTAATGCTCAAAGCTGAACTATCGTGAACTTTCATTTACAACTCAATTTCAACCAGGACTCCATCCTGATATATTATGAATGTTGAAAAGGTTCTAAAGATTTTCCTCCTTCCTTTTTTTCTGGCCAAACTCAGCATCTGTTCCTGGGGCCCCAGTGCAGAGTGTTCAAGCAGAAGAAACAAGTCCCAGACATTTTGCAAACCCTTTCTTCCAGAAGGTTTCTTGACCCATTGTGATAGGCTTAAGTGAATAAAATTACTGAGGCAAACTCCAAATAAGAACGCAGATCTAAATCCTGCTTTTCATGGTTCTTGAACCACTAAGTTGAACAATTGTTTTTCTGGTTGTTTTATGGTTTACAGAAGACATGGTAATCACCCACAATGTTTAGAGATGTTCAGATTATTCTGCATTTAATAAGGGGATTCTAGTTTTTCACACACAGTTAGAAGGACTGTTTGTTGTGTTTAAAACAGGGTAGAAAAGTTCTAGCTAATTGAAAGATGCGTATAATGAATTACTTATGAAAAGGAAAAGCCTGCATAATGTTCTTTTCTAGGGATGGCTCTCTGTCATTCGTGTGCCATGTTCATGTAAAGCTCTAAAGCAGTCACACTGGAAATAAGTAATTATCCAAGCTAGTGGTGCACAGAGGGATTCATAGGTAATGTTTACAGTCTTCTCTGGGAAACTGAATTCCTCTTCTTCATACTTCTTCTCTCCTCTTTCCTTTTCCTCTCTGTCTACTCCACATAGCAATGCATATGCTCTGTGCAAAGGGATGATCCTTCCCAAGGAAGTGTTTTTGGAACATTAAAAGAATGGAAAAAGGTCCCAAGAAAATTCCATTGTCATATGTTTGGTTTTCCAGTGCAGTAGAGATCTGGAAAATACAATGTAGTTTCAAAGGCTCTGGCTGTGTCATCTCAGACTTTGATTTCCTCAGTTCTACGAGATTTAGTAATCCTAGGTTTGGTCTCTACTGGAATGGAAAATTTCTAATTTCATGATCAGGCACGTCAGGGAGGGAGTCTTCTTAAACCTATACAGACTGACCCACCCACCCACGCACCCACGCACAAACACAAAAGGTAGCTGCTTTTAATCTGCATAACTGCAATTTTGGGATTATGCACTGGTCAATTCCTATTGATGAAGTAATTTTCTGCTATTATGAGGCTATGTATATTGATCTTGAAATAACCAACAAATCTAAGAGTAGTTATTTGGGACGCAAGAAAGTGAGAAGTCTGGTTTGCAGATAACAACAAGTAATTTATCCTGCTAAGCGTCTTCTTAAAGGTAATCAATAATGTCACTGGGATGAAGAATTACATCATTTTGTAAGGATCCTTCTGAACTGGTATGATTCATTGGTGCTGCTTTTTTTTCGGGGTGGTATGGCACAGCACTCTGCAAGTCTTAGGATGGGGCTTACAAAAGCTTTGTTCCCAGCCTACACTTGACATACACCACACCACTTTATCAAATTCAGTATTGCTTTTTTCTTTTTCCTCCGGCATAACAATTAGTTAACAAAAGAGAGCTGATTGAATTAGCATGGCGTGTGAGGAGAAACGAACGTGGATCTTTGATCTCACTGTGTTTGCTCTATAAAACTGAGAAATCTTGTGTGTTAAGGTAGTGCCTGCTGACAATTGTATCACAGAAAAATGTATACATAATTAATTTTCACATACCTTCCTTCATAGTAAGGGTTACTAGCAACCTTAAGGAGAAAGGCAGAAGAGAAAGTGACAGTGCTTTCACAGAGCTGACTGCAAAAGAGATTGCAAGCAGGCAAGTGGGGAATTTTAAAGAGATTGAATGATACTGTGGAATAAGATACAATATAAAAACCTTAACATGTCAGGATTTTTTACAATAGTTACTGTAAAGACAGTTTCTCTTTTGGGAAAACTCACAACCTTGGAAGCATTTGTAACAGTATCAAGAACATCTTTTTCTTAAGCAGTACTATCTTGCAGCATACGTTCATCAGATCTTGTAAGATAACCAGGTTCAGGCAGTCAGTATTTGACTGAGGACACCCAGAAAGAACATTTACGGCTGAATGGATGTTAGAAATCTGTAGGTGGCATTTTTCTTCTGACACAGAACGAGCTGTGTGGTTGAAAAGATGTACTTCAGCAAGGTCTACAAGTGTGCTGATTACAGATACTGTGCTCAATTCGTGGGGGGCTACGCGCACCATGCAAAAATTTCACTTTAAGTAATTCAGTTGAGTCTTTTCAGCTTTCCTTGGTGTTTTCAGTGTTCTTCTTTGCTTCCTTTTCTAGGAGGCTTTCCAGCTGTCATTTGCGTTCCTAGGGGCATCCTCCAGTAGTGGCTTTGCTGTGGTGAACAAAATAATCTAAAGCTTGCGCACCATTTTATATTGTGTTAAGTTTGTGAATACAACCTAGGCACTGTGTAGACTCTGGCTGTGCAAACCTAGCTCTGAGAGAACTGATTCAATTTAAATGTCGAGTTAAAGGAGAATCTCCAACTGTTAAGGAAGGTGACAAAAGTCTTGCATTGTTCTGATATTGTTCATTAAAAGGCATTGCTTTCCTGTGGTTACAGATGCACACGCATTATATACACTGGTGTATATATATGCATACACAAAGGCACACACCAGATGATTGTATCATAAAATTATAAGAAGCTTTGGGAACCTGTTTGATTCATGCAGAATCTGTTGCCGCTCTTTGATTCGTAAGGGAGTAGCTGAGCCGCCTCCTGAGGATGAATAACGAGAGTTCATGTTTCTGGGACCACTGCTCCATGGAACTAAGAAACGATTTTGAAAGAGGCTGAATGAAGAGAAGATGAGTGGAAAATGGAGATCCAGGTGGCAAAACCTGCTAGTGTGTGGAGGCTAGATCCTGCTACCTCCAGCTAAAGTTTTAGTGTTCAGACTTTCTGAAAAGCTTGCTTGTAAGAAGGAGGTTTGTTTCCCATTCCCCTCCTGGTGACAGTTGAGATCAGCACTCCCATCTAATTAGCTAATTGCTTTTTTCATAATAATAAGACATGAATTGGCCAAAGACAGGCTTTTCTGGCAAGGAAAGGCAGGAAGAGTGGGCTTGTTATTAAAAATTCATATGAAAGCATTATAAAGGAGGTGTATAGTTTCATGCTTATTTCCAAGCTAAAATACTGAAACAAACCTTTACTTGGATTTGGACTGAGGAAAACTTACTGATGTCTTTTCTTTTGGAAAATCTTTACATTCTCATGGCAAGTGTTTTTCCTCTTTTCTATTTTCTTATATTGTTATTCTCAAACTCAGAAGGTGCTTCCTTCACTTCCCAAATAAAAGGTTTGAGCATTCCTTATAACAAAACAGCACCACTCAGCAGGACTTTCACTTCAAATGCTGTAATTTCTGCCTGGACTTATTCTGTTTGGCTTTGATAAACATAACCACCAGAGTGACCCTACGGCAGGAAACCATGTCCAAAGGCAGGGAGCTGGCTTTGATGCCTTCAAGCTGCTCTGGCCCAGCCATCTTTGGGAAGACAATCCCCTATGTAATGAGGCTCCACCTGAACCTGGGTGACCTGGAAATCAGGACTGATACTGATGTAAGCACATTTACTCCCATTTCTCCGTGCCTAAATGGGTGATGTCTGCTGGGGCTCCAATGAAAAATAGTTAGTTCGCAGTACAGGGAGGATCAGGCTGCAAGTTATTTTCACTGGAAATTCCTGTCCTTTTTAAGCTGTATCTTCTGTCTCACTGAGCAGACAGTAGAATTCACCATGGTTCAGAAACCCAAATCATGGTCTATGCCTCTCTTGAAGTCATTGTAACTAACTGCAAGGTAAGATATTTGTCAGTCTCTGAGTGTCTGAATCTGGCACTTTCATGTAAATGATATTCCTGTGGTTAAGGAAACGTTCAGAATAAATGTAACAAAGCAACTTCCAAGCTCAGCTTTGACAGAACATATTATACTATTCAGCTTTCATACTCACATTAGCTAGCGTTCCCTCTAGATCTGCAAATTGCTTATATGGCCTTCATCCCTTTAGCGTTTCAGTACTCTAAGATATAATATGCACTCGATATTCAATTTAATGACTAACTTCTTGGCTAGAGAATTCATGGAAATTCCAAGTAGAGTGAGATTAATAGTTCTTACAGGCTGAATGGCTCAAATGACTCTAAACAGGATATAGAGCTGGCTGAGGATTCAAATTCAGCCCGGGTGAGTGGTTTCCAAAATTCTTCCTTTGACAAGTAAGGAACCGGATTATCTGCTGTGAAAGCAACAGGGATGAAAAGTCAAAAAGTTACTGGGAGTTGGCATGAAGGAGCTGTGCTTTAGCAAAAGAGGCTGCAGGGAGTTTCAGAAGAAACTCAGAATTATGGCACGTATGGTAGAATTGCTGGTGACCTTTTGGGCTGGAGTAGCGAGGTGTTGTATAAGCCTCCTCTGAGACGTACCAATAGGTCTGTGCATGGGGGAGCCGGAATGGATGTAGCAAGGGGCTCTGTAGATCACTTTGAGGTGCACCAACAGAGTGGTGTGTGGGGAGTTCATATAAAACCTTCCCAACGTGCTGCTGGTGTCCTGCCACCAAGATTAAATCCTTGACTTTCTGCTCACTATATACACTCAGGATGAAATTTATGAACACATTACTGAGAAAAGAGTCCCCGATCCCCATATGAGCTGTATGTTTCTTTTGGCATCTCAGTTTCTTTCAGTGCTTAATCCCTCCTCACCTCCCCGCACTGTTTGTCTGCAGAGGCTTGTCAGCAGCTGAAAGAATATGGTTTCTAATACTTTAGATTAAGTAGAGCATTTACATTTGGTGGGGTATTTTGTTGGGTTTTTTTCTGATTTTTTTTTTTTAAGTGAGATATCATCTTTTGGATTTTAGATTATAAAATGCAAGAGGTTTTTTTTCATGAATTGAGGAAGGATGAAATGTTTGTTGTCAAAACTGTACTGTGAAATTGTGATTTGTAAGAGTTTATCATTTATACTCATATATTTTTCATGGCTGTTTCTATATTCAGTTACATATATATATATATTTGTAGGTGTCATAGTGGTCATAATGCAAATTGTGACATTGTCAATTTCAAAAACCAGAAAATATATCTTTTATAAAAATTTTAAATTGGCAAATTCTGCAGATCCCAGTAAATGCACACCCACACAATGAAGTAATTTGTTTACCTGGACTCGAAAAAAAACTCAGAGAGAATTTTATGAACCTCATTGCTGCCTTCGGGTTTGCAAGGGATTTAAAAGCAGTATGTAGAAGCAGGCAGCCCTATCTCCTCAAAAATCACTGAGTTCCAAGGGGGCAGTACTGGATAAGGACTTTGCTGTAAGGATTCAGTGCTGGGACACCTCTTGGCTTCCCTTGGCAACTTGAGAGCTGTGGATGGAGACTGACACTCAGCCAGCTGTGGGAATCGTTCACACCCTAATAGTGTGTTTTTCTTCTTTCTTTCTGCCCCTCTATTCTGCTCTGGTGAGACCCCACCTGGAGCACTGTGTCCAGCTTTGGAGTCCCCAGCATAAGAAGGACATGGACCTGTTGGAGCAAGTCCAGAGGAGGGCCACGAAGATGATCAGAGGGCAGGAGCACCTCTCCTGCGAAGACAGGCTGAGAGAGTTGGGGTTGTTCAGCCTGGACAAGAGAAGGCTCTGGGGAGACCTTATAGCAGCCTTCCAGTACCTAAAGGGGGCCTATATGAGAGATGGGGAGGGACTCTTTATCAGGGAGTAGAGTGATAGGACAAGGGATAATCGTTTTAAACTGAAAGAGGAGTAATTTAGATCAGACATTAGGAAGAAATTCTTTACTGTGAGGGTGATGAGGCATTGGAACAAGTTTCCCAGGGAAGCTGTGGATGTGCCATCCCTGGAAGCGTTCAGGGCCAGGCTGGATGGGGCTTTGAGCAGCCTGGTTTAGTGGGAGGTGTCCCTGCCCATGGCAGGGGGTTTGGAACTAGGTGATTTTTAAGTTCCCTTCCAACACAAACCCTCCTGAAGTTCTTTGATTCTATGATTCAAACTAACTGTGAGGGAAGCCTGATGTATAATATATGTTTGGGGATACGCAGAGAGGGATGGAGCAAAGATAGGCAAAACAAGGATGTGTATAGGGAGACTCACAAAAGTTGTGAGGTAGGAAAATCAGCATTACAGCTGGCTACTCCCAACTTTGATGACATGTGCAGATGGAATGGAGTTGGCTCCAGAAGTATTTTATTTTTCTAATTTCACACTGACAATAACAAGAACTTGAGCTTGCCGATAACCCAGCTTCCTAACGAAAGTCTGAATACAGAAATGAAAAAAAAAGAGACAATATTCTTTTCACCTTTTTCAACACTTGCCCAACCAACCAGCAGACCTTTGAGTTAGCTTGGTGCCCTGGAGATGTTATGAAGATTCTTGTCAGGTATCAGGTCCTTTTTCCACAGATGAGGAGGTAGGAGTGGAACCTAAAATACTTTTGAAATATTCAGCCAGCTCTGGTTGAAGCAGGCTGTGTAAGGAAGGCTTGCTCTGCTGCCATTCTATAAGTAGTAGTCTTTATCTTTGCCCAGCCCTTGTTCTCCACGAATGTTACATGAGCTTAAAAATGAATTTTTAAAGTATTTATTTATTATTTATTTACCCACTTGTGTATTTTCTATCCCGTGAGAAAGACCTTCAAATACTAGATCACAACATGAGAACACGTTGGAGCATGTTGGAGCTGAAGTTGTGAATACACTTCAGAGAGATGACAGAGTTTCCCGTTTATATAATTCCTTTCATCACATAAAACAATGAATTATTTATATGGTTGATATTGATTTACACAAAATGATGGGCTTTGAGCTTATTGTGACCACGCAAGAATATGAGATGTTTGAGTCATAATAAAAAGTTTCAGGAAGATTTTTAGACTGAGCTACAGTCTAAAAAGCAATCTAGCTCTTAGGGACATTTAAGAAAGATACAGAGAATGAAATGCAGAGCATCTTTATGGCACTATAGAAATCCATGCTGCAGTTGTGTGGTGTGCAGCCCTATTCCCCTCATCTCGAAAAAGGTATAATAGAATTGGAAAAGATTCATAAAAAGGTCTGGAATTGCTTCCACAGGAGGAGTGACTATGAGTCCTGGGACTCTTTGAGCCTGGAAAAGGTATGACAAGACGGAATGTGGCAGAGGTCTACAAAACCATGAGTGTCACAGAGAAGGTGAACGCAGGCCAGTTGTTTGCTGTGTCTTCCACGAGATGATCTAAGGTTGTCTAAAGGACCTACCAGGTGGCAATCCCCAAACTTTCCACTGGAAGTGATACTTCATGTGCTGTAGATGTAAACTCTGGAACTCCGTCCCTAGGGTGCTGCAGATACTAAAAGTTGTGAGAAACAGTATCTTCCTTACTACTTCTACCTTTATCCGCTCCGTGACTTTGGACATTATCTAACAGACTGGGCAGTGAGCTGATAGCTCCCAGCTAGCCTGCTGGAGTGATTCCTCTGGGGCGGCGAGGACTCACTAGTAAAGAACAACATAAAAACTCCGAAGACTGTCATGCAATGGTTCCCTTTAAAATGGACTGAAAGCAATCAAAGCAAATTGACTAACCAATGCAACTCACACTGGTGCTAAGCTCAAGAATGGTGCTCAGATACAATTGATCTCACATTTTTTGGTCAAGGAAGGACAGAATGGGATGAATTCTACGTAGTCATTGCTTCAGACACCACTCCTGCTTTACTTTCTACTGACACTTGATCAGGTCCTTGGGAAAAAAAAACAACAAACATTTTATTTTGTGAATGATTACAGTTGTGGAATGAATCCCTGCTGCTGTCTTGAGTAAGCTGGCGCTGACTAACGTCCGCACCTAGAAGGAAAGAATGTTTCGTAATCTATAATCTCTCTCAGAAGATACAATTCCATCCACCACACTAAATCATGGTAAATGTTACCACTTGCCAAAAGTCTGAGATTAAGGCAATGGCATTTTCCCTTTCTTAACCCTGTTGCTTGTTCTTTGTTCATCTGTCTTTAAACAAACAAGCAAGCGAAACCAAATAAAAATGAAGCAAAATAAAATACATTTCCAGGACAAACTTCTCTAGACTGCTACTGTAATTCACAGGTGCCTTTTTCTAGGATATTGAATGCAGCGAAACTTCACACAGAGAAACTTCATGCAAGAAATCTGTGCCAAATTAATATGTAATGGCTGTTGCTATTAGCCCATTCTAAGGCAAGGATGAAGAGACTGAAATTTTACTGTTCAAAAAAAAAGAAACTATTTTTTCGCAGTTGTGTAAGAGCATCTTTAGTTGTGCAAAGTGGTAAAGTGCTGACCAGAGCTGATTCCACCCCGTGGAGGGTGGCAGCAAGGGGCTCTGCCCTGTTCTTGCTCTTGTCTCCTCAGCCTGCTTCAGTTGAGGGATTCCTCCCCGAATTCCTGCCATCTTTCTTCAAGCATGAAGAGCCGTTTATTGCTTAGTCTTTTGTGATGCACTTACAATAGGGAATAAATTAAACTTTCCACAGCAAATAAAATTAAATTGTTTGTCTCTGAAGAGCAAAGCCCATGCATTTCTTTGAGTAAACATTTTTGTTGCCGTGAAGTCTGCTTTCTATCTGGCGGTCTTAATGAAGCTGAGGTCACATTCTGCTGGGTGTTATACAGACCCTTTAAAAAAAAAAAATATATATATACACACACAGACCTATATGTGTAGGTTTGTGGCTTATGATTACAAAGAATTAGAGAGGGAATGTCTTTTGTTAGAATCCACTGATAGTGAGAAAAATGAACAAGTTTGCGACACTCAAAATCCTCCGCTTGTTAGAACAGAAGCAACAAACTTCAAACTGAGCGCAAACTGGGATCAGCAACTCTAACGTAATTTAATTATGCTAATCAGTTTGAGAGTCGGAGCAAAAAGGTGACTGGTATCCATGGAAGGGAAGACGTTAGCAAAGAGAGAGGTGAGAATGTTGTTAGCTCTGTGGGGGAGAAAGAGAGAGAAAGATAATTATCACCTAAGGAGATGGGTTATGGGGAAAATTGCAATGTGTACTATCCAGCCATATATTTAAAACCAATAGCTACACAAAATATTTGTAGTCAAACCAGGTGAAGGGAAACAAAGGTGCAAAGATGTTTTTCTGTATCTTCCTCTGCTGTAACTTTCTGTAACAAATTGCTTCTCTCTCAGCTCCTGATGCACATCAATTCTTAAACAGAGAAAGCGTGGCCTAATGAGGTGAGGTAGCTTAACTCCAGCTGCCCTGTGAATAAATCAGCAACAGAGTTAGGAGCCTTGACCTCTCTCACCCTTGTGGCTCTCCCTGACATAACTCCTCGCTCTTGCTGGGGGCTGAAGTTGGATCTCAGCTGAAGTTTGTTTTCTTCTTCCCTGCTATTATGTGTGTCTGAAAACGTTGTTTTATTAGGCAGCTTTGCTTCTAAGAGAGAGAATAAAAAGTTGAAATAAAGGTTGAAGAATAAAATCCACCTCTGAACCTTGGAGCAGTGTGGAAATGAAAGCTGTCATGAAGAATGTCTGTCTTTTAAATTACTCCTCCATCACTCATCTTGGACAATAAGCAAGCAGCTGGGTCTGGTGTAGCAGGTTCAGTCTCTGGAGGAAAATGGTTTACGCAGGGTGGGAGTTTATATTTCCCATTTATTGTCTGACTGAATGTGTAATAGAAGACAGTCCAAACCTGAGTCAGGTCATTAGCATCTGTTAATATGGGAGGATTTCACAATTTGACATATCCTGGCCAGAAGATGGGATGGAAAATTGGAGCTGCTGCCGGAGCATGAGTAAAAAAGATAAATTAAAAATGACATCTATCCTAACCTTCATTACATTATTAAAGCTCTTTCCGTCTGATCTCAAATGCCATGTGGATGGGTCAATTTGCAGATTGCCGTGGACATCCTAATGTTCATGTAGGCACTTCAAGACAAGCTGTCATAAATAGTTAAGTTGCCCTGGGAGCAGCGCCAAAATGCATTTCAGTGATGGCTGCAGAGATGCCTGCTAAAAAGCAAACAGCACATTAGCAGCCCTCAGAGTTATTGTGCAAATGGAGTGTGAAATTCTGGTCCATTGCTCCGCACTATAACTTTTTGTCTCCCCGATAATGATTAAGAGAAGCTTTGCTTGATTTGATGGTGGGTGGAAAGAAGGGTGTGAAAGATGAAAAAAACGCCTTTGGATGTTTCACTTGACCTTCAGAAAACTCTAAGGGAGGGTCGCATGATCTGCACACAGAGGAATTAACTGGCTTTGTTTGTTCTAAAACCTGGCGCTGAATTTAGAAGCCCAGGGATGCATGATGTGGAATTACCATAAAATAAAATGTCCCAAGCAGTTATTAAATATTTAAAAGGCAATCTGAACCTAAGTGTTGGCTGAAATGAATGAAGGAGGAAAGATCCTACTGTAGCCCTTGGGAAGAAATGCTACGCTTAAACCCACAAGATTGGAACTGATCTGTGGTTCCGTGTTAATTTACTGGAGATTATTCTTTTTGCGTTTTCATTATTATTATTAATGATTACACTTCATACTTTCAGGGCATCTTACACCTCAAAGTGTTTCAAATAATTAAGCCTCCTAGTCATAGAATGATTACCACTGGTGAAGCGTGAAGTGCAATGCCTTAAAAGGTGGGTAAGTATCCCATTTTACCACCGAGATGGAGAGGGATGTAATGATTTGTCTAGGCTGGCAGCAGTGGCAGATGCAGGGTCAGAACATAAATTTTCTGACCTGCAGCTCCACTTAACTGTGCTGCCTGTCCAGAGCACTCATTTCATCTGTCTCCTGCTACCAACTGATAGGCACAGAAGTAAAGGCCTGAGCAATTGACCCAAAGATTACCAAAATCAGTGGCAATGCTTTGAAGGACCTTTAGAGCAGCCTTAAAATTCGCTCTTTAATTGCTCGTACATTTTATTTTCTGCTTGCCAAACACCCTTGATGTTTTAGACAGTGAACCCCTCCAAAATTGTAAACTACCTTTGAAAATGTAAACCTCAGTGGCAGAGCCAAACCGGAGAAAGGAGGGGTCTAGTGTTCTCCTTAACCACTAGGCTAAACTTCTTCCGGTAATTGCTTTTAATTTCATGCACTGGGTAAAAGATATTACAGTAATCAAACGCATGCCTTGGGCCAAGCCAGAGTTCTTCCAAAGAACAGATTCAGGCAAAGCATTTCTGGATTTGTCACTACCCCAATTTTTACAGAAAACAAGATGAATGCTTTTGATTTGCAGTGAAAAGCTTTAATCAGTCACCATTTGTTACTGAAAAAGAAATAGAAAACAAGGCTCAAACAGTAACTGAAAACTAGCAGGGAAAAGCTTGCTTGTGGATCTTATGACATCCTATGTAGTTTTTCAATAGTTGCTGCAAGTTTTCCTAGATTTAGAGGCTAGATTATCCGCCTCTGGGGAGAGAAGATAAGACTTTTTAATACCAGTTGAACAGCTATGCAAGTGCAGTATAAGAAGTCCATGATAGTTTTAGCGAGACCTTTAGGGTATGCTATGATTAATTAACTAGATCAGCCTAATACCCAAATTAAAGACATTAACCAGGGATCACAGAAGACAAGGATACTACCCTGAGATGAGAGTCACATCCCAACTAAATTCACAGAAGCAAAGTAAGAGAAAGAAGACATGGATTCTATTTTCATCGCTAAAGTTGGAGCATTTCCAGCTTAAAATTGGAGTTTCTATTGTATTGAGGAGCTCCACAGCTGTAAATAATAAAAATATTATTTTTCCTACTCCCTGTTCTGAACAAAAGGAAACAAGAATATTGAGTGTGCTATATTTTGCTTCACTTACTTTGGGGATGAACTCAGAGGATGCCCATGGTCTGTTTCTCTGCCTCAGCTGATAGGTGGGAATACGTGCTTTCCGTCATAAGACAGGACATGGAGAAGTCCGTTTGAAACGTGGGTGGCTTCCATTGCACACTTACATGCCTGTGGGACATACCAGCTCATATCAGAATACGGAGAGGGACTGCTGGGCTCGGGTGCCTGACCCTTTGGGTCTGAGGGTCAGACATAATGAAACAGTCCCAGGCTTGCTGAGCCAGAGGGGCTGAGCTCCTCTTTCTGTTTCAGAGAGACTTTCCTTTGTTAAGTTAAACTGCATCTGTTGCATAAAGGCGACAGACTGCAGAGGCACCAGCAATTTAGCAGAGTCAAATCCATGTATACATGTGCAGAAACTTGGAGTAAACTTATTTTCTTTGAAATTCATAACAGTTATTCCCAGTATGGACTTTTTCCTATACCAAGTACATAAAGAACACTAGCTGAGACCAAGGGGCATTTTGAGTAGGGTGTAGCTTCAGGCAAACGCTGTAGAGTTAAGAATTTGTTTGACAAATTTAGCCTCCTTCTGTATTTACAGATTATTCATGAACAGGCTTTGATTTGTTCGAATTTGCAGTGCTGGTCAAACAGAATTTGCCAAACCCTAGGTTCTCTCAGCAGTGTCCTTGACCTGGTTCGGGGAATATATTTGTGCTTGAAAATATACAGCTAATATTACAAGCGAATATAGTTTAAAGGAGCATACTGAAATAAGCTGGGTTTCCAATGAGTTTTCATTTTGAACCTGAGTAGCCGTCAAATACTTTTCCTGCTCTTCACCTGACTGGATGAACAAAGCGCCTTGAAGGGTCACAGCAGGCCGAGTACTTACCTGAAATAAGTGTTTTGACTTTGCTGCCTAGATTACTTCCACGTCTTTATGAATATTATATATGAACATGTCTGAATCCAACTAGAATTCTCATGGTTTTGAATATCATTTCAGCTCTGAACTGGCTTTCTGCTTTGCTATGCCTTGAAACAAATCCAGTGGTTTATTTGAACGCAGTTTAGTCTCTTGGTTACTCAACGGTGTCAGTCACAGATGTTGGCTGTTTATTTACACAAAGCGTTTTCAAGCCAGTTGCATAAATGCGATAAAAATGTGTTCATGTGTATATGCCCATGATCCTTTCTTTCTACAAATGTTTTTGTGAGCATAAAAAAGCTATACAAGTAGTTCATAAATCCTGTACAAGTAGTCCATAGATCATATGAAAGAGAATTCATAGATTTTATTCAAACAATGTGTCCAAGCACTTTTTGTCTGCCTCGTTCTGTCTGTTCAATGTATTCTATTCATATACGCTCCGCAAATCAGAAAAGACATTTGAACTTAATATATAAACCCCTGTAATAATTAACACTTGAGCTTTGTGATTAGTATAAAAGATAACCAAATTCTATTGAAATTTTACCAACTGGCGTGCAAAGGCCCTGGGGATGATACAGCTGCTGCACAGCACATTAAAATCCCAAATCCCTGCAAGGTCAGATCTTTCAACTTTCTGAGGTTCTGTTCCTAAAATGAATGCTGTACTTTTTATCCTACGTGTTGTGTGCAGTATCAGCAGGGTAAGTTCTGGACAAGTGCTTGAAGAGTGGGTTTCTGGCAGGTGTATATGACATTTAAAGAGGTCTTTTCTGTACTAGAAATTTACTGCATGGCTTTCCAGGAAAACTTTTCTAATAAAGTTTATTTTACTCCCGAACTTTGCCTATTTTAAACAATGAAACATATTTACTTCAAGAATTTCACAAGGTCCCTTTAAAACAAAGTCATCTTTTTGCACACACCCCCCCTGCGCACACACACCACCCTCCCACTCGCGTACCCCCCAGCTGAATACAATATGAGAAAAGCTGCTGGAGACTCAGGATTTCATAAATGCTCTGGATGTAAGCAGGAAATGTGAAGACATGTATCACTCTGGGTATTTGTACTAGATGATTTTACATGCATTTAATTATTAGTACTTTTGTAAGCACTGTTTAATTAGAAAGTAAATCAGATGTGAATTGCAAATGGTGTCTTCAAATACATCCCAGCAAGATTTATTTAGGAGCTAATCATTTTCGGCAGAAGCCCGAGAAATGTTTTCATTCCAGGTGTTCAATATAATAATAGCCAATTTTTGTTTCTACTTGATATTTATAAATGCATTAGCCCAGTTGTTTTGGTGGCTTTCTGTAGCTTTTTGTTTTGGTTTTTTTTTTTTGTTGTTGTTGTTGTTGTTGTTTGGTTTTTTTTTACTGTTCCAAATAAAAACATGCAGGAGAGTCCTTCACAGAGGGAAATCTCAGATAATGAACAAGAGCTGGAATTGCCCCGTGTTATAAACTAGATTGTTATCTGCTCAACAGTTGGATAGGCAATGACCAAAGGTTTCCATTTTAAACACCATTATACATAATACAATGATTATTATATATTCCACAATAGTTGTTAGGTTGATGAATATTATTGTGGTCTGGAAATCCTGAGATATTCAAGGAAACCGCTGTGGACAGTGACATAACTCCTACACATATTCTTTAACATACAGACAGCCTGAAGCATGCAGACCATTTATGGGTGGGTTGCTACAAGGTGAGGAGAAAACAGGAAGAACAGAACAGGATCTTATCTTCCTGGCTTTGGAACACAAACAGACATGTTGAGGAAAATGTTAGATGTGTAAGATCTTGTCTTTTTTAAGAGCTGAAGGTGTTATGAATAACCCAGGTAGAAGCACAGATCTTTCCGTAGTCTTGAGTTTTATCTCTGACCATGTTTCATTGAATACAAATCTTTCCAGCACTCAATTTGTTTTCCTAGAAGTGGTAGCAACTCAACAAGTCTGTCAAGAAGAAATAAACTGAAAATAAAACAAAGCTCAAAGTGATTCTGACAAACAAAACATCAAACTGGCCTTCTCCAGCATCACTAACCATTCTTCTTCTCAGAAGATACCTCAAAATTGGAATTTCCACCATCTTGCATGCTCCTGATAAACTGGGAGGGCTGCTGGTCTCTTTGTGATTTGCTTTTACCTCACCAAGATTTGTGCCTTACATGTTCTCTCCTCCTCTTGGATGAAAAATTTGGTCTGAGAGGAAACTTAGGCACAGCGCGTGCACCTTGTGCTCAGGTCACCTGCTGTCCTCATGAGGTGACCCACCGAGGCAGGGTGGTCTCACCTGTGACACACCTGGGATAGGGGAAGTATCTTCTGGCCTTTCAAGGCACAGCATTGGCCCTGACCGTCCCATGAAGAGTATATGAAGGTTAGGGCACAAAATCTCTCCCATTGTTGTGGGAATGTATGATCTCTCTTCTGTATCATTTTGGCTCTTCCTCTCTGTGAGGGGAAGAGAGGAAAAGAGGAACGTGCTTGGCAGCATAACTGTAATGGAGGCAGGAGGCTGACGGTCTACTTCTGGTGGTTCTGGTACCAACAGAGGAAGTCAAGTGATGACATGCAAACACGTCCCCTGTCTGGTTCCTGCCTCTAGAACATTGGAGGCTCCTCTCCACAGCTTCTCCAACAGCATCTTCAGGAGACATGTTCAGAGACCTTCTTGAAAGAGTTTTAAGTACCAGTTTGTTTCAGATGAAAGATTCTGTGTTTACTCCCCCTGTGGTTTTCCAGAAGATATATAGCTGGCTGATGTCAAGAACTATTACAATCACACACTCTCACAATGGCGTAATGAGATTTTCTTCCTATATCTGCAGTGTTCCTCCTCAACATTTTCCATAAAAATGCTGTTTATGATGAATTCATTCCTCTGATTGCAATGTAATTTACATTTATATGATATGTTAGAATTTTGAAATAACAGATTCTAGCTTTGTTTAAAACTTTGTGACTTAGAAAATCTCATAAAGGCAGATTAAAAAACTGAAACAGCCTCTTGTTTGACTAAGTAGGATTCTTTCCTATGCAGGTCAGTCCTTGAGTATTGTAAAAATTCTTATCTGAATGTAATATTTGGGTCATTCTTTAATACAGATCTTGCCTGCAAGCTTAAAATACACAAAATTTCATGTAAATAGTTAAGGGTATTTGCTGCTTGTGAATCTTGTAGAATATAAACAACTACAAGCATCTATCTTCTAAGAAGCAAGCAATATATTGGACTTTGTTATTTTCATTTTCTTTTCCCAAGTTCATCCATCATACTCCTGCCAGTGGCATCCACCTACTTTCCAGTCCATCAAATAAACTTGTAATAGCATTTGGTTTTGACTGTCTTTGAATAACAACTCCCAGAACAAGATGGAAAGTCAGTAACCCTGATTTGTAAATCTGGTTCCAAACAGGGGTTCCCTACCATGGAAAAGTTGGTTTCAGTCTTTTCTGCCCTTACCCAGTCATTCTTGCCCTGTCACAGCAGTGTGTTGCTTTTCCTCCCCTCATTATGATGGTAAAACTGTTATTTTGGGGTACTCCATAAACCTGATCACAAAAATGTTCTGAGTTTAAAAAAAAAAAGTTAGCCAGCAGAAGATTGTTTTAAACACCTGAATCATTTTGCCACCAAAGCGAGCATATTGTGGAGCTATATTCTTAATATCCTGATTTGTAAATCAAGGGAATGGATTATGTCACCAATAACCTGAAACACTGACTTTGCCTGCACAATGGTTAGACATGACACCCAAATGGAAAATGGATGGTTATGCACAGACTCTTAGTTTTTGAATGTCTGTTTTCAATGGACACCCATGTTCTAAAACAATAGTCTATTTAATAAATAGTAACTTGATGGTACTAATTAGGCTGTCAGGAGAAAAACGGTTTTCAGGACTGGGTAACCATGGTTGGTGCTAAGTGAATGTACATCAAGTCTCATTTGAGGGTAGGAGAAATGGATAAAAGTTTTGGAGACAGCTGCTAGCTTGGAAAGTGGGGGACTCCAGGAGCTCACAACAGGTAAACCTCGCACTTAGCTGGTACCTGGCAGTTGTGCTGAGGTTGGTGACATCTGAGCAGAGGCTGCCTTCAAGCTTAGAAGAAGGCATAAGCTGATTATTAAATGCCAGGATAAAAATTACAGCTGGGTGCCACAGAACTGAGGGAGTCAGTCTGACAACAAAAGTTAGACTTGGTGTTACGTGGTATTGGCTTAACATTAACCTTGATAAGCCTACGGGATGAAAGAGGAATTCATGTGTGTCCTCATAAGAATTTCAGTGTCTTTCCTAAGAGAGACTGGCAAAGCAGCTTTGGAGTGGTGGACATTTGCATCCTGATATAACGGGCCAAATCCCACCAGTTCCTGTTGCAAAACAACAATTAGGCAACCATCAGATGGTTCAAACCATCAAATCCTCCATTTGATATGATGGGATATCTATGATCCTCCGTAGATATGATTTGATGGCAGAAGGGTGGAAGGCTCCTTGTCCTATTTTAAATGAAGTCGCCTCATACAGATGTGAAAGGAAAGCCCAGACTGTAGTTGGGGAACAGACCATATCTTCCACACAGCAGTTCAGCCTAGCAACTCTCAACACAACATAGCTGGAATGTCTCAAGACTTGCTTATATAATAAAACTTAATTTGTGGGAGTCTGGTGCTGCTTGACATGGCCTGCATGACTAGAATATTTTCCGGTTTGCATTTCCTTTTAGTTTGTCTTGTATTTTCCTTGTAAATATTTTACACAGATTCCAGAGTTGTCCTTCGTGTGGCAACAAAGCTGTTTGAAAAAGCGCTTTAATATTTGAAAAACTGCATGTAAAGTAATGGAGTCGGGAGTGCTACATTGACGGAAGGCTGTGTTCAAAGGAACCTGACTTTTACAACAGACGGGGAAACCATAGATTATTCTTGCAAGATTTTGCTCTCTAGGATCACAGGCAATTTAGCAGCAGAGCTGCATTTAGCAGAAGCTATAATGATCTTTCCTTTTAAGCCTTTGACACTGCTGGCCTGTATACATTTTTATGCATACAAAACATACACTTTCAAGTCCAACCAGTCAGTTATAAAAGCTATTTTTTCCATGTGCTTATTATCCATCTGTCAGGAAAAAATACATATTTTGTAGGTGAACTGTAAAACTCGTTTTAAAACTGAGAAGCACTAGACTGTTTAAGATCAGTTGTAATAAGTTAGCAGTGTCTCAGTGCTGAAATTTTAAAATGACCTACGAACAGATCAGAGCTGCAAGGTTGAATCATAGAATGGTCTGGGTTGGAAGGGACCTTAAAGATCATCTAGTTCCAACCCCCCTGCCATGGCCAGGGACACCTCCCACTAGACCAGGTTGCTCAAAGCCCCATCCAGCCTGGTCCTGAGCACCTCCAGGGACCGGGGGAAAATGCATTCCCAGCTTAACCCTTGAACTCCTGACTTCAGGCAGAGCTAAGAAGATAGCTCAGAAAAATGATGTGCAAACACTGTGCTCAACTGGATTATTTTTAAGGGCGTAGATAAGTCTCTTCAGGTTCCCTAGCTTGTTTGTCCTTTTGTTTGGAAATGATGTATGCGTAAAAGCAAGTAACTCCTGAGCTATCACAGGAATACGTTCATGAACGTTTGGCATGGTGTTTGCATAGCCCTTCTCTTTGGGCTTTAGAGTTGAAAAAGAAGGAGAAAAGTCTGGAAGAGATGCAGGAGAGACAGGAGCAACAGGCATTTTGTGCACACCCTGCCTGGCTGGGGAGGTGCAAGGTGGCGGATGGAAACGCAGCCCGATGCTGGGGGCACGGCAGCGCCTTCCAGGCAAGCACAGGACATGGGCACGCACAGAGAACCCAAACAGCCGGAGGAGCCGCAGCCACCCCAGGCCTGGGTAGAAGCACAGGAAGGTGGCAGCGTGGAGGAGGAGAACCTGTGGGCTGCATCTGATGTTAGAAAAATCAAACCTGTTTCTTATCAGTAGGCAGCTGTGGGCCTTCAAAAGAGAGAAAGGTCGTTGGTGGTAGGAGGGACTGAGAACTGGAGACTGGGACATTCAAGAAATGCACTAATGAGAGGTGAGACATGTTGCACAGAGGAGCCCACACTCCACACCAAAGCCCACAGTTAAACTAATTGTCAAATGTGAAGGCGAAGGAGCTATTTTACAGATTACAGCAAACCTGCAGTTATGCACTGAACAATGGAATAATTTTGTGCAAATCTAATGAAAAGGTGTGTGAATAATCAGCTCTACAGGTACAACATGTCAGACTGAAATGCTTATTTATAAATATGTTGCTGCTTATCTAAGAATAGACTGTTCTGCTAAGAAAGAAAAGAACTATTATCCCCATGTAAGTTCTTTTATTAGAGAAGACTGGTTTTGAAAACCGCTGCTGTTGGCCCACAATTAAAAAAAAAATCCTTGTATTTACCTTACTACATCAAAGTCCAGGAAGACTGCCTATGAAAATACAAGAGGCATTACTTCCAATTATTTTAATGCATAGGTGGCCTCTGTGTCACATTTAATTTAGTTCCTCTTGTATTTACACATTTAGTTTATTTCCTTTCAAAGTATAATACTTCTCTTTTTATTGAAGTATAGCAAAAATGGTAAACAGGTATAGGAAGACATGCCTGCGTCATCCAACTGAAGCCTTCCAATGTATTTAGACTTAGGGTAAAAAACTCATGACCCAAGGAGATGGGAAGAGAGGTATGGGAGTAGGGGGCTGACAAAGATACAAGGGGTGAAATCACGTGCCCTGTTATATATTTGCCTTTTATTTTCTTTTTAGAACACATTTTTAAAATGTTACTCTACATTCCTCAGATTTCAGATGAACCGAGGGCTTGGTTTGAGAAGCCCAGGTGCCCTCTACAGATCCTGAAGACCCCATTGGCAAGTGCTGTGAGAAGGCAGATGATGTTTTTGCAATGTCTGCAGATTGAAGCTGTTATACGGAGTGCATGTAAATCAAACTCAGACCTTTTCTTAAGGTCCTCTGATAGAAGAAAGTCAACAGGGCAGGCTTTGGCTTTGAATGTACTTGGTCTTTTCTGCAGTAAGACTGTGTAGCTGCCTAGTACTTCTTTCAAAGTCAGCACTGCTGGTTTGAAAGAAAATGTGTTTCTCAGGACACCTGGCTGTGCGCTTACTCAGTCAATTTCTGTCTGCCCGCCCAACTAACTGTGTGTACCAGGGTCCTTGCCACGATATCTTGAGTACTGTCTCTATAAAGAAAGTTAAAACCTTTCTTTCTCTGCTGCCTGCCCCCCTTCCCCCCTCCCAGCATACAGATTGGCACGTGCTTAGGGCAAGCACTCCAAAAACATCATAGCCTTATCAAAAGGAGCTTAACAACAGGAGAATGGAAAAGGGAACAGAATGGATGCAATTATTTCTTGCAGACTGTTTATTTAGGGGCTCAGGATAATTCTCTGAAGAGCAGAGAAGGAAAGGCAGGCCAAGAAATTACTTAAAGGGCGTCTCTTCTTAAGTTTCAGGATGTTCCTGTCCTTAAATTGAGCAATCCAAGATTTTGATTCATAATACACAAGAACCCTGGAAGTAATAAATCTGAGTTCTATAACTTGAGATAATTTTTAATTAATGTAACCAGTAAAATACTAAACACTCTTAATTCAAGGGCAAACAAGCATTTAACATCAATATGCCTTTTTCACCTACCATATCTGACATCCAGCTACACCATCCAGGACCATTAAATATCCCCTGTCTTGTGGAGCATAACAGTGACATCTTACTTAGATCAGAAAATAAATGATTTTGCATTTCTATATAAAATTTTAAATCACCACCAGACAGTGGAGCTAAAGAGCCACACACAGAAAGCACAGAAATGGATGTAAGGTTTCTTTTCATTGTATTTGTGTGGAGTATGTGAATTAACAAAAAGTCAAACAAGTATAATTCATTTTTATATGCAAGTGTTAAGTCATAATACATCTGATTGAATGCAAAGTAAGAAGCAAGTGCGTTTTGGGCTAAATTCAGTCCTGTCACATGGGGAGTAACTCTGGTGGATTTGGAACTGAATTTTGACCGTTGAAAGAAATACAGTAGCTATTCTTTCCGGCTCCTTTGGAAAAGAAAAAGAAAATGCAGCTATAAAATCTTCCCCATCCAATTTATTTCATGCTGCATGCAGATGACTTTAGGCCAGTTCCCAGTGAAATGGCTGGAGACTTGGTCTCACAGTGCTTGTTGAGACAGGAAGAGGCAGAGCGCGGCACGTTCACCCAGGAGAGGGGAGAAGCAGCAGTCGGTACCTTCACGTTTCTGAAAGGTTGAACAATTTCACAGAACAGCTCCAGCCTGTTATTTTAAAGGAAGTGACACAGGGCTGCTGAAGAGAAATTGCACATGGACATGCTGTGCTGAGAAGCAGGAAAAAGCCTATAATTTAAGGTCCACTCTTATTGTTCTGAAAGCCTTTTCTGGCATGAAGAACACAAAGTTTTCTGCCTTATTAGTTGAAAAATGTATGTTTGGAGGGCTTTTTCCTGTCCCAAAAGATGTTGGTCTGCTTTATGGAGACTTGAGGGTCTTCCTACCCTGATCTGCAGCTTTAATACTCTCTGGCTACATGCACAGATCTCATACAACAGTTCATCAAAACAGGCAAACTATTACGCTGCTAAACTGCAGTCTTTGTCCACCATGTGAATTCAGATACGATGAGGATAAGTTTGGGATGCACAGACAGAGATAACTACACAAAACCTGGATCATCTGTGCATTATTAGAGTTGATACCCAACTGTTCCAGCAGGGATTCAGCCACTACAGAGAGAGTCACAAGCATGTGAGTAGTTTTGATTCACTGCCCTGCAGCTATTGTTGAATCATAGCACATTCATTTTTAAAATCAATTGGTATCTAGTTCATGTTTGCAATAGTGGAACAGGATTGAGTCGGATGTTAAAAACCAGGGACATTGTACGGTTGGTGATTGAAAACGGAGAGATAATTTTCTTCACTTTGACTGGCTTATGTTGATATTATTCATATAACTACAGCAATAAAAATGGTTGCCTGAGCCCCTCATTTCATTCACCAGACAAAATAGAAACTTATTTCCTTTTCTCAGTTGATAATAGTTAATTGGCAGGCACTGCAGTCTGGCGCAATATCTCGAGGAATGCTTGTTAACTGCACCTCTGAGCTAAATCCTTTGGCTCCTGAGCTTATTTAAACTGAGATCACTGAGGAGAATGCACCCTGAAATTATTTTCTAAATGACTACTACATACACAAATCCCTTCCATCCTTTGCTTCATTATTTCTGTCTGTTAATGGAAAACATTCTTGGTATTACTACACAGTTTTCGGAGCCTCGCCTCCTCCTATTTGTTCTGAAAAAAAAATTTGCAATGTATTTGCAAATGAGCTTTATCTGGAAACGATATGGTGCCTGGACAAGCTCAGTGGTATAAAGCTTTGTTTAACTATGGGTGGGCAGGGTACAGGTAGAAGCATGCAGGCTTTTCTTTCACTTCAGTAGGTTTCAAATCTAGCAGGGGAGGGATGAGGGGGGGATTCAAACTTGAGCATCCATCCTGTACTTGGCTTCTCTGCCATGACACCACACCAAAATACCACAGGTGACCACTAGTCTCATAGTGTTCAACTCAAAGCACACTCTTCCTACAGGAATGGGGCAAATATGGGAACCGTGTAAGCTTAATATTACGATAAATGGATTAGTCTTTGCATTCACTACTCCCTTCTGCCTAATTCAGTCAAAACCATCTATCTGTTTTTCCTGTCGGCCCTCTACCGTTCATAGAGAAGGCGATTTTCCTGATTGTGCTCTCCTACCGCCTTTCTGTTCATCAATGTGGTTAATTGTCCCTGCTCATTGCAGGGGAGGTTGGACTAGATGACCTTTAAAAGTCCCTTCCAACCCAAACTATCCTACGATTCTATGATTCTAAGTTGGTTAGCAACAACTGTGAAATCCTCGGTAGACAATAATTTGTTTCGGAATTTAATACTTAATAAAAGGTATATTAATCTCAATGAGCAGTGTGAGGATGAGCGTTCAGGGCATTAAATTTAAAATGATACTGTTGTGCCTAAAAGCGCTAATAGCTTTTCCTATCAGATCCAGTGAAGCACCTTGGAATTTTACTGCATGAATATACAAGAACTTGAATAGTAAGTGCACCCCTCAACACTAGCGATTGGATGCTCTGACATTAAACTCTGCAAGCTTCCTCTTGCTCCATGAACTACAAAGGAAAATGCCGCTATTCCCAACAACGCAAAAGATCAGTGGTTTATTTCTTAAGAGGGGAAAAAGCAGTATGGTTTAGTTACAATGTATGAGCACAGATCAGGAGGAATCAGGAGGATTCACGCATTTTCTGGTTTATGCGTGCTGTGTGCTGCAGGTATCACTGAGAGCAAGACAGCATGGACACCAGCAGGGCATAATTGTTTCCTCTGCCTTTCCCTGCTCTCTTCCCACTTTCTTCCATCTGGAGAAAAGGAACAAAGCGGAGCAAAAGGGTCTCCTCACCTACTAGCAACAGAAGGTGGGATCAAGAGTTTGTCAAAGTTAGCTTGCAAATTAGATTCTTCACGTCAGAAAGAATAAAAGAAGAAAAGCTATTTACCATTACCCTTCTGAGTGAGCACGCCATGTCTTTCCACCCCACACTCCCTAACCGTACCGCACTCATCACACAGGTTGCACATGCGGCAATAGTAATTGTGCTGGAAATATTCTGTCATGCATAGCTGCAGGCTTCTGCATCTTCAATGAAGCTGGCTGCAACCGTGCAACTAATTTTAAGTGAGATTTAAGTGGAAAGAGACTGGGAGTCCTGGTGGACAACAGGATGACCATGAGCCAGCAATGTGCCCTTGTGGCCAAGAAGGCCAATGGCATCCTGGGGTGCATCAAGAAGAGTGTGGCCAGCAGGTGGAGGGAGGTCATCCTCCCCCTCTACTCTGCCTTGGTGAGGCCGCACCTGGAGTACTGTGTCCAGTTCTGGGCTCCCCGGTCCAAGTAGGACAGGGAACTGCTGGAGAGGCTGCAGCAAAGGGCTACCAAGATGATTAGGGGACTGGAACACCTCTCTTGTGAAGAAAGGCTGAGGGATTTGGGTCTCTTCAGTCTGGAAAAAAGACGGCTGAGGGGGGACCTTATCAACACTTTTAAATACTTAAAGGGTGGGTGTCAGGAGGATGGGGCCAGGCTCTTTTCAGTGGTGCCCGGGGACAGGACAAGAGGTAATGGGCACAAACTTGAGCATAGGAAGTTCCACCTAAACATGAGGAGGAACTTCTTTATGTTGAGGGTGGCAGAGCACTGGAACAGGCTGCCCAGAGAGGTGGTGGAGTCTCCGTCTCTGGAGACATTCAAAACCCTCCTGAACGTGTTCCTGTGCAACCTGCTCTAGGTGACCCTGCTCTGGCAGGGGGGTTGGACTAGATCATCTCCAGAGGTCCTTTACAACCCTACCATGCTGTAATTCTGTGAGATGCAAGTTGGTGGCTTTGCAGTCCTTTGCTCATTGTCAGCTTCCCTGAAAGCATGTCAAGCTGTCAGTACTTTCTGCTCACAAATATCTCTTTGTCCCTATTCGCAGAGGGGTCAAAGAAAGAACCAAGGGCAAAGCTCACAAAGCTCAAAGCCACATGGTGATTCAGCAACCACACGAGGAGAAGACCCTGATTCCTGATGTAACCACTGCCCTGCCCTGCACCCACTTTGAGCAGTGACTGAACACTGCCTGCCTGAACAGACACTCTGCAATTGGACGATATAGATCAAACTGCCTGCTAATAATTCATTACACCCTGTGGAATACATTGCTGGCAAAAGAAAAGATTTGTGGGGGCATTTCTGCTTTCTGACAGAGCAGCCCAGGCCTGAGATATCATGCTGGTTTCAGCTTTCTGTAGCGACGTTAATAGCTCCTCACTTCAGAATTGGGGTAAGAGTTGGCTGCGGTGACAGATTGCCTCTGCACAGCCCCCACAAACAATTTAGGGAGATTAGGAGGCTGCTGTGAAGATGTGCAGGAATTACTCTCAGACCTGACAGCCTCGGAGTAGCTTGCCTTGATAGCTCCTTTATACTCTAGACTTAGGCGTTTTTAAATTATTCAGAGAGTTTTGTTTTTATGCCCCTGATCAGTTGAGATATTTCAGTAGGGGAATTTATATTACTGAATTAGAGGGTTGTTGTTTCGTGTTTTGTTCATTCTCTAGCTGGAATTCCTTCCCCCCTACCCTGCCTCCCCTTTTGCAGAAGGGGTAACACATAATAGTGTTTTCATGGACAATAATGTTGTCCACGAAACTTCTCCGTGTTTTATTGTGCCAGTTGGTATCTTCCTATCTTCCAGTACAGTAACTCTAAAGAAAATCAATACTGTGTTCTATATGGAACTCTATATGACAACTAGCCTGCAAACACAGGCTATCTCCGTACGCATGGTGGCATAGCATTTTCCTCCTGAGAGACTGTGGAAATTTTAAAATGATAGAAAGGGTGATCTTATTCTTCAGACCTGGACAACACAATAAAACCTTACAGTATATATACATAAGCTTTAGAGCTCCCTTTAGAGTAGTACAAGGATCCCTGTACTACATCAGCAGGTAATCATGGTTGATGAGATGGGATACACAAACCCTGCACTGGACACAACGAAGAGGGGCTGTAGGTGTATGGATTTTCCCCCATCACTTCTCCTTAGTGCTTCAGAGGGAAAGAAACATTTCAGTAAAGCAGGCAGACCTCTAGGGTGGCTGGTAGCCAGTCTCCTTCTGGAGGAATGATGCTGCAGATAAAGTCAGCTAGCAGGTTAGTACCAGATGTCTCTCAGAAAGCACGCAATATATATTTCCTACAAGTAACATGCCAGACCTGGATCAAAGGTCCAAGACTACTTAAAACTGCTTGAAGAAAAAAAATACTTCCTCCTGTTTATTTCATTTATTATTATGAAATTCACACCTGCTCCAATGTAACTGAGGCAGCGCCGAGTGCAGTCCTGACCCAGGCTGGCAGGCATGGGATTATCGATGGTTTTGTCCCACTGCAGGAGGGTGGTGGCAGACTGTCCCCCACATTGGCAACAGGCAAAAGTACTCTGTACTGTCTGGGACTTAGAGGAATAGCGATTCTTTCATGATTAGAAAACTGTTTCGGACTTGTGCTTGAGTTCAGCATTACATTGGAGTGGGAGAAAACAGGGAAGGATGGACGAGCTTTGATTCACTGAACTGAGATGTGATAAGAACAGAATTTCAAGAGACATAAGGAGAAGAACCTGATTTGTGAAGTTAGTAGGTACTCTGCAACCTTTCGTCCTAGCTAAAAGAACTTCAGTTATAGATAATACTACTGTGCATTTCAAACCAAAGCACTGTGCCTGTCAAACAATGACTATTTCTCTAGAGAAGAAGGGGGTTGTCTTCCTTTCTATTTTATTTCTTCTTTTTCCAGTAAAGTTTAAATAAATTTTGCTCCTGCTTAATGCTGCAGGAGCTGAGTTGTGTCATTTTGGAATGAAGAAAACCGTTTCCCCAGTGTATTGGAAGCCTGAATACAGGAGAAGCAATGCCTTCAGCAGACAGGAATAACAGAAAAATTGGTTCAGAAAGTACCCTGTTGTATCATTTTCTATGATCCTGACATGGGACAGCGTTCTTAGACTTCTAATGAAGGAGAAGCTGCAACTGGCATTTCCTTTTTCTTAGGATTAGGAGGTTTTTCTCATCATCTAAACAGAATCCTTCTTGCTGCAGGTTAGGTCTTGGACATCATCCCTTCCATCAGTAAAAAAAGAGAATGGGCTCTTCCTTTTCTTTAGAGAACAGACATTTCTGTCTCTGAAGACTATTAGCAGGTCTTGCTCAGTCTTCTCCTCCCCAGGCTAAGTCACTCCAGCTCATTCAATCTTTGCTCATACTTAACTTTTTCCAGTCCTCTGTTTGTTTTTACTGCTTTCCTCTGGTTTGTCTCCAAGAGTCTACACTCTGCCAGGAGTACCGAGAGCTTGCAGATATCCCCGTGTTGTGTCAGGACAGACACGGAACTGCAATGACACAAAAGAAAGGCCTGAGTAATCGGGGACAGGGCTAGTGGGGCCGGGGTGCAAGGGAACGGCCTCGTGCTGAAGAGCCTCGGCGTGGCTGAGGGTGGCTAAGGAAGACAACACGTGTCCACTTCCCCAGCGCGTCCCTAACCGGGCCACCCCTAAACCTTTGCATTAATAAGCACTACGTTTAGCACTAGAAACAACAGTAACAGAGAGATCACCTAGAAAACAGGCCGATTCTGACCTCTTTCACCCTACGGCTCCATGAACTTTCTGAAATCATCCTTCATGGACAAGACAGTAGGTGAAAGTGGGGTAAGACCAAAGCTCCAAGAAGGGTAAAAGAAAAGTTCATTTTTCCTCTTCCTAGGCCTTGTCTACATAAGCACGTTGCACAAGTCTAATTCAGGTTATTTTTTAAATTGACGTAGTTAAAAGTAATACAAATCCTTTACAGATCCTGTTAATTCAATAACTGAATGGAGATAATTCCATATAAATCAGTTATAAATCAAACCTATTCA
Source organism: Larus michahellis (assembly GCF_964199755.1). Classification (NCBI taxonomy): domain Eukaryota; kingdom Metazoa; phylum Chordata; class Aves; order Charadriiformes; family Laridae; genus Larus; species Larus michahellis. The sequence goes on along the minus strand of NC_133899.1, from coordinate 45,431,648 downwards.
GATGGGATACGGAGCGATTTAACTAAATCCATATTCATGTCCGGGTTGTAACCGAAAAAATGTAACTCTTCTGTGTCAGCAAGGCTGCATTAAGCCATTATCCTCTCAAAATTTTGCAATCAAGTGAGGTAAAAGTATTGGAGGCTGATTTTTGAAGCAAATCGGCATTACTTAGAAATGAGTTTTTCAATTTAGAATTTCTATTGTTCATAATGTATTTATTGCATACACAGATAAAGTAAATGTATCATTGGCATCTTTCACAAAGAAATCTCAAAAAATGCAGCGGCTTATTTGCAAACACAGTCCTCGCAAACTTCATGTAAAGGACAGTATTTCATCCATGTTACCAAGAGGATATTGAGATACAGAAAAACTGCTGTCAAACACCTCGAAAAAGTACATTTTTCTTAAGTCCTGAAACAGGTGTGCCATAGCAGGAGGCAGACCGAGAGCATGGAGCCTTACATGCCCTGAAATTTTCAGGAGAAGCATCAACAGACCTGCATGGCAGCAGCAGCAGCAGGAGGCACTGCTACGACACAGAAGGGAACTCTGCTGCCAACTGAATTAAGAAGGATAAGAGCTTTCTTTTGACCCTGCTCCTCAAGTATGAATTTCTGAGCTATTGCCTGTAAATTACAAAGCTTTGATTTTTCAGTGCACAATTTAATACACGTTTTGACCTTTCAATGTGCCATATGAAGCTTTGATCCTTACCAGCCGACTGTCAGGGTGAACTTTGCATAAGATGAAAACAATAGATTTCAAAATCATGTTCCCCCTCCCTTAAGAAAAGCCATAAAATATTTCTGAGATGGAGAAAACTCATCTTTAGACACTGCCTCAGGGTAAATGCTACAGAAGTGTTACATCTAGATAGGTATGGTCAGAAGCCTTGCTAATCACATCCTACAGGCAAGGCTGATAAGAAGCACAGATTGTCTAGGAAGAAGGTAAACTCCTGAGAAGAATGAAAATCAAAGGAGAGTATTCTTACTTCGCCATTACCTTGGAAAGGGTGGGAAAAAGACTAACAGGGCAGTCCATGGCTTAAAATATGACTGTCTTTGGAACCAGGAGGTGGTTGTACCACTTCATGCACGACGATACAGTGAGTTCAAAAGGTCTAGCTCAGTTCAATTTCAGAAGAGCCCAGAGATATCTAAACTGTCAGCCTGACAACAATGAAAATTTCATAAAAACAAAGTCTAGCAAAATTTCTAGTCCTGTTAATGCTATAAAAGTGACACACACTCCCAAGCAATCAAAAAACAAACCCAAAAGACCAAAGAGAAAGACAAACAGCACACAAAAACAGTGAAAAGAAAAGGTTGTGGCAGAAAGTACTTCAGTCGTTTTTTATTTGTCTTGGGCTTTTTCTGTCTGGAAGTTCTAGAAAATCAGACTGCAGTATTTTTAAGATTATATAATGTATTATGTAATTTCTCTCATGCATCCCACTTCCTTTTTAGTGAGGGATACTACAAAATTTCCCTCTTTCAGAAAAAACAGGATCAGACATCCTATGCTATGTGTGAGCTGCAACATTTACCCACAGAGTTGCTGCACTGCTGGTATTTAGCTCATTGTTTTACAGCGCACAGTGGAAACCCGCAATCTTCGCTGAAACACCAAAGCTACAAGCTTTGGATGTCAGTTTAAAGTCAGGTTTTGTCGGTTTTAAATGTCAGTTTTTTCTGCTCCGGAAAGTGACTCTAGAAATAGCATCCCTGGTACCACATCCCTCCTTCATCAGCTCTTTCTCTCAGAATTGCTCAGTTCCCAAGCCAGAAGCTTTTCTAGCTTTCTTCTGACTGCTGGTAGGCATATATTACCCCCATTCACAGAAAACCCACTGGCATAAATCTCTCTGAAATCAGTGCAAGTAATCCAAGAGCCTAGATTTCTCTGCCCCTTTTTTTCTGTGGATGCATGATGCCACTTAGATCACAGCTGTCTTTCCTCCCGTGTCTTCATGTGATTAATAGGAGTAGAAAAACGTACTCAAATCAGCGCAGTGACAAGACTTCACAGCCCAACAGGCAATTCCCCTTGTGCTTGCGCCCAGCACAGACCTCGAAGGAGGAGACACCATGCTCCTCTGACTCTAGGTAGCCTGGGTGTGCAGCTTCTGGTGTTTGAGCGTGGGTGGCATATATGAACACCCAAACCATACTAATTCCTCTAATTCCTGATTTTCACACTGTACAAAGGCCTCCCAGGGAGGGGAGGCATAGGTGTAAAACTGGTTATAGAGATTCCACGTCAGTCAGGGCTGGCTTCTTGCCTCAGAGCATTCAAGCCTATTTTGCTGCCAGTTTATGCCAGCTCTGCTAGCTGACCTCCTCAGCTGCTAGCATAAATTGCTGCAACACACCCCTAAATTTCCTCCACAGGGAGCAGATTTGTTGAATTAGAAGGCGCAATCTTCAGATAGCTACTTTTCTGGATAACATGCAGAGGCCAGGAAAGACAGAGAATGGATCAACTTGATCTGTGCTAGCGAGGGACCGAAGCATCACAGGAGCCAGCCCTGTCGGCTGCACTTTGGTGGCTGGGAGGACAGCAGGAGGACTGCTCCATAATGAGGGGAGACAGGCACGGAAAGGGAACAGAACTGTGATTACGGAAGAGAAACAAAGAGTTGCCTGACAGTGTCGCACCAGGAAAGAAAAAGGCGGGGAGGATTAAGGACAGGATCAGAAGACAAATCTATTGCTCTGCGACTCCAGCGTGGCCCTGCCGACACACCAAGGGAGCGGGGGTGCAGTGAAACAGCCCTGGCTTGGAGAGGGATGATGAGGCCCTGTGAATCACTGCTGATGATTCCTGCTTTTATTTGGATGGCGTTAGCGGTCTGCAGTGTTTCAGGACCTATTTTCAGTACGGCATTTCCTTGGTAACTGCAATCCATACAGTTTCAAATGCTTTTCATGTAAGGCTCGGCAGCACTAGCAACTGGAGTCTGGTGCGTAAGCCTAGGATGAGGCCAGATTGAATAAAAGCAAGGCAAATTTCCCTTACCTCCTCTGTGCCATTATTAAAAGGCCACTAATTAGAGATATAGGATAATGCTCCCAGACTTTAGCTAGCCTCACCACAGCTGCAGTGGTGTTATTTGGGAATGAAAGGGAGAAAGGATGAGATTATAAATGAGAGGGATCGTAACACAGACTTTCAGCACCACCAATTAAACTGTGCCTCAAGGACTATCTTCACATTTTCAGTCATCCGGAGGCCTGATGATAATTTATAGGAATAAATCACATGGCAAATCACATGATAACTCCCCTGTAACCTCAAATGATTGAAGCTCACCAGGGGTCAGCTGAAATCAACTGAAGTAATTTTCCCTTGGTTTCTAAACTTGCATTAGAAATGAGCTTTGATTCAGCTGGAGCAACCAAAGGAAAAGCAACACACACATGTTTTCTCCAAGGTCTGCATTATCTGACCCAGATAGTGCAGCCTGACTTTCGGTGCTTCCTCCAGTTCCTCTCTGACTGACATTTGACACTTTTGCCCACTTAATAATCAGAATCCTGTCTTAAAAGAAGGAATTTGTTTTGGGTGACAGAACTGGAGAGGATATACATGCCAACTTCCGATTCCAGCAAACCAGATGACACATGTAAATGAGCACTGACACATCAGACAGGTCAGATTTGAGACAACTAAGTTCAAGTATTGAGAAAACTTGGAATCTTTGATCCAGCACCTGTGATGCCAGGTTGATATGAGGCATTAGATAGCTAGGCAGGTTTTAGTCAAGTGTCCAGACTTCCAAACTAATTTCATGTAAATAAACTGTTTGGAACAAATTTTGAAAACTTTATACATTAATGAGTGTGGTTGACTTTGCAAAGATTCTTCAGCTTCTCTGTCAGTACTATCCCCCTAGTTCATTAGTGCTCTGAAATACCTATCCGTATTTAAAGGACTTCCTAGTGTGTCTCAAAATTGGCTACTGTCTTCTAATTGCTGAATCAAGTATGCATAAATAATTTGCCAAAATTGTATTGTTGCACTTAGACAATTTTTGAAATTACCTCATGTAAGTTCATTAAACTTCAAATCTGGAATGTTAATTTGAGGAAAGAAAAATAACTATTTCTGTATTATTAGATCATTCAGGTGGTAAACACGTTCTCCAAAACAGTCATCTAATGAGTGTTTCAGTCATGAGATTTAAATTGTAAATGAAACCGTTGTCTATGCATTAGAAAAGCACATGCCATGTTTTGTTAACATAATCAGAAAAATGGAGCTGCCGCAAACCCTTTCCCCATCTGCCAGTCATTGCATTAAATGTTTCTGCAATTTTATTAGAATTCTCTGTCTCTGCAGATCCCGCTCAACTGTGAAATTGGAATTGCAAACAGAAATATTACTTTTCTATGTACAGTAGTGGATAAAAAGTCCAATTTTGACATGTGAAGAGACAGGGGAAACATTTTTTTTAAGGTAGAAGAACAGCACAGTGAATATCTACCTCTCCCCCCAAGAACAAGGCTGAAGGTAAGAAAGAAGCTGTTTCCTTTAAATGACATTTTTCTAAGATAGCAGGTAGAAACCGAGAAGCGCAGGAGCAGCTTTCGGGCAGTAGCTTTAACAAAGGAAGGACAAAAGACTGCCTGTCCTTCCAGTCCTTGCAGTGGGACACCAGCTGAAGGCGAATAAGCCCAAGTTGTACTGGCTGCTGCAGCCACGGCCTCTGCTCAGACTGCAGGAGTGGGGAGCGAGTAGGCAAGCCCTGCTGCCTACATCCTTGCTGTAGCCCTATTCTTACTATAAATTTGTTGCAATTCTTTTTTTAGAGGGGTTTGGAAGTTTTTATCTGGTTCTGATAATATCACCTGTGTTGGGTATTGCTGAAGCATTATTTCCAAAGCTGATAAAACACACGGGTCAAAAGGGTTTGATGAGTCCAATGGTTGAACCAACTTGTCTTGTTTTTACAAGACCTTGCTTAAGAAAAGGTCCCAATATAAGGTGTTTCTTCACTTCCTCCTCACTCTCCCTTCTCCCATATTCCCAGACTCATGGTACGCGTGTTTCCATTTTGAAAGGAGTTTTTTCAAGAGTCACATGCAAACACTTTTGCACATGCTTGTTTTCAGTTTGCCTGTGCAGCACATTTGCTTCCCTGCTGGAAAATGAGAAATATTAAAATGGAAAAGGAGACATGAAAAGACTCTCTAGTTGTTCAACCCCTCTAGTAAACATCTCGCCTCTACCCTTCAGAACACAGCAGAGACAAAAAGAATGACCTCTGTGTTCTCAGGAAAAAAATTAGCAACATATCTGTAGAATAGATTTGTTTCTTTGTTGATTTCAGTGATCTCAGTCATGAAGTTTAATCAGTCCTGCATCAGCAATACTTGATTTTTCATCTCTTTGCGTTCACCTGCAAACAAAAAGTAGAAGCTATGCAAACTTAGTCTGACATTCCTAAAGGCCTGCTGCTGCCTCCTTTCACAAGAATGAATGTCTTCTTTGTTTTTTTTCTCTTAATATAACATTCAAGAGCTGTTTAAAGATTTCTGCCTTTTTCCACAACTGTTTCTTCAGTAATGTGCAGGCATATAGAGGTCTAGGTCGAGGGAGGTGATTCTGCCCCTCTACTCTGCTCTGGTGAGACCCCACCTGGAGTACTGTGTGCAGCTCTGGAGTCCTCACCACAAGAAAGACATGAACCTGTTGGAACGGGGCCAGTGGAGGGCCACGAAGATGATCAGAGGGCAGGAGCACCTCTCCTATGAAGACAGGCTGGGAGAGTTGGGGTTGTTCAGCCTGGAGAAGAGAAGGCTCCAAGAAGACCTTATAGCAGCCTTCCAGTACCTAAAGGGGGCCTACAGGAAGGATGGGGAGGGACTCTTTATCAGGGAGTAGAATGATAGGACACCAGGTAACAGTTTCAAACTGAAGGAGGGTAGATTTAGATTGGATATCAGCAAGAAATTCTTTACTGTGAGGGTGGTGAGGCACTGAAACAGGTTGCCCACGGAAGTTATGGATGCCCCACCCCTGGAAGTGTTCAAGGTCAGGCTGGATGAGGCTTTGAGCAGCCTGGTCTAGTGGGAGGTGTCCCTGCCCATGGCAGGGGGGTTGGAACTGGATGATATTAAAGGTCCCTTCCAACCTGAACCATTCTATGATTCTATGATTCTACAATATCCTCTCACAGCTAAGCCATTAATGCTATCACTCCTCCATGCCTTTCTTCCTCTTGCAATATGTAGCCATAGGTACATCACTTTGCCAGGGCATCTTGAAGTGATGTAAACTTGATTCTTAATTATTGACACCAGTCTTAGTCTAGTGTTACTAAGGTGCAATAACAACAATGCGAAACTTGTGTAAGAGAATGAGACCCCATTACTCTCTTTCTAATTTGTTTTAAATCAGCCTCCTCGCAGACCACTTTGCAGAATTTCTTGTGGTTTTTTTTTTGCCCCACTTCTAGATTCTATCAACTGTAATTCTGTAACAGCTCTTGTTTAATTAGGATTTTGTTTTAGAACAGACTAAGACACACTTCCATGGAAGGTCAGGGATGGCTAGATTTTTCACTTGGCCAGTTTCCCCAAATCAAGTCTTTTCAAGGATAAACAATGAATCCAGAAAATCTGTGACATGCCCTTCTGAATGTCCCTAGACATAGGCAGCGGGCAACATATGAACAGCTTCAACCTTTTGCAGTTGCAATATGACACATAATCTAACAATTTTACAGAAGAGAGACTTTTATACCCCTGCAAACTTGTCTGGAATAATTTTTAAAAATTGAACTTTCTTGGCAAGACTTACTGTGCATTTCCTCAGTTCCGTTTTCTGTGCAAAAAGCAACTGGTACTTTCTGTCTAAACAATTTCACTTTACATCAAAGAAAATCAGTGAAAAACAAAAAGCGAACACAAATTTGTTGTGAGGGTGCATGACATAGGCATTTCTTTTTCCAGCTGCCATCTTGAATCTCTTCACAGTATTGTCATCCAGCAGAACTGCTTGCATTTTAAAATGTCGCATACGGAAAATCATAATGAAAAATAACATCTTTGTAACATTGTTATGAAGAAAGAGATTCTGCCTTTACCCACTTTTCCTTCTCTTCTGTGATGACCTTCTTTTTACTTGACAACCCGGAAGCATGAAATTAAGCTTACCATGGCATAGATTTACTTTTACGACCTTGATGCAGAACTAAATCATAAAAAATGGACAAAGCTAGAAGTCGTGTAATAACAAAGACTTGAAGAGGAATTGAACTGATTTTCTGCAAATGTAGCTTGTCCACAGAATGCAAAGCAGCTGACAACAAAGACAAGTCAAAGGACCACAATCTAAGACCTGGCAGATTCGGCTGGAATTGCTTTACCGACTTGAAGTGAGGATGAGGATGTGAATGTGTCTGAGAATGCAAATGGAACAAGATATCCCAGCTCAGTTTATCCTACGTATACATCATGACACACAGAGAGACTGTATTTTAGCTTGCAATCTTAATTCGGTATTCTCAAACTTTTCAGTTTTGATTAAGTTTAACAAAGATTTTATCTGTGTCTGGAAGAGCTGGAACTTTATAACTACCCTTTCCACATTCATAAGCGACGTGAACGATAAATGAACATCCCCACAAACTGCTTCAGCCATTGTCATCTGGCTTGTCTCAAGCTGGTTTCCTTGTGGAGCATAAATACATACAACACTGCAGACTTGTTCCAAATCAGGCCGTGACCAGTTTACCCCACCATGACCTCAAGGTGACATGAGAGTTTAACCTTTGCATCAACTCTTATTCCTTGCAAGGCTACCTGTTACAGACCCATTTAGCACCTGTTTTTCTGATGCAATCTCTAAATTTGTACAAATGCAATGCGATCACCAGCTGATTTTCTGCAGACTATAAATCATGTATCAGACGGCAAGTGCTGACATACCTTAGTGCTGGTCTAGTAACATAACCACACGATGAAAGGCTCTATAGTATTTTCCCCATGGCCTGAGCTACCTTTTCTTCAGGCTCAAAAAATCAATATTTATGCACTGGAGTTATTACCTACAGTGGTAACAGAGTTATAATATAGTATGACTTTAATTTGGAGATATTTGTTTCCATCAAATTTTATTATTGAAAAGTAGGACACAAATAATACAAGTGACAAGAAAAGGAGTATCAACTGGATAATAAATATGCTTTTCCTAGCTGATGGCAGATCATCTTTAATGCCACCTGGCTGAGCATGTAACACTTTCCAGGGATGCCATACATACGTGTCCTCAGGGTTTTGTTAGCATTTCACAGTCGAGCTCTGGATTGAAACACAGTAGTGCTGATTCAGCCTGCCCTGGCTTTGTACCCCAATCTCACTGTGAGATTGGATGCTGCTCTGGGAAGAATAGGGGGTGACTTTTCTGAAGTCAACAGAGCTGCACCCACATATGCCAAATGAGAATCTGGCTAATATTACTGTTTTAATTACAGTCATGTCAGAACTGCTGTTTCGTACATATCGATTAATCAAAATGATACATAAAACATATGGCTCCAACAGGAGTAGGGTAAAGGACAACATCTTCAGCAGTCTTATCACAGGAATATTAAGTCCTCATTGCTATCAGATAATACTTAACGGAAACATATTTCAATCAGGTGTACAAAACCGCAGGGATATTGTCATCACTATTAGTTTGATGCAAACAGCTGTCCGCATGGGATACATTTAATGACAAACTCCAGATGCTTATGAAAACTGGCTCCAGAAATCCAGCAACCTGGCACTCCTCCTCCTGCCAGATCCAAGCTCCCAGCTTCCAAACTTTCATCTCCTAACAGTGTTTAATGACAGCTGATCCTGTAACTCCATAGACAAATCAAGAGATATGGCCCAGGACCAAAATATTCTTCCCTGAAGAGAAGTCTTGACACATCACAGCAATTTTTATTCTGCTGGCTATTTCTTTTAACACTGATTAATCCACCTAGGCTGCGTTTTGAAGCATCACCAGAGGTAATTTACATAAGCTATTTTGTGTGCATGGTTTCTCTCCATCTTTTCAATGTCTTTGTATCAAAGAGATTGCTCTGATTCTTTATCTTAACCAGTTGATGTAGCACCAAACAGCTGCTGCTCTGCCAGAGTTCCCATATTTCCAGAAATATAGAACAAAGGTCCTAACCTTTTGTGGTCATTAAAGGTAGTCTTGCAATTTCCCATACGAGTCAAGTTGTTTTGCTCCTATGCCCTTGACAGAATCCTATCACTGATAATTGCTCTGCCTTCATAAATTATCCTCTGCTTTTCAGCTTCACACAGGTTTTATGCTGATTCCATTGAAGCCCTTGGGTGGTTCTGGCACTTTATTACTTAGCTCAGTGAAATTGCTTTTTTAAACAACTAAGATGCCACTTCGAGTGCTGAATGTGACAGCAAGTTCAACACCATTCAAAGATATGCAGCCTTTCAGACAAGTAATGATGAAAAATGCCGAAAGTCCAGGGCAGTTTACTCAGTAAAAAGTTCCTCTGTATGTTGGAGGAGTTTGGCCAGATAGATTGGTTTACATCTCTATTCTTGTGAGAAGTGACATGAATTTGTTGAAGGCCCCAATCAGTGAAGACTGGACTTAACAGCAGAAGGTGTAACCTGTATAGGGAAGGGTACTGAGCTGCTGCAGTACAGCTGCCATCTCTATTGCACTTCTGCATGCAAAGCCAACTGCTCTCACCTCTGATCCTGATTCTCCTGCAAAATTACAAAGGAGGCAACTTAAGCCCTGTTCTTCCTGAGGTACGTTTTCTGCCTGGGGAATGATCTACTGAGGGTCATTCGTGCCTTCATAAATCATGACAATGGTATGTGGGGCCAGATGCAAGACAAAACCTTATCCTATGCCGTTATTTTTGTGGGTCTTCCTCAATGCTAATTTCTAGGATAAGCATAACTCAAACAAAAATCATAACCATACATTTTTTGCTGTATGCAGATTGGAAGAATAAACTGTTTACTTAACATTTTAGATAGCATTACCCCTAAATATCTCTATTTTCTTTGAGGAAGCCTTCTGAACAAGATTTTCAAGCTACAAAAAATAAAATCTGAGCCTGCACCTCAGGAGGCTTTGGATCCAGAATGTGTGGTAAATGCCAAATAGAATGATTTATGTTAGATACAGGAAATAAGTGGCCTTAATAGACCGGATGGTGTCATCCATATCTAGTTATTCATCCTATCATTTGAGAATTACCCAGTGGCAAAGTAGTGCCACTATGAAAATACCAAGAGAAAAAACAAAGTTCCTTTGTACATGAAGTGAATTTGCTAATGCAATGGTAACATAGGAAACTGGGCCCTGAACAGCAACTGTTATTAATTGCTGTATTACACTTCATCTAAAATGCTCATGGCTTTTTTATTAAGACATAAGCTGTTCATTTTAGAAACTGAGAGGTATTTGTATCATTGTGCTCACTTTCCTTTCCCATCCCACGAGGAAATGAAGTCATTTTCTGGCTTTTCAAAAAATTCTCTAATCTTGGGCACCTTTTCCAAGACACTACAGACACTGATTTCATGGGCAGTTGCAAACATGCAGCTGCTTAGGAAAATCAGGTGCCAAATCTTACCCTGCAGACAGTGCACTTGAAAAATATGGAACTAGGTGATTTAGTTGGATTGCCTTGAGAAACAGCCAGACAAGGGACTTCTCAGTCATGTGCTCTCCCTTCAGCTGTGCACAGTAGAGTGAAAAATCTTATTAAAGAATTCCTTCTGTCTATTTACAGCCCTTTACTATCGGTAGACGAAAATGCATCTTTCTGTGAATTATGTTTCTTTCAATGTGCAAACATAATTTGTAAACAGTGAAATTAATAACGGGAAGACTTTATCACAGTAGTGACACCTTTCAACTGCAGTCTCCAGCAGTCAGTACTCCAAGTTTGATGAAGAAAACTGAGAGGGAAAAAAACCTCTACTCTGCCCCAGAAGTAATCACATACGCCAATTAGAAAAGGAAGGTTGCCAAGGCTTTGGGAGCACAGCTATGATTTGTGAGCTCCAGTCACATCAGCCATGTCTGCGCTGTTTGAATTTTCACATCCTAGGAGAAAGGCAACTTGATACGTTACTGAATTCATATGCATGAATGCAAGGCCTTGTCTCTGTACATTTTCCTCAGATCCTCCTTGGAGAGATGTCTAACACGGTGATAGCTTATCAAAACCTCTCACTATGTGATTTCAGGGAAGATATTTTGCAGACTAAATTGTGTTAAGGTAGGGCAGGCAAGGGGATAAGAGAAAACAAGATACATCTGTTAACTCAGGTTATGCCTTTTCTAATTGTCTTGGGACTGACTGCAGGTGGCACCGACCAGTTCAATGCAGGGTGCATGTTAGCTTGCATTCTCGTAGAGGGCAGGCTGACATCTCGGCAACCTGTCAGGGTTGCTACTGTCTTTTAGAAGCAGCTCTATTACCTAGGGATGCAGCAAAGTGCTCACAAAAGCATTTCAAAAGTATAGAAGACTAATTGACATTTTATCCAAGGTCACAACGCACTCAACAAACTCTACAAAGCGATTTATAAAGTACAAACTGCAGTCTGTATATACACAAATTCAAGGTTATCTACGTGTTCTGTTTCTCATGCATGGAAAGCACGTGGGCACTTTCATTCAGAACAAGCTCTCATTTTAGTCGTGGGAAAATGAAACCGAAAAGAGAAAACAAGAAGTCAGCATACATCTCTTCCCTTTGCGATCATCTGATATACATAGATCAGTGCATAATGCGAGCTGTTACAGGCTCCCAGCCGCTTATTTTTATTCTTCTGTGCCAGTGCAAAGTCAGCTGGCTCAGGTTAGGCAGGCTTCACTGGTGTTTTCAGCTGAAACGTTTCCCTTGCAGGGCAGTAGAGGAGGATCACTCACAGAACAGGCTCCTTCCCTTCTGCTGGCCCTGCTGCGGGGTGGGCAACCCCCAACAGAGACGTGGTAGCAAGCTCGCTGAGGTTAGTAGCGTCTTATACCTCTGCGGCTGAAACTGCAGTGAGTCTCTGAACGCAGGCTAAATTGTTGTATTAAGGGTCTCACAAAACAGCAGCAGCTCCTGCAGCTAGGATTGCTTGTGAAAATTTAAAGCTCTGACACGGACAGCATTAAAATACTGCAGGGCAGAACTGCATCAAATAAGGAAAGTTCTGGCAATTTGCACCCAAAGCAAAAGCATGGACATTTTGTTTGAACGGGTATAGCTGCCTGAGAAGGGAGGCTTATAGTCCGTGGCTTAGCTTGTTCTTTTTCTGCTAATACAAAACTACGTTTAAAAAAATCTTGCTTCTTTTTTATTTTTGAAATGATTCTTTTCTGCCCCATTCTTTAACATGTACTTCAGCAGCAATTGAAAGTTCAATTTATATTGATGTTGCAATTGTATCATTAAATAATGACCATTACAAGCTGACTAGGGGTGGGCTGTTAAGTGGGTTAGAGGTGATTAATTATTAGGTCTTAGAGATGGAGGTATGTATATTTGAGTCCTTTTACCTTTATCCCAGTGAAGTTGTGTTGTATAATTGGTGGCTAGAGAAGCAGCATTGTTGCCATTTGATGAGAGAGAGAAGAAAAATACACCGACTGTTTCTATGTGAACACAGAAGAAGCATCTTTCATTCTTCATCACAAATTGCCATTCTCTCTAGTCAGCACTTACTTGTGTCTGTGCACTGAACTTCGTATTCATCTGCCATGAAAGCAAGGACTAGAAGAAAGGGTTTGACCTGAAAGGTCAGGCATTCCCACAGAGAGAACTCCCGCTCTGAGCTTTGCTGGGTTTATCTTGGTTAGCTGCAAAGTCTAAATCACAAACTTCACACGCTGCTTCTTTTATTCTCATTGCTTTTGGGTTTCGATTAAAATGCAGACGCAGGAAAACAAATTATTTCTTTTGGCTATATGCAGATTTCTTCATGGGAACTTCTGTCGCATGGATTCTTTAAAGAAGCGAGAGCCACATGCGAAAACAGACTGACGGACAGGTCCTGTTCTTCCCTGTACCAGTCCAAGGCAGACTGAAGGAGACGCTGACAGAACAAATGGTAGTAGGCAGACAGATGTGGCCTTACGCTCAAGGTATGGGGATCAAGATGTAGGACACCTGAGTTCAGTCAAGATCTGATAGGGTTTTCCCCTAGGCTTCCAGAAATAATTTTTCAAATCACTTAGATTTGATGTCTCTAAAATAGCGATAATATTCCCTTCCCTCTTTTTGTAGGTCTTGTTTACATGACTGAAAGTTGTTTTGCATGAGCACTGTTTCTTAACGTACTGTTCCTATATGTACTACGCTACACGTACTATGTCTAGCTCTCAAGGCCTTTGGGATCACTTAGGGTGTCTCATTTCTTTTGAAATACGAATAATACTAATTAAGAGAATCTGGATTACTTGGGAAAGGAAGGTACAGTGAATGCTCTGGATATTTACCTGTTTCTCTGGCCACAGGTCAGTAGGGTCACAGGGAAGAAAGACAAGGAAAACTACAAGAGAAAGAATGGAATATAAGTCTAGAAAGAAGGTTACACTGAAAAAAAGATGGGGATGTGGACTTGAGACACTGAGCATACAGGAGGGTAGAACTGAGTACAGAGTGAAAAAAGGTTTAAAAGAAGAGATAGGACAAAAAGAATGCAAAAAGGAATATGAAGGTGAGAATGGAACTGGAAAAGAAGGAAGAATAAATGGGAAGACTAGGAAAGTAATACGATTTAGGACAAAATATTTGGGGAAAACAAATACAGTACAGTGAAAGGGAGAGGACAAAAGGGGTAAAAAAAAGCACGGGGGAAATCCAAAGAAACTCATAGTGCTGCAATACAACGTTCCCAGGGCACATGAATCCAGTGGACGTAGGAGGTACAGAATGTCATTGTTGGATGATTATTAAATACCTATACACTCACTTGTGTGACTATTTCAGGCTAGAAACTAACTTATCTTCTCACTGAAATAACAGGAGTTTCCACTGAAGTATTTGCCTTGGACAGTGGCTTCTGCAATGACGTTTTCCAAATAAATAGAATAATTTAGCATTAAAAGGAAGGCATAATAGATGGAGTATGACAAAACTGGAGAATAAAGAGCAAGGGAAAGAAACTAAAAGAAAAACCAGGTTAAAAACTACTGGTGACATCTTGGGTAATTTTATTGGCAGGATCATTCAGTCTCTGCCGTATTTCATTAGCCTGCCCCACCTCTTAGCTTTCCCAGGGCATGTTTACAATGTTCACCTTGCTCCATTCTTCAGCAACGATTACTGAACAGTATTATTATGATCAAGATAAATAAAGAAATCTATCGATTTATCTTGTGTATTGTTTATAATAATTCAGATGCTGGCTCTGACTACTCATTGCACTAGAATAAAGAATTGCAGTCAATGTAGTGTTAGAAATTGCTCGTATCCTGCCTTCCAAAATTGAGCATGCTCCCCTTTGGTTTTAATCTACTACATGACATTAAAATGGACATTTGGCAAATGTCCTATGCGTCTCCTTTGTTCAGATGACTGTTCTTGATTAGACTTGTATAAATAGCACCCAAACCCCGCTTTGTCATCTGTTAGCTGCATTAAGACTTGCTCTAGTTTTATGTCATATTTTATATTTAACCATACTTAATATACTTATAAGCATTAAAAAAGAAGCCCATATTATTTACTGCTAATTCAAACTAACTCTGGAGGTTTACCAGTCCTCTGTGTTGAGCAATAATGCTGTAGGTGTAGGTTCTTTACCTGGGACTTTATCTAGATAGGTAATTTAGATATTTAGAATATCTAGGTAGAGAATGGGCTGGTAATATGGCTCATTCATTCAGTAATGAGCAGGCCAGAGGATGTGTCCCCAACGGAATCAGAAATTATTAGTAGCAAGGTTCGAAATTGCTATTAGGAATATTCTTAAAATGGCAGAGGTTGATGACTAAAGTTTCAAGCCTCTTCCAACCTAAATTATTCTTTGATTCTATGATAAAAGTGGTGATATTATGTGATATTGCTCATTTCCATCTGCTACATGAGACAAGGATGTGTTTCTGAGGTCACATGTGCAGAAAGAACAGAAGACTAAACCTATCTTGAACTGCTCATGAAGTAAGTGTCTCCAGTCAGCTTTTATTGCCTGTGCTGATACCTATCTTTCCCTCCGCAGCAATGATTTCCTAACTACATCAGGACAAAAGATTCTGGGCTTGTTTTACATTGAATTCTAGATGCCTGTAATTTAACTACGACTGAAGAGAAAACTCACCTGCTTTTTTTAAGCATAAGGAATGGGAAATGCATGTGGTGTAGTGCAAGAAACTTGCATAGGACTGTTCCTTCATTTGTTATGCATTTTTAGAAGTTGCCTTGTTTCTGAGGCAGGAATTTTAAGAAGAGAAAGGAAAGTCTCACAGTTAAAACAGTCATATGCTGGACTGAGGAATTAGGTTTTATCCTTATCTTTTCTGTTGAATTCTGATGTGCTGCTTAGAAAGTAACTTCAAACCCAAGTAGGGTTTTCAGATGGGGTCATTAGCAGTTTGTTCCTTGTTCCCAGGGCGCCCAGCATGACACTCTTTTTCCTGATTGGCAGGAGTGTAAAATGCTCACAACTATAGCTGCAGTCAATCAGAGATGTGCTCACAGCATACAAAATGAGATCTACTGCTAAATACTCTGAAAACTTAGGTGCTACACATCTCAGATACTGTGCTTGATGTTAGTGGCTATGTTTGATTTTTAACTCCTCTGTGTCTCAGTTTTCAGTCTACAAAAAAGAAGATAATGACAGCCTTCACTTCACCTGGGTTTTGAGAAGATCAACTCATTAATGTTTGCGAAGCACTTAGATATTAGTCATGAACACCACAGAAAAGTCCGTGAGGAAATGAATAGTTCCGTATTCAGAGCAGGGTTTGAATGTAATGCAGTAAATAAGGACTGAGAGCACATACTGAACAATAAGAAGAAAATCAAATATTAAAGAGCTGTTCATTAAGTACACCCTGTCAATTCCGAACACTGAACGAGACAACAGTTCTTTGTAAATAAAAGCATGTGATCATGGGATTAAGAGCTGTATCATAACGCATATAAACCAGAGGCCAAACTAAATTCTCTTATTTCCTAATTGTCAATGCTTGCCCTTGAAACTTTGATAAAATTCTTCAAATTGTGCGCACAATAATTTCATTTTGATGAACACATATTAATATAGATATACGCATTCTCTCATAGATACAGAGCACATCTTGTTCACTAAACGAGCATAACTAGAACAAAACTCAAGGTCTTTCTCTTACACGTTTCTGTCTCTTTCTGATGTTTTTCCACTTTCTTCTTACCCCCTTTCAGTGTCCAACCTAGTTCATAACTGTAAATGCGGAAGTTATGTCTAATGACTTACTACCCAAGTATAAATCTGGAAGGCTAAATAGTTAAGAATAGTAATAGATAAAACACTGGCTTATTCTTCTAAGTAACCAAAAACATTTCCCCAGACACATTTTCATCCCAATATTCCAAAATACTAACCTGGCAGTTTCCCGTATTTCTCCCTGATGTATTCCATTCATTGATTTTTATGACAGAGCCAGGTTTATGTTTGCAAATGAAAATGATTAGTTTTTTTAAGATGCTAATAACTTTTATCGCTGGACTCTCAAAGCACATTTGATGTAGGTAATAAAGCCATTTTAAAAAATACAGAGCTAACAATGCTGCAAGTTAGAGGTGATGGATATTGCAAAACTGTGTTGCCACGACACAACATGGAATGTTGAGAGTGAATCACATTTGTATATGAAGACAACGGTTATTTGGCATGTATGACAGATACAGAAATAAGATGCAATTTTTCTTTAGAACAGGTCTGGGTACTCCGCGCTCTGCCCAAAATCTTAAGAAAGCCAATGACTTATGACCAGTTTTAAGGTGAGCAACCAAGATTACCTCCCTGGTGTTCTGATCAGTTCTGATACCTGTTAAAGGTCAGCTTTTCAGGCTGTCTTCTGTCATGTTCACTTCAGGTCTTCATCAGAACCAGAAAGTGCAACTTTGGTACAAAACTTAGACTGAAATGCCTAAGTTTTGACAAATGGGGGTTATCCATTGAATGCAGCTCTGAACAAATGCACAGAAAGCTGTGGAGAATGTGTAACTAATAAACAGGGATCGCACAGGCATGGCATCCATTTGCTATTGTTTTAACCCAGAATCTCATATGGCTTATAGGCAGGATGTAGGGTCTGCACAGAGCCTGAGAATGGGAGCAGAGGCTGCAGGATAGATCGCTTGAAGATGATACTAAGCGGATAGTTTTTGTATACAGAGCTAAAATGATAGCTGATATTCCAACAGCACTGAACATAAGTTTACATAGCCAACAACTAAGAAATGTGAATTCTCTCATGATGCTGTGCAGCCGATTTACAGAAGAAACATTCCCTGGGACTAGGCAAATCCATAAGAGACAGATTCAGGGGTAAACATTTCAGTGTTGGTTTAATTTTGAGACTGATACCATGTAAGTGATGTAAAATAAATGTCAGGGTGTAACGAGTTCATCAGAAAGAATATAATTGGAGAGTGCTGATTATGTAAACAACATACCACCCTTCTCTCCTGTACAGAAAAATTAATTCCACAGAATTAATTTTGAACAAATACTTCTCTCAGTTACTGATTTTTCCTGACATTTACAGCCAAGGGATATGTTGCTGAAATTTAATTTTCTGCTACACACGTGTCCAACCTTACGTTTTTACCTTGATGATTGCCCTCGTTCAGACAGGTAACATTTGGATTTGTTTCTTAGTCAGGGCCTGCTCTACAAAAATTTTGTACATGAACATCAGCTAAGGAAAGCTACTTAGAAGTGGTCCAGTCAACTGTTTTAGAGAAGATATAGTGAATGGCTTAAGTCTAGGAAGTACAGATTTAAGTGGAGTATTCCTTCTTATTTTCCAGCATTGATATTCAGGGCACAAGTGGAAAAAAAGAAGAGCTTAGATGCTGAGATGTTGGACAATAACTCATTTGGAAGGGCAAGAAATAATTCAGAGGTGGACATGAATAGCAAGGAAGAGTAATGGTGTTACTGTATGTACCACGGCTCTGTACCTGAAGAAATAACAGGACTTGATCAATGATAACTCATGTAAAGGAGGGATGTGAGATGATGAAGAACCAGCAGAGGTGTCCCTGAGAGAATAATGATATCTTACCCCATGGTCCACATTGCCCTGCCCAACAGGTGTGTTTGGATTGATGAGAGCTCCATCTTAGGCAGTCAGTAGTAATTTAGTGTGGTAGGCCACGCACAAACGACTTTCGTTCCTGCCGACAGCTTCATTACAGCAGGCCCATTCTTCACTTACTGCAGACCTTCTTCCATCAAGCTGAAGATGAATGAGGGAATGACCCAGACTCTATATGTTTGCAATATTATTCTCTCCATTATTGTTCCCTGGCCTGTTTTTGTTTGTAAATTCTACAGTCAGTTGTACCTTTAAATTGTACAACAAAGATCCAGAAACGCCTTTAATGCCTTCATCTGCATGTACTTACTGCATGTACTCCTGAAGATAAACTAGCAGAAACGGAAAGAGAGGCTTTAACATAGCCTGAACGGGCAGTCTCTTCTGACATCTTATAAGAAATTATTTCCAGAGCATGCTGGGTCATCATGGAGTCATTTTCTTGCCGGCATGGTATGAGCCATCTTTCTCTAAAACTGAGTTTCCAACCACTTTTCCGATACCTTTTCAATAGAATGAATGGGTTTCTGTAAAGCAATAAATATATCCAGACATTAGTTACCCTCCTTAATCCTCTGTGTGGGTGCTGTATGCCATCGGATGGAGCAAGGCTGTAGTCAGCCCTGGGAATTCCTCTTTCTCACAGCAAGTGACTCAAAGGAAAAAAGGAATTCATATCTTCTGTGAAAGAAAAAGCACCACAAAGGAAGCATGGGGGTTGTTCAGATGCAGTGACTGCAGGAACAGAGAATGATGAAGTCAAGAATACACAAGCCAAGACTGCACCGAACTAAATGCAAGAAATCAGAAGAAACCAAAGTTTAAAGGATCTTAAACTGGAACTCCTTGTTACAGTCTTCCAATGCATGAGTGCAGGTGTATTAGCATCTGCTGGCGAAAGAGATTTGACTAATGCTACAGGCCTGGCTGAGTGGCTGGTGCGCTGCCACGCGCTCTGTAAAATCACTGTTCGTGGCAGCATTTGCCGCCTCTGGTTGTGATCAACCCACTCAGAAGATCTGTCAATGCCAGTGCAACAACTGAGATTCCTTCTGGGGTCGCTTGTTAAATTATTCATTCAGCTACATAAAAAAGACCCACATACTGTACTTAAAACCACTAAACCCCATAATAATAATCAGAACATGGAATGTATGTAAAGTTCTATGTAAATGTTCTATCTTGGGAGTTGGAAGGTGTTTGAATTTATTATACTAAGGCTGCATACCAGAAGAAAATGTGAATTGCTTATTGATTACAGTCTTTCTGACTGTACTGAACTAATGAAACTGTTAAAGCTGTCTCTACCAGACAATTGGCGTTGCATCGTGCAAGTTCAGTACTTCTGTGTATGGATGACATTACATGCATTTTTCACACTAAGTTAATTCTCACAAGGGGAGTCTGTGTGTGTGTCTCTGTAAAATCATGTGATAGGAACTCCCCGCCTGCTCCACTGTCTGACCAGATATGCGCTGACTGTGTTACAGAGAGGGGCTGTCCACCTGGACCAGGCAGGATGAATGCGTAGCCTGTGTAGAATTGGTAACTGTGGACTATTACTGTACTTTAATAGAAACCCAGGAAATATGGAGTAAATAGAAAGCCTTCCTACTCTGTCACAAAGACCTGCAATGTGACTATTAGGTCAACGGCAAGAGACTGGACACACATTAATGCGGTCAAATGCAAAGAAACCACTGGCACACTACCTTGGTATAAAGCGATCACACATTAACAGCCTCATGATTATTAACAGTTATAAACATATAGGCAAACAATAGCTTTGAAGAAATACTTGTCTGAAGACAGTTAAATAGCTTTTCAAATGTTCATGCAAGAATTCTTGAGTTTGTTCTCTCTCTGTTCCATGCCTCTTAGGAAACAACATATAAACACTTTCTCTAACAAGAGGATCTAACAAAAAAAAAAAAAGGGCTTTATTTCCTAATTTATTTATTTTTAAAGCTACACATTTTAGAAAAAAACCCACAAAAGTATATTATGCATGATGACTTCTCTGCCAGGTGCAGAAGTGGCACATTTCATGAGCCATCTGGACAATTTCCTAGAGAATACTGTTGTGGAGCTGGTGGTGAACATTCACGTAGGTAACAGCAGCACTGGGAGAAGTAACAGTGGGGTTATGTGGAAAAACTGCAGTTATGAATGAGACAGTTGGTCCCAAGTACTTGGTGAAAGGGTAATCATTAGTGGTACACTAGAAAATCAAGGAGCAAATTAGAGGTTTATGCTGTTGCTTTATGCTGAGGAAAGCATAGGGACAAAAAGTCTGTATGATTGATGTATGTAGTTATTAATTTAACATAAATTAATGTTAAAAAATAAGATCTCTAAATTTGCATCACAGAAATTCTTCACATTAAAATTTCATGTTTAAATACTGAGAGTATTATGTGATGTCTTGACTACAGGATCAGGTGGGGAATGATGACTGCACAGTACGATGAGTGATAAGAGAGCCTGCAAGGGCTGAAAACACAGCTGTAATGAATGTTTCCTTTCTCCATGAATGTTAGCTAAGTGTCAAAGTAAGGCACTATGCAAAAGTTACATTCTTAGAAATCGCTGATGAATGTCCCTTGAAGAAACTATCTTCAAAAGGAAGAACAGTAACCACATGTATTCAAATTCAGCAACCTGACAGTAGTGACAAAAATCACTACAGTAAAATTTAACTTTAAAATGGGAACTAGGTGATAACCAGGTAACTGTTTTAAAGGATGAAGGGGAGTAATCAAAAGGGTAAAATGCCTTCAAGAGTATTTAAAGGCACCATACCGCATCCTCAAAGTAAATGTTTATCCCTATCAAAAAATAATCTAAATGACCAAAAAGAAGGAATGTGGTTAAACAACTGAGGGAAAGAAGCAATTATAAGTAAACCAACATCCTTCAAAACCCAGAAATTGTATCCAAAGGTGCAAACAGAAAATCCATAAAAATACTAATATGCGAAATGTAAAAACATAATAAGCTATGTCAAAACTGATTCTGAAAAGCAAGCTGTTAAAGGCATGGAAATTGTTAATAAAGTCCCTCTAAAACACATGAAAACAAAGCATCCTTCCCAAGTCCGTAGGGCTGACAGACGGCTGAGCTACGGAAGAAGCACTGGAGGATGCTGTGACCGTAGCAGAAAGGCTAAAAGAACTGCTCACATTAGTGGTAACCACGTGAGAGCCTACAGACGTCGCTGCACTGAAGCCTTTACTTACAGGGAAGGAGTCTAAAGAACTGTCCCAAAGTGAAGTGTCAGCAGAAGAGGTTTTAGAACAGATCAATAAAATGTATAATAACAAACACCATAAGAAACAGGTATTAACTGAAGAATTCTTAAAGTTGCTGCTGAACCACTAACTGCTCTGGGTGAACTATTGAATAAATTAGTCTTCATAAGAGAGAAAGAGCAGGTGGCAAGCCTACCGCCCATTTTTAAAAGAACCCTGTGGGGTGCATGCGGGTGGGGAATAAGCAGGCTGTGAAATCTACAAACAAATAATTCTGATTTTCTTATCAAGCAAATAAAGCTTGAAGCTGTGATAAAGAATAAAAATAATAGACGTGGATCAATGTGACATTCTCAGGAAGAGTCAGTAAAGCTTTTCTTTAAAAAAAAACAGTAATCTATGCTTTGCAAATCCAGCTGAGATCTTTGGGCATGTGTCATCCTCTTGATATAGTGCATTTTCATTTCCAAAAAGCTTTTGATGATGCTCTTGTCCAAAAGCCTGTTGGTTTTAAAAGAACATAGTCTCATAAAAAGGGAGACTGAGAGAGTATATGAAAAACATAAGATCACAAATGACTCAAAGAAGGTGAATAGGGCATGATTATGCACTGATTTTTATAACACAAGAACAGAGATTATTAAGTGAAATAGCCTAACAAGCTTGAAATAAAAGAAAGCAAATGTATACTCAATGTGTAATTAAACTGATGAATTCACTGTCATAGAATGAAGAGACCGAAATCGTTACAGAGTTTAAAAAGTGGCTGGAAAATCTGATAGAGGATAGGCACCATAAGAGCTATTAATCTAAAATGTGACTTTAATCACTGAGTTAATCTTCGGTCTCTATACCATGGGCTGGGAAGGTATACACTTGCCTTCTTTTCGTAGTCTTTCCATAAGCATCTTCTTCTGGTCAATGTCAGAGAGAGATTCCTGTCAAGTTCTGCTATTCGGATGTTCCTCTAAATATTTTAAAATGTCAATATGGAAAACAAGTTTTATAAGGTGCACTTTATGCCATAATATTAAATATTGTATGAATAAAAAGAGCTGAAAAAGGGACGGCAATGTTATGGAGAGAAACTACCACTAATTTTTGGTTTAGCTTTTATTAAAGCTTGAGAAATACATTAATCCAAAACAGATATAGAAATGATAGAAGCAGATTTAGTATCAGTATCTCCAAAGATATGTGGGGAAGATTTCTCTGAAAGCATGGTTTTGCAACTAGGGTATTAGGCTCGATCTGAATTCTTACCAAAAATCCTGGCTGATGTGTTGCAAAGATTCTTCAGCCTTCTCTGTTTCCGGTCTGCAAAATTGGGTGACCTCCCATAGTAACTCCCGACTTCCAGAGTGTTGTAAGCATAAGTACTTCATGTTTCAAGGCACCCAGAAAATGTGTTTGAGAAGGCTCCTAGCAAGTTGCAGTGCCATTAATCTTCGCAATTTGTTTACAAGCTTTCAGCCAGTTTTCAGTCCACACAACCAAGGCTTACATCCAAGCCTATCTGAATTAACTCTTCCAAGACCTTGTGAGGCATTGCATCAATATAGTGTTTACTGTTTACTCATTGAAGAATGTTTTACATTAATATAGTTCTTCGCGAGCTAAATGGTCCTGAAGCGCTTTGCAAACTATGTTAATACAACTGCAGCACTTAAAACGCTGCACTAGCAGAAAGTGTATAGAGAGGGGAAAATTACAGCCAAGGACAACAGGGCAAACTATTTCTGTTACAAGAAACTGTTTGGAAACCTTTACCGCACACTGACTGCGGTTTGTAGCGAGAAACCCTAGAATAGTCTGCTATTGATAACAGCGCTGCCAAAGCAAGAGAAACTGAAATATCATGGGGCACTCAGGAATCACGTGCCTCTCCTGGACTCCTTTTTACTCCTGTGGCATCATGTGTTCTTCTGCTCTCTTCTGTACTTTTGGATGTGATAAGGGTTATGTAGCTCTGAAACTATCCTAGAGCCATGTCATCCCCAAAGGTGTTTCTCAGTTTTGTGGAGGTTAGATTTGCTTCAGAATCTCTGCCCTGCTGCAAAGCTTTGGGCAATGGTTTAGCTTTCTTTTAAAAAAGGGCTGGTTCTTCGGCCAAGTAGGAAGCTGCGGTGCTGGGAGGCATGAGTTGCACCTGTCATAAGGTTCAGTGCCTCACCGCAAATGAAAGTGTATGACAGTGAGATCTGGGATTTCTTCAATGTACCACTGACTTCAGGACTCTTTCCGTGCTGCTGTAACCTGTCCAGGTACTGTAGGCAAGTCTCTGATGTTTGTTTTTCTGTCTCCCATAATCTGGGACTGCCAGCAGCCGTCTTGTTCTCTACATCTTCCCCTCAAAGGGTGTTGGACTGAACTGCAACGTTTATCTCCTTTTTGAGACGTTCATAGTCAGGCAGCTGGAAGGAATGAAGGAGCTGGATATACAGACCAGCATACAGTGGGAAGTGAGGACCGTGGATGGGTAGACTTGATATGCATCGCATCTCTGCTGAGATGAGAGCTTAGCCACAGAGTGAAACTCACCATTTTGAACCCTCCTGGTCAAAAGATCTAGGTCCTCAGGGTCACACTGATGGAGTCTTCACTGTTGCAGCCCAGGCTCCAGGGTTACATGGAGAATGTAAGAGCCTATCCATCATAAAGGGTATTTGCTGAATTGTACATCCATGGTTCTCCATCGCAAAGTGCCACCATGGTGGTGTCTGTATGTGAGAAGAGTGTGAGTGAAGGCTGTTTCAGAATTTGAGTTCTTGCCTCACACTTTGCTTCCCTGCTGCAGTTGAGTAGATGGCACTCATTTGCCATAAAGTGTGACAAACATTGTCCAGTAGCCCTGGACTTTCTAAGTTCACCAGTGGTACTAACTGTACTGTGTTCTTTGATGACCCTGTTACTAAGACCGCCATGGCTACTTAAATTTCACGTGCCAGTTTTCTTCTCTGTGACATTTCCTACCTACTGAGAAAATTCTTTATCTCCCTTTGACACTGGATTTACACAGCTGATCGTTGGAGGAGGAATGCCACTGACCCTGCTCTCTTCCCCCATTCCTTCCAGAGTCACTTGCAAAATTTCTTCTGATTTCAAAGGAACAATCTCAGCCTGATTTTATCTCATGACAAAAAGAAATTTTTGGTCTTGAAGTCAAGGATGGCTACACATGACCATTTTTTTTCAAAGGTTTAAGACAGATATAAAAAGTAGGTTCTGAACATGAGATGCCATCCAAAGTAATTTTCTGCTTCATGGGTTGTTTGTTGGAATTTGCCTGGCAGGAAGAAGCAAGCTGAGCTTTTTAGGATATATTTTTTTATATATAATTACAATAGGTTTTTATTAAGATCAAGTTCAAATCAGTTTCTCAACAATAAATCTGACAGCACATGAAGTCCTGAGAATTGCAATGCAAGCACAAGCAAGATGTGAATTATAAGTAGGAATGCCCCACTTTTCTGGCCCCCAACAAATCTGACTACTAACCTTTGCTGCCCATAAAAAAAGCACCAACTCGGGAGGCTTACTTTCACAATAGGAAAAAAGAAAAATAGCTGTAATGATTCACAATGGATAGTTATCATTAGCTCCTAAGAAAATAAAGATGTAGCACATAAGTTAGCAAAAGCTGCTTTTCCAAGTTAGATTCATTTTGCTGTTGCCAAAATTTGACAGCGGTAATAAATTCCACGAGGTGCAGATCATCTTTTTATTCTGTGCTTACAATGTCCAGCACAATGAGGTCCTGATCCACATCAGAAAGTCCTTGATCCTACAAAACTATAAATAAAATAATTATAAAGCATTGCGTTTCCTTCTCTAATTTCTTTGATCCAAGCATAATGAACATGCTGTTCTGAATTCATTCTCAAAGAGCCCTGTGAGAGCTACTGAAAGAACATGCATCAGTTTTTACTGAAATTTTTATTGGAATTATGGTTTTGGATTTCAGCTTTTGCTGTTACTTTTTAATGAAAATGCATTCCCTCTACCTTTTCTTTCTCTTTCTAGGAAGAAAATGAAGCAGTGGGAGGAGAAGTGGTTTGGGTAGAAAGAGAGTGAAAAAAAAAGGTTGAGGTTGAGACATGCTCTGTTCTAGTCACAAATAAATTAGCATCTTAATTCGTGTGGACACTGTGACCAGACCTAGACGATAGTGAGCATGGTTGCCTCTGTGCACATGAACAGTTGTAAATGGCCTCTCTTTAAATCAACCTATCAACCTATTTCTTTTATGATGTATTTTAAAGACGTATGGCTCTCAGCAGCTACTGTCTAATCTACGGGATTTCTGGACCCTCCAGATTTCTGGACCCTCCAGATTTCTGAATCTAGGTAGATTTCTGGCCCTGTTCAGACTCCGTCTGACACCTGGGGTGCACTTCCTTCTTTTCTGTTGCCTTCTTACCCTGGGAAAGAAACCCAGTCCTACAGGTCGCTCCGTCCCACTTACTGAACTGGATGATAAAGCCTTTCTGTAAATGTATCTACATATGTACATGGATGTTTCTGTTTTTCTTGTTATACAGAAAGCTCGTAACTAGGACATAAAACATGGGTAATGTTTAGATCAAATGTGAAACAATTCCACATAAAATTAAAAGCAAATCACTTTTTTCCTGCAGTTCGGCTTTAAAGGAAATTAACTTAATTGAATATGGACAGCTCTATTTTGCAAAATTATTACAGCCAAAGGTAATTTGTTTTTGGAAAATATTTTAGTAGACCATTTCAATTTCAATGAGATTACTTACTAGAAAATTAAATACATTTTCTGTTAAATGTAATAATGAATTCCATTGTCTACATTGCTCAGGCAGACATAAAATATAATTGTGTTTAATACAATTAAACATGGTCTCTATTAAAAGTAATAATGCAGTCTATTGTCTACATTACTCAGGCAGAACTACAATACAATTTAGGTCTCGCATATAAGTCACTCAGAAAATACATGTGCCTTATTACATGCTCATTCTGAACATTACATCTTCACAGCTCTCCAGGCTAGCATGGCTTGTTTGCCCTCGTTCTCGCGAACCCCTGTTGTTACCAGCTCGTCACAGACTTGACACAGTAAATTTAGTGCTTTTATCCCAGTTATTAGTGGACTCAAATCAGTCAGCTTTTCAAAGCTCCTATCCCAAAGCATTACTCCTAAGTTTTTACCATCTCTCATGCCATTTAGTTAGGGATATTAATGTTTAAATATCTTTGAAAGAGCTCCAACAATCCTCCAAAGCTCCAAAGGTAACCCAAAGTGAAAACTGCTATATACTCTGGTTAAAAAAATATCTCTATTTTATAATTGTAGCCATTTAAGTAATTTCAAATGCCTGATAACAGGACTTTGGTGTTATATTGACCGTAATAACTAACTTATGCTTCTTGAGAAAGCACTGCATGTTAAAAATTATGGTAGAGTCACTGGCTCTAAAAATTGTGTAGAGTCACAACACAAATCAAGAACCTTGAGGAAAAATGGGAATGGAAACAAAAAATGGTGAAAAGAAACAAATGTGACTTTGGTAACAGGTTGTATCTAACTGAGGAAATATTCAGTGTGCCTTATTGAAAGATCACCTTTAATAAGTCTCATTTTCCCTCAAAAGATAAGGAGAAAGCATGGGAAGATGAGGACAGGAATCTACAAAAGTGATCAAAGATGGTGGAGACAGAGTAAAGAGATGTGACACAAACAGGCAGTGTAAATACAAGCGCGAAAAAATCCTGGAAAATTTCTTGAAATGGTTCAGAAACTTTCTGTGGGCATCAGGTAAGTCCTGGTGTCCTGCTTGGCATCATTTCTTCTAGAAGCAGAACTAACCTTTGCACATAAGGGCAGATCTGCTAAAACTGTTATCTTATTTTGACTGACCATCTAAATTTTGGGGCTTTTTGTTCTTCCTGTTCCTGAAAATGAATTTTCTTTCACATGTCCACCCAGTGACACAAGGAGAGGACTCCCATTCCCTTTCCCCCTCTCTACTTTATTACTTGCAGAAGGCACGGAGGATTGCAGTGCTACGGATCCAATGCACAGCTGCATTGTTTTGTAGTTCATCATGTTAGCTTCTGGCACAACTTTGACTGACTATAAAAACTTAAACTTTTTAACACTTTGAGTAATATTTTAGCAATAAACTGGATTGTTGTTAGTAGCTCTGAGGCCTAGGTGGTGAAAAGAGCCTAAACTGAAGGCAGTAAATGCCTTGGGTTTTTATTCCACTTCCCAACTCTGTGCCTTTCACTGATCTCTTCTGTTCCTGATATCTACCTTTAGAGAACCAGCTTTTCTGGGGGGCGGATGTTTGTAAAGTAGGGGTATAGAAACCTGCCAGAAGAAAGTACTTCTGGATATACACGGATTATGGGTAGTCCAATTTAGAAATTACATAAAACCTGATGCAAGGATGTATTAACTCTTAGTTGTAGAAATATTTATTTGGCTAACTCAGAAAAATGCTGATTAAAAGTCTGAAGTTTTAACAGCGTCTGTGATACAAAGCAGATTCCACTGCACTGTAGGTACCTGTCTGCCACTACGTCCATTTTAGCATTTCAATTTCAATTTGACACTTGGATTTTGTCCCATTGGAGATAATTACAGTTATTTCCATTACAATAATGCCTGGAAATTTCAGTCAAAATTAGAAAGCTTTTGCCAGGTAGTATAAAAACATATGACAAGGCGTAATTCCAACCCTGAGAAGTTCACAATTCAAATAGGCAGGATGTACGAAGGGAGACCTATTTGCATCTGCAGGCATCCAGACACCAGATCTTGAATACCAGGCTGTAATGAAAGTGGGAACTGAAAATACTTTTCCCAAGTTCCTGGCAACTCTTTTTCTTTTTTTTTTAAAAGTCTCTTGCAATAGCTGCAGTGTGAAGAATTGTTTGCGGTTTTCTGCTGATAAAACTAAGTTCTGATTTGCAGGCATTGTTTCTCTTGTGTTTTCAGAACTGGCTTTGTCCCAGCTTACTGCTGCACTCGCTCTCAGGACTCACAGATGCTCCTGCTGCATTCACGTTGGTAACAGACCTCACCCCAGATTACTGCTATCCTAATACTCCCCAAATACTTTAACTTTCCAAAGTATTATTAATCTCAACTAAAAATCCCCAGTTTCTCCCCTTCAAGGGCTCCAAAGGATCTAAGGATGATTTTAGGATGCTGCAACTGATTCTCAGCATGAATGAATAATGTAGATGTATACCTAACCCTTAATTTCAGTCATCAGCATCGAGGCAAAACCAGCTACCCAAAGGTAAGACATTCAGTACTTTTTGCACAGCTCAGCTTTAGCAGCTCCCTGCACTAAACAGTTTTACAGGAATTCGAGGACTGAAAAAGACATAACAGGAAATAAATATTTAAAGCCATACACCATTTCCAATTGGCTAAATCACTCTAAGTGGTAATTTCATATCCAACAGGAAAAAAAAAAAGAATAAAAAATTGAAAGCCTTTTGCTCTAGACCTTAAAGTGTCTTTCTGTGCATCATAAAAGCAGAATTATTTTATTACTGATTACTCACAAGGAGACTGAGACCAAAGCATTGAATAGTTTCTACTTCTCCTAATCACAGGACTTCCACGCTTGAACTTCACAATGTGGCATGTATGCGTCTGTGTTTTGTTTTGCTGTTTTTTTAAAAATTTGATTCAGACTTTTGTCTTTGAATGGAACAAAACCAACAGCTGATTTGCTTGCAGAATGCTTTGTAGTTTTGAGATGTCTACAGACATTGCCAGGAGAAATTAATCATCTGATGGCCTTTGTCCCATGAGACTGTAGCTGCAAGTCAAGCTCTCCAAAACCTGAAGTAAATCTGAGAATCTTTGAAAGGACAAAGTTATAAAAATCAGGGTTATAAATAAAAAAGAGCCCCCGAAAGATTATCTCTTATAGGCAATGCAGCCAAAATCATCAGATCAGTCTTTGCAGTGACATGGAAGGAATGATTGTGGGTGAGGAAAGGGGGAGAAGGCTTTGCCCCTCTTTATAGTGGGTATTTGTGTAGCCTTGGTATTACATCATCTGAGCACACAACAGTTGAAAAATACTTATTCACCCAGAGCTACTGAAAATAGAAGCTTTATCTATCAGGAAGCTCCGTGATTTGCAGGTAGTCAGAGTGAAAATGCAGGTAGCTGAAGACCTAGCCTAGTGCAGTAACTTTTGAATAATTCTGTCTTTCTCATGAATAATCACAATTACCTCAGATCATGCCATCTTCTCTCTCATGAGGGAGAGGAGCACATTAAAACCCTGGTACTGTGGCTAATCTTACAGAGCCTGCCCTGTTTTCTCAGCAACCTTCCAATAGCCGGGGAAGACACATAGAGCCTGGATGCTGAGGCTCAGTAAGGATGATTTATTTGACATTAGCAGAATTTTGACATTCACCTGTCAAGAGTTAACTGTAACAAAGAATAACAATGGAGCAAACCTATGTGAGCTTGGCTTCCTAACATTAGCTATCCAGATGCTCTGAAATTAAAGTTCTATCCAGCCATCCATGATCATTCTATGATCCCCATTCAAACCATAATATTGGAGCAGTAAAATAGCTTGTTTTAACGTACTGCAGTCACAGAAATATTTTACTGGAATACTCGTCTCTGAGACTGAAATTCTTCGTGTATATGCATCAGCCCAGGACTGTTCACAACAGTATTTTAGGAAATGGTTCCTTGTATGCAGACCAAACTGCTAGATGAGAGAGGATGAGTGTAGGTGAATAAGAATACCTGACATTTGTTTTCATTACTTGATATTTGTTATTTATTATTCATTCACTCATTAAAAAAGTTGCAGCCGCTCATTCACAGATGGTAAAATCCACTGCAAACACTGGGCAGTAAATTCTCGCAGGGAATAGCTCTTGGGCTGCAGTTTGTTTTGTGGACCCTTTGCTGAACAGTCACTATTAGTGGAGACATTCACAGGTATTATGTGCTTGCTTTGAAAAGGCCCTGAACAAAGCACAGGAAGAATACATTGAATCATTCGCCATGAGCACATTCCCAAAGCAGCTTTGCTGGGGAAACACGCTGCAGTTTTAGAGTATGCTTTTTTAGTGAGAATCTAGTGAAGCAACATCCAGATTCAGCTGCCCATTCCGTCAGAGTGAGGGCCAGACTCACAAGATGCTGGGACACTTACCCTTCAAAAGAAATATTTCTGCACTTGGCAGAAGAGTACATTAGGTTGGGGTTTTTTGTTTGCTTGTGTTTTGGGGCTTTTTTCTTTTCTCTTTTTTTTCAGTTATCACATTAGAAAGCATTTAAATTTAAGATCTTTCAGTGATATTTTGTCCCATCTTATAGCTTCCACATGTTTATTCAGGACTTCCCCTGGTTAAAATACAGCTGTTGAAAAAACAATTCTTTCTGTAAATAGATGGGAACAAACGTGGGGTCTTAATGAAACAGGACTAGTGAGTGATGGAAAACAAACACTGAATTAGACGCAGGGCCCAGATTCTGTGCTACAGCCTCATTTCGACTTGGTTCAGGTTTAAGGGCCAGCAGGAATGAAGCAGAGGTGGTGTCAATCTTTTGCGGTCTCCTATTAGGGTCAGATAAAAACCAATCCTAAGCGAGAAGATTTGTGCATCACCAGGGTCCAGTTCAACATGAAGCCTTATCTGTTTCTCCTCAAGGGCCTTAGAGCTGCTGGGAATAATACAAATGCAGACTATGCCCATGAGTTAGTTTAACTTTCGAGGAGTCTTTGGGCTGCGCTCACTTAGGCCTGATTGCTCATAGTTCAGTTAGTAACTAGGGAGAGGAATTTCTGGCAAGTTTCTCATACCAGCTTTTAACTGCTAACACAAGAGAAAAGCTTAAATTTGGTCTTAGGAGTCTTGGAACACCTAGTGTTTTGGCTTGCCTATCTCTTTCCTGATATGTATATATTGGTAAAGATTTTTGAAGTGCTGGGAAGTGGCAGCCAGAGAAACAGCTGGTGCAGAAAAATAAATAGGCTTAGAAAGCAACAGAACTCGTGGAAGAAAAATCCATCAAGGACCACTGAAAACAAAGACGCCACCCCTAACTTATAAAGTTTCTGAGCTGCAAACCCCTGAATACTGCTAGCATTTGTCTGGTATACATTACATTCTGCCCTAGGCATCTATCTAGGCCACTGGTGGAGATAAGATATTGGGCTGGCTGGACTGTTGTTCTGACTGATTATGGACATTGTTATTTTTGTGTGACAAAATCTCAAATTTCAATGACATTGCTGTCGACATCATTGCTATGGAAACCAACTCTACTGCCATTTACTGACTACACTTTTAAAATACTTTAGTGATTACGCATTTGCATCAAATCTCATGGAAATCGACCAACACCTTTTGTATTTTTTTTTACACTTCTGTGTAATGATCCAGCAATGGGGAGCTGTCAAGCTTGACTAGTGACTGGCATAACATGCAGCAACATTATACAAGCTCCATACTGATGAAGCTCTGATATCTGCATAAGGCCATCAGAGTAAACAATTTGGTTTTTATACTGCAAGACACAAGAGATGAAGGTTCAGGGGCTGTTCAGCCCAGAGCCTGTTTCTTCTCCTCAGGAGCAGCTAGAACAAGACAGAACACGAGTTCTCCAGAAGTAGCTGCTGATATGACCCCAGCAGCTATTAGATTGCTCTGACTGTGGTT
This sequence comes from Larus michahellis, assembly GCF_964199755.1. NCBI lineage: Eukaryota > Metazoa > Chordata > Aves > Charadriiformes > Laridae > Larus > Larus michahellis. The sequence continues at coordinate 45,399,396 of NC_133899.1, read as the reverse complement.
TTGTGCTGGAAATCTCACAACTTGGAAGAAATTCACACCTAACAATATCAGCTGCCTCCACAGTCCCTTTGGTCCCACTGCTTCTTATGGGATTACAGCAGGGATCGATTTGTTCCATAGAGTTTATGGTGAACGTACCACTAACTCCAATATTTCAGACATTCTTTCAAAACCTTCTGTGCCTGCTGACAGCTGTCTCAATGCTCAGGGTCAGTGCCTTTGTGCCTTATAAGTCCTGAAGGAGACGCTTCCAGGTACTGACCTTCTTTTTCCAATGAGATTGCTGTGGTGTACATACATCCTCCTGTGCACGTGAAAAACCAGGCATCGCCTCTTTCCCTAGCTGATTAATGGTGAGGATACATTATCAGAGCTAATAGGAGTCAAATGAAGAAAACTAGTCAAGTGAAACCCTGTAAATTGGTTCCTGTGCTTTCTCCATCTCTTCTAATACCTAATGCCAGGGATTTTCATTCTTGTCCAGCCAGGGCTAAAAGGGAAAGGATTAGAAAGTAAATAACTCCCATGTCTGCAATAGGGGAGCAGTCAGCTGTTTCACTGGCCTATTTATTAGCAGGACAGAAATGTAAATCTACATCACAGAAATGTTTTTTTTTCCCTCCTGTACAACCTGTCATTCTTCTTGGAAAAGCAGATGTGCACACTAGCTTTCCACCTATACGTCAGTGCCTGTGTCTCTCTGCATCCTTATTATTCTCTGCCTCGAGCTATATGACCTTTACTGAGGTGAAATTATCAGTTTTCAAAGGGAATTTTGCTACTGGAAAGCAGGCAAGATTTGACCTGTTCCTCTTGGATGTCCCATTTTAACCTTTTTTTTTTTAGTTTAAAATTCCTACCAGTACTCTCTCTGTTGTAGTGCCAGGAGGCAAAAGAGTCCTGCTAGGTGGTGGTGTTCTGAAGACCTAGTTTTAAGACCTACTGAGAAAACACTGGGAGATAATGCTTTGTCTATCCTAGCTTTCCTTCACTTGTTGCCAGTGACTACCAGTGGTGAGAAATCTTATAGAGGAAAGCTGGGTAGATAAGCGCAGAGTTCCTGGCTCTACTGATACCCAGGTAATATGCCACTGCCATCACCTGCCCTCCTTGTTGCTTTTCCCTTCTGTCTCATCCTCCATTCATCTACCACACAAATGCATTTGAAAATTCTGTAATGGCTATTCAATTTCCACCACAAAAATGCAATAGAGACCAAGTGGAAGATGAGCATTATCAGTCTTCTGCAACAGAACAGGTAATGATATTGATCTTTGCAGCTGTACTGTTTCTGAAGACAATGGCGAGAAGTCGGGGAGATCCACTGATCCACTGTACCAGTGAGCAGTTCCCCCATTCAGACGTGCGTGTGACTCTCAGACTCTGTCCGCGCACTGGGCTGCTTCCCGTCCTGTGTTATCATAATGCTTTCTGTAAGGTGTACTGCAGACACACTGAGGGAATGCAGGATTGCTCCTCTGGACAAGAGAGAGAAATGCTCTGCGAGAGAAAGTGCAAACTCATTTCCTATACACAGAAAGATGAAACTCCTCTACATGCACATATTGCAGTTGCGCTCTTTCTCCCTTTGCTTCTGTCACCCTGGTGATGGTTATCTCCCAACGTCAGTAGTGAAGGTAATCTCTCCACCTTGACATAGAGTTTGATTTGGTAAGCCTATCTGTATAATAGCTATTGTGACACAGCACACAGAGTCTCAGGCTTTTCTTACTGAATATTTCACTTGAAAGCCAAAGAAATTGTCTGTTTTCTTTCTCTTCTCTTCTCTTCCTAGTTTCAAAACACTACATTAACAAAACAAACAATGTAAAAAGCCTGGACTGTCTTCTCTCCTTCCTCCCTTGTCCTCTCAGCAGTGATTATTTGAAAGTAATGCAAAAACACTTTCCATGCATATCTTTCCTTTTCCCTAGTTAAAGAATATTAAATTTAATGTGTCAAGCTGTAGGACTTTGTAATAAAACATTGTAAACAAAATTGGTTTTGTCTTCTTGTTTGACTAACATTTTTCTTATTATTTTTCAGTGTGGATCCCTAGAAAACTGTAAAACTAGTTTAATTCTTTGTGTTCTTTTTTTTAAAGCTTTACTTACCATCCTTTTAAACAAACAATCCCGTGACCACATTTAAGCTACCAACAGCATGCTCTTCAACTAGCAAATAATTACTGTGAAGCTCTGAATATGAAAACAATATGAAAAGCAATGAAAGCAATATGAAAACATTAAATCACTGGATGTATCTAATTCTGTATCTAACAAGCAGATCTACCCCTTACTGGTTTGTAAACCTGACCGAGTATGAATAACAACAAACACAGTGGAACCTGACCCAGACTTATACCTCTTATTATTACAGCAAGAATGATACAGTAATAATAATATTATCAATGCACTCTCTTTCCCAGCAGTTCTGAGTATCCTGGATACACACTTGCATGCAAATGCCTGAAAGCAGTACCACAATAACAAACTATTGTACGTTCCGCAGCATTCCTGACTGTCTCTACTGTGATTTTATCTATATATGTCTACTATTTGTAAATGACAGTGGGAACAAATTGTTCTCATCTTAGGAGCTGCTCATGAACTTCATTATCTTCTAATAAGTAATCAAGACACATGATTGTCACCTAAACTTCTTGCTTTTTGTTCTTGGCTGTGGCACATCACCGCAAGAAAAACATGCATCAGAGAAAAAAACAATGGCCAGTGATTACTGCTGTTTGATGTGAATACAGATATTATAAAGAACAATCACTTCCCAATTTTTTGTGAATATAAGAAGTTTTTCCACATGAGATTTTGTGGCAATCACAAAGATGATTCAGTTTAACAAACTGACTATTTTTAGAAAACAAAAGATTCTCTCAGTATGGCTCAGCTAGAATTGCTACATAGCTTCATCTACAGAGCTAGAGTGGGAATGCTGTCATAGAATCACGGAATGGTTCGCGTTGGAAGGGACCTTAAAGATCATCTAGTTCCAACCCTGCTGCCATGGGCAGGGACACCTTCCACTAGACCAGGCTGCCCAAAGCCCCATCCAGCCTGGCCTTGAACAATTCCAGGGATGTGGCATCCACAGCTTCTCTGGGCAACCTGTTCCAGTGTCTCACCACCCTCACAGTAAAAAATTTCTTCCTTATATCTAATCTAAATCTACTCTCTTTCAGTTTCAAACCATTACCCCTTGTCCTATTGCTCCACTCCCTCATAAATAGTCCCGCCCCATCCTTCCTGTAGGCCCCCTTCAGATACTGGAAGGCTGCTATAAGGTCTCCCAGAGCCTTCTCTCTTCCAGTCTGAACAACCCAACTCTCTCAGCCTGTCTTGATAGTAGACATGCTCCAGCCCTCTGATCATCCTCATGGCCCTCCTCTGGACCCACTCCAACAGGTCCATGTCCTTCCTGTGCTGAGGGCATCAAAGCTGGACACAGTACTCCAGGTCGGGTCTCACTAAAGCAGAGTAGAAATTTACGGATAACTACTACCCACGTGATCCATTAAATACAGAAAATTCCAGCAGCGGTATTTCCATGACAGTATAATCCTGTTCTGCCCCGTTCTATAATTCTATACCTCTCATAATTACTTTTTGTCTCTTCCAATGAAAGGTATGAAACAAGAAAGTGACAAAGGGAAAAAAATTGCTGAAAATAAGTCTGAAAGCAACAATTGGGAAGCTATAAAGCTAACTGATCTCCTACAGGAGAGATCTAACCCACCTCTTTGTTTGGGTTAGTACTGGACAGTCTGGACTGTTAAACAATAACATTCATCCTTCACAAAACTAAAATAACGTTTCACAAAATACTCACTAAGTTCCATAGCTCTTTGTATTGGGTTTGGGCGGCAAGGTTTTGGTAGCAGGGGCGCCACATGGGTGGTTTCTGTAAAAAGCTGCTAGAAGTTCCCCCATGCCTGATAGATCCAATGCCAGCCGGCTCCAAGATGGACCCACTGCTGGCCAAGGCCAAGCCCATCAGCGACAGTGGTAGTGCCTCTGTGATAACATAGTTAAGAAGGGGGAAAAACCTGTGGAAACTGCATCCGGTAGGAGAGGAGTGAGAATGTGTGAGAGCAACCAATCTGCAGAGACCAAGGTCAGTGAAGAAGGAGGGGGAGGAGGTGCTCCAGGCACCAGAGCAGAGATTCCCCTGCAGCCCATGGTGAAGACCATGGTGAGGCAGGCTGTCCCCCTGCAGCCCATGGAGGTTAACAGTGGAGCAGATATCCATCTGCAGCCCATGGAGAACCCCATGTTGGAGCAGGTGGATGCCCAAAGGAGGCTGTGACCCTGTGAAGAGCCCACACTGGAGCAGGCTCCTGGCAGGACCTGTGGACACTGTGGAGAGAGAGGAGCCCATGCTGGAGCAGGTTTGATGGCAGGATTTGTGACCCCACGGAGGACCCACGCTAGAGCAGTTTGTTCCTGAAGGACTGCAACCCGTGGAAGGGACCCACATTGGAGCAGTTCACGAAGAACTGCAGCCTGTGGGAGAAATTCACACATTGGAGAAGTTCATGGAGGACTGTGTCCTGTGGGAGGGACCTCATACTGGAGCAGGGGAGGAGTGTGAGGGGTCCTCCTCCTGAGGAAGAAGGGGCGGCAGACACCAGGCGTGATGAACTGACCACAACCCCCATTCCCATCCCCCTGCACCACTGCGGGGAGAAGGTAGAGAAAATTGGGAGTAAAACTGAGTCCAGAAAGAAGGGAGGGGTGGGGGGAAAGGGTTTTAAGATTTAGTTTTTATTTCTCATTATCCTACTCTGAATTGATTGGTAATACATTGAATTAATTTCCCTAAGTCGAGTCTGTTTTGCCCGTGATGGTAATTGGTGAATGATTTCTCTCTGTCCTTATCTCAATCCATGAGCTTCCATTATATTTTCTTCCCCCTGTCCAGCTGAGGAGGGGGAGTGGTAGAGTGGCTTTGGTGGGCACCTGGCATCCAGCCAGGGTCAACCCACTGCAGTATTAGAAACCTGCTCCTTCATGATCTAGCTGCTTTTACTACAGTGAAGTTGTAATGCTGGTATGAAGAACAAGGTGTAATGCTGATTCAAACAACATTGTCTTTTCAGACATTAACTAATCCTGGTCTAGACACCCATCAGTTGTAGAATCCTGTTTATAGCTGAGGAAAATGTGCCATAACAAATGGTGGTGAATAGACCAAAACCACAAAAAGGAATAAATGTTCAAGTTGGGGCTAGATTGCAAAAGATTCACCCTTAGAGACCTGTGCTTGTTTTTAAATATGATGTTGCCTCAGGCCTGGGACATGTATAGGAGGAGTACCCTGATCTCTGTGACTGAAGGCTGCGATGCCACATGCATTACATGCAGAGTAGTATCTTAACTTCTGTGTCAAAGGGGAAGTCAAGTTTTAAAATTTTTAGCAAAAAGAAGTATCTCTGGACACAGTAAGAAATATTCTTCTATCAGTCACTTCACTTACTTACTTAAATTCTTCTTTTATTTTCAATATTGTTCAGGGATGAAAGCCCTTCTTGATTCTTTTGAGGATGATGTCTTAACGGCAATTCATCCCAGCAGCCATGAAATCTTGATGACAAATCCATAAACCCTGAAAAAGATTGTAGGGGAATTAATCTCCTAATTTAAGCAGGAGCTAGTCTGCTGCCTAATATAATAAAATAACAAGATGCAATTCGCTGAGTAATGTGCGTGGAGATTTAGTGTGGCTTGGAGTGTACACATCTAAAACAAACCCCAAACCCTCAGCAGTTTCATAGAATCATAGTCTGCTTCCCCTGCGAGCAATCTGCAGATGAGGTGACTGCTGGCCCAGCCCTATCTCTCTTTTTATTTCTCTGTGCCAGCTCACTCCCTGGCCTGAATAGTCCTGCACACACTATTGAGCTTAGAAGCAGCAACATTTGTCATGTCATGACCTTGTTGCAATAATATAAATCAAAGGAGCCACCTTGCAAGAACAAAATATGCTTCTTCCAATGGTTTTCTTATGCTCGTGCTCCTACTACCTGCTGTTCCAGTGTATCTGGGCTTTTTTTTTTCAACAGCTAACAGAATCAGTATATTCTAATATAAATCTTCTCCTTTGGTAATGCCTGATTATGCTTTTTTAAAAAAAAAAACAGCAAAAAAACCCCACACGCTTTTTTACACACATCAAGCGTAAAGTTCATTCACAGAAAACTCAGTCCCCGTGTTTTCTACCGTCACAACACTTCCACTCTCCAGTGTTTGTGCTAGTTTGTTAGACTGGTGAGGTGTGGTTTCTAGCTGTCCCACAACTCCTGCAGTGGACGAGCTGGGTGCCTGCAGCCCTGGAGCTGGGCTACCAGGCAGCCAAGGAGAGTGACAGCCTTGCCAGCAGGAGAAGACAAAATTTTCCAGCCAAAAACTGGCCACAAATGATGACGGACCCGAATTGTCTGATGTCTTTCTAATGCCTTAGCCAGTTTAAGTAGAGAGAAATGACTTTTTCTACTAAATCAACCACTGTCACAGCCATCTTCTTTCTGTCCACCTTTACATTCCTGCTGAGTAACACCCTTATGACTAAAAGGAAGTTGCTTTAACATACAAATTAGGATTTGTAAAGTGCCTTTCCACAGTATCCTTCTTTCAGTTCCCTCTTATTTATCATTGTAACTTCTATATAACTATGCACGAGAGAGCAAGCAAGGACATGACTGATATGTATAACACAGAAACTAGAGGCAGCTGTGAAGTTTTCAATAAAACATAATTTTGGCAGAATTGGCCAGTTTTCTGAAATTGAAACATTCAAGAGAGGTGATTTGATTTTGACAGAGTTGTGATGTGACCATGATTCTGTCAGATCTCCAGTCTGTTGCCCTGGGACCCCTGGCTCCTCAGCCTCCCATCCGATGGGCTTATCGGAGCTGGGAGCACGAGCAGCCTGGCATCCATACACCTTCAGCTGCTTATCAGCCTGGGCTCCGAGCGCTTCCAGGGACAGCCAAACGAACAGAGCACTTCCATGGGCTGCATGTCCCAGGGAATCTGTGCTGTGAAGACCACAGGGGTCAGAGCCCTAGCCCCTTTCCCAGAGAATTTAATTTAGTGGGATTTTTGTCTTGAATCAACCCCAAACCATATTTCAAAGCATTATCCATGAAATGGAATTCTCCATCTCTGCCAATCTCATAAATCAGATTATTAGCCACAAAGAAATGATACGTGTAATTTTTAGTAGTCCATCACCAAAAAACAGATGTTAGAAAGCCTTTACTTCATGATGTATTAAAAGATATATACATATAACGTTCCCACAACATAAATGGATAAAAGAAAATCAATACTTTACAAATGCAAAGAACCTTCCATGTAAGAATTATAGGCACTCTTGGATTTAGCCTACATACCTTAAGGTACTTGACAAATTTAACTTGGCTGTAGCAATGAGGTGTACAGAACTAAAAATGATGCATCCAGTATGACATAGGAAATCTTGAGAAGAGCCAGGCAAAGAATCCAGATCTTCAGAATTCCAGTCCTGTAACTTATCCACACATTTGCTGTCATTCTGTATTTCTTTACACAGGCTGTAAGGCTTGGTGTGTATGGAAAGTGAGTGGAGACGTGCTAGGTTGTGTTCCCTTCAGTGTCAGAGAAGACAGTGTTGGAAATACTCTGGTAGGCTGAATGATGAGCAATGGGTTGCTCTCTGCTAATCAAGATGCCAGCTGACAAGGCACCTTTTCATCCGCTGCAGTTCCAGTAAATTTACAAAGCAATAGTTTATACTAGGAATTGCCTAAGTCATTAAAAAGAGGGTTTTCATTGTCTGACCCAAGACACAGGCTCTTTGAGTAGTAACTGCAATGTCTGAAGTGAGTAACAAACACTGGTGTACTTTATGCCTTCTCTGTAATTTAGCGAAGTCAAAAAGGTATTTGAGGTGTATGGTAAAATCTCTCGAGCTGTAGGAATTAGATAGCTTCCAAAGATGAAAAATCTGCTTATTCTCTAACATCTGGATGTGTTTGCAACGCTAGTAGTTCAATGATAAACCAGCAGAATATAGTTTTGGTATACTGGTACAAGGCTGAAGTTGTTGCTGTTGAATACATTGCTGTTCACACTACACAATAAAGACAAAGTCACGTTAACCTTCTTTTTTCGCCTTTCAATTCAGAAGTGTATTTATCAGGAGCCAAAAGGAACCTGCCTGGCAGCCCTGAGTATTGAACTCCTTTGCAAAAAAGCTTCATTCACACCATCCTGCCAATGTGCCTTCAATGCCAACCACTGAATAGCCATAGAGACCAGAGCTCTTTCTGCCTGGAGGTGGTCTCTCCACATCAGAGGTGACGAAGGGTTACAGGGAGAAATGTTTGCACTAGTGCAGGTGCTCAGCCAGTTCTGAACATAAAGAAGGGACATCAGTCTCCTGGGTTGTCAGTCTCCCACTCAAGCTGGCGTTAAACTCACTTTTACAAAGAACATACATCTGATTGATAGAAAAGAGTTTAACAAGGGCAAACCCAAGACTCTGGATGACCTAAACAGGTATGAAGAGAGAAGAGGTCACTTTGTTCTTTCTCAAGAGTTTACTTCAGAGTCTAAGAGACTAGTAGCAAATGGATGAAAGAAAGGACTACACAAAAGGCCATTTTCGATGCTTTTTGGTGCCACCGAGTTTCAGCAATATGTGATCACTGAGATGGCTAAGCTTGCATGGAAACAAAAATGGGAAAACTGTTCAAAAATTGTAAGGAGAGATGTTGGTGTTAAGTTAGATTATCTACTTCTGTCCTTTCTCAAAGCCTACAATGCTTTCCCCAAGGAACAGTTATGGCTAGTCTAAGTACTTAAGATTTCTGTTGCTATAAGAAAGAGGATATCAGGATTGGGTTCTTAATAAAATAACAATCTATAAAGGGCTTGTTTGCTTGATTCAGGAAAGCATGTTTTTATTGCTCAGCCAAAAGAAACTTCTTGAGTTGTGGTCACAGACAACTTGCTAAAACCTTACAGATGGAAAAGATGGATTTCTAAATTTCTAAAATGTCTAGGACTGATGGAATGGAAGGTGTAATGGTGAAGTTATCTGAAGAATAGAAAAGTAGAAACAGCTGCAGCAGAGAGGTGGAATGGGAAGAACAAAGAATGAGGGGTTTTTTTAAAAATAGCAACTGGATATACTTTGTGCCTGAAGAACCTGGAGATCAGAAAAATGATCAGCTCTTAGGGATCTGTACAACTAATATAGAAGCTATGAGACTGGCTGACACTGATGAAATCTTGCTCTACTTTGCTAAAATTTTAAACGAAAAACCAAACCAAACCAAAATATCAGTTTCTACTAAAACAGATTAAATCATCTTGTTAAGATCATTAAACTCATTACTGAGCTTCCTCATAGGGTCTGAAAGTTCTGAATCCTCTTTTGACTGGTAATCATAAGTGAGAAGACTAAGAACAGAAGCAGAGTTGATATCAAATTAAAACTATATGGCCTCTCTATAAGATTGACAAGGAGAGTCCTTTTCAAGTTCAAGTACATAATGTTTCCACATTTATTTTCTTCTTACCACTGTTTGTATAATAATCACACTTACTGGATGTAGCAAACTGGGAGCTACACGCTCCTAGGTGTCTTTATGAATAGAAAGACAGAGCTGGTATCCCAGAGAACTTATCCATTAAGTAGATCATAAGTATGAAAAGGAAAATCTCAACAGATTTCTCTCAAGTTTGGGATGCTTGATCTTCCTTTTTTTCCTAACATGTGACTCCAGGATAGTTCACGTACACCTGGAAGCTGCTGAGACACAGTTGTAAATGGGCAAGAGTATTGCATGTTTTTTTCTGATGAATTAAAAAATTCAGTTCAAATATTGTAATTTTCTTCTGAAAGGTATGAAATACATTAAAGCCTCAATTAGAAAATCACTTTTAATAAAATGGATAATGCCATTCATGCACAACTCTAATTTTGTGGCTAATGCAATCTCCATGGCTGTACACACGTAACCTGATTTTCTTCTACATAACCTGTACCCATGGGACATTTCAAAGTGCTCTCAGCCTATACACCACTAAACAGGTAATATCAAAAGAAGAAACTCAAGAAAGGGATCAAGAAAGTTTACTGTTATGCACTGTTAGCTACTTCATGTGTGCCACACTAGGTTAGGTTTTAACAAGAGAAAAGACAGTAAGGTTTTTGACTAAAGGCTAGTTTCTAGAGGTCAAAGCTAAGGAGATCTCCACTCTTCTTCTTATCGAGAGAACTAAACACTTTGGAGGTTCTTCAGTCAATGGAGGATGACAGATACAAATCTTTAAATAGCATTATTTTTGTGCTGAAGGAGGCAGCAGAGAAACGAATACAACAGTATTTCCCTGTTACATGGAAGCAGAACCAATAGGCTTGCCTGAGATATTGTCTCCCATTGCCCCAAAAAGATTTTTGGTTAAAGTCAAAGCAAGGATATTTTGTTTAAATATCCACGACATACTGAAATTTGATCCTGAAAAATAAAAGATCGTGCTAATACAAATGTGTGTCAAATTAGACCTGTTTATACTAACGTAGCATGAAATTGGATCATCCTGTCAAATCTATACCTCTCGAGTTTCTAATGTATTTAAATATTCTTTTTTTTTTTCTTTCCCCCTTGTTTTTCACTTGAACTCATTTGTTGAGTGCTCCAACGTGCTCGGTCTTGAAGTCCCTAGGTGCACATGGATGTTTACAAAGACGTTCAGCACTGTCACGCTGATTGCAGAGAGAAAACCACTTTATTACAGAAGTGCAAGTTATGCATCATGCCGACATCTTAATCTCTGGGACGACAGGTTTCAGTGTTTGATGCAAGGCTGGAAATACGAAACGGAGAGACAAATCGGAAAAGGAACAGAGAAGAGGCAGTAACAAGACAAAACCTGCTTTTTTCTCTTAGTTCAGTGTATGAATATTTGCCTTTGGGTTCTAACAGTTACTGAAATGTAACGATTTGAACAATTTGAAGCCGTGTGTTCTTTGCTGCATCTAAGCTGTCTGACAGGCCCTGGCATTAGTCGAGCTTGTTGATATCTGGAAAACTATAAAGAAGTTTTAACTGCAGGAAGCAACAACTGTAAAAGACATTTTGTCTTGGCTGAAGCGGTAGAGCCCTGCTTTGTGACCTGGTGATAGATAGGATGCTTAAGTGGCCAGCTACTAATGTTTTGTACAGGTGCCTACTGAATGATTCAGCTGTAATGTGTAATCTGAACAGATCTGACCTGGGCGTACGTGAACGTACAGAGCTGATACGTCTGAGTGTACAGGGGCTGCACATACAGTAAAAGCAGAGTAAGAAATTTTTCTCTGTTCCACATGAATGCCTGGGAAAGACAAACTTTAATAATACATTTTGACAGAAGTGCACTTTTTAATGCCAAATGCAAGCCCCAGTATATCCAGGAGTTTCAATCTGTACATCACCTGTTCTCTTCTGAGAACCACCTTGCATTTTGTAGGACCTCCCTGCAAAGACCTTTTAGCAGTACTTGCTCTGCTTCCTGGGAGACACCTGGAGGAATTCAGGGGTATTCCAGGGATTTTTAAGGGATGATTGACAGGGAAAGTGTGTGACCTGCAGCACCAAAGCTCTCCTTATACTCCTGGAATGTCAATGCATATTTACTGACATTTAGAAATGAGCCTTTTCATCACAGGGGAATCATTTTGAAACTACGATGAAATAAGGATGGTTTTGAAACATGAGGATACTGGAAGAATCCAGAAAGGATCATCTGCATCACCAGTGATAGAACATACTGCAGTCACTCTGATGCAAATTCTCTTCCTTTACATTTTCTTCTCCCTCTCTCTGTGACACAAAAGCAGAGACAACAATAAATCTGGATGCTCTGCATCAGGTTGTTTCATTGCTTTCCCCAGAGATTTACCTCTACAGCATAAATCCAGCATAATGTGCTCAGATTAGCGAAGTTACTTAACAGAACAGACTGTCCTAGTGGCACATTTATTAATACCATATATAATGAGGATTTAACTGTACAGTAACTTTAGTATCTATTTAGCATAAGAAAAAAAGGACTCCCCTCCCCCAAAACACACACAACCATGAATGAATTTTAGATGGATGCCCCACTGCCTTCAAAGATGAATAATGTATCCAAATGGCTTTTAAACATCATACGCTGGAAGCTTATAATCACAGTTAACTGCGCTCTGATTCCCGGAATGGAAAGAGCACATCTATTATTTGTTTCAGATGCAAAAGAATAATAAAAAGAATTATAAAAATCTGCCTGCTACCTTGCAGGCAGGCAGAAGGATTCCTGCACTGATGCTAGGCAACACTGGAGGATGAAAGCACTGACTTGGAACAGAGCCCTTGCAGAAACGGTGTTATAGCAGAATCCCACCAGTACTTTCAAATGTGTCACAGCTTTCTAAAGCCAGTGCGTGACTTGTCTATGACAGCACGAGAATAGGCAGTGACAGATAACTCTTCGTTTAAGAATGCCAGGATATTATGATATTCTGAATGCTAGCAAAGGTGCAGTCAGTATGGAGAAGTTACTGTACCTTTGCTTATGAAGTTGTTCTGTAGGAATGCATTGGTTCAGTCTAGAGGAGGTTTACGGAAAAGCAGAACAATGTAATTGACATAAGAATAGCTACAAAACTGGTACAAAAAGGTACACAAACCCAGTACAAAAACGTACACGAAATTGGGCCAGCTGAGAGCTTCAACAGTCTTACATTAAGTCTCAAGCAACTTGCAGGGAATTAGAAGTCTTTATTGAAAGAATCAGAAGAGTTATTTGGCACATGCTATCAGGAAGAAATGGGACTGATCCACAGAGAGACTTTTCTCAGATCCAGGAGATGATAAATTTTAGGGCAGATATGCAAACCTTCAGGTTGGTTTAGCATTTTAAAGGCAAGTTTTCACAAATGTCTCAGAAGTAAATAATACCTAGCTTTCAGTGGGTTGTCTGCTCCCTACGGTCACTGTCCTAGAGTCGGACTGGTCCCTGCCCAGTCAATGTCCCCTGAAAGGAGAATTGCATTCCCCAAACTTAAGTGAGAAGTGTTGAAATACTTGGCATATGGGAAACCATGGGTAGGGCCTTCTCCAGGAGTGGGAAAATCACTTGACTAAAGGGGAAAATGCACAAAGAGCATCTTTCACAGGCATTACAGTTATCCAGGATGTATTATATCCTTGCAGTTATGGTTTCTGTCCTGTTTGGGTCAGTCCTTTGTTCTGAGGTAGAGGGTATATATTCATGCACAGAATTTACTTACAGTCTATACTTACAGTCTTTGCCACAATATCTGTTAAATTATAAAAATATGTGCTGCTAGCTACCAGCTGATATGTTTAGGGACATAGTAATATCCAGTTTACTCCAATATATATGTTAACAATATAGTAGTGAGGTAAATATGTTAACTATATACTAGGGGGGTAAGGAAGATCAAAGGAAGATCTCCTTCCCTAGCATTAAGGAAGTTAGCTCACATTTTTCAGAAAAAGACATAGGTTGTGAGTCATCTGGAGTGCCTACAGGTCCAGAAACGTTATTATGAAAGATGAGGCTATATGGCTAAACATGTTGGTTACTAGATGTAGTATCCCTTATGAAAGCCATAACTACTGAGAGACTCTTCACTTTCATTAAACATTTTCCTTAGAGAATGCTCTACCTAATTTCTGGTAACCCTTATACTCCCTTTCTCTGTTTTACGCAGTCATTGTCATGGTATCTGACGACTCTGCATTTCACTTAACACAGGTTTTAACTCTTTTTGTTTAATATAAAAGAAAAAATCACTAACCACATCTTGAATGTTGTGTGATATTCTAAATGGGTTGTAGAATACATCACATGTTAACAAGAGAGGTAGGCAGTTTTCTGACATCCGACTCTGTCTTGACAAATTAATTATAATCTTTTTTTTTTTTAAAGCTCCTATGCCAATGGATCACAGCTGTGAAGTGAAATGCTTCATAAAATCAATGAGTCACTTCTGATATGTTGCCTACTCCTTTGCTAAGGTCATCCCTTCCCTGCTGCTGGAGATAACACAATGTCAGTGGATATCTCTAAGGGGAAAAAAAAAACCAACCCAGAACAACTAATCTTTTCAACTGTTGTCTGTAAAATATATGATTTTTTTCCCAGGAAACTGAGGTAATTTTAGCTATGCCCTCAGTACAACAGGTACAGTCCTGGTGGTCATTAGGCTGAACTTAGGTAAACAGCTACAGGGATTCTAAGTGAGATTGAACTCCTTGTCATTGGTCTTTGTGGTATAGAGTTCTGCTATGAAAAAAAAACAACCTGCAATGACACTGAAGGTGGATGTACACATTTGGTTGATAAGAACTGATCCTAGCCAGTTAATCCTGCATGTTCCTGACAAATTGCCCTTTGGTGGTCACACTATAACCAAGGTCAGATTTGAAAGAGAAAGCGCAGACAGAAAGCCTCATATCCTACTATAATATCCAGCAGTATTTCCTGCTGGTCTTCGTCCCACTGTCCAAAAAGAACCCAAAAACCCAAGTCAACAAAAGCACAATTGTGTCATAAGGGAACGTATATAAGCAGAGTCCTGCTGGTGCCATGAAATCTTCCATTGTGTTTCAGACCTAATGTCTCAGGGAGGGGTGCTTGGAAACAAATAAGAGGCTGAAGGTATAATAATAACAATGTCAGGTGGAACAATATGAATGAGAGAGAGGGGGAGAGACAAAGCACACATGAAGGGAAGGGAAGGGCAGGGCCTCTTTCTAATCAGGAGAAATAGTATGCTCTTCCCAAGCAAAGCCCTTTCCCAAGGTGGTCATTCAGTCATCATTGACCCACCCAAACCCACACAGCTTAATTAATTCCCGGAAAGACAGAAGTTACTTTTAAAACCTTTTAAGCTTGGGCTAATTTTAAACCTACTCCAACTGAATTACTTACTGCATGTCTTCCTCATAAATTATGTCATATTCAAAAAGTGTAAATCCTCATTTCAGCATCATCAACTCAAGTGGAAAACTGCAAATCCTCCAACAGAAAATTAGGGAGCATTTGTTCTGTCTGTCATAGCTCAAGTGTGCAGTATTTTTTCCCTGGCACAGATGTATTTAGGTTTGCTAGCTGGTGAAAGTCTATCTATTCTGCAGTGTCCCTGGAGACAGGCATCCTATGGCTACAAATGAGTGTATTATTTAATCATGAAAAGACAAGAATTTGAATAAGAGAAAGCATTTCTAAGAGAAAAGTTACGAACGACCCTGTGATCTGACTGCATAATTCAATCTCATTCCATTTTTTGAATAAAAACCGGATGCTGCTGAAATGATGTACTCGTGCCTTGGGAGTGCACTTCATGTACACCAAAGTACAATGATGTACTTTATTCAGTCTTGGGAACAAATCAGCTTTGTAGATAAGAGAACAGGAAAATATGCTCTCTGAGCACTTAACAAACATTAATTGATTCATGCTGCATCGGAAAGATACGTACTTTGTCCCGCATTTGCAAAGTAGGTAGGTACTAGCACTGTTTCAAGCATTGGGGTACATATGAAATTCTTTCAAGGGGCTTGATTTTTAGAAAGTATTTGGTATTCTCGCCTGCAAAATAACGTTTTTTTGAAAGTATGTCTATGAAAACGCTCAGTTTTGAAATCTAAAGAACACTAAATCATTAGGCAGGTGTGAACTCTTACAGTGAATACTAACATTTTACTCAGGAAAATGCAAGACATCATAGCTTTTGTAATTTATCCAGAAGTGACTAGGCAATAAAAGACCTGATAAAACTGTGTGGAAGCTTGCACATCAAGTACATATTGTAACTAGCTCCTAGATGGCACTTTGAGTGTACTTCACTTCGTCTTGCCCTTTGCATTTCTTTTTGTCCGTATCTGATCTTTTTTTACTCCAGTTTTTACCAGTGCAGTCACTGAGACTAAAACCAGCTAAAAGTAGATACACTCTATGATAATCTAAAAGAAGCAACAGATTTAGGAAACTTGTTGAGCATGTGGAAGTAATTTAGAAGTACTCCAGCAACGCAAAAATGGCAACTTCCTCAGAAATAAAGTACAACTAAGTCTTGTATCTTTAAAAACTGTAAAAAATACTGCCTTTTTGCTGTCCCTGAAAGGTGGCAACATTAACTTAAATTGGAACGAGAAGAGAAGCTTCACTTAAGTTTTGAGATGTGAAGCCCAATGTGAAAATATGGCTCTGTTGGGTTCTTGAGGCTTGCACGCTTGTTGAAGCTCACACAAACGACTGGGTCTCTCCTATGGGAGAATTATAGAACCTAACATTAGTGTCTATAATTCAGTTACACCTTTCTGTTAAACCTATCTACTGCTTGCCAGTCCCCTTGACAGTGGCCACCATGGTTCATATCTCACCCAAATTTTGGCAAAGAAGCTAAATGTTGTCCAAGAATATAGAAAGTGGCAATTCCTACACCAGGGCACAAGCAGATCACATTTAATTTGGCACCCTACTTTAGGAGCTGATTCCACAGCAAGTTGTGTGATGTTCTCTGTAGCTGTCACCAGCATTTTAGAGAAAAACATACAGCAGTTAAGGGAACGTTTCCTCCAGGGGTGATGGACTTCTCAGTGTTAAATTGAACAGTTTACAAGCAGAGAGTAAAATTTGCCGGCCCTCATCGTTCACAGTATCCCATATACAAAAACAGTGCAAATGTTTAGATTAGCTGTTAATTTCGTCTCTGGCTTCTGAGACCAATAACTCAAGTATAACATATCTATGAATGAAAAGGATACAAGATGCCCATAGTGGTGTGTTGCCACATTTTGATGTCACACTGATTTCTCTATGATCACAGAGAACTGTAAATCCAGTTAGACCTGTGGCAAACAGGCTACATAGTGGAAGATATTGTACAGTCTCACTTACCAATACTCAAAAAAAATTCGTGTGTTGGCTGCTTTGAAGTTTTACTTTGATCTCACTGAGACCTACAGTCTGGCATGTAGCCAAAGAAAGGGAGACTCCACGAATGAAAAATTGAGCACCAGAATTTTAGAGTTGTATCAAGAACAGAGAGAAACAGAGATTGCTAGGAAGTAAAATTTTGTTTTATAATCACTAAACATTAGGTGATAGATCACAGGACAGATGAACAAATAAATCCCTTTGTGACGCTAAATCTCCTGTTATGCTTTGAACTTGCTATTAAGATTAGCTGGTAAATTTATAAAAATAGCCTTCTGAGATCACACCATTCACTGCACATTTCAGGTGCACTCAATCTCACTGTCCATGTCGCCAACAAAGATGTTAAACACCACTGGTCCCGGTACCAATCCCTGAGGAACACCACTCGTCACCGGTTGCCGTTGTCACTGCCACTTACACACTGAGCCATTGATCGCAACTCTGAGTGCGGCCACCCAGCCAATTCCTTGTCCATCCATCAAATCAATGTCTCTCCAATTTGGAGACAAGGAAGTTGTGCAGGACAGTGTCAAATACCTTGCACAAGTCCCAGTAGATGATGTCAGTTGCTCTTCCCTTATCCACCAATGCTGTAACCCCACCGTAGAAGGCCACCAAATTTGTCAGGCATGATTTGCCCTTAGTAAAGCCATGTGGGCTGTCACCAATCACCTCTTTATTTTCCATGTGCCTCAGCATAGTTTCCAGGAGGATCTGCTCCATGATCTTGCTGGGCACAGAGGTGAGACTGACCAGCCTGTAGTTCCCTGGGTCTTCCTTTTTTCCCCTTTTAAAAATGAGCATTATGCTTCCCATTTTCCAGTCAGTGGGAACTCAAACAAGCTTCAGCCTTAAACTGGGACTGTATGTGAAACAAGGACATTTTATCCCCTCTCTCAATCACACATTTCAATGATGTTTAAAAACTAATCCTCAATTCACTGTCATATTTATCGCTCTGATTTTCTTCCTGAGGTCTCAGCTTTTTAGCATCTCTTCTTCTCCTCCCTCTTTGAAGCTACTAGTATGTTATTTTGCCAAAATATTTTAGAAGAAAATCAGTAGTTCCTCATGCACGTATGTCTGCAGTTTCACAGTCTTGCTGAATCAAAATTATCATCTCTTAAGAGAAGAAAAATATCCTGATTTTACTCATCATACGCACACTACACAAAAACAATTTTATGTACTTTTACAAAATTACTGATTCTTTATCATAAATTGCATCCCTATTATAACACTCCTTTTTGTCCCACTATAGGCTTGAAGGTCTTTAGTACAGAGTTTCTACCTACTTTTCCTTCCCTTTCTCCCTCCTGCAAAAACTTCTTTCCCTGCTCTTGGCATAATTTATCCACATGGACTGTCTGACATTTGATTGTGATCGTTACCTCCAACAGGGAAGGAGACTTGATTATTAACAGGTGGGCTTGACCCTTTGTTCCTTAAAGTAAGTTACCCTCTATTCCAGATGCTTCCTCATTTTAAGGGTACCTAATTTAATATTTGGTGACTGATTTGCTGAAGTGCAGATTACTAGCAAATATAGCAGGTGTCAGTGGCAGACAAATTGATGTCAAACATTAAATACTCTGGAATACCACTTTGTTTCTCAGGTTGAGCACCCAAGGCTAATTGAGAATAGCACACCTGTGCCTTTGCTTGCCATGTGTAAAATGGAGCACTGATAATTCACACAGGTGATATAAATATTAATGTATTTGCTAAGAACTAAGACACAGCATTATCAATACAGTAGACTGGCCTTTAATTCTATATTCAGTGAAGGTATTGGATGGCATTTAGCAAATAAAGCAAGGGAGACTGTGCAATAAATGGTGAAGATGAAAAGCACCATTGAATAGCTACCATTCAGCAAGTACTATGCAATCAGGGCACTAAACGAGGCAGGGGACCTATGGGAAACATTTGATCTTTTAATTAAAGACTATCATAAAGGCATATGCAGAGGGGATCTAAATAAAGATTGCACTGGAAACCTTAATTCTGGCATTTCCTAACTTCGGAGTGTTAGAGTTTGCAAACTTGATGTTTTTTTTTAATGTCTTTTTCAGGAGTCATGTAATATATATTATACTTGCATTCCTTTATATTAAACTGCTGCTGCACTCACAGCTTCTGAGGGGAGGAATTTTATTGCCAAGGGCATCAGTGAATGGTAAAATACCTTTGAAATCACAAAGGAGAGTGACATCCCCTAAGCAGACATTCTGAACATTGTCAGAATAACAATAAGATGTAAGAGGGCCACAGTGCATTGTATAAGTACACCTGTTAAAAGAAAAGTTTCTTTCTGGTGAAAAGCCCCATTACTCAGGAAATTTTAGGAGTAGGCACTGGAAAATGTATGATCTTGTTTTAGCAGAGAAGAAGAAAAGGCCTGATAGAATCTGAAAGGTCTATTTCTTTTAAGTAAGGGCTCCAAGTCAAGGAAGATTTTGCTTAGGATGACTGACATGGTTCCTCACATGGTCCTTGCAGAGGTTCTCTGAAGACAATCTGAAGATGATAGTTATTTGGTATCACAGCACAGCCTGAGGGTAATCTATAACTGGTTCTGCTTTACCCAAAGGTTTAGGTCAGCTGCAGGACTGACCTGATAGGCTTCTGCTATGTAAAACCTGGAAGTAGGATTCCTAATATGAATAGTCATGTCTGTATTGTTGCATCATTTGGGATTGGGTCCTATTGGTTTTACAGCTATGCTTTTCCATGTCCAGAAGTCAGCCCTTGCCAGCAAGAACTCAACTCAAAGCAAATCTCAAAGTCAGACTTATGAAGCTATATGCAGATGAAGCTATACGATGCCATATATTTAGGACTTGCCTACAGGTAGGAATAAGTGTGCAGTGCGATCCACATCTCGTTCACATCTCCTGGGACATTCACCTGTGGTGAAGGCAAGTCAACATCAGGCAACATATCACCGTCTAAATGTGCTAGAGGTAGACCTGAATGGCAGTATGCCTGTGTTGTTTCAGCACTGGATTCACACAAGTTATACCAACTAAGAAGAAAGGCTAATTAGCTTCAGTGTAGTATTGTGCTGATATACTACTAGTACTTCAGACCTTGTATCTTAGCTCAAGATTGTGTTGTATTATGTGAGCAAACCAATGTATTCAGCAGGGCTTTGTCTCCAGAATGCTTCCTCGCAGGCACTTCATAAAAGTGCTTTTGTCTGCAGTCAGATGCACCTTCCATCACAAAAAGTCACATAACCAGCTGAAAATATGCCTTTAAGTAGTTGTGATTAATTTAAAAAAAATTGTTTGCAGGACCGAAGTCTCACAGCTGTTACTATTAAATTCCAGACCAAATTCTAGAAACCTATATGCTATGATGTGCAAATTTTACGTTCATTACATTCCTCCCACCCCAGACATTTAGGACACTATGATATGTATCTGCAAGGTACAACTGGCACAGCATATTGCAAAGCTGATCATTATGTAAATGAACAAAATTTTAGGTCAGCAAATCAACAGACAGACGACAGTTGTTCCAGCCTCCATTTCAATGATACCATTTATTTCTTCAGACTCCTAAGTTTAGAAATGGAAAGAAATACCCTAAACTTTACCAATTCACAACTATTCTAAAAACTTTACCATTTCTGTTCCGTGCACCGCATAGTTCGTGACTCTGTCAGTTTGCTTTCCTTAAAGCCAGCTAAAATGGCAAGAAAACTTGTATGATCTTTCTAGTAAACACAGCTTCAGACATAGGGACAGTTTTATAGTGTAAATAACAGCCAGGTTAAATTACCACTATAAAAGCTTTCTACTCATGAACAGTGATTTCTACTTTTCTTAGAATGTATTTCAATTATTACATTGCAAAAGCAGAATATTTTTTTTTGTTCTTGTTGCTCTTGAATATATAAAAGAATCCAGCCCAGTAACTAAATCAAGATAAAAGAGATCAGTATTTTATTTTCCCTGGGATGTATCAACCATCATTAGGAATGCAGACAGTAAAAAGGCAATTTGGGACTCTGAGAGCAGGTTGCAAAAATAATTTACAGTTGTGTTCACTGTTGGCATTATACTAAATCACATCAAGACTCTTCATTTGTTCAGGCTGCATTCAGTATGGTATTAAAAACAAGTCTTTCCATTGGTATTTTTATTGTTGTTTGCAAATAAGATATTTTCTTCTAGATGTCTAATGTGCCAATAGAGACATCTCTGCACAGATACCAATTAGTTACTTACATTGTAATGATAGGCATTACAAAGCAGACACAGTGTGGAATGAAATCATGACTTATTAAGGCATTTGTCAGGCAAAGTTGCTTCTCCTTTCTTTTTAATTATATGCTGGAGCAGTTCTAGCAATGCTTATATAGTAAATACACTGCCAACTTTAATTACTGAAAATCTAGGACAAACACTCTGAAGTCTTATGTATTTTACCCTTTTCTTTCCTGAAACATTTTTCAACTGAGTGCCATCTCAAAGTGCTTTATAAGCTGTGAGTTAATCGGGAGAGTCCAGTGTAGCAGCTAAATACAATACTATTGCCCCTTTCTGTGAACAGTCTGTACTTAAATACATAATTTGACTAGCATCTCAGACTGAATCAGTAGAAGAACCAGAAAAAAACCCTCAGATTTTTGTAATTACTCAGTTTGGTGTGTACCAAGCAGAGTTACCTTCTGTTCCCTTCAACTATGACCTGACACAGAAGTACTTGGCGGGATATAACTTTAAAGTGTGATTACATTTGTTTTATGTTGTGGTTCTGCTTCATTTAGACAAACACTTTCCCTTTTTCCCAGATTCCCTAGTTTCTCCTTCCATGTGCCACAGACTGCTGCCACTGAGATTTTTTTCACTACTGCTGCACTATTATGCCAATGTTCTCCTATCCCTTGAAAAGCAAAGGTTCTGTCTGAGCCCTTGTCCTGTCCTTGGCACAAATCTGATCTTTATATTCTGAAATATGTATGCTAACTTTCTTTCCTACTTGTTTTCAAGGTAGCTCTGTAACTCTGGGATACAGTCAGGAAGAAACACCCAATTACTGCAGGCATGAGCCACTTCACCAAGATTTCAAGCTTATCTTTTCAGACTTCAAAGTAGTTTGGATCAGTAAATAACTCTCCCCTCTGAAAATGTTAAAAGAATTTCTTGCTTAGGAAATTTTAATATTCTTCTTCCTTAAGCCTTTGAAAGGCTAACACTCTTGAAAAGAGAAAAAAGGTTTAGCAAACAGGGAAGCTCCAAAGAATCTCTAATCCTCTGAATTTTCAGGCGCTGCTTGGAAGTGCCCTCGCATGCCGTCCGGGTCACAGGCTGCCCTCTCAGCTCTGAGACCCCCAGCTCTTTTCTCTACTGTAAGAGCTGGAAGAATATTTCCACATTACTCATGGGCTGTTGTGACAGGCTTTTGTCATTCAAAGCAAGGCTTTTACAGCTTGGTGACAGTGGTAAGAACTCACTTCCTCTGAACTGCAAATGTAAAAAGAGGCAAAGATGGCTTGTGGCACCCTGTCAAATACTGTAAATTGTTCTCAGGGCACCATATTTCAAAACTGATGTCAGTGTAAACTTATGGGTGGGTATGGTTGGAAGGTAACACTCAAAGTGAGATTGTGGGGTACCAAATCTGCTCTCTGTCAAGGAGGTCAGAACAAATTGGCTCACTTCAGGAGACAGAATATTTTTTCTGTCAGATCTTCACAGCCAGGCTAGATTCCAAATCCCATGTGTGTTACTTCCATCTCACATGTTACTAACTGATGACATGTGAGAATGGAAGAAACATGAAAGAAGAAACATTTGCTCTCCTACGTTTGCATTATCTTTACAAGGAAAGTAAAAGATTTTTTTTCTCTATCGAACCTGATAAATGTCTCTGTGACATGAAACCTGCGTCATCCTTTGTATGAATTATTCCCAGAGCACTATGCCAAAAAAAAAAGTAGCACTTCAAGACAGACTGAATAAAAGGGAATTATTAAAAAACTTTCAGATTTAAAAAATATATAAAAATAATTGCTATTTAATCATGAAGTTATGAAAACTTACATAAAGACTTAATGTATTGCTGTACTAAAAGCATACATATTAAATAGTTATATAAAATGTAGCATGTTTGTTATCATAGTGTTAATGCATATCTGCCACTGACCTGGCAAAAGTAAATTGTTAAATTCCAAAAATCCACTTTATTGACTTCCTTACTCTGTCAAAATAGCTGTAGTCTCTTCCTGTGGTACCAAGAAGTCATTATTAAAAAAAGTTTCTTTCAATTACTGATTCCATGTAAGGGGAGAAATTTGGAAAGATTTGATGAAAGGTAAAAAATATGTTTCCTCTTCCAGATCATGAATGAAGTCTGGGTATAAAAAGGAGAAGACCAAATAGTTTTAGAAAGATAAAGGATCTGGTGATTGGAAAGAATCTCTTAAATTCATTAATCATAGTGTGAGAAATGCTCCTTATCCAATAACAACGGCTCAAGCAGTGAACGATACGAAGCACATTTTATTTGAACATTCTTGCAAGAACGGGTGACCTAGCAAGTAGGCACAATTTTGGTTCTTGAAACACACCTTTTTATTTCCTAATACCCGGACGAATTTTCCCTCCCCTGTTTCACATTGGTTAGGTACTCCAGGGTTCACAGTCTGTCCGAGGCACCTAAAATCCTTCCCGGATGTCTTGCCTCTGTTTATTTCTCCTTACACTACACCTAAAGGGATTATCTGACTAGTTTATTTCTTTCCTTTTTGGTAAAATTGTTCAATGTCATTAGCCCTGGTTAAATGTTTGACTACCCTTCTAGTCACTAATCTGGTATGAATCAGTTTGTCCTTTTGTCTGTGTGATAAGAGATGTTCTACAAGCCTTTGCTGGAGCCTCTATGCCTTAGTCATTCCCTTATCATGCCACCTCTGATGGAAACGGCTTTTCTCTGTTGCAAAAACAATAACTGCCTTTCTTACAACTGGTGCTGTTTTCTTCCTCTAGTAAGAGACCTTTCTTGGTGATTTGGAAAGACTTGCATGAAGTCAGGCCTAGAGCAGCTTTGCTTAGATTTAGAACAAAATGAAAAATAAAAACATGATTTTGATGGCATTTCAATATCCTTCCAAATGCAGCTTGGTATAAATTGTAAGATAATCATTATGTAATAAGTAAAAATGTAGAATTAATAATTTTCTAACAAATTAAACATGTGATAATTAAGGAATTGTATGGCTATAGATTAAGCTTTCTAAATGATTTACATCAATGCCTGTACATCTAGCATGTCCTCCTGAGCCAGTAAAAACAAATGCCACACATAAGAAATGTCCTTCCTTTAGAAAATCAGCTGGAATGCACCAATAATAACAGAATTTAAAAAGTGTAAAGCAAATTTTCTACTCAGTGATATGAATAATGATCAAAATCCTGTAGTTTCCATCTCTTTGAATTATATCAATCTGCTTAAAGAGCACAATAAAACAAAGAAAAGATTGTTGTACAGCTCACCTCAAGAACTAGTAACAGCTTATATTGTGTTTGTTTTGTAAGAAGCTTAGCAAGCGAATTTTGGGGGAGTCCTGAGTACCCAAGAGATTACTGGCCTGAGGCGATGCACCTTTTGTAACAACACAAGGGACAGCAGCATTTCTTTTTTCTTCTCTGGCTGCCTGGATCCCAAAAGGTAGTTTATGATAATTCTCCACTGTGTCTTTTCCTCTTTTTCTTCCCATAAAATGCAGGCCCAGTACCAAACATGAAAAGGTTCTTTGACAGCAAACATGGCAAAATTAAACATACCCAGCAGAGACAGAAGGTTGGGCACATGAGGAAATTAAATGTGTCAGTGTGTCCCATTGCCCATCAGTCTCAAGCTACGATTATTCATTTTCTACGGTAAGTGCAGAGAATGCTTCAATGAATTAAAGAGAAAGACCTGAGCCTGAACCATGTTTCAAAAACGCATCTTAATCAATAGCATTAAGGTATACTGTGTTTAAATTAGGAACGTATTTATATTTACTGAAGCTAAGGCTTGTGAAATACAGCTTGGATGACAGGCCTAAAAATTAATTTCTATCATTCTATTTGATCTCAAGCCTGGCTGTGCTAGAGAGGGTACAGGCAATTTCATTTATCTAGATAGTACAACTCAGGCGTCTCCTGTAACACTCTGAATGCAGTCAGCATTGTTTATAAAACCAGCCTATGCCCTTATTTAATGATTTGGCAGTCATGCTAAACAATTGAACCTTTTAGGGAATAGTGTTAGTTGAATGTCAATATGCACATATGATTGCCTTTCATCTGTGCAGAGAAATGGCAATTAGGATTTCCATTGAGTTTTCTGACAGAGGTGAAGCTGAATTAAAGCCTATTTATAAATATTTTAATATCATAAAGCAGCCTTAGAGCAATCAATTTGAGCAGCACTGTAAATATGCCCTTCATTATGTAAAGGTTGACTGTTTAATAACAACATGCAAATATCTTTGCAAGAGTACTTGCTTTTGTCTCTTCTCTTTGTTTTTCAGGCACAATGTTTCTCCCACGGGGAAGTGTGCAGACAAACCTACTATCACTTTTATTGTTTATTTGTATGTATAGGACTTATTATGTTCTTCAGCTGAATCAAAAACTTATACCCCTGGCAGTTTTTTTTCATTAAAACTTCTATTAAAACTTGACTTAGTGTCATGAGAATGTTCATTATTTACAAGTCAATGTTTAGTGGCAGAAGCAGAAATGCACACACTTCTCAGCCTGTATGAACTGTCACAACTCCACTGACTGCAGCTGAGGATCTGTCCCATAAATCCCATTTCTAGCTCACTCATCCATTTGGTCTGTTTCTAGATAGACCTGATCATCTAGCTCCAAGGCTGACTTGCTGCAGCCATAAGTAAATGACTTTATTTTGGACTCAGATTTTCTGCCTAAAAAGTAAGTCTGAAAATACCTAGCTTATCCTTGTGTTGCTTTTTTAATTGAGGAATTCCACTAGTTAGAATGGCACAGAGACAGTAAAAATGAAAACAGAATTAGGATAAGTTTTAATGCACAGATGTAGCTGAGGTCACTAGTAAACCAATATGATGCAAGACGTAAAGCTGGAATGACAAGCAAGGGAGACAGAACTCAACAAGCTAATATTCCTGATCACCTGCACAGCCCCAACAGGGTTAAAGTCTACGTTCTGCAACTGAAATTAAGAACATTCTGACAATTTTACTGCTAGTAAATTATTCAGCATCATGGTTTTGCACAGAATTGTCTTCCTACTCCACCTAAAGGAGTGCAATACTATGCATTCTGCATCTTTTCTCTCTTCCTTTAACAAGGTAATTTCATCCTTCATCATCAAGTTGTGGTGGTATCTTAGACTTTCAAAAAAACTAAATTCCAGTTTTAGCCATTATCAATACAATCCCTTTAACTCATCTTTCTGAGTTTATACACCACTGACACTAATTTATTATTTTTCTTCTTATTCTGAAGCTTGTTGGAATGGCTGAAATCATACACAACAACTCATAGATCAATACGTAATTTGTTTAGAATGCCAGGGATCATCTGTGATCTAATTTTTGGGGGGGGGGTCAAAGTAAAACAAGCACAAAGCATATGTGTATGCTCTCAAAAATAAGCATAAACAATTCAGTTTGCAAAACTTCTTGAGCAAGAATGTCCTCAAGGAATCTAAGAGGAGAAATGGAAATGACAGTCCGAAGTGAGGGCAATACAGAAATGTTCCCGTTATCTCAATCAGATTTCCCAAAGTGTCCATCACTGAAGACAATTACAACTACAAAATAATACCTTGAAACTATTTGGAACTGTTGAACTATGAGAACACTACAGGGTATCACTTCAACATTAACTAGCGTGGAAGCAAAGCAGTTTTGCGCCCAAATTTTTAGTTACATATCACACAGTACCATGACATTCTTGGTTACAGGGAAAATACGACGTTGTGCAATCCCTCGGTGGCAAGTGCACCATTGTTTGCCATGGCAAAATGAGATTTTCACTTTTTGTCTCGAGAGAAAATGCAAACTTAGTACTTCGTAGACTCAAGGTTTACATTTTCTTTTCATTTAATCTTTTTACATGTGAGTGCTGCTAGGATGCAGTGCACGTTCTCTTCTCAGTTACTTCTATTTCAACTAGGCAGCTCTCTAGAAAACAAGGAAAGCTCACCTGCTTTATTAAAAACTTGGAGGTCACTAAAGTTTTGATAATGGGCGTTAGCTGACATGAGTTCAGCAAAGAAAACCAAAGGTTAAGCACTACTTAACTTATCTCAGCAGTTTTGTGTGTTTGAACAAGACCTGGGATTAGATAAGGATCTGCAAAACAGCTGGAGTCAACCCTGGTGCATATTGAGACAAACTTTCAAAACGCAAATACAGAAATCATGCTTTGAGGTAGCCATTCGTATTCTTCACCAAGTGCTCATCTTTATTATGAAGCTATCTTTAATAGGCTGTTTACAATTGGTCAGCCATTCAAGGAAAGTGAAAAATACTCTTGGGTGAAATACTGTAAGATTCCACTTATGTCTTCCAGCTATTTGCTTTCTGTCATGTTTGAATGGGCTTTGCCTCGGAAGGAGCATCCGTTTTGTATTAAATCTGAAGGAAGGGCACTGCTTACTGAATGGACAAGTTGTCTTCTAAGACTGCTTTGGCCTAGCTGTGCTTACTTTATGAGAACTGACAATGCTGTGAACTTCCAATAAGCTCACTTACTTGGAAGAGACTGGGATTTATCCAGAATGCAATTTTCCCAGAGGCCAAGAAGGGGGACAACATTTAGAGTTAAGCAGTTGCCATGCTACTAGGACATAATTTTAATTGTTTCTGGGAAATTAATATAATTGTTAAAAGCACAAACTGTGACAGTATTAATTGAAGAACCAAGGGTGTGTCAAAGCTATTTCTTTAGTTCTGGTCAGGATAAGGCTTTGATGTCTCCTGGGTGTCTCCACTTCATGCATTTTTGTTTATTTCTTAGAGCTCATTAAATGTCTTCCTTTCAGACTGAGGTAAACCAGACAATGATGTGCTCTAGAAGAACACCTACTGTGCTCCGGCTGCTAATGGGTACTCATGCTATTGGTCAAGACTAGATAGAGCTAGCCTGAAATGGAACCACTGAGAAGTGAATAGTGTGGATTCCAGGTCTTTAGCACCAAATGTTTCAATATCCACTCCTATTGTACCATACTCTTTGCTAACATAGCTGTATCCAAATCTCCCAACTGGCAATTTTGCCAAATGCGTGCTTCACGTTGATCAAGTATACACAAGACACACTGGGAAACAGTCTACGCTGTTGTCCATAGCAATAGCCCTTTCAACGACATTTGGAAAATTCTGCAAAACTGGTGGCACATTGTAAACTCTTACAGTGAGTTACTTTTTATTTCAGTTCTCACAAGCAGGGGCAATATAAAGGAGAGAAAAATGCCAGTCATGTACCACCTTTTTTCCATGACCATCCTTTGCCAGGTAGGAAGAAGAGCTCTGAGCACTACTGTCAATGGTATATATTAATTTGATGCTTCTGTGTACTCATTATATGATTTTTCATGAAAACAGATGCATATATAAAGGACTAGGTTTTGACTGTCAGTAGATTTGTCAATGAACAGTGGCTGTGCTCTGGGAAGGCAGAAAGTACCTATCTTTCACTAAAATTCTGTAATAAAAGCTTTCATATCAAAGACTCTAACAAGGGTCAAAAGGTAAAGTGTTAGTCTGTTCTTATGATGATCATAAGATTGCAATGAGAGACGAGAACATTAGATCACTCCTGTGTGGATTTTTTATTTTCTCTTACTGAAGTTGTCAAGTAGACACATAAGATTATTAGATGTGGGTCATTAAAGAGAGTTAAGGCTACTTAGTGATGGCATATCACATCTCAACACCAGACTAAGTGTAACATAAAACTGAACAACTCAACCTTGTCTGTGCCTACTCCACTATCAGAATGTACGTAATTACTAATGTACCATCACAACTGTTTAAGCCAGTTCCAAATAATGCTTAATTGTCTTTCTGCGGATACATAGCACAATTTCTGCAACCTTAGCTGAGTACTGTACAGGTATGGTTCAGGTAACCTACGATCTCAGAATTTATGAACAAGTCATAGTGCATGCATACAGACCAGCTTTTCCTTTTGAACACTAAGGTTTTACTGCATTTTTTTTTAAATTAATTCAGGAGTTAGCTTTCTTTTATTGTATTTTTATAACTCTTTTCCTTTCACAAGATAAATTTGTAATTTGAAGCTGGAATCTTCATACCAATAAGACCAAGAGGAGAGAATACAATGTTAAGAATACTATTCTCTATTGATTGCATTAAAATACTCTTAATAATAGTATGTAAAGAACACCCTAGATATTGTACAGATCAGGATCTCAGTATGGTAATTGCCTTCATGTAGTAATAAAGACATAAGAAACTTACAAAATACACCAAACAAGCAGGATAAACAAGCGTATTGGACAGAGGATTTGAGGAGGTATGGTAAAAAACAAATAGGATGCATCCAGTTCTCAGATATCCAGCAGCAGCTGTAGCAATGCTTAGTCCATGGGTTCCTGAAGCCCCTTCAGCACCCTGAACTGCAGCATAAGATGCCAACCCAAATTTTCCTATGAGAAGTATTCTACAAATTGCAGTAGCACAGTATAGGGAAGGTAATGGACTAAATGACCGGAGAACTGTTTACCATTTCTGATCCTTAGAAAATATATGGTCTCCCTTTTCATTCAGGGGGAAATTAAATTCCAAAAATAAAAGTTAAAAGTACATGAGAGTGTTGACTGGTGGCTGACTCAGAAAGCAGAAAAGGTGTAGATAGAAGAGAGTGATACAGACAAGGGAGGAAGCTACACACAAGTTTCCTGAAGTAATATATATGTAATAATAATAAAAAAAAAGTTACCCATGGCCAATCTATCTTGCCTGTCTTACTGAGGATAAACAGGGAGAAAGCAGTACAATCACTGCAAAATCAGACAAGTTTGGTCTTCTCTGAAAAAGATCCCACCTGACAGCATCATGCTTTCTTTTCCTGGGTGCTAGATTTACATCAGAGAGCTTAATTATTGTCTGTATGAGCTTGTGAGACCCAGAAGAAATGCCCTCCAAGATGTGTATGACCTGTAAATATTGGTTTGTGTTTGTGCCAAAGGAGAAGGGAGAGGGGGAGCGATTTTTTTTGTTTGTTTTTTTTAAGCGGAGTTTGTAATAGCTTATGACAAGGTCTATTATTCCCTGGAAGGAAAAGGGAAAAAAGGAATGTCTTTATGCCGTAACAAAAGCTAAATCACTTCAGCTGTCAGCCTCCATCATGACACACCAAGCAGGGATGGTGATTGCTAAGCCAATTTGTCCATCACTTTTTGAAAGGTGCTAGCAAATATAAATAAGGAAATGGGGATGAATGCGACTCTATGGGCATTATTATGGTTGATTTCTGTAGACATAAACCACTCCTTCTGATAATTTTCATGTCCTTTAGGAGAGCAATGCTAGGAGCAGAATGCAGCTCTGCTCCAGGGTGATGAGAAACATAAAGTAGTATATCTGTTTATGCTAATACAATTTGAAAAGAGTGTCCCTTCATCCCTGGAGGTTTATCTGTCAAAGGACAACATAGGTCAGCTTCCCGAATCAATGTTTAGATTAAATTTATCCATTGTCTATCATCTGTAAATTAGGTAACCTATACTAATACAATTTCAAATGTTGTTCACCTTTCTGTATCCCGGAAGTTCTCAAAGCAATTCAAAGCCTGTTTCCATGTAGTACTGAAGCAGTTTACCTGCTTCTGGAAGAAAGTGGAAGCCAGCTAGTAGGCAGTATCACTTGGGCTGGTGATTTAGCAGAAGGTTCTCAGCACACCCCTCCAGTTGTAAAATGCGTCCACTAGAACGTCTTCAATGTCCATCCTTTGCAGGTTGGCTGTTAGTCAGCCTGAGAATTCATAAGGCTGTATGGCATACAAAATTAATATCGGTTCCAAAAGGCGGAAGGACTGCATCATTTTTTTGGCTAAGACGAAAGTGTATACTTTGAAGAAGTAGCGGGGGGAATCTGTGGATTTGCAGCTTGCAGTTACACACCTACTCATTTGAGCTCTTATTAGAACAGGTAGCATAGTTTGTTACCTCTTTGCCTGAGGCAGCTATTGATCATAGTATCTACCTATTCATGTTTTTTACCTACTTCATCAAGGTGGGTCAAAATAGTTGCTTGAAACCGTCAAGATAATTTGACTCTTTGAATTCTTGTTTTGGAAGTGTAGAGATGTATGGAGATAAAGAAACAGAGAAGAAAATATGACAACTATGTTTTCCCAAATCTTGAAAAGAGGGGTGGATGTGTGTGAGGGCTTGGCCAAGGCAAAGAACAGAAAGTTTTAGACAAGGTTAATGATTAATTAGCTTGGTTAGGTCTAGAGATAACAATTGACCCTATTTTTTGCACAGGATAGCAAATACCCACAATAGGAAAACCAGAAAGTCTAAGCTTTGTTCAAAGAGCTGCCTGATGGATGCCAGTCAGATCCTCAATCTATTTAGTGTCATCTGTAGGATGGGTATAGTAAAAAGACTGATAATAAACCCATACAGGAGTTTGAGACTCCTATGTGGGAGTTGGTAACTCCTTATGTTAGTCACATTTGAACACGGCCCTTTAATCAGAAACCTTATTGTTGCTTTTTTTAGTTCTGTGGTTTTTTTCAGTTTCATTAAAAAAGGATTTTTTTTCTTTAAGTTAGTTGAAAGTGAATGTTACAAGCAATAATAGCAGGAACAAGAACCAATGTTCTAGATACAGGACACATCTTTCAGTAGTATCAATTAGCAGCACTAGGTTCACTGAAATCAATGGGAATTTAGTCATTGAATTCAAGAGCGCTAAAAGGCAGCTGAGGATGTTTTAGATGGAGAAATGTTAGCTCTTGAAAGGAAACCTGGAGAGATTTTCAGGCAAGGGTTTTCTTTTGTCTGTAGCAATCTCACTGCTTTCCATAGGGATTTCTAATGAGGAGAAAGAAGAAGGAACTGCTCACGCTGGGTCACCTACAGGATAAGAGTGTATAATCCATTTTGAACAAATTAAAATCAGATAACAGCTGTAGCTGTGCTCCTTCATTTTGATATGTAAAAGAGAATTTAGAGTCCTAAGAAAACTCAAAATACTGTTAAAATGTACAGAAACCAATTTTTAACATCACAATAGCATTTATTACCTTTCTGAAGTCTTTCAAGGTCTAAAATGTGCTTTGTATTAGTATTCGCTTTGTATTTCTAGTTTCAGAGACTCATCTGAGTTTCGAACAAATATGTTTTCTGCTGTTTTTACACTTCTAGCTCCACAAAACCACCATGATTGACAGCTACTGACTCTGAATAGTAACAATCCAGGCTGATATTTGTATAATCAGTTGAGGGGGCAAAAAACTCTTGATTATGGCATTTCCTACCAATTCAGACCACCATGTAGCTAAGTTCTGCTGCATAGGGGATTTAATGAAAAAAAGATCCTAACATCAGCTTTCCCTTCTTAGAAACTGTAGTTTTGAACAGTCACCTGCTTTATCAAGAGCCCAAATTGTGATTGATTAGCATTACTATGGTGAGCTCCTAAATTATATGGCAACTGGCTCCTGCAAGAGGCCTTCAGACCTCTATATCTTCCTTCTTCAGCCAAGTTTAACAAAACAGTGATTATAAGCACAACATGGAACGTCATGCATGTAGTTAAACCTTCTAAACTACAATACATAATTAGGCTCAGAAATGCCTAGGGAGTGTCCCCCAAAACAGCAAGTGTTATAGTGTCAGATCACGGCTAGGGATTTTGGACCCAGTGCTTCTAGTTTTGCCATTTATATATAGCCATCCGAGGTGGCAATCTCATTTGATCACAGGTGGATTCTTGTGACCCCTGTACTATTTGTGACTACTCTTCCCCACCAACGAGGTGCACAACAGCATGTCCCTGAGGTGATCGCAGCTGTCAAGACCCCAAATAATTCCGAGGGGTTTTTTGGTTGCCTTCACTGTCTGTCTATACTTCTGTAAATCTCCAAAGACTCTGGCATGTATTTCTACCGGCAAGGGAAGTCTTGTTTTCAGGCTTTCAGCTATAGAATCAGCATTTCTTCAATGACCTTCACATTTTGCAAACTGTCATTCTAGAAATGTTTTTGTTGTTCTTGTCTTCCACCCAGAATATTTTCTTACGTCACTTATATTCACTTCCATTCTTAGATCACTTTCCTCCTAGGAATGTGTTATTTGAAACTTACTGCCCATACTTTAAAATTAGCCCACATATGCCTTGAGTTTTGATGAAATGACTGGAGAATGCCTAAATTAATCCTTTAAAATACTTAGTTACCCTGAGTTAACTGGCAAGATTTAACATGAAATAAAAAATTCTGGTGAAGATCAGTCCCACAGTTTATAAAAGTCTTGGAAAAAAATCATGTGGGAAGCTCAGGGGTTTTGGATTCGCGAGAGCCATTCTCAGCCCATGCTTTGGCTGCAAATTTTTCTTCCACACATCCACAAGGTACTGAGAATTTGTCTCTTGATTGCTGTGACAGCACAGCATCTTGCAAACAGCATTTGACACTTCAGAGGCTCAGGATCAAGTGTTCCTCCCTGTATCTTTAGAACCGGTTAGATTCACTGTGGAGAGGTGTCTTCCCCCAGAGTATGACCCAGGCAGCTGACAGAGGAGCACACAGCAGTCTGCATAGGTCTGTCAAATTCTGAGATACTGCAAGGAATGTGAGAGGAAGGAGGATATTGCTGAGATACTGAAGCATTTCCATGGAATAGGTCTACTAAGAACCTCTGGGCACTGCTGTTATAATAATTACATGTTGATAATGGAGAACAAGCCATATGTAAAGATAATAATATCATAACACCAGATACAAGAACTTGACAAGCTCCGTTACTATAAGATAGTAGAAAAACATTTGTATTGAGAGCTGATGGAATGCTCCACTTATATAATCACCTTGTTCACATTTTCCTGTGCATCCAAATGAATAAGAAGATCTTCTGGATATAAAAAATACACATACAGACATGAAATTCCTTACCCAGCTTTTTACATTAAGTAAGTACATGGCTGTACTTAGAGAAAGACTGTAGGCAAACAAACAACACATATATAGAGAGATTCCATAGAAGGCACGACAGAATGAAAGGTAAAAATTATTACAGAAATGTTTGGACATCTTAAAACAACAAACAGTTCAATACGATTTATTTAGTCAGGGTAGACTAAAATTCACTAGTATAATAACAGAACCATTTGTCTCAGCAACTATCTTGCTATTGGTGATCAATAATGTAGCTGAGATGACTGATGGCTTTGTTTTCCTGCGGTGCCTCAGCCAGTCTAAATAATTTATTTGACATGCTGCCTCTTGGCAAATGCAAGGAAACAGTGATAAGAAATTTGCATTCCTCTAATATATACCTCCAAATGAATATGAGATATTCCTCAAGGTTTTGGTGAATGACATCTGGCTGTAGTCTGAGGGAAAGTTTTGCTGACCAGACAAGTTTTTGTCTCTTGGCATGAATAGCAATGCAGACATTAGAACAAAAACCAAGGAGGAGTTACTTCTTTTTCTTGCACGTGGCAAAGGAAAACATGACAGCATTTGCAGAAATATCCAGAATTTGGATGCCTCTGAATACTCAAGAATCTGCCCCAGTTTGCCAGGATCTGTAAGCTGTTATAGCTAATTTTAATTATTCTGAGACAGGGAAAAGGGTAAAATAATAAAAGACCATAATAACTTAATAGCAGGACAGGGCAAAAGTCTCCCAAGCTCACTAAGCCCACTGCCCCTGAAAATGGCCAACAGTGGAAGCTGAAGAATGAGCATAAAAGGGCAGCCAGTACAGAACAATATTTCACCTTCTGATCTTGCCATTTTTGTGTCATCTGTTCTCCAAGCTGAGGAGTTCTATTATTAAATATATGCAAGCCTTTCAATAACTCCAGGCATCCTTGCTCCTCTCTGTACTGTTTTAGCTGTGTTACACCCTATTCAAGATATGGTGATCAAAAGTGCACTCAAGGTGTGGGTGTAAATGGATTTACACACCAGTGTAACAATATTAATTTCTTCTCTCTATGTTTTCTTAATACGTAAGTCATAATATTCTATTCAATTTTTTATATTTAATTCTATTTCATAACATTATTTTAAACTGTTGCTGGGCATGGAGCTGATATTTTCAGAGGTCTATCCACAAACCCTCCGGTTTCTCTTTCTTAAGTGTTAAGAAAAATGGTAATTTGGAGATGGACATTGTGCATTCATTTCTCCTTACGCATTATTTTGCATTTTTTTACATTTAATTCAATTTGCTGTTTTATAATCTCATTGCTTAGTATCACAAGACCCTTCTACAATCTTCATTGTCTGGCCTCCTCTTGAATAATTTTGTATTTTCTGCAGACTTTGTCTCCTCACTATTTACCTTCTTTATTAGGTCATTTAGAAATACTTTCAGCAGCACAGGTCTCTGTACAGATTCCTGTGCGGGACAAGAAAGAAACTCCAACCTTGTGCAAAGGCAGGATGAAAATACAATGGTAGAGAGAAAGATTAACCGTGACAAGGCTGGAGAAACATGCCTATTTTTGATGTCTACTTTGTAGCTTTCCTTCTCTTTGCCTTAACATCTTAGAAATTTCAAAGTTCTGCTAATGATCCTACTAAAACGAATGTAATCTTCACCTCCACTATGTGCTCATGTGTGGTATTCTTACAGAGGCACTGCAAAGCACAAAATGTCTTCTATACATGGAGCAGCTCCAGAAAGTATTTTAGCTCACACTGGTAGGTTGTCGGCAGCTCTCTCACACAGATTTTCTTCATACCCCTTTCAGTGCAGAGCTGCACATGTAACGAGCGCACACTCCCTCCAAAAGGTGGCAGTTCTGGAAGTGAGCTTCCATAACGCCAAACACTTGGCTAACCTGGTAACCGCATTTTGAGAAATTTTGATTCTGGGACATATGATCATTAGAAATGATGCCAAGTCTTCATATGAACATGAGTGTTAATGCTGATGTTCGAAGTGAAATCCAAGGCAGGCGTTTCCCTAATCAAAGGCCAACTTGTGCACAAGCCCCATGTCAGGAGCTGGTCTCTGTAACTGCATAGTGTTGACAGAATTACAGGACTGCCTCTGGAAAATGTAGACAGGAACCTCATCAGTCAGCCATTTCAGGCTCAGGTAAATTTAAAATTCCCATTCTTGGTGCCGCTATGGTAGTCTGCCTGGTGGTTTTTTTTTTCTTCATTGAGGGAGTGCCAGTGCCAGCCCAGTGCACTGGCATCAGCCTGGAACATGTCCTCCCAGCACTACAGTGGTGCATGGCAGCCTTCAGGTCCTCCAGCACCCACAGCTGCGGCACGGCTCGGCATTTGCCTGGCTCTGCCAGGACACCCAGGGCTCAGTGCCAGAGGGTGGCAGAAAAGTTTTGTTCTTTTGTAATTCACAACTGGAGACTCCCACATTGACTTCCGACTGTGAGTTTTTCAGTATTAAAACCCAAAGTTGGTGGGTGTGCTCATGCCTGGCTCATGACTAGCTTTGTCATACATCACTACCAATATCTTTGGTCTTGAGATCTGCAGTGTAGCAAAGATGAATCTCTGAGTGCTGGAAATACTGCATTGTGTCTTGCTGTGAATGCTACACAGCAGGAAACAGCACTTTGAAACTTTTGTTTATTGTTCCCATTCAGAGAAAATTAACGCGCTTTGAAGGAGTGCTGAAAACAATTAGTTCTCATTTGCTTAACACCATTTTCTAATGCACAGCTCTCAAACTTTTCACAGGACCTTTAAAATACAATCAGTTTTCCTTGGCTATTTCCTAATAATTCAAACCGAGTGCAGAACCTGACATGCAATCAAGCTAACACAGGTCGATATCCATTTTCTTTCTGTTAAATAGGAATTTTAACACAGTGATACAAGCTGTGGAATCACAAACAGCTACTGTATATCTATCTGTTTGTTTGCTGAACATGCACGTAGAGTGAGGACATGACTCAGCTACCTTTAGTCATACTGAATTAAACTCTCCAGTGTAGCTCATTAAGTAAAACAAAGAATATCACTAGTCATTAAGACAAAACTAGTCTGAGAGTCATTCAGCCTCAGACAAACACATCGTTTACATTTACATTTCATTTACAAAGATAACACTTAAACACTTTACAAATTTGGTGTCTGATCTCGCTTGGGAAAGTGGATAGGACAAGATATTCTTCTCTAGCCAGAAGAGTTAAAGCTGGAACATCTGAGATCAAAAAGAAGCCCTGCATAAAACACCCACAAAAAAGCACCACCCCTCCATCCCCCCAAATACTCGTCTGCAAAAGGACCTTCTGCTCTATTTTCAGCACCACGCAGTCATGGAAGGTGGTGGCTGGAATCTGCAAAACAATTCTGCACCCCGCCAAAACTGCCAAAAAAGCTTAGGAAGCCAAGAGGGAAGGAACTGTCAGAAGCTTGCCTAAAGACCACATCTAACTATTTTTGAGTAGAACCATGAGATGTCCAGGACTTAATTTTACATGTCATCCAAAAAATGTCACATTGCCCCCAGATGACATAACAAATTATTCATGCATAAACTTAATTACCCATATGACATTTATCACAAACTTCTATCTGCATTGTCTGGTTATGATAGTCTGAAGTCTGAGCTTTTAATGTGACTCTGATGCAGTCATTAAAACAAATTAGGGACAGATAAAATTAATAATTGCTTCATCTTTTTGCAACTAGAATATCTTTTGCTTTGGTAACTGTTTTCAAGGCTAATTGACTGAGATTTTGCTGATGCATCACTTCACAGAGGTATAATATTCTACCTGAAAATGACTGACTTAATTTTGCTGGATTATGGTTTACAGGACACAGCTAAAATGATTAAGTTCAATTTGTTGCTACATCTCAACGTATCATTTGCTTGTGTTTGGAAAGAAGATGAGTGCTGGTGAGTGAAAAGGAGGAAAACATGCATAACAGAACAAATTTATTGGGATAAATGATGGACTACACATGAAGCTCATACAAACAGTTGTACGGACAACAAGGAATCCTGAAAAATGGAACTGGGCAAGTAATTCCATTAGGTCAGGATGTGCTTTATTTTCATACACTCACCTCATTCTTTTTCTTCCTATTTAACTGAAAATCAATACAGGACTATTGCCACAATAAGATGGCTTTCATCAAATGTTTCTTGCAAGTGGTCTATGAGGATGTTTTCCTCTATGTCCTTGTTTGATATTTTTGTGACTTATTTTCCTGAGGTCTGAGATATGAATTAGTCAAGGTGAAAGAGAAAGATATATATTAATAAAATTAACATTTTTCCAGTGTCAATGAGCTCAGAACCCAAAAAATTGAAACCCCTCTTTTAACATAGAGGAAAATTTAAGGTGCAAAGAGAGGTGCAAAAACCTACTCACTAATAGAAGATTTTTGGTGAAACTGCACAGATTTCTGTGACTTGGTGACCTATGCTGGCTACAAGATCTTACTGACGAACTGGTCTCAGTGAACATCAACATTACAAAAACACTCTATACATCTGCCTTGTTCCCAGTCTCAGTAGAAGAGTTAAGGACTTCCAAATTGATAGCAGGTAAGTATTTCAGTGAAGGCACTATGGCAAATCTGCATATAAAGAAATAATTGCCTGTGAACAGACAAACAGCTTTGGGCTCTTGGGATATTAAGCCAACCCTTATGTAAATCCCATGAGACTGCTCAACCCACAGTCATCTAGAAGACAGTGAAGTCTAACCCATGAGCTATGAACCCCAGTATAATTTAACGCTTGTGAAAGATAAAGTCCATATTTTCTCATCACCCATGCTCATTCTATCCTTCCAAAAAAATCCCAATCCATGTCTTCATCTAGTAGGAACGAAGGCAACATTTTGACTTACGTATCTACTGCTAGCTTAATGATTCTAATGCAATCCACATGGAAAATAGCTACTTAAGCACGCACAGAACAATCCCAGACTCAGACCAGGGCTGATCTGTGAGAACAGACTAGGCCTGTAGTAGTTCAAGTATATCTTAGATTCTTCCCATTTTCTTCATTAGAAATATTGACATGTATGCGAATTTACAATGCTCGGGAGAAAGATTTATATTCCTCCCAAGTGGTCTTCTGTCTTGTCTTCTGTCTTAAAAGCATTTATTTAAATATATATTTACTTACCACTGGCTGTCTCATGGCAGAACAACTATGCTGGGAATGTAAAACATTAGTGATTAAACAATGGTGCTCACTGCTGAGATATGCGGTTTGGAGAGAGAGATGGGCATGGATGAACGAAAGCTCCTGACCCTCCCAGAATATGAGAAACTAGCTGCATCTCTCCCATTTCCAGCAGATTCATGATAATATCTCTAACGCATTCAAACCAACTGTTTCGAAGCATAATGGATTCATACCTTGTGTGCGCAAGAACTACTTTTTCTGTAGCAAGAGGATGAAGGAAAAAGGAACAGAATCATAGAACCATGGAGCCATAGAACATAGAACAGCCCAGGATGGGACCACCTGGGCCAAACCTTTCATGGGAAAGGGAGCATAGAACCATAGAACAGCAAGACTGTACATTCTTTCCCTCTAATGCACTCCCAGCACATGAATTCAATTAAAGGCCAGGATCAGCCACTCTTAATTGCCACGATTTCCAAGGCACTGTTTCTGTGAGAGAAACAGTATTTAGCATGGGTAAGAATACTAGGATTTGACTCTTAACCATATACAGTATATAGTCATAGTACATTATTCTACTAAGCAAGATTCTACATTTTTCTGTCTCCCCTTTAATAATAATGTTTATTTATTGTTTGAAAACAAACTTCAAAAGGTCTTGCTTGAAGAAATTTTTCTTGCTTCTTTACTTTTTTTCTCTCTCTTGCTTTCATTGCTGTTATAATCCAAACCCTTTTCTGCCAGTCTCTGTATCAAATCTGAGCTTTTGTATGAGGCTTAATACAATTTGTACAGAGAATGAGACTGACTGTCACCCATGGTTTGGGTCATCTGAAGGATAACATCTATTGAAAGAACTGTGTAAATGTTACCAGTGGAAATAGTGAGGGGGGAAAGTTTAAAAGAGTTTAATTAATTTGTACCCCTAAAGGTGACTTGTTAGCACTGTTGAGAATTAGAATGTTAATGTGACTGTGAAGGCTACATGGATTGATTTGGTGTGTCATATTGAATTATGGAAGCCTGTATCCATGTCAAACAATGTAATTTCTAGACGTACTATCAATATCCCTAAAGTTCCTACCTCAGTGTTTTTTAACTATTCCAAGCAGATTTGCAACCGAGAAGGAACAGTTTAGAGCCAAAACATTTAGGAGCCCTGAAACCACAGAATGCTTTTGCAAATTGTTGGGAGAGAGATAGTGGAGAAACCCCCACCACATATTTTTAATGGTTTAAAAACCATTAAAATGACATTATTGCTTCATTTTACATTGCATATCAGATGGAAGATCAATGAATCAGCTTCAGTGACTGAGACAAATCTCTAGAGTCAGTCACAGCTTCATGCAAAGAATATGTATTGCCATTGAATATCTTGAAAATTATACGTGGAGGGTGAGCGCTTGGCCTTCCAGAGATTATTGTGGAGTCAATAGGCTCATTTTCTGAGGGTAAGCACAACTAATCTTCTCATCCCAGTTGAACAATAAACTTAAAAAAGTAACTACCCAAAATTCATTGTGCGGTAAAGAGCAGGAGATTATTCTTGGCATAATGAGGTGCACCAGAATCGCTAAGGATCTAGCAACTGTCCTGTGGATCCTGATAAATGTCTAACTAGAACTCCTCCCTCCCGCCACCTGAGAACAGACTGGGTTTTGTGTTACTACCAGATTCAGAAAGACCAATTATCCACCTGCTTCAATACTGTATCTGCTGGCGAGGTAGAACAGTTCGTTAATACTTCGAGTCTTGCATCTGCATTGTGCATGGACAGCCTGAGAACCCAGCGCTTTGTAAGAGATCAGTAGGCAAGCTGGACTGGGCTGCGGTGTGCTAAAGGGCACGTGTTCTAGCTGCATCAGGAGAAAAAGTAATCATCCTGTCCATCAACAGCGCAGATAATTGTGCACTTTCATTCTGAAATCTCAAATCCAAAGTGGAAGGAAAAACTCTCCTTGATTTTAGCAAGTCTGTACGATATATCCTTAAAAGTACCTGGTAGGACACACTGGTAGACATGTGAGCTTCATCAGAGTTTACTTTGGCATGAAAGATTAACTCAAGGGATAAAATGATTCAGTGATAAGGATGTTAAAAAAGGTGCTCAGACATTATCTTAATTTTCTTTCTCAGTTCAAGCAGTTGTTTATTGGCAGCTGTCTTGCGACCTCTACTATGATTTATTCTGCTCCAAAAGGGCCAAGAGGGTATAGAGTACCATCCTTGAATTCTGCTCTAAGCTCAGCAGCTTAAATTTACTGGATCTGTAGTAATCTTCAGTAGTGAATACATTGGTATTCCTTATCATATCATATCTAATCCAATGTAAGAGATGATGACTTTATTGTTTGCGTAAATATCTGATTCTTTTTGAATACTACACAACTGGAATAATATTCAGCGCCTGTGACTTCCCCTTGTGTTCTGGGTTAAAAACAAAGTTCTTATTACCTCTTTCAAATGTGCCACCTGAATTTTCACTAGGTTTATTTCTATTTGTGGAGCTGTGACAAAAAATAACTAGAGCCAGTGGACTGGCCTCCTTTACCCAGCTCATTGCATGAGAACTTAATCTTTGCCTCTCCACTAGAGTTTTGTTTGGGCACCTCATGCATGAAATGTGCACTTTGCATGAAACGTATACTTGCAGTTTCTATTATTTTACTTTAGTCCTTTGTGTTAGTTTGATGTTCATTGTGCCTTTGGCCTGGTTACACAGATGGCAAAATCCCCAGTTTCTATATTTTTAATCATTTTATTAAACTTGTAGATAGGATTAACCTGTCCCGGTTTGGAGTAGGGATCAACATATTCTGAATTTAGTGATATATGTTTGGAAATTGGTTATGCAGAAATGTAGTTCAGATACTGAGTTGTCTGCACCTGTACTGCTCCATTTGCTTTGGTGGAGTAGCACTGCGGAGACCTGGGCTCTTAAACTGCTATGCACACTATGCAGCCTTGGAAATGGGGAGTAAAACAGCAGAACCTGGATGTGAGCATGGCAAATTTACCAGAACTACAGTTCTTCTGTAGTTCCCACTTTTTACAGAACATCTGTGACAATTATACTGTTTACAAAAGTAAAGGGTTATTAAAATCTGGTTGAGGGAAGCCATCAAGAGAGTCACCATCTCCCTGACACTTCTCCCACGAGCTGTATTCCTGCCCTGAACTACCCAGTTCTACTGCTCTGGTATTGTTGGGTCCATGAGACTAGCCAGTGCATTTTGGCTTTGCCAGCGAACTCCGCCTCTGTCATTGCACTCTGAGTCATTGAGAGGCTATATTTGTGTGAGATTATGCAGAGGTTTTAAAAAAGGAGGTGCTAGATGAAGTGGCTAAAAGGGATCTCAGAAAGAGGATTTGTTTGGGTCATTACACTGTGACAGGCACTGTGGGACAAACCAGTGCCCTCAAAGGGGAAAAACAAATGGGTTAGTCTAGTGGCCTTAGTCTGTAAATCCATAACCATCATACCACATGTTGGCGCCTCTACTTTTAAGGTGAAGCATGCTGCATACAGTTTCTTCCAGTTCCGGGAATGACATCCAGTGTCTCCCGTAGATACTGATACTCCCATCCAGCAGTGTTTAACAAAAGCTCTTGGGACTTGGAGCATCTTTTTTCCTTTTCAGATGCTTTCCTTATAAAGCAGGGAATGTTCATCCTGCATCTTTCAAATCAATAGCAAGGCAGGAGGGTGATCTGCATACAAATCGACTTGCAAATTTACACCCTGTCTGACTCTGCCAACAGGATTAAAAATCATTCATGAAACAACAGCTCCCTGTAATCACATTCAGCCAGATTTCAATAATAACTCAGGCATATAAAAGCCTCTTGGTTTCATATGTATTAAAAATAGTTTCTTCTCATTTTCTACTTCTTCCTTGGATAGTAACTTCCCATTTTCTTGAAAGCTTTCTGCTCTGTATGTGCTTTATCGTCCATCCTCCAAAAACCCCATCTACTTACTGACTGGAAATATTTTTCCTACTAACCAAAAGAAAAGGTGATTGTTTATAACCCATCTGATAGCAGGCAGGATTTGAAAAAACCCTGAGTCATCACCACTTCACCACAGATCCCAGTCACTGCCTTCAAAAAAATCATTGCCCCCAGATTGTCACTAAATTTTGATGTACAATGAGCCTGGTAGTTGTAATTCTGTTCTCTGTGGACCATTGTCTATTTCAGAAAAGCCATCAAGATCCTATTTAACATCTTATGGACATTAATCAATCTTTAGTAAGCAAAGCAGTTAGACTTCTTCACCAGGCAGCTTTGATTTTTGCTTCAGATTATGATGTGTCTATGTAATTAAATGTAGTGCTCGCTGTCT
Source organism: Larus michahellis (assembly GCF_964199755.1). Lineage (NCBI taxonomy): Eukaryota > Metazoa > Chordata > Aves > Charadriiformes > Laridae > Larus > Larus michahellis. The sequence continues at coordinate 45,355,710 of NC_133899.1, read as the reverse complement.
ATTATTACATTGCATTTTTCTGCTTGACAGATCTATCTTGATACAGTGTCATTTTCAGTTTTTGTGGAAATGGCCTGAGCAGTGAAAAGGGGCTTTTCTTGTAAATTGAAACAAAACATAAACACAAAAAAGCACACTTCATCCTGCAGTTCCTTTTGTCCAGGAGGGCTGAGACAGGACTCGGGAGCTGTGAACAATTTTTGCCTCTCAGTGCTGTGAAAGACCGACACCAGTTGGAGTTCTTGATCACCTCATGGGGATGATCTGTCACCATTTGTCAGGGGCAATTTCTGCCTTCCTGGCTTTAGAAAGAGTAGTTACAGACTGCAGGTATAATGGGATGCATGAGTTTGGAGGGCAAAGCAAGGTTTCTGGCAAGCATACTTAATAATCACTGCAGACTGAATTCAGGCTGAAGAACCTGAAACCGACTTGTATCTTTTTAGACACTTAACTGTTTTCAGTGCTCAGAGCATGGATCCGAAACTCAGCCCAAACTACCCCCAAAGTAAGTGATATGATATAAAAAGCTACAGTGTCTCTGTTTTATTTTTTGTCACAGCGCTTTCTTTTATACAAAGACAGTTATTAATTAAACATTCTGGGAAACCATCACTGTTAATCCCTTCATATTAGGAGGGCAACAAATTGGCAATCACAGGAGGAAGTATGCCAGAAAAGAGGAATAAGGTGAGATGCTGAGAATGAGACTCAGTAGCTCCATCTAGTCACCTTCAATACAGCAAGGTGGTGGAACAACAGCACCATTGTTTGGTTTCCCTTGTGCAAATAGTAAAACTGACCACGGCACTCATCATATATAATGTACAAAAGGAGTGGTCCCTGTGTTTCTTGAGTGTTTTTTGAAGAATATGTCTGTAAACATCCAAATACAGGGCAGTGTGAAACAGTGAAATGGATGTGAAAGCAACTACCAAGTGGTTGCTTTGCCATTATATGGCAAGGAGCATGCACGTATTGCTTCCTGCTGGCAGGGAGGTAGTTTCTCACCAATGCCATTACTTCCATTGGCAGGACTTAATAATGCCATTATTTATTTTATATTTTTTTAATTTATTATTTTATTATTTTCTATTTTATCACAAAGATGATCAAAGGGCTGGAGCACCTCTGCTATGAGGACAGGCTGAGAGAGTTGGGGTTGTTCAGCCTGGAGAGGAGAAGGCTCCAGGGAGACCTTATTGCAGCCTTCCAGTACCTAAAGGGGGCCTACAGGAAGGATGGAGAGGGACTTTTTATCAGGGAGTAGAGTGATAGGACACAGGGTAACGGCCTCAAACTGAAGGAGGGTAGATTTAGATTGGATATCAGGAAGAAATTCTTTACTGTAAGGGTGGTGAGGCACTGGAACAGGTTGCCCACGGAAGTTACGGATGCCGCATCCCTGGAAGTGTTCAGGGCCAGGCTGGATGAGGCTTTGAGCAGCCTGGTCTAGTGGGAGGTGTCCCTGCCCATGGCCCGAACCATTCTATGATTCTATGATTCTATTTTTGTTGCTTCAAGAGTGAGCAGTAGGGCTGCCGCAGGCATGGGAACGGGAGAGAGTGCGGAGTTTGGCCTGGGAGCTGTAGTGAGTGAGCTGCTCCTACAGCTGGTGGAGGAATGGGCTCTAGAGAGGGAGGACAGTAATTACGGGTGCTGGCATACTCCATGCAGCATCACTACCTTAAACATCATCTGATCCTACTGCTGGCATCAGGAATTAACCTGACTTTCTGGGGCTGGCAAAAGGCATTGCAAAGTAAATTGCTGGAATGTCACTATTTTCTGCTCTCAATGGTCTGCTGCCCTCACCCACAGCCTACTTTGCTGATGGCTATGGCCTTGGGCTCATCAGTCCCTGTGCAATAGGTCCACAGCTACCCAGTGAATTAGCAATGGTCAGGAACTGTGTGATTGGCTTGGCAGACAGTACCTTGCTTTAGCCAATTAAAAATGCTGAAGAATGCTTTTATGCTAAAATGAATCTGACCCAAGACCCTATGTTAGGAAAAAAGACCTTAGACTTGCAGGTCTTAGACCCATTGGGATCCGGGGTGCAGAAGTCATGAAAGAGTTTCAATGCAGTTTGGCAGGAACATGAAAGAGATAAATCAAACAGTACTAACTGAAGTGCTTGCTTCCTGTATTTGAAGGAATAATAAAATTGTTAAAATGGCCTGCAACCTCTTTAATTCCCTTGCTTTATACAATGGCCTCTTAAACTGTAACTATGCTGATGGAATCAGAATAGAAAGCACGTAGGTCTGCTTAATACCTGGGCCTAGAACGCACCCACTTGTTCAGAAAACACCCTCGACACAGACAATCAAAAACATCCTCTTAATGAAGCCAAAACACCTCATTTTGATTTTCTGACTCTAGCTGTTCATTCAAAGGGACTCCTTACATACGGAGCTCACTTAAAATGAAGACTGAAAAGCCCCTTCAAGGGAATTGAATCCATTTATCTGCATGAAAGCAACTACTTTGTATGTTTGCAACACATACTTATATCTTCAAAATACACAAACCAGACTGACTCTCGTGACCAAGGTATATTTGTTTAATATAAGTTTTTCTCATGGAAAAAGGCTGTGACTATGAGCACGTTAAGGCAAACTGAACTTGATGCTGATAATGCTGTCACTTGTGCATTAAGAACACTTATCCCTCATGTAATGTAGGACAAACTACAAACAGGGACTTCCTGTTTCTAGATTGATATTGTTTGGAGATTCTGAAGAATAGAGATAATACAGGAATGCAAAGTGCTTTATGCAGTGCAGGTCTGTGGATTTACATGGCCCCAGCATTGGCCTTTAATTGATATCAGCTTTTACTGGTAGAGCTGGAGGCACCACTGTTGGGATGGTGAAGATGACAAGCTGTGAAACGTTGCAAGCTCTTCCCTGAAAACTTTGTCTCTACTAATAAATCCCAACGTACTTGGTAAATTCCAAGGGCACTGAAACTCAATTGCTAGAATCGCACCTGGCATTTGGCCCACGCCAAGCAGCACTTTCCCAAATTATTCCTAGGCTTTACTTATTCTCAATAAGCAGTTTGCATGCAGCACCTTGTTTCGGAAGCTAACAGAATAAACCAGCATAGGCATGGGACATTCTTTGCCAGCTGGCATCAGTATCTCAGAATGTTCCTGCACACATTACATTTATTACCATAGATGTAGCTAAAGTGTCTGATGCACTGGGTGTGTTAACGAGGGACTGCAGCCCTTTTGGTCTCTTGGCAGTTCTGCACCTGTTTAAAGCAAGCACTGTTTGTCATAAAAGAGGAACTGTAGAGAAAATAAGGCATGGAAATGAAATTATTTCTGAAGTATTTGGCTTGCCCTGCTTAATAAACTCAGGTTTGGAATATCTGCTTTGGTGCTCATTTTCTGGCCAGAGACACATAAACACAAAATCTAGCCTCTTCGGGAACACATGTCATAGGACATTAAGGAGGCAACGGGACAAATGCCAAGAAATATCTGTAGGACTTTGACAGATATGCCAAATAGCAAACATCACACTCACTAGTCATATTCCCTTGAGTCATCACGTAATTGGTCTGTGAAATTGTGTGCCAGTGCTGAAGACTGTGCCGATTTCCTCAGCTACAGCCAGGCAGGGAAAGGAGGGAAATGCGGCCTTTATGTTCTCCTGATACTGGACTACTGCTGAGCTCCAAAATATCCTCTACTGACAAGGTGGGCCAAGCCTGACAGCCAGAGGGGCCGGACCTTGACATTGGAAGCTCTCTCTCAATTCAGAGTGATGCAGAAATGTTGGTTACCACAGGAGGAAATATTCGTCTGTTAGACACACAGCTCTTCCCTTCCTCCTCTGAGGAAAAGGCAGGAGGCTGGACGGGGTATGCTAGAGGTTAGATTTGGCCTGCAGGCCACCAGCTTGACGGTGCCAGTTTAGAACATCCTGAGGGCTACTCTAAATTGCACTCCCAAAAAGCCAAGTTCAGTCATGTGTTGTTTAGGGCTACTCCCACCAGCACTGTGGCACAAAGATCCCGAATCCCCACCTCTTCAGCTTTATCAGATCACAGTCAAGACCATCTTCTTGACTATGGCAAGGAGGCACCAATTCGGTCATACTGTAACTTCACCTCCTCCCCTATTACAATAGAAACTCTGAGATATGAATCTGAGAATGAATAGGAAACGCTGTTGCCTATGCATTACTAAGAAAGCAAGCAAATGAAGTGAATAGAATATAATGTCTCTATTCCATTTCAGAGTTGCAGTAACTTATGATGGTACCTGTAGTGTACATAAATAAACTGTAGAAAAATGTTTTACAAATATGATTAAGACTTGTTCATATAAGGCCACATGACAATAACCACTGGGAGAGATGTGCTTAGACCTGGAGTGAGTCTATGATGTATTTCCAGGGGATTAGAAAGCACAGAAATCTTAGACTTGAGCATTAGAATCTACATGGTCCTATTAATTTCTAAGAGAAAAAAAATGGATAAAATGCTGTGGTTAGGATGCTTTTCCATAAGCAGTATGCAAGACCACCATTTAGATGAGATAGTAAAATTGAGGGACGTTGATTTATATAGAGGCTTTATCACTTTGAGCTCGTTTTCCACAAACCACCACAGTTCTCATATAAAATGTCACAGGTTAATACTATCATCTCTGGTGTAAAAGCTGTCCTAATGTCATGTAAGAAACCAGGGTAAATTTAGATTTCTGATTAAAACAGCAACTGGTATTAAGCATACAGGGCAATTTGTAATGCATCTTTCTGATGAAGTGTTGGACATACTGATTTATATGAAGACTACGCTTATGTCTCTGTGTTCTTTCTTTCTTGTGAAGCTAAAGCAAAAATGATTGTTGAAAGGATGCTTTCAGGAGAGGAAGGTAACGTCCTAGAAAAGGAAATCCCTCAAACATCACCTGGTCAGGTGTACTCAGGCCTTGAAAAACGGGCTCTTCAGCCTCTATTTACTTTTAATAGCACTGAGAATCTGAGATCTGAGACTGTAACATGTCTGTGTTACAGAAGGGTAGAGGAATCTGTGTGCTGGTTCCCCAACAGATCAGGCTGACGGAGCAGAAGGGGCAGCAGAGAGAACTGGGTAAGGAAGGTACAGGCATGCCACAGCTGAAGTATCGGGTTCAGACCCCCTGGATGTGGGTATGACAATACACCTACCAGCCTTCCTGATTGTTTGAAATCTATGCCTTTAAGTGCTGTGTGCATTTAGGAAACATAAATTTGCCCGTGACTGCATCAGTGAATCCTACTGCTGTTTACAGAATGCTGAGAGAGAACTCCAGTGGATTTGGAGCTCATTGGCACTTATAGAAAAACCCACTGGTAATCTGTAGGGTTTAAGCTGGTGCAGCCTGGCCAAATCACACAGGCAGGACAGACTACTTCAGTACCATGACAGCATCCGTAACAGTATCCTGGATACATACTGTGCTATCATACGCACAAAGTGACTCCCATGCAAGACAGTAACCAAAGTGAGTGGAATAAGGGTACCTGAATTATGTTTGTCTCTGATGCTACATTATAGAGTGGCAAATGGCAAGTCATTTAACCTCACAACATCTCAGCATCTCCATCTGTGACTATGCTAAATTTTCCTTTGCAAAGCACCACAAGTCTTTGAATAAAAAGGACTGCATAATGGTCCTTCCCCCTACATAATGGCATACTCATGTCCAAGATAACCCGAGATTAGAAAGTTTGTTGGTCTTTTCTCTGTACAATGAATGAATCACAGGTAAGCTTATATTAATATTTGGGTATACACAGAAAAGCATGATAATATATGTATTTATTCATCACATTATCGTAGCCAGAATGCAATGCAAGTTGAAATATTGGTCACTTTTGGTTATGAGAAACATAGATATTGCCGCATGTACCCCTGAGCACAGTTGTGTTTCTGTTATAGGAATACTGGGTCTGGAAAGAAACAGAAACTGGGAAAAGTAACATCTGCGCTTACAAAATCTGGACTGGAAAACTAAATTATTCCAAATTTTACTTCTTTGGCTTAGTCCATAACACAACTGTAGCAGCTAGATTAAGAAGGTTGTATCTCCAAGACCTCTCTACAACCAGTAAAGAAAAATCGAGTCCTACATAAGCAATATATAAAGTGATTCAGGCTACTTTTCCCTTTTCACGGACCACAGAAGAAATCTCTAGCTATCAGCTATCAAGGCTTTTACCAGGGGCTTCAATTCTTTGACAATTTAAATTGGGCTAAGCTGAAATCCCTGGTTAATCATTTCCTCCTTCTCTCTTGTTCCAGCTCTGATGCTCATCTGACCCTGTGGTAAATCTGTTCAAGGAGTGAAACTGGCAGAAAACTATCCTTACAGGAAAAAAAAAACTTTCCACCAGTTTAGTTGCCTGAATTTGCTCATTTTGTGATATAAACTGAGCACTTGGGCTGGCCCAAGAGATGGAATAAGAGTGCTTGTTTGTAGACAGGCGCACAGAGCCGTGACTAAGGGCAGGATCATGGCAATGCTAACATCTGCTTTTTGTTAGAAGCATCTGGATTTAGCTAGAAAACAGAGATTATACACTGGAATTGAAAACAAAAGACGCAAGAGACTCAGGAGCTGTAGATCTCTACAGAATTTCGGGCCACATTCTAGACTTGGCTGAGGCCTCTTGTTTATAGACAAAGACAAGTTTTATTCTATGAGGTTTGGTAACCTGTGTACCCAGTTAAATCTGTGCAAAGCAAGTGCAGAGTTCAAAACGTTGTCATATCAGGACAGGAGCTGTTATCTAATTAATTCCCTTGGTACTGTAGGATAATTTTCTATTGCATACTCAGCAGTATTATGTTCAATTGTGAATTTTAAATAATCTTTTTGGGTTCCAAAAGCCAAACAAGCTCCAAACCACTGCTGACGGAAATCATGTTTTGAATGATCCTTGATTTCCCTTAATTTATCCTTAAATTGACTATTTACTACTTTATAAAAAGTGACAGGCATATTGATGAGACAGAATGAACTTTTAGCAAGCTTTTGTCTTACCTAGAGGGAATGATAGCATGCAAATCTAGCTAATTAATAAATCAAAGCAAACTACAGATCTAGGTTTGCCAACACAGTGTTTCTTGGTAACCAGTTCTCAAGAGCAAACAAGCTCTGCAGTTGGAAAGGTGTGTAAACCTCTCATAGCGTTGCTGCACTGTCTTAGTAACACAAGCTCTGCCTCAAGTCGACTTTCCCTAGGGCTTCTATGCCAGCTCACGTCTGGAGGAAGTCAGAAGGGCTGGCAGGCTGGTGATGAGGCAAAGCTTGAACTCCAGCCTGGAGGCTTGAACTCCAACTCAGGCAAGCAAGCTGAGTCACCTGGCACAGTGAACTGAAGCCACAATCACGTAGACATGAAAAGAAATTCTACACATGACTTCTGGATGAGAGCAAGAGGCTAAAAACCTCTTACCCGCAAACTATCCTCACAGCTAAGGAGAACTGATAGACACTTATAAGCTGCAACTATGTCAATAAAGTATTTCCCTGGATAGTTCATCAGCTTCAACTAACTCAGCAGATATAGTAATTTAAAACTTCCTCTATTTGCAAGAATAAGAATCAGCACAGCCATTATCTCACTAAATTATGCTTTTACCGGATCATTTTCAATTAAGCCCATTTTCAAAAAGTCCATTCCATTTTGCAAGATAATGGTACTTAGCGCATATGTTACGGTATGTGTGAGAAGAAAGAGAACCAGCAGTTTCAAACCTCACCTCACTATGCACCTTTGAGTAATTTATAGTAATGGCTTACACTGCTATACTGCTTTTCATCCTGAAGGGCATCAAAGCCATTTAAGAAAGCAGGGAGAGAGAGAAACAGGGAGAGAAAATGACATCACTTTTCACCAAATTGCAGCCACTTCTAAGGAAGAATGTTGAAGTTGTCAAGTGGCAAACAGGAGAATGATGGCAGAGCCAATGAAGAATGCCTTCTGCCATGAAAAGTGGGAATTAATGGAAACGAAATACAGCATCCCATCATGAAACTTATGTAAAACACATTTAATAGCATCTGTTAGTCTATGGGAAAAGTTCCATTAGTATTTAATAACCACTGGACTTTTTTCCAGTTTTTTTTCCAACCATTAGGATTTTTTTCTTGATTTTACTTTCAAATTGAAAAATGACATACCTGGCAGCATAATGTCTCATATCAAACGCTGAAGACTTTTTTATTATTAACTTGGAGTGAAAAGTATTATTATTTAATACTGCAGAAGTACATCGTGCAAACCCCTTAAATTTCACTGGAAGTCTGCATCCAACTACTGACCCATGTTATTTGTGACATCTGACAAAATCATAGACTGAGGCAGCATAACCATAATACTACTTGGCACTTTACATCTTTAAAGAACTATGGAAATGTTAATTAATTTCCACAACAGCCTAGGGAGTAAATATTTTCATACTGATTTTACAGATTAAGGGGATGAAACATAACGTGTGGACATGACTTCTCCAAGGCAATCTATCAAATAAGTGTCAGATGTGGGGCTGGAACTCAAAGATTCATCAGGCCTTTAAACAATGATGCCTGGGGCAGCCACTTATTTATTTATAAAAAGTAGCTTAAGCCATTGTCAGATTTTCTTTAATGTGTTGTTTTACTTTGTATTGATTATTTACAATAGTAGCTGATGACGAGGATTCGCATTGTTCCATCTTTACAATTAAATTCTTTATATTTCATTCTCCATAAAACTAAGTGTATTCTGATCCAGAGAACAAGTAAGTTAAAAGGTGGCCAAAGGAGATCAGGAAAACATTTTGGAGCAGAATGTACGTGTCAGAATGGGTGTGTCAAATTTGTCTTTCTTTCCACTGTTTGGCCGTGTCTTTTCTTAAAGATATTTCATTTTTAAAAAAGCAGATCACATCCTTTCAGCCTGCTGTTTTGCTTTTATTTTATTTTTTCTCTGTAACAATACCAAGAATAGTTCCAGATGCATTATTCCTTTTTTTTTCTTTTTTTTTTCTTTTATATATTCTCGTAAATCTCCTGTTCCCAAGAGCTTCAGAGCTCCAGGATCTTTTGGAAAGCTTTTTAGTACACAAAAACAAAGGCTCAGAAATTCAGATGGCGATAGCTTGCTCAACAGATCAACTCAGTGGCCAAAATGCAAAGTATCTGATCAGATAGCAACCCTTCTTATTCACCAAACCAGTACTCCTGAAGATTCATGTTAAATACAAGGACTAGAAAACAGACAAGACAGACACGACACCCTACTGCACAGCACAATTAGGTTCTGTTGGACTAAAAGGTATTTGCCTAGGAGAGTCAAAGAGGAAATCCGAAAGCTGAGGAGACCTCTTTTTCCTCTGCTTGACCTTCTCCCTTCCTAAGCATCTGAGGTCTGGTCTAAGAGAACTAACAGGTGGTGTTTTCCTCATGCTACCCTGCAGCATCACACTGCACATCTGTGATTATCTAGGAAAGTACACTTTATAATACAAAAAGCAAATGAGCCACTTTCAAAATAAACAACATTCTTCCTCAGTCAGTGTCCCAGTTTTGTCAGTCTTAAGTCCCTGAATACACTTGACAGCCAAGAGAGCAGAATTCTCCAGACAGCACTATTCCCGTACAAGATCAACCTCTTTAATTTTCTCTTATTTAGAAAAGAAGCTCTTCGGCAACAGCCTGTAGAGGATTTAGCCAAGTCTGTGCCTGAACAGTGCATTTCACTTCCAGCGCACAAGAATTCATTTTAATCACTATTTGAAGATAGAGCCAATTGCATTGGAAGCTATAAAACACTGTATTTTCCTATGTGAGAGAAATAAAGAATTTCTACAAAATCCTTTGGAATGAATTCTGACAGGAATCTGATTAAGAGTCCAACTCCACCTTTCCCAGGACTATGGGTACATTTTAATTTTCTCATAGCTACAAACATACAGTAGTGCGTTCTTTGCACCAACTTGTCGCAAAGATCAGTGCCAGATCATTTGGTTTGTTGTCATGGTGTCTGTGAAGCTGACCAACATGCTAACATGCAACTGGGCTTCAAAGGGTGCTCCGGTGCAAAAAGGAGAAAGAACTGAGAGGACAAACTAAAAGGAGGGCAGCAAGAAGAGCTTTTACCACTGTTTGGGTTTAAAAGCTTTTAAAAACTGGTGAGTTCTCAAGCCCAAATGCAGTTGAGCAAGAGGGCAGAAATCATCTTCCAAATACAACATAACCCAGAAGAGAAGCATTCGTAAGTGATATAATTGATCTTGGCAATTGATCCATTTGGGTGCTATGTGATTCACTCTTCTTTTTCCCCCAGGAATGAGGAGTACCTCTTGTTATATAGGACTGGACCATTGGAATCTGGGACCAATCTACAAATCCCATGCTCTTCAGGCTAGTGTTACTACATAGTTCCCCTAACAAACCGAGAGAGAACATCCAAGCACTCCTCTTGGATGACATCTTGCTGGACCAGCAAAACACTAAGGTGCTGCTAAGCCTGTGACAGAGCTAGCTAAGCCTACCTTCGTATTATTAAGATAATGAGCTCTACTGAGTCTTTAATTAACATCCAGATAAAAGCTGTTTATAAGAACAAACCAAAGTCTGGATGCTTTTCTACTGTCCTCAAACACTGCTAATGTTTATTATAACAACCACCCACTGTGTGCTGAGCATGTGAAATCCTGTCTGCACAACCTGCATGATTTGGTAGCCACAGAAATTCCAGAAGAATGGATATAGCAACAACATATGTCTCCTAAAGAAGCTTTCTGTTCCTTTAGCAGTCATTAAGTTTCAGTGAAGGGAGCTTTGCATTGACCTGTTTCTGCGTCCTCCTAGTAGGGTTCTTGCTTTTTAGCAGTCTTTTATATAAAGCACTTGTCTTCTCCCCACTGCTACTCACCCATATAGGAATATTGTCTCTTTGGTGCACCTGTCCCTGGTGCACAAGTATATAACTAGAAAGCCCATATTAGGCTCATAGCCTTACCCCGTAACTCCCTTTAGTTAAGAAAACACAATTCCATCCAGCCACTTGAAATAATGCAAGGAATTAAGCACAGCCTGCACTTGCCTGGACTACAGCTCTTGTTAAAAATGGCCAACTAGAAATTATTCCAGCTGGTCACCAACTCTGTAGCACATGATCCAAACCAATCCTGGTTGCTGAGATTTCTGAAAGGAAACTCATCTCCTAAAAAAGACAATTCTTGTATCCCTCTCAAAGCACAGCTGTCCATTTTTCCTCTACTCTCAATGCAAGCGAGGAATACAAAAGCCGGATTAAAACTTAATTTTTCTTTTTTCTTCTGGTATGTAGAGTGTCTCAAAGCCCACAATATACGCTTTCTTGAAGAAGGAGTCCAAGGTCTTAATCAGTTATGGGTCCTCTGTTAACAAACACAAAACTGATAATGCTCTGATGTCCTCTACAAATGCTCTGTTCAAAAAAACTCCCCCTTGAACTGCCTGTTCAATACAATACTCTGTTTCTTACCCTCCACTATGGTGTGGTTATATATTCTCTGCTGTAACAAAAAGCTGTCATTTTTCACCTTTGAGGTGGCTATTCTTCATATCGAGACCCTGTAATGAACTCTGGGAATCCGCAGGATGAAAGATTGAACAAATGTACATTAGTCTCACTACAGAGAACTGTCTCATAAAGCAATGGGTTTTGGACATTTGAGGGCTTTATACTTAACTAAATGAATCCTTCAGAACTTGAAACAGTTGGGGTTTTTTTTCCATTGTTGTTTGTTTTTTGTTTTTGTTTTTCCTAAAGGATTGTTTCAAAAAAAGTTAGCCCAGAGCATTAGTCACTGCTGTCAGCTTCTGTCAGCTTTGTTCCCCTGTGACAGGATCTGAAGGCCTGTGTGCAGTGTCGTACCTATCTCTGTCCTAAATATGCATCAGTGGCTACCTGAAAGGCTGTGGATGAGAAACTGCCGACACCCCTGGAGTAATTGGAACAAGGAAGGAGGACGCTGTGTGCACTGATCTGACAAAGGATTAACCTGTTTCCTCTACTGTAAAGTTGTAATGGGCTCATTCATTACTCATAGAGCTCCATGACACTTCACACGCTAGGGAATGATGCCTCTGGTTCATTCCAGGAGGTGGCCTGCCAAATGGTTAGGAAAAAAGGGATGTGAGATAGACAGTAGCAGTGGAGGAGGAGGGCTAAGTTAGATAATTAATACTGATATTTACTGGGATAACAATTAACTGCCTTTACACAGTGTTTTGGAGCTTTCAGAGTGCTATAAAAACATTAATTAACCTTCACAATTACCATTCTGAGATAGAGAAATGTCCACTAGCACACTGTAGCCCAAGGAATCCACATGCTTTGAGACAGCAAGAAAGAAAAAAAGAAAATCTTCCTGGTTTTGTTGTGTACGTATATTGGAAAAATAAGGCTGTGCACGTGTCTTCACCATACTGTGAACTGCTGATATTTTGGGGGCTGGCAGTCAGCACAGAATGGAGCCCAGGATGCCCCTCTGCAGGGAAGCAGTGGCGAGCTGGTGCTGGCTCGGATAGTCAGCGCCTGGACACACTGCCTCCCCTCTAGCCCAGGCACGCAGCACGCGTAATTGCCTGTGCTCCACTCCATCAGCCTCCCCATATCAGGAGGCTGGCCCATTTCCCTCTGCTTAAAATTTAATCAGAGATTTTACTGCTCATCAACAGCTTAACGGGAGCAGTTAGAACTCTGAAACTTTGCATATTTCGGCTTAATTACTGCTAACAGACAGATGCCACTTTCAAACACTCGCCTTCCCAGCCCTTGCTCCCTGCAGCTGCTCAAACCTGGAACATAAATTCACTGGTTAAATAACCGATAAGTGGCAAAATGATTAGGGATTAATGGAAAGACAGAAATCTCCTTATTTCTGGTTGAAGCTTTATTTTTTATTATCTCTGCTAAATTGCAGTCTGTACCTCCCATTTGGCAAGATAATAATTCCTCTTATCCCTGCTCTAAAGCAACAAGTAAATGGAGACAGTAGCCTAAAACTGTATAGATCTTGACGTCCTAGTGCATACTGCTCCCGCATGTGATTCACATGCAGAAGCAGTGACCTATAATAAGCTATTTCAAAGGTAGTAAGGAAATAACTCCTGATGCCTTTTCTCTAGATAGACTGCCTTCCATTGGTTTCTTTTCCAGGCGTCAAGCTTCTCCTTTGACCAGGCGTGTGGAGCAGCAAGCCGCTGCTTTAAATACAGGAGAAAATGTCACAGTGATCCAGGAGCAGGAATTAAAACTCACACGAATAATGATGGCTATTCCTGGGACCAAGGAGCTGTATTCATTTGGGCCAGATCCATTACCAATCTCCTACTCTAGTCACTTCCCATTGCCACCAGAAAACCACCTTTTAAGAGCACCTCAGTGGACTGAAGAGGTAATGCAACCAGTACATTGAAAGAGAAGTCCAATGCTCCACTTTTTAAGTTCTCCCTGAAGAAAGGAATCCTGTCTGCACTTCCTTCCATTTGATGGAACTATTCCTTGAAATGGAGGGAGAAGAAATTATCTTCCTGCAGATTCTAAGGATTAAATCTTTTGGAGGCAGCACCCAGGATATTGTGTTGTCACTTACTTACAAGGTAACTTGTGAGGTTATGCAAGTTCTTAAATTGGATGTCTGCACTGATATCTGCATTTTCCAAAACAGTAGTCAATTTTGTATAGGGAAGATTTTTACTGAGCTCGTAAGAAAAATGCTAAGTAAAAGGCCATTTATATATTAGCACATGGCTGGATGCATGATCAAACCGCAGACTCAGGATTTCTCGGCGTCTACTGAAAATTTGACTTTGTTTCCTAGCAAATGAGGGTCATATTTTCAGTGATTTAAAAAAAAAATAATATCAGTTAGATGAACAGATTATTTTATGTTCATAAGCTACCTTGGGGAGAAAAAAAAAAACCCCAAAAAAAGCAACCACAAAAACCAACCAAACTTTCAACCAAATCACAGTCAAACCCTGAATCCCAATCCATGTAAGTTTACAATCTTGCAAAAAAAATTTGTCCTGCAACAGTTCTTTTGCCTTAACAAAAACTCCGAGAATGCAGCTTGTTCTGTCTGTCCTGCCTGACATTTTACATAGGCTGAAGAGAATAGACAACAAGAAGTTCAGAATTAAAAGCCCACAAAGAGCTCATTAGTACACTGTGGGACAGATCCTGGATTCCACCACGCTACCTTTGTTTCACCTCAGTGACTCAAGAGAAAAGATACTGCTTGCATCTTGCCAGTGCAGCAAAAGTAGTTCTTCAGCACTTAGTTATTCACCTGACTAATTTAAGGGACACCTTGATGGCAGGGCAAAGTCTGAAACAGAAATAGTCCTGATATTGTTCTCTGTTGGCATAGAGGCAATAATGAGTCAGAAAATAAAGGTCCGGTAGATGGTGCTCAAGACTGTGCAGCAAAATCCCAGGTTTTGTAAGGTTAACAAACTCTTGCATTTCAAATGGTTTTCACTGCGCCGCTCTTTAACCCACCTCTTACCCAGCAACCTCCCATTTACACAGAGGTGTTAACTGGGCTGCTAACAGCTCCCAGATTTTAGAGACACCCCAAGACTGCTTGTAACGTTGACAGGGTCTGCATAAATGTGTCTAAAATCGAGAAACAAAACTGACTTTCAGATGCTGTATTCCCATTAGAGATTGAATATAGAAGAGGAACTTCGTATTTTTAACTTCGAGTAGCTTGAGATTTCTGAGGAGGCCCTAAGGTTTACACCAATAATAGTTAACAGCCCTTTTCTTTGTCTCTGCTTTATTATTTTCCAGATTTCTGCCTGCCCGTTGCAAACATATTTTTAGAAGCAGTAAGACAACCTTTTTTCCTTACTCACCATGGCAACTGGTGGCGGCAGAACATGTGCCTTTACAGCTTTCTTTTCAAAACATAGTAAGGCTGACTGGAAGCGTAGTAGAAATCTGTGCATTTCAGAGGACAATGATCTTTGCATTGTATACTTAAGCCTTCAGGCTTGGCCAAGTTTGTCATTTTCTCTTGTTTTATGGAGAAAAGATTATTTTTGTTCTTTGAGTGATCAAGAAACTTGGGTTCATCTGTTTTGCCACAAACTTGCTGCGTAACCTTGACCAGCTTGTTTAACCTACCACTCCGTCATCTCTATTTGCAATGGGAGACACTTGCCTACCTTTCAGGTTGCTGGAAAGCTAGACTTGTTAAGATATGTGAAGCTTTCTACAACTACAATGATAAAAGCACTTAAAATGTCACAATACATTTATGTACCTATCATCTAACTGACATCAGGTAAAGACATCCATTGAAAGAAAGGACTTATGTAAGTCTTAGCATTTCAACAGACCTATAACGTTACACACAGTTATTCAGTTCCAAATATTTCATCTCCAGAATATTCTCCCTTCAATGAACAATTGAGCTTGTGAATTCTGCAGCAATTACTTTTTCTTTTGCAAAGCATTCTTGGGGGTTTTATTTTTAGATATGGGAATAAAATGACTCAATTTTCCCCCTTGTTGTCTCCTATCTCAGCAAGCAATGAAATGTCAGCACTGTGGTAGGTAATGGGAAGGAAAAACACCTCTATTGACTGAATGGAGTTATAGCTGAATATTTTCATGAACATTCCGCTTGTGCCTTAAGCACAATAAATGCTGCAGGTAAAAGATATCAGAGATAACAAAGAATGAACTGAATACAAACAAAATCATTCATCAGATGGGAAGATACCACCATTCAGAAGGGAGTGACTTCAGCCAGTTATTGCACTGGATTTTTTCATGCTACTTTTGACAGGCTCAGGTAGAAGATGAATACTATGTCCGACAAAGAAGAAGGTATACAACAGTAATCTGCTCTGTCACTGAACTTGAATCATGAAGCAAAGTGCTTGAAATAATGTTATACTATAGGTTTCCTAATTTAGGTGAGGAATACAATTAGAATTAAGGAGATGAATTGCAGCTCATGATTCTGAGTGTTCAGCTTGGAATACTGGGAAGATCATCAGAATATTCATCACTGCTTCAAATAAAGACACAGTTTCCAAAACCCAGTCAGACGAACTGTGCCTCTAAGTAGTGCAGCCAGGACCTAACTCACGTGGCTGGACACAGACGCAAGTGCCTAATGGAAAGGGCAAGAAGAAGTCAAGTGGTGGCACCCGCGACTCCTGTTGTCTTCACAAGCTTCTGACCCCAACCAGCTTCTCCCTAACCCATAGCTTCTGCTCTTCTATATATCAAAAAAGGCCAGCCTTTTTGATATATAAAATTATCCCAACGCCCTGCTTTTTTTGAGTCTGGCCTCTCTTTAAGACCTTCTTATCTGCTTTTTCTGATGCTCCTTTCCAGCTGCCTGTGGAGCCAGCAGCAGCAGCAAAGAAAGCAGCAGAGCTTCCTCAGGCCTCTTCCCAAAGAACTATGTATGATATGCCTAATTCTCAGCTCTCAGACTCTTTCTATGAATCTGCAGCATCTTCCAGAACTCCCACCTAGTCACCTATGTATTTCATGACACCTGCAAGCCCTTTGCTTTGACCATACAGGTCACAGGTCTAGGTCTAGTCTTCCTTTAAAAATTACCTAGACGGAAAGCAGACACTGTCCTTTGAGTCTGAGGGTTGACGAGGTATGTCAACAGCTTTGAAAGTTCTTGTCTAAATGCCTGACCTAACCTTTTCAATTTCTTTCACACAGCAGCCGAGAGCTGCACTTTAGAGATCAGAATAGCACTTGCCATACACCGTAGCTACCATCACGTCCACTGATGAAGATGAGAAACAATTTATACAGAAAATATAAAATGCAGGAATTTCCTACAGAGCATATATAATGGCACTGGTAACATTTTTCCCCAAAGGCGACATGCATTCACACTGCTGGATGGCTCCACTGAACTCAGCCAGGCCCTGTGTTCATGATCAAAAGAGTAAGAAAAAATAGCTAGCAGGAATCACCAAAGATTGCCTGGCATGTTAATATGGATCCTGATCACACAGCAGGGATGGTGGGGGGGGGGGCTGTGCAAGTCTGTGCAGCTTCTGCCTTCCCACTGAGTTGTACTCATGGAGTGTGTAATTAATTGTTACTGTTCATTTATTTGTACAAATCAATGAATTTGCAACTGAGTGCCACCCAGTGACAATCTAACAACTGACATGAGACAGTGAAGGCAAAGTTTCCTTCTGAATAGCAAAAGGAACTCCATCGCCTTTTTTCTTCTTTCAGCTCTGCCCAGGCTCACTTGCTCCCTTCCTCCTAGACTACACTATATGCTTTGCTACTCAGGGAGACAGTTTTTCAGTGAACTATAATTGTCTTCTTTGGTTTTGGTGTTGTTTGGTGTTTTTTTTAAAGAAACAAAAAGACTTCCTTAGTTTATCGGGGAGAAGATGTTAAGAGCTGCTGGACACAAAAAAATCTGTTCTTCATTTTCATCAAAGGCCACTGAATCTTGTTGCCATTGGCTTCTGGCTGAAGCTCTGCTTCTCCACTCGGGAGAGGAAAGTAAGCACGTGCTTAACTTCTGTTTAGATCACAGAAGTTAAAAGTCAATCACATACTAGAATGCTCCCCTGAATCAAAGTACTCTCCCACATACAAATTCTCTAACATATTGAAGCGGGTACTGCCCTTTCTATGAATATGCATATTTGGCAGAAAAGCTGTTATTAATATTTTGTTTATATTTTTAAAACTCTGATAAATGGGAAAATATGGAATGAAGATACACTTGCAACAAGCTGATTTGAGGACTCTCTGTAGGTAGCTGGGACTCCCTGCATTGACATACTTTCAATATTAACAATACCGCAGATAAGTTTTCTACTGAGTTAGGAAACATAAGGAAATATTAAGAGAAATGGAAACTTGTAAATTGCAAAAAAATCAATACAGCTAAAACAATGGTGGAGTATAGTGGAAAGCCTTGCTACTGAATCATTACAATCCATTCTTATTGAAAATGGTATATATCTCCATTTAGAAGCCATAACTCCTATTAAGTTTAATTACTTTTCCCTACAGCTAAGGGACCTACAGTTTCTGCACCTGATTCACCAATGTATTAATCCAGTTTCATGCCAGCATATCTGCACTGAAATTAATGATATTATAGAAGCAACGAAGCAACATAGTATTGTCTGATAATCCACCAACTCAAAAACTGCAGTAGCGACGATTCCTTATGCTCTTATTTCTGGTGAGGTAGGTGGCAGAAGTATGAACCCCCTCAAACTTAGCACGAGTCTCTGAAATAGCCACAAAAAGCTACAAACCCTTGAAATCTGAGCAGGGAAGATGGTGATCATCTTATATAGATAAAACACATTCACTCCAGAAATACCTAAATATACTAAGCAGGTTTTCACACTGTATAAAAGGAATAATTTTACCTGCCACTGGAGTGCGAGGTAACAATAAGAATGTACAAAACCATTACTTTACAGCTTTGGACAGGAAGGTGAAAATCATCTTGTGTTTGCAGAGGGCACAAAGCCAACCTGCACCTGACATTCCAGCGCGGGGTGCCAGGCCACCTTCTGGCCTTCTGCAGACGGCTGCATTTCTCCTGAAGTAACCCAGCATATACGTGAACAGAGCACGGGCAGGACTTAGGTAAACCGAATAAATAACTGAAATGAGGCCTGCCCGCTTCCGTCCACGTGGAGAGGGAATCCCCCCGCACCCCGCCCGCGCCTCGGCTTCGGCCTGCGGCCCCGCTCCGGGCCGCTTCCCCCGGCCCCGCGCTGCTGCCCTGCCTCCGGGCCCAGCTTCCGCCGCCCTACCGGGGCCGCGGCCCGCCCCGTTCCTCGGGGGTGCCCGAGGCCGCGGCCGGGCCCATCCCGGCCCGTTCCTTAGCGACGCCCGAGGCCGCGGCCCGGCTCCCCTCGGGGCGGGCGGGGCTGCGCGGGGCCCCGCCGAGCCGCCCGCAGCCGCCCTCGCTGCTCCCGGTCAGTCGGTGTCTGGAACTTTTCTAAGCGGAGACAGACATGAACAAGCACCGACTGAGATGCTTCACCTTAATATTTTTCAGCCAGTTTGATGGACCAGTTCCTTAGACAGAGAAACAAGAGGCGAACCCGCATTCTAATGCTTTTTCAAACACGGCAAGATGGCGTTTATTTTCTTTTAAAAGGACGTCTCGTTGTCCTTACAAACCCGTGAAGTTTACTGCCTAAACCATGAGTGAGGGCCTTGCAATTACGTATCCTTTGAAAGGTTCAGCCTCCATTTCTGACGTGAGCCATTTCCTCCAGTTGGTACAGATTTTAGCGCCTGTAGGAAAACCAAACAAGTATCTTCGGGGTACCTGGGCAACCAGTTAATAAGAAGGAAGTACCGAGTGAAGCTATGTGTTGGGAAAATAATGCTTTTATTGACATATAAATACGTCTGCTTGTATGATGCAAAGTATTTTTACCCCTTACTACATCCACAAGCGTTCTCCTGGGAATTTAATGGTTCACTGTTCCTCAATACGGCAAGTATAAAGTCTGCTCTGACCTTTTCCACCTTCACATCCATGCTGGTATGAAACTACTGACTCTCACAGTTCATGTTTTCTGGAGCCTCTTCCTGACTTTCCCTGTTTCTTAAATACTTTGTTTCTTATTCGATTCACCATTGTCAATAGCCTTTCTTGGTCCTGTACAATTAATCCCAAACAATAAACTAAAATCACATGCTTCAGAATATTTGTAGAAGAAAAAATAAGAGACTATATTTAAAATAGAAAGGATGTCCTTTTAACTGAGATTTGGAAATGCATATATATTAGAGGTAACATAGATACAAGTAAGGCTTCTGCGCATTACTTCAGCTGCAAAGAGACTGTCTTAACAACTTTTGAAGTGATAACAGGACACTGGTCCTGTGACAATTTCAGTTACAGTGCATTGGCATAGAGACAATTCCTTCCCCTCTTTTTCCACCGCTAAGCAGCTCTGGGGGTGATTTGTAAAAGGTCACAGCCCAAGAAACATGTTGCAGTTCAGTCAGACCAACATTTGTGATCACTCTGATCTTTTCAGGGGGTGAACTTCATGGCCCGGTCACTGAAAAACTATTTCGCTATGTCTGGGGAGGTAGTGGCTTATGAGAGCAATCTGGCAGGGGAGAGATTTGGAGGGGGAAAACTTTGCTTCGTGTGTCCAGTGAAACCAGTGAGGAAGTTTTTCTGTCCTGTTTTGATAACTGAGTAGGTGGCCCTGGTGAACTTTTAAGGTCTGTGAGGGATCTACAGCAGTTAAGCCAGGGTGGGGGGGAAGGAATGAACAGTCAGCTGAAGGTAGTTAAATCTGAATCCAGGGACAAGGGCGTGCATTTCTCAGGCATGAGATCATTGAAAAATGTATGTAAATACAAAGACATATTGTTGATAAATCATCTTTTCTGATTTGGACCTTGGGCTCTTTATCCTTTACAAACCCTTCCTCTTCCTTACATTGCTATCCTATTTTAATGAAGCATAGCCTTGAGTTCCCCTAGATAGAAACTTCTAGCAGTTTCTATTTCTACTTCCCTAGCGATTTTTTCAAAAGACCTTGAATGAACTTCAAGATTAAATGAATCAGAATTCTCTCCCCCATCCCTAACATTTTAGTTATTAATCTTATCAGAGTGGCTTGATGACCTCAGGATAACTGTTTACCGATGCTTTAAATATAGACCATGATTCAACTTGGAGGTCATCGTATAAATAAAGGGTGTTGTGTGTGTCCCTGATGTATGTATGCGTGCATGCGTACATTGAGGAAGCTGTAGTATCTACAGGATCTTCAGTGCAGCTTTCATATGCTGAAGCAGTACTCTTTCACAAAAGACACAGCTAGTTTGAAACAAAATCCCATTTCACTCTTCTTAATTTAGGCTTAGAATATTCATTTGGCCTTTTGAATTACTTGCTGATGAGGTCCAGTGGTATTTAATTTATCTAGGCCTCTGCCTCCTCATACGTAAAAGGCAAGAATGAGGAGCCTTGCTTTTCTGCATCAGGTATTTGGGCATTTGTGGATTGAATCAGTTATCTAGCAGTTGGGACTTACTACTGAGATTCAGTGGGGCTCTGAGTAAGAGGGAGGATTAGATCATGAGGCTGCTGGAAATGAAGGTCAAGATTTCTTTCCAAAGATGCACAATTAAACCCAGCAATTTCTGTGAAGAGAGAAACCATGAGGGAAGCACCTTTGACATATGCACAGAGAATACCACTTCCTAGGATATTGTATGACTCATAAGTCACTGTTGCAAGATGCTTTCCCCCCCTGCAGACCAATGAGTTTGTTATCAGCTTGCACATCTCCTGAAATATATTATACGATGTAAAATTAATACATGCTGCCTTTTTTATTATGACTTACAATTGATCCTGGCTTATTTATAGCATATGAAAGTAAAATGCTATGGACTGTGTCCTATGTGTAATTACTTCCAAAGGCTTTTATCAGTGCAAAGCACCTAGCTGTTAGAGGAGCTGTGGGTACATTTCCTTCAGGGAAAATATAATCACTTTTTATTCCATTCTAAACCTAATTCTTGCTCTATATCCTCACTGTAAATTGAGATGACAGACATGAGCTGAAAGACTGTCAGTGCAGCTGCCATAATTTGCTGACTTCCAGCAATAAATATTCACCTGAAACATGGTCCACAGACTTAAACTGAAAGGACCACATGAAGAAAAAAAAAAACGAAACCTGCAGTGATGGTAAAGAGGGGGAATAAATAAATCTCACAGGACACGGAAGCAGGAAAACAAAGTAATGACTTTTTCTGTAGTGTCCACTTTTTGTTTTTTGTCTCAATTATTAGGTGTCAACATTTTATGTAAGTTCCTATAGTTTTACTATCCTTAATGTGCTACTAATGCATTCACTAAATTGGCTTTCTGATTCACTTTCAGCTTGCACAACCTGTAACTGAGCAATAGCTAAACATTTGCAAAGCTAACCCTGATGCCGCATTGCTGGATTGTCACTAATTGCATTTCTTCCATATATCAGATTGGAAACTCACTAAGGTTCATACTCCAGTAAAGTCTGTATTGCGTTCGTGTGGCAAGGTTTTGATAGCAGGGGGGCTACAGGGGTGGCTTCTGTGAGAAGCTGCTAGAAGCTTCCTCTGTGTCTGATAGAGCCAATGCCAGCTGGCTGCAAGATGGACCCGCCACTGGCTAAAGTCAAGCCCATCAGCAATGGTGGTAGCACCTCTATGATGACATATTTAAGAAGGGGAAAAAAAACATGCATCAGCAGCCAGGAGAGAGCAGATGTGAGAGACACAACTGTAGAAACCAAGGTCAGTGAAGAAGGAGGGGGAGGAGGTGCTCCAGGCACCGGTCTAGAGATTCCCCTGCAACACATGGTGAAGGCCATGGTGCTTTACCCCTGCAGCCCATGAAGGTTAATGGTGGAGCAGATATGCACCTGCAGCCCAGGAGGATGTGACCTCCCCTGAAGGAGGCTGTGACCCCGTGGGGAGCTTGCACTGGAGCAGGCTCCTGGCAGGACCTGTGGAGAGAGGAGCCTACACTAAAGCAGGTTGGCTAGCAGGAATTTTGACCCTGCAGGGGAACCTGTGCTGGAGCAGTCTGTTCCTGAAGCACTGCACGCCATGGAAGGGACTCACATTGGAGCAGTTTGTGAAGAACTGCAGCCTATGGGAAGAGCTCATGTTGGAGAAGTTCGTGAAGGACTGTGCCCTGTGGGCGGGACCCCAAGCCGGAGCAGGAGAGGACCGTGAGGAGTCCTCCTCCTGGGGAGGAAGGGGCAGCAGAGACAATGTGTGATGAACTGACCACAACCCCCATTCTGCTGGGGGGAGGGGGTAGAGAACTTGTGAGTAAAGTGAAGCCTGGGAAGAAGAGAAGAGTCGGGGGAAGGTGTTTTAAGATCTAGTTTTATGTCTCAGTATCCTACTCTGATTTGGTTGGTAATAAATTAAACTAATTTCCCCAAGTTGAGTCTGCTTTGCCCGTAATGATAATTGGTGACTGATCTTTATCTTGACCCAGGAGCCTTTCATTATATTTTTCTCCCCCTGTGCAGCTGAGGAAGGGGAGTGATAGATCAGCTTTGGTGGACACCTGGTGTCCAGCCAGCGTCAACCCACCACAAAGTCCTATAGAGATTACACCTATAGGAAGACAGCTTCTCCAAGGATAAGTGTTTGAATTCAATCTTTGGATGGGACTGCTGTTCTGAACTGGAAGGAAGATGGGCTGGATACAATTTGAAGAAATCAATGCTTTTTTCCTTCTCTTTTCTGGGGAGAGAGGGATCAACTTTTGTGCTTCTAATTGAGAGATTTAGAGCAAATTTTGCACTGTCAGTGTGCTATTTATTTTAATTTGTACATCTGCTGAAATTTTACTGGGCAATCCTGATAAAGAAAAACAAGCCCTGCTCCAGGAGCCAGGAATTACTGAAAGATAATTACGTTTTGATGTCAGCATTCTTTATTGTCTGCAGCACAGCACAATCCTTTTGCTGTAGATTCCCCACCAAAGTGAGGATTACCATCCTGAAGATGCTGGAAATATGGGTACTAGTGGTTTCTTGGAGCAGGTCGTAGTTTTGATCTGATATCTATTTTAGATTAAAGCTACAAGTATGAAATTCCCAGCTGTGAATTAACAGAAGTGTATGATCTACCCTGCATTAAGCAGCTTCGTCCAGTCAATAAGTGCCATATCATGGTGAATTAAGTTTTCTGGACATGACTGGAAAAATGATGTGGCATCAGATTATGCTCTTGGTGCTGTCTAGGGAAATGCAAGGAAATGGTCAGAAGACCCTTTAACAAGTGACAGTAGGGAAAGATACTTCAGTAAATGCCGTCAGTACTGCTTTCAAAGCCATACAATATGAAAGCAAAGCCAGCCAAAATACACTTGTTTCCCACATGGCCACTGACTGGAGGCTCTAATAACTAAACTAACTTGCTTTCCTTATCTCCAGCAAGTTACTGACACTCTGTATAAATCTAAATCGGTTTCTTGCAAAAACTGTTTGAAGCATTGATACCACTTTCATTTGTCCTCTAAGTGTTGATTTTGCTGAGTACATCAGTAAAATTGGTATTTCTTCTTTTTGTATTATTAAAATGAATTAAAGAAAATGGCACAATGAAAACCCTTTTCCCTCTCTCCCTCGGTACAGTTCCATTGCTTTTGGATACTTAAGTCCACTCACTTTTGCTATCAGCTGCAACTTTTAGACAATGCTACTAATGACATGTGGGTCAGGAATTTAATGAATTTAAAGGCCCAAAGGTATATCCTTTCCTCTATTATCAAAGCCCTATAGAAATGGCAAACCTGTTTTATAAATAGACATGTTCTGTATTTTACTTTACAGAAAAGAAACAGAAGAGATGCAGGTACAGGGTGAAGTCTACTAACTTTTCTCAAAAAGGCAGTCCCACTAGACTCATGCTTTGAACTATAGTAAGACTACCCAGCTCATTTCTTTTGACAGCTAATACTAATCTGTTTCTTCAAAGATAAAGCCTACATCTTCATTTTGTGGTACCTTCCTTATAAAGCACCTTGACATTCTCAAATAATTGGAAGAACTCTATGTTCTTTTATATTGGTTGCTCTTTCAGAATCTCCTTCAAACAATGTATGTGGGCAAAGTTCTGCTATGTTTCCTGCTCAATCTTTCTCTGACTTTGATTACTAACACCGTCGTGGTTTGGGCTGGGCTGGCCACTAAACGAACAAACGATAGATGCTCTCTTTACCTCTCTCTCTCTCCATTCCTAGAGAAGGGCGAGAAAAGAAGGGAGAGAGACTTATGGGTTGAAAAGAAAACTAAAACTACTTTACTGAAATATTAATAATAAAAAGAAAAGATAATAATATAAACAAATAAAATAATGAAATATATACAACATATACAAAACCACAATGAAGCTCCCAGGATGACGATCACATCACCAGCAGGCTCTGGGAAAGTCCCAGACTGGACTCAGCAATGGGTGGGAACTGGATTCTGGATCTGGATTCAGTAACGCACAGATCAGGATCAGAGTCAGACGAGCAGACAGAGTCCTCCTCAGACAGCGGCCATTGAAGAAAGAGGCTGGCCCCTTTGATCCCTCAGCTTTTATGCTGAGCGTGATGCAGATGGGATGGAATACCCCTGTTGGTCAGTTTTGGATCACCTGTCCTGTCCGCTCCTCCCCACATGTGCAACCACTCTATGCTCTTCCACTTCTGACCCTCCAATGGGGCACACAACCAAGTGAGCAGACCTTGGTTGTTACAGCAGTAAGTATATGCAGGAGCCTCTCTGCGTACCATCCCTTGGTATTCACTACAAAAATTGGGCCTTATCTCTTTGGTAGCAGATACTGTCTGAAGAATATGCCATTAATTTCAGAGAGTTAGAGGAGGCTTAACTGAAAAGTAAAATTACTGAAAAGAAATTTGGTTTTGTTTTACCTCAAACCAGGATGCACTGTTATGAAATGGATTCTTATTTATTATGAATTTACACCGAGAAGTAAAAGAACCTACTTAATGCCATAAAATAGATCTGCATGTGATATTACTGTTCTCTTCCATCTGTATGAGGCTCTTTGACGATGCAAATAAATCCGTTTCATTTCTACCTTTGACAATTGGCAAGTTGTTTCTTCAATGCCTGAAGAATCCCTCAAATGAATTATGTTTACAGTCATTGTTCCATTCTTAGAGAGAAAGAACAACCCCAAACCTAAATCCTTGGGGAGGAACATGATTGGAGGGAAGAAAAAGAAGCTTTTGTTTTCATCATGCAGGAAAAATACATCAGATAAAAGCAGTCTACTTTTTTTTTAAAGGAAAAAACAGAAGAAATGGAATCAAGTTTTGCATTTAGCAAGGTTTATACATTTTTCACTACCATGAATACAAATTTTATCTATTGCATACCTCAGTGGAGTTCATGGTGATTTTGATGAATGTGAATAATTGTCTCAATGGTTTTATCTAATATGAGGTCTTCTTCCCAATTTCCTTACATAACACCTCTGGGATACCATTATCCTAGTCTTCAAAAGGACAGTAAAGACCTATTAAGCAGCAACCCTTTGAGAATTAAAGGACTATGCATTCAGATAAAGGAAAGCTTCCTAAGTTTAAAACAGTAAGGGGCCAAACTCTTTCCATACAGTGCGTATATTTGTGTACATATTTTTAAAATACATAGTTCTATTTGATTAGAAAGAATCACCTCACCTTACCTCTTTTCAGTAAGAGAAAATCTGCATTTAGAAAGAGGTTGTGTACCAAGAGATCTCAGCTATATTGTCGGCACCACCAGCTTTCCCTTCCATATTTGATCTCCTGTTTACTAGCGTGATTATGAAGCTAGCAGATTGAAATCAGTGTAGTATTTTATGCATTTCAGCCTGTGGATGCAATTAAAATCTATTTATTTCAACACTTACTCACAATTTACCACCACCACAATTTACAAACAAAATATGCCCCTGTAGGGGCCATAACCAAGAGTAAAGCAAGACCCCAGTGAAACCTGGCGTAAATCATCCTTTGTTTCTAAGGATGTAAATGGTGTTAAGTAGATACTTTACCCATAGACATGTTTTAAATCTAAATTCCATTACATATAGAGAAAAATTT
This sequence comes from Larus michahellis, assembly GCF_964199755.1. NCBI lineage: Eukaryota > Metazoa > Chordata > Aves > Charadriiformes > Laridae > Larus > Larus michahellis. The sequence goes on along the minus strand of NC_133899.1, from coordinate 45,329,025 downwards.
GAAAAATGCATACTGAAATCTGGGTTTAAAAAAGAATTGTTGATCAACTAAAAAGGACTCTAAAGTAATGTGAGAAAAGGTTTGTGATAGATGCCCATAATTACTTTGACAGAAATTTAAAATCTGTGTTTGAAGGAGACTGAGAAAGAGGGGTGCAGTTGCTGATAACAGATCATAAAATAGTAGGAGAAGTTATGACTCAGTCAAAGATGTCTTCAAAAGATATGAGGGACAAAGAAGAGCTTGTATTGTTAAGATATGATGAATGCTACCACTTCCTTTAGAAAGAAGATATTTGACAGAATAATTGGCAAACTGCAAGATTAATGCAAAAATAATGACTGATTAGTAAGGGGTGGATACAGAAAAGGAAGGAATTCTGCCTTGTACGTCAAGGGTACTTACTTGAGACATGATAAATGTCTTTAGGAGATAAAAATAAAAGGGCTTTGCCACAATGTGATCCTATAGATCAATAAACCAAGATAGTATTATAGATCAGGCCTTTTGCAAGTACCCAACAGGTCATCTATAGCACAAGACTATATGATAAAAAGGAATTTCAAGTACACAGATATATGCTGGGGAAGAAAAATTGCAGGACAGAGGTAGGCCATTTACCCCAAGTTAATAACAGACTTCTCCCCAAGGCTATTCAGAACACCTCAGTGAGGGATATTCTTATTGCTTTGTCCAGCTTTCTCCTATGCAAATGATTCAACAAGTTCTTAAACTGCTCTAAGCACCATTTGTCGATAAAGAAAGGCATATATGAAGGTGGGAATAAGCCAGAGTGAAAAAGCCAAAGTGAGAGCATTTCCCAGCCACAAGGGAAAGATGGAAAACAAAATAAAACAATGAACTTTGAGAAACTCAGTGTGGGTCTGCACCACCTCAGAGTGAAAGCTAAATGAAAAGTAATATAAAGGCAATAGAAAAACACCAAACATAAAATTCTATTTCATCTTCAGAAGTTTAAGTTACTCATCCTGTTGAATTTTACAGTAAATAACTTGGAGTGGGCTGAAACAACCTCAAATTTTTAACTACTATCTTTGATAACTCATGCAAGACAGATAAGGCATCAGAAGCCTAGAAAGGGCACCTCTTTGAGCAAGAAAAATGAAAGCCTTGGGATGCAGCCAGCAGCTTACTCTCAAGCTCCTAAAGTACTTGCATGAATAATCAAAAAATAGTATTTACGAACACTGGAATTTTAGTCAGAAGATGAATGACAGCTAGTAAGCATGTCACGAATACATTAAATCACACATACTTATGCACGTTCTCTAACAAGATAATAGGCTTTAAAGGTAAGAGAAAAGTACCAGAATTTACACAGCTAGACTTCAGTGATAGCTCTGACCATCCTATATGGCTCCTAGATAGTCTGCAAAAACAGTTTCATAGTGAACTGCTGTATGAGTGTATACCTGATTAGAATAATGTAGCTAGAGAGTCACCACTAGAACTAGCTGCTCCCCAAGGGAAAGGCAGTCAAGCATGATACCACAGCCAGCAGGGCAGGGGCCTCACCAGCCAGGAGTAGGAGAGCGCCAGGGAGGGCAGCCAGGTTCAGCCAAGAGCCCAGATCAGCAGGAACAGCCACGGCGGGGAGGCAGGTCCAAGGCCAAGCCAGGCCTTGGAGTCCACGTCCCCAGCCAAGCCAGGGAGTCAACCCACAGGTCAGGTGCAATGAGAGCCACCAGGATCAGACTCAGCCCACTGATCACCACGCAGGGCCAAAAAGTCAGGCCACGTGTCAGGAACAGCAGGATGCTTTGCCAGGCACAGCCATACCTTAGCAAGAGGGCAACAACCCTCCACCATACTCAGACAAGGCATAAAAGCCCCGGGCTGAGCTTAAATAGAGCTCCTGGGCCTAAGGGCAGGAGGGGATGCGGGGAGGCCCCGGGTGAGGCTGGTCTCTCTGAGCAGTGCTGCTGGGCCTATTAGTGCCCTCAGGGCCCCCACAGTCATTATTAATATTTTCTGTCAAAACAGTAGGAAGTAGTGTGTGAACGTAGTCTGTCTTGTCCAGTATGTTATACCTGAATGACTCACTAGAGAAAATCCTTATTTAAATTCGTACATAATAGTGCATGATGATGATAGGATGAGAATTCAAAACTTTCCTGACATACTGAGGGAATGGTTTGAAATAACAGAATGCAATTTAACAAAGCCAGGTGCAGATTTCTACATTTCAGTGTCTAATCTAAAACAGTCATCCTAGGCTCTTGCTAAAGTCAGTGGAGAATCGTCCGTATAGGACAATGCATAGAACGTTAGAGTACATGGCCACTCTGTGTAATGAAGAGATATCTCCTTGAGGTGCATCTTTTAGGAACGCTAACTCTTTGGGATCAGTTAACGTAATGGCTACTTAATATAGCTAGGTGTCCACAAAAGTCCTAACCTCAGATACCTCTGTGACTTTTAGAAGCATGTTAAAAATAAATTGGATGGTTTTCAGTTAGTAAATAGAAAAATCTGAATTTGAAGTCTAATGGCTGGTGACTTGCAAGTAACAGAAATATAGAAAGAGCTTAATTCTAGTCTGCCATAATTTCAGCTTCTTTTCTGTTGGCTGAAATACTGCTGAAATATTCTCCTGAGCAAGACCACTGGGGCCAACACTACTCCCTCTTTAAGCCCTCTACCTTCCCATCAGTACTCTGCTTAAAAGGAGTGCAGATATTTAAATTCCAGTTCATTGGTCTTTCACCTGCCATTGTTGTTTATTTTTGATAGTGCCAGAATTTTCCATAGTGCTGGCAAGTCCCAGGCACAGGCATATATAGGTAGTATTTTTCTGTGCCAATGTACTGGCTATGTGAAAAGGCAGGAGTCTGTCGTAGGCATTCTTTATACATGGGACAGCCTTCCATGAATTGCGTGCAGAATACAAGCAGCTATAGACATAAATCACTAGGGTTAGTTACACAGAAAACACACATTTTTATTTTTGACACTACTGCTGTTTTTACAAGATGCCAAGACATGATGATACAGGGACAACGCACTTGCCTAAACTACAAGAACTGGTTTTGAAAAGCTATTGGTAGAGAAAGGACTCTCGTATCCTATAATGAACAGCTTGAAGCATTATGTACGCTATCAGGTTAATTTGCATTATCCAAGCTGCTATAATTACTTTTTAGTACCCAGGAAATTTTCTCTCTGTCTTTCTTAAAAAACAAACAAACCCCAAAACCAAAGCCTGTCTCATCTTGAAATACCTCTGCAGTCACTAATCAGTGCATTTTGGATTCTCTTGCAGAGGCAAATCTGAAAACAATGTTCTATTTCAGATGCCCCTATATACAGCATATTAATCACAACTATGTTGTTCCATTTGCAGTGCTTTCCTCTGAGGACATATAAAACTACATTCAAACAAAGCTCAGAAGATGACCTCTAGGGATTCTTGTGGTAAAAACAAGCCTTTAGCAGAATGAAAAGTGACGCATCTTGAATTGCAGCAGTTTAATACACTCCCAGACTACTTTTCAGAAAAAGCATGAAACAGAAAATAAAACAGACCATGAGCCAAGTAAAATTCTGTTAAAAAATTGCCACACCATTTAAAACTAAATTACATTTATTTCTATTCTTGCTATCGTACTGTACAATAAACAGTGTTGTTTCTAGATTCGTGCCTGCAGTGTCAGTGAGCACAGTTGGGGAAAACAGCAAGGCTAAATGTCACACCATCTGGAAGTTGCAAGGGACTTGGGCTCCAAATTCAGATTTTTCTATAGTGTGTTCAAAACGAAAATCTCAGCAACAAATGCTTAGGAATCTTTTTGCCATTCTATTACTTTAATTTTATCAGTTCCTCAAAGTCAATCCAACTCAGGCACTAAAACATGCAAGATAAGTGAAAACTGAGATTTCCACTCTGCATAAATATAAATTATATAGATAATGTATATTATAAGCAGGATTTGATTTGCTAATAATCTAAGGAAGTAATGCCTTTTTTAATATAGGGACAACTACTGATTTTGTTCCTTCTAGTGTAAATGCATTGACTGTCATAGATTTAATGCTGATTTATAGCAATTTATTGACCTGTGCATTTTATGTTAACGCTGACAGGCTTCCAATACAAATCAAAGAACAGTCAGATGTCATGCATTTCATTACAAAATCATTCATCACTTCACACTACTCTGAAGTCTAGTAATAGATTAAAATATTGGGAAAAGAGGTTAATGAAAAATTCTTCTAGAAATGTAAGACTGCTGCTTTGTGCTCGAGGCCTTAAGGTTCTTAGGTTTGTAATTTACCCAAGAAGCACAGAGTCCTCATACTAAAGGCTAAACCTTACTCAGGGGCTTTTTCTTTGTTTATGTCCTCCAAGACAAAATAACTCTACTGGAATGTTATGTTATGAATGCTGCACAATGTCACTGCCCTACAGTCTGTAAAATTAACAGGAAAAAATGAGATCATTACCTCATTTTATTCCTTTCCGAGATGATTTGGTCCTATATACAAAGTACTTTATGCTAAGTAAAGGAGTGTATTCGGTGCATCTCAAACACACCACTGTAAAGCCACCACAAGTAAAACTTGCACATCTCCAGCTCTCCTGACAACTTTACAAATTTACAAATATTATAGAAACATTTCTCACCAGGTCCTAAAGGACAGCCAAGGGGAAAGGGAAAGGGAAAGGGAAAGGGAAAGGGAAAGGGAAAGGGAAAGGGAAAGGGAAAGGGAAAGGGAAAGAGAAGGGGAAGGGGAAGGGGAAAGGAAAAGTCTGCAAAACAGCAGAACAGAACCTGCTGGAACTGAGTTAACTCTGAAATTTAGCTACCACACTGTACAGAGCAGAATGTGCTCAACTGCTTTTTACTCTATGCATATTATTCTTATAATTTCTTTCAGTTAATAAAATAAACTGAAAGAAAATGCTGAGACTGCAGCACAGGCTGTAATGCTGTTGGTAAGCTCTGTGAAGGAGATAGATAGATTCTTTTTTTTTCCTTTCTTATCTGAATAAGTTAGATGTTTCTGTGTTTCTAACCAAACACAAGGATCTATACAATTATTCATAAAAAACGTTTCAACTCTTGTCCACCTCTAAAATGTCTGCAATTCTCATGGTCTTTCAGTGACTTCATGATTAGTCAGGGCTGTAGGAAGAAACCTAAAAAAAAATTTCCTGTTCTGCGATAAACTCCCTTAATGCTTGTGGGTGAATCACTTGAGGCATGCCTGCAACATGCAGTCAAGTACAGCATGGAGATTCCAAGCTGATGCATTCACATGGCCTTGCTTAGTAAGGAGCAGAGAATCACGAGATCTGAAAGCAGTCTGGCCACATTTAACATTGTTGTGCCAGACTTTGTAAGTTCAGTCTTTCATCATTACAGCTTATTTGTTCAGAGGCTGTGCTGAAACTGTACCGCTTCTGGTTCTGAAGCAGCAATGAATATTGCTGTCTCAAGGAGGTATGTTTCATACTCCATTGCACTGTGCAGACATGCCAGCAGTTTGCCTGAACCTTGAAATCCTACCTGTAAAACAGGGACAATGGTTTGACCTATAAAACATACAGATACAGTAAGTAATACATTTTGACAGTATGGTAAAGTTTCCCTAGAGCTCAGTATAGTGATGAGAGCCAGATGAATAATGCAGATCTTCGAGCACTCATGCAAAACTGCACAATCCTTAAATTTGTTTCCTGAGGGTCAGTGGATACTTTTGAAAGCATCACTGATTTTCCCAAGTTCTAAGATGAGGCAAGGACAGCACTGGTGTCAGGTCCCCGAGGGCGCTCACAGGTCTGAACATCCCTGAACAGCCTCCCCTGAGACCTCTATCTATCCCCCTCACCTGCTGCCCATAAGACCAGGGACTCTATTTCGGGTCAGGCCTGGACCTTCAGTCCTTCTCTGGGCTGTGCAATGGAGGTACCTGTTCTCTCTGGGCCCTACAGCCTCAGATCACAGCCCTGTCTTCTGCAGGCTTTGTTGGGACTGCCCAGAGGAAGCAAGGCCTCGTCCCCTTGCCATGCCTGGGGCTGTTGCAGAGCCCTGTCTCTGCCTGACTCAGCCCCTGCAGGACAATACTGCTTGGTGAGCGCACAACCTGTGCGGGGCTCACCTTGGCTTGATCCCCTTTTCATGGGCAGCTAGCCCTTGCTGCTCCCTGGCAAGTAGTAACAGAATCAAGAAAACGTAGCCCTCCTGCTGTCCGTTCTGATGAGGACTGCACATACCCACTTTCAACCAGTAGGTACAACAACCTTGTGCTACCTCTCTGGCTCCACCCAGTTTCAAGGAGCCTTGTGCTACCTCTACCTTTCTGGCTGAGAAAAGGGTTAGCGAGTGACACCGAGAGGTAAGACACTGACGGATTCTAAGTCTCAGGTCTTGATTTCCCTCAATTAAAAGTTATTAATATTCTCACATTTATGAAATTACGAAATTTTATTCTCAATGTTAGGAAAAGCCAGGATTTTTCCTCTGTGTAGTTAGAAATATGGGGAATTTGAGAGACTGACCATGTGGTGAGGAAGACAACAGCCTCCTGACTTTGAAGACAAGTAGGGATTTCACCAAAAATAGTAGATATTGGATTATGAGGATTCTGGAGGGCAGAAACTTGTCATTAGCCTTTTTGGAATGTAGGGAGATAAGGCACTTGCAACTTCCATTTCAGCAGCATAATTGCAATATACTGTGGAATGCTTAATTGTACTGACTCTGGCTGCTTCAAATACTTAGTACTTGTATAGGGTTTTACATCTTCAAGGTGCTTTTTGGACATAAATTAATCGGTAGCATTTTGATAGCAAGAAAGAGAGAAAGATTAGAAAGATCAGAATTATATCAACAGCAGTGGATAAATGTGCCACATGTTTTTCTGATTTAGTCTCAAAGACGGCAAATAACCAGGTAAAACACAATACTGATAAGAAAAGTCTGTCAGTCTTTCAGGTTAGTTCTGGATGATAAGATCTGGAGGAAGAAGGGTGAGAAAGAAATCTAACATAATTTCTACCATACTCTTATAGAGAGTACTTTTTGAAAAAGAAGCCAAAGGACTTTTAACATTGGTAAAAGTGTTTGGAATTCTGTTCTTGGTCACTGAAGACCTCTAATTATCCACAGGAGAATATGGCATAGAATCGCACTGTACCTTACTAACAATTAACTTTCCCTTGTGTGTTTTTCTTAGAAGTAATATATATTGCTCATTCATTTTCTGTTTCTTATGAAACTATCAACGACAGTGGCTTGAGATTAGACTGAGACTGTCTAAACACTTTGCATAGTTCATCAGAAATATTTAAGATGGTGCCTGCTTTCCTTTTGACTTAATCTGGTCTGAATTCCAAATCAATAATCAGGAAGTAAATTTTTGTGTCTATCTATTTATGCTATTTTGTATTGTTACAGGTGGTAGAAGATAACAGTGTTAGTAGGGAAGATTTGCTTGCTAGTTGATTACCCGCACCATGGATATGGCTTCTCTTAGTGACTAGTCCTTCTGTTTTAAGACTACTACCTGTATTTGCAGGCACATGTAAACTTTCCAATAAGTTAAATTTTATGTCAAAAGCAGAGATTTGCACCTGTCCACTTGAGCACAAAGAAACTCTTCCTTGACAGATTCTGCAAACTGTCAGTCTTCTGGGTCAAGCTAACCCATACTAATTGTAATTTTTAGTGATGATGCTACTACTCTAACAGTCTGATGGAGACCCATTGCCATAAACTTCTAGGATTCCTACTGTCATATCTTTCCCTGCCTGGGCTTTCATCTGCTTTATCACTAAAACCAGAGTATTGCATACAGCTACTGCAAAGCTACCTCTTCCCATCAGACTGCTCAGTTTCTCCATCTGGTATTTTATGTCAATTAACAAATTAGAACATGAGTGACAGACATAGAAATAATAATTGCATCCTATTTTCCCTCTCTCTGGAAGGGCTCAATTAGTTTGTAATGAAAGTGCATACACTTTCAAAGCGCTTTGATCATGTTAGCTAGATGATCCTTCTGGTATCTCTACAAGGTAGCAATTTCACTTTGTTTACTCATTTTGCACATCAAGAGACTGCCAATATTGGGTGTCTTTCTCACGGCTTCACACAAGGTGAGGGTAAGTGATATCTGGTCTATAGTGGTATGCTTATACATTGGGGGCTTTATGCTACCCACGCTAAATTTAATAGTCAAATTTCCAGGATAGGGCCAGTGGCATTACAATGTAAGGTTGACTCAAAAATATATTATCCTTGCCTTTTCAAGAAAGTTTTGCATAGTTTCTGTATATAGTTGTTCACTCTTGTGTGTAGTTTCTCCTTTGCTAGTCCTCTACTTTGGTTACCTCTACCTTTCTCCAGTTAAAGCTCATGGATTGCTTTAAAATTTAAATTGCTTGGGGAAGTGTGGCTGGAGAGCTGCCTGGCAGAAAAGGACCTGGGCATTCTAATTGACAAGTGGCTGAACATGAGCCAGCAGTGTGCCCAGGTGGCCAAGAAAGCCAATGGCATCCTGGCTTGTATTAGAAATAGTGTGACCAGCAGAAGTAGGGAGGTGATTGTCCCCCTGTACTCAGCACTGGTGAGGCCACACCTTGAGTACTGTGTCCAGTTTTGGGCACCTCAATGTGACAGAGATATCAAGGTGCTGGAGCGAGTGCAGAGGAGGGCAACGAAGCTGGTGAAGGGCCTGGAGAATAAATCTCTCATTCAAAGGCAGCAATCTCATCTACTAAATGAGGAGGACACTCATCTGAAGATCTGCTGAGTATATGCATCTTCTCTGAACAAAGATAAAGATCAGGATGATATTGGAAAGATAATCCAGGAGGACTGGATGTATACTCACTGAAACTTGCTGTTTCAGAGAAGAACTTCAAACTTGGTTTCTAGGCTTCCCTTAAACAATCCATCCTAGGATCCCAACTCCAGACACCAAAGAAAAGTTTTTGCTAGTTCCTTTAAGAAGCTGTGCATGGAACTGAAATATGGCCAGGGATTCACCATAAGAGTGAGCTCCTTTCAGCCTTCTCTGTAACGCCCCTAGTCCTTGTCACTGTCTGGTTTCTCCATCAGACAGATTTAGTGCAATGAACTTATAACTGTCGGTGAAGAGACTAGGCATAAACCTTCCAGTTTGTTGCATGATGGAATTACTCTGTTGTAAACGAGCAATGAATAAATGTACTAAAGGAAAGCATCACTTTTTGTGGTTTTGTATAGTATACGATAAAAATATATAGTTCCCCAGTTATAAAATCTATCAAAGTTTTTCAACAGTCCCATATTTTTTACATGCCTTCACAACTGCGAGCAGCTGCCTCTACATATGTTCCTTGATTTTATGCCCACATTACAATGGCATCAGAGCACTCCTAGCTGTGCAGGCACATTTTTTATCCACCTCCAGCCTTCTGTTGCTGGGACAGTAAATCCATTTGATGGAAGAGGAATGGGGGCATGGGGGGTGGGGGGGTGTAATATAGAGTATGTGGCACAAAGCCTCTAATGGAGTTTGGGAGGATTAAATCATAGATGTTCCCTACCCAAACTATGGCACAGTATCCTGTATGAAGCATTCAGTCAAATATATTCAATCTGGCAGGCCTGCTTTATAAGAAGGCTCATTTATCTTTCATGATAGAGACACAATTTTATATAGTGGCTTTGATCTAAAGTTCTCAAAATAATTAAATGGGTTTGCTATGAATGAGGGCTCCTTCTGTCATAGCTGAAGCATAGCCACTCCCAGAAAAGAACTCTGCAGATGTTTTGTAGAGGGGTATGTGGAGATACAGGGGTATCCTCTTTAAACAATGAGGAATTTGGGGACCCTTTAGCGGTGTTTATTGTCTCCTTACTGTAAGAGGTATCTGAGCCAGTTTTAGTGAACACAGTACTTTTCAGGTCTCATTGACACGTTTTTAGTAAATAAACTTGGTACTGACTAGAGTGGTTCCTTCAGATTGTTGTGTAAAGAACAAAAGTAGCAGCAGTTTAGGACTAAAAGTGAAGGCATACTGTCATCTGCAGGAGAAAGTAGTGGGCAGAATGCAAATGGTTATTGGAAATTAATTTGCATGATTTAGTAACATCCTTCTCTTTCCTTTTTAAGGAAAAGGATTAAGTAGCCTACGTAGTTTCACAGGCAGGGCTGACATAATACAAAAATGCAACTATAAATTATTCTGTCTCAATCTTCCTAATGTTTTTGAGTTTCCTATTAACTAATCCTACTTAATTTGTAAACTTTGATCTTTTAAGAGATCACAGAATCCCAGGTTGGAAGGGACCTCAAGGATCATCTGGTCCAACCTCTCTTGGCTAAAGCACGGTCTAGACAAGATGGCCCAGCACCCTGTCCAGCTGAATCTTAAAAGTGTCCAGTGTTGGGGAATCCACCACTTCCCTGCTGGATTCCTCCTGTGTCCTATCAGAATCTCCCCAGGAGTAACCTGTACCAATTACCCCTCATCTTTTCCACGTGACTCCTTGTAAAAAGGGAGTCTCATTTTCTTTGTCAACACCCTTTAAGTACTGGAACATGGTGACAAGGTCTGCCCTCAGCCTTCTTTTCTCAAGGCTGAATAAACCCAGCTCCCTCGGCCTTTCCTCATATGGCAGGCTTCCCAGTCCTTTGATCATCTTGGTGGCCCTTCTCTGGAACCTTCTCCAGCCCGTCCACATCTTTCTTGTATAGCGGGGACTAAAACAGAACACAGTATTCCAGGTGAGGTTCTGACAAGCACTGAGTAGAGTGGGATAATGACTTCTTTCTCTCTGCTGGTGACGCCATTGTTGATGCAACCCAGCATCCTGTTGTAAACTTTCTTTCTGCTTTCTTTGCCCCAGCAGCACACTGTTCACTCATATTGAGCGTATTGTCCACCAAGGCCCCCAGGTCCCTTTCCACAGAGCTGCTTTCCAGCCAGGTAGATCCCAGTCTGTGATGTACTCATGGGTTATGTTTTTCCAGGTGCAAGACCTTACACTTGTTCTTGTTGCACTTCATAAGGTTCTTGTTAGCCCACTCTTCCAGCCTGTCCAGGTCCCCCTGCAGGGTGTCTCTCCCTTCCGAAGTGTCCATTTCCCCACTCAGTTTGGTATCATCAGCAAACTTCATCAGGGTATGATGATATTAACAGCGAGATGAAGATGAAGATATTATTTAGATATTAAACAGCATTAGGCCTAGTGTCAGTCCCTGGGGGACCCCACTTGTGACAGGCTGCCAGTTGAAAAAGGAGCCATTTCCCACCATCCTCTGGGTGTGGCCAGTTCCCCACCCACCGCACAGACCACTTGGGTAGACCATAACGCATCATTTTCTCTAGGAGGAGGCTGTGGAGAACCATACTGAAAGCCTTGGAGAAATCCACATAGACAATAGACAATGTCCACCGCTCACCCCACATCAATCGAGCAGTATTATACAAAAGCTGGCTACATTTCAATCCAATTACAATTACTTCTTCACATATTTCCAAATCACTGTCATTTCTAGGCTTTAAAGAAAATTTGCTGATTAATACTTCTGGATCACTACAAACACTGAAGACAACTGGCCCCACACGACTTAACAATATGAACTCTAATAGGGGCTGAAGGACTTTTCCTAGTGGTGTCCTCCATGACGGCAAATTCAGGGCTTTGTCTAGTCTAGTTTTAAACAACTGAAGTAATGAGGTTCCACACATTTCTTCTTGAAGATAATCAGAACCTAATAGATATCTCCAATAGGAAGTATTTCCTAGTCTAGCTAAAATTGTATAGCTCCCATCTGTTGACAAAGCCAGGAAAAGAGGAGTGTTTTTATCTGTCTCTCTTTGAACATCTGATAAATAGACATGCTTCCTTGCCCTCTTAAAATTATTTTAATCCCTTGCATAGAGGGGCAGGAGGAAGCAGCATTTACTTTACCAACAAAATAGGCTCAACCCCTAGCAGTTCTTATTGGGGGCATACAACCATTCTCTTTTAGTCAAACAAAGAGCTTTTGGTAAGCTTAATAAGATACAGGGACAGATGAATTAGAGCAGATCAAGTCTGTCACTAGATCCTGTATGATACAGGCAGTTAGAACTGCTGGGGAGTTTATATTCCCCAGTGTCAGAAGACCACATTGTATTGCTCCACTGAGTTAAGTTCCCATGTAAATTCTGCATCAACAAAAGGCTGAGTTAGGAGTGAGGAATATCAACACTTCTCTCCTGCAATATCTTCCTTAGCTTAACCTTGCCTTTGCTTAACCTTGACTGGATGAAACACAGCAAAAGCTCATCTGAATTTCATGTTTCTGACATCTACTAGACTGAAATTACATCTTGTCATTGAGTGTGGATGGATAGAGACACAGAGAATGGTACAAAGCATATACAGCAACAGGAATTGCTGTAAGCCAAGAAAATTTTCTCCTAGTGTTCTGTGGCTGAGTGTTTGCCTCTTTATGCTAGTGGAATAATAGAAAATGACTGTATCCCAGCACAGGTCCTTTATGGCAGTCACCTGAAGGAGTGCACTTTTTGTCTAACAACTGAGTTCATCCCCCCTTAGAGAAGCCCTGTTTAAGGTTTTAATCATGAAAACACATCCAGATGTCTTTGCCAATCTGTGTTGTGTGTTAATCTTAAAGGGAGTTAAGAATAAAATGAATTAAAGGAAGAAAAAAATTGGTAGCACAGGAATCCCATTTAAGTTACTGCAATTGAATCTCATCTCCTGAACTAAATAGTACAGTAATTAAAGCAGTATTTACAATGCAATAAAGACAAAGCTAATTACTCGCAAATGCGAACTAGATGTTTTTTCTCAGGTAAACTAGTGAAGGATCAAGCCAGAGCAATAAATCCTTCAACAACCTCATTTGTTAATTATCTTCATAATCCTCTTGCTTGTAATGATTATCTAATTTATTACCACCAAACAGGAAAGCAATGTGAGGTGAAATGACTGAGGCAATCAAGTGCAGGCCTAGCTGCAAGCTGTATGCAGGACCCAGGTCTGTAGGAAAGTGGTTTTGTATATGGACTAGTGCCATCACAGCTGAGACTGGGGCAGAATGTGTCAGAAGGCAAAGGCTGCTTCTCACAGGGCTGCATGTTGGATAGGGCTGTAAGTTGCTGCTACACAGCAGACATTCCTGGAGATCCTCTTCTTAGAAGGCCTTCTTACCACGATTAAAATAATGGATTTCTTAGCTATACTGAATTTAAAGGCTTTCAGGGAAGACTGATAAACCATAAGATTATACCAAGAAAATGGATAGAGATTATTTTAAGTATATAACTAGCCCCTAATTAAATATGGTACATCGCTTTTCAAAAGACACACCAAATAAAGTCAGAGCTTACAGCTCAATTTGCATTCTCTGAAGGAGTCATTGGCTGTGGGCATGGAAGAATCATTTGGTATACTGATTTTTCTGCTATAATGGTTTCTCAAAAGTAATTGAACAAGTTCCTTTGTCATGGTTTCTTCAATTAACCAGCCATAGGTAAAAGCAAAGGTCATCACACAGTTAATTAACTGGTTCAAAGACAAAAAATGATGGGAGGGAATGGTCAGTGTTGGTAACGGAGGGAGATCACCCAATGGAGTCTTCGCCACGCCTTGTGCTCTTTGGCAATTACAACTCAAGAAGACAGATTTTCCCTCAGGGAGCTTGCAAGTCTGATGTTGGGCCTATACTGTGCAAGACAGTTTCCTGACCTAACTCGTAAATAAACTAAGCTGTACATAAAGAATATTATAGTCCAGTATAGATGTTATCTTCAGTTCTGAAAACAGTTTGGCTACATTAATGTGTCAATGCATGTAGGCCAACCAGTTCTGCCTGTCAGCTGAATTGTATTGGTGAAGGTGCAATGTCACCGTGACATGGTTATATAGCATTAGATGATGGTCCGTGCTAGCCACAGGACCCCTGGACCAATTTCCACTACATGTAAATCAGACAGGACCTGTGAGAACTGAAGGCAGAGATCCCCATCTCTGGAAACCAGTGCAACCACTTAAGACTCACAAGTATGTATTTAAATCTCAGCAAAAATCTAAAATGAAAAAGGAAACACGGGGCAAATTAGGAAGAGAAATACAAAACAACCAAGAAATATCCCCAGCAAGATGGTTTTGAGTCATGCTTTTGAACATCCTGAGCAGAGCACAGAGTTGGTTTGTTATCAGTCACTGCCCCTCAACCCCGATCACCTGAGGCATGTGCTGTAGCTGTCAGTCACGCTCCCGAGGAAAGCCTGCAGCTGGTGAGAGATGTCTGCAAATGTGAGGCTGAGTGGGACCTGCTGGTCACAGATGGTATCTGGCACAGTGCTCAGGGAAGAGGTAAGAGTGGGAACAAATAGAAATGGAATTAAAATCATTTTTACAGGTCTGGGAGCTGAATGACTGATTCTTTTCCTGAGCTGTGCAGACATACCGGGGCAATAAAATATATTTTCTAGGGATGACATGCCAGCAGTGAATCACTATTCGTGACAGCTATTTTATTCTTTTCTACTTTCTTAGCCCCACAACGTTATTACCCTTTTGCACTGTCAGATATTAAAATCATATTAACGATCAGGAACTGTATTAAACTGTCTGAAAATGAAATAATATGGTAGCACATTTGAAGGTTAGAGACAGCCCTTGGGTATAATTCACTAAACCGTAATCTACCTGCCTGGTACTTTGCAGATGAAGCAGGAAGCGTTGTTTCTGGGAAACTTAATTACTGCTAAGATATACACTTCCCCCCTTCCCCCCCTCAAACATGCACACAAACAATATTCTGTACATCTCAAGCTGTTGTTGAAGCTAGACAGCTGGAATAGGGTACTCATCCAAGCACAAACCGGCTTAACAGACAATTTTCTTCATTGCACCATCACAGTCTTCCTTAGCACAGCCATAAGGAGAAGTGTGTTGTTCCTATTACATGCAAAGGTATATGAGAGTGGGGAAAAAACCTGTGTCTAATGATCAGAGAAAGAATTAGAGATAAAGCTCATTGCCACAGCAAAATAGACAGTAACCAGGAGTAGTTTAGGACCTATTTGAGAGGTGACTGAAACCCCCCAGAAGGAAATATTTTACTGGAGATAACAAGACTAGCAGCCAATTCTGACTCTTTGTATTCCATAAAAAGAGGCTTCTGTGCCCCTGCTCTTATATTAATGAAACAAGTATAATTACTGTTTATACTTATTCCTCTCTAAAACACAGGTGAGCTGTTAATCCAGAGTCTAAAGAAAATATCACTCAATCAGGCCCTTGTGGAAGGGCTGTACTGGGATAGATATGTCATAAATCACGTAGGAAGGTGAGGCCCAAATCCTTCCTGAAATTTTATCATCTAATTTTGTCATCTCTGAAATGAAGAACATCTTATCTGGTAGACAATAAAATGAATCCAATTTTATTAATTATGTTTATAACACAACTGAAATTAAAACAGTTCTCCTGAATTTAAGTTTACGCTAAAACGACCGATTCATATTGTATTGGATTGGAAGGGCATAGCAGAGGGAGAAGGCAGGGAAGGAAGCAAACCATTGGAATATTTCCCCCCATATCTTCAGTTTTTCTAAGCCCCTGCTCCTTCATGGGTCTGTAAAACTGAGTGACAAAACCTGTAAGAACGAAATATTTTACAAATAAGAATATTTTACAAAAAGTTTCATGCTACTCGCAGGCCCTTATTAGGTGTCAGTGTTGTACAAGATCACAAGTTCCACAGAAGCTTGTCACTACATTAATGATCTAGAAATAATTACATGATGCTTTCTAAGTGACAGTTAAAATGACAGGAATATTCACTGTCATTTTTGTAATGTGGAGGTATAAATGCTTGCAATGCATTGCTCTGCAATGAAGTCAACTGCAGAAAAAGGGTAGGATATATGAGATTTAATGGAGAATTCAGAGACAAAAAGACAAACTTGTAAGTGAGTAGTCAGGACACTCCCTATACTGGAGATATAGAAACTTTGACAGGAATGACTTCTATGCATGTTACGCTACATCTAGCATTAGATATTTGATGTAAATAATCTAGACAAAGAACATCATCAACTGTCAGGACTACTTCCAGTTGCTAAGTCAACAAAAGTAATGTATGAGCATTTGAGATCCAAACTGAGAGCACAGTACTTCAGTAAAATGATTTGCTAGTTAATTGTGACAATTCTTTGTGTGGCAAAACAGCGTTTTAATTTCACTTTTCTCTGTTCATCAGAGTGCTAGCCAGAGATGTGTTTCTTCAACCAAGGCACTCAGCTCTTCATGGATAAATACTACAATGGATAGTACACAAGCCTCTCTGCACTTGCATTAATCTTTTTGGCAGTATTTGTACTACACCTTACTGAGATGATAAATATTTTTCTGAGTGAAAGATGTCAAGAAATAGCTTTTTTCAGGCTGAGTTGCTGCCATCCTATGTTGTTTCCTATGCTTGTTAAATCTATCAAATTGGTCAACGCTCACACCTTCCCTGGTTCTCCAGTACAATTAGCTCACACCAGCTAGCGAAAAATGCATAAAATTCCAGCAGCACTCTTTTTGTTCATCCGTAAAGTCCTTGATTGTTGTGTAGCTGCTGTGGTGGACCCCACGATCCACTCTTCTAGTCTTCTTTCTTTCCTGGAAAAAAACAGTTATGTACTATTTCCACCTCTGTAAATCTGGAGTTATTAAAAGACAGTTACACATGCCCTACTAATAGAATATTGTGGTATTATGGTCATGCTAAACAGAGATAGAATTAAGCATCTTAAAAAATGGGAGTGTATCTCTTTTTAATGAGGAAGCATACACGTCATTACATACTGCAAGTGGGAGTCAACTGCAGGTAATGAGGTGGAAGGTTTATATGCATTAAGGCAAGGATCTCCACTGTTCTTTCCTCTCCAGAAAACTTTATCTTATAAAATCTCTGTGAGATGGCATATACTGCTTAATAGATGTCAAATGCAATTGCTTTCAGTGATCTCAGAATATATTAAGGTACTTCTAAAAAAATAATTGTCCTTATGGGTAAACTTTGCATTTCCTTGTTGAAAATGACAATTTTAAGTCCAACTTCATTGGAACACTTACAATGAGAAAAAGAAATTACAACGCTTTTCTCTTCCATGCAGATAATTGGACAAAATACTGAAGTACTACTTCAGGTATTATTTGGGTCTTAATTAGGCTAAGCTTTGTCTGCGTTCAGTGGGCGATTAAAGCCTCAGTTCTGAAAATATCATCTAATTGCATGTATACCGCAAATGGATAGTCTCATAAGTATTTGTAAGATAGGTGCCAGAGATATCAGCCTATGTGTTTGATTTCTGCTTCATTTCTTGCTGTTGAATGTCATGCTTCAGTTAAATATGCAAATATTATTAATATATGAAACAGTTCACGGTTAGAGGGATATTAATGAGTCATTTCAAATAAAGAATTATTTGTGGTACAACAGCATTTGCAGATTAGGTACAGGGACAATTTACCCATCTGTAAAAACCCCCTCACGTAGTCTTTAAGACTTGGGGAGGATCCTGGCAAATGAGCTGACTTTTGGCAAAAACCTGACGTTGAGCGCATGTTTCCCAGCCAGGATTAGGGTCCTGAGAGAGACATGCTTACACCATATGAGACAGCGCCTTTGGCTGGTGAGGTCTTAGGCAGTAATGCACAAATCTCAGGGACATTTAGTCTCCCACTCTGCCACCATCAAATTCAACAGCTAGGAGGTTAGTGGAATAACAGTGTGATGTATGTTGAGAAAAAAGCACCATATATCAGATCAAACCCCCATTCTAACTAATAGCGGCCTGGCATCTTTTTGAATGAGACATACCTCTTCTGCCTTTGAGATCATAGAGTAATGTTGTTTTCTGCAGTCACCAGAGTAATTACACTGGTTGACATAAACTCTCCCAATGTTTCTGCTGCATTCAGAATTCTGGTTTTTTTTTTCCTTTTTTGGAACAGTTGATTGGCAGACACTGCTCAATAGCTGCTGCATTGCACACTGCAGTAGCTGCTTTTCAACAGAGTTTGTTCAGCAGTTAGGTCAGACCCCTACATACATCATTTACTTCATAGTGAGCAATTGATATCTTTTGGGATGACAGTGACAGTATAAATCTGAGCTTTCAGTACTGGGATATTTGAGTCAGAAGTGTCCTGTCTTTTGAACATGTCATTATATGCTGCTTCTCTTACCATTATCTACCAATACTTTTCTAGTTATTTAATTTTGCTTTTAATAAAAATGACTATAAAATAGAAATTATCAGTGCCAAATGACTGTTTTTCCTATGTGCTGAACCTCTCCATAGTTGTTTCCTCTGTGGGAACATAACTTGGAGGATTTTTATGTTGCTTTGAAATTCTTGGTCTTCCTGATTTGAAATTAAAAAATGTAAAGCCCTCATTCCTTTTTAGCTCAATTTAGAGACTGGTTCAAAGCTGCATTGAGTAATTCAGCATTCAGCCTCAACATTCAGAAGGTTAGGGGTTTGGTGTAAAGGCTATTCCAAAAGTAAATGTCACTTCATCTCCTTGAAATCATACTTGCAAGCCATGGGTTCTGTCAGATACATAGCGCTGTGTCTCTCTCATGAATCAGTGTTAATAGAGGATAATATTAAAAAAAAATAAGAAAGGTATTATACTTTGTCTGTCCCATGCATAGGACAGAAAGCAACGCTGCATAAAGAGAGGCCTACATAGAGTACTGTTTGCCTGCACTGTCCTGAATCTGTTGTATTTACCAGCTGTCAAAAAAATGATAAGAAAAAATATAGTTATTGGCTCTTGCTCCCAGTCAGTATGTTTGCTTTTTGTCAGCAGCACAAGACTGTAGTTGAGACACAAACCATGATCTTGGTAAAAAGAGGTGCTATCAGCGCTGCTGTTTGAGCCTTTTTCTGCCTAGGAGCCATGCAGAGTTCATCCTAGCAGGAGATTGCGCTTCACAGATTTTGCAGGTAACATCTGCAAAATTGCTAAAACCCCAAATGAAACCAGACACGCTGCGGACTCCCCCTTCTCTCTTCAAAGAGATTCTGGGAGGCATTCACAGCCCAGTTGGCCGTTTTGCACCAGCACAGTCATCCTGGTGCCACGTGGCCTGTAACATCTGTTCCTTCACCAATTAGACCATTTCTTAAGGATAAATTAAAAACAATTCTAATTAAACATTATAATGGAACTATCAATCTGTGTTACTGAGGCAGAACAAGGATGTAATTAGTTATTGATACAAAAAGATTTGTTTAAACTAGTTTGGTTTGCCGTCAGCCACCACAGGCTTTAAGTGAGTTTATACAGAACTTGAAAATAACCACCACTGTATCTTTCTTTTAGGCTAAAGATACACATGGGAGCAGATTCTTATAAACTACCCAGTCAGTTGTTCCATATTCTTCATTATTTTAGGTAAGAAATTTGCACGTTTGCTTGCAATATTATTTCTTTTGACAGGTAATGCGTTGTCTCCACTATTCAGATGATCTAATTAACATACATTGCATTAACGTCTTCACCGTATAAGCAGTCTTTTCTTTAATTATTCTAAAAGCTAGAGAAGAACTCTTCACAATTCAACCTTTACCAATCATTGCTACCTCTGTTACCAGAGAAAATGCTGTTTTAAACCCAGACGAAATCCCGCACAACCCGGTTTAAGAGGAAAGTGCAAGGAAAACATGATGACAGTATATGAAATGTAAAAGGAGGTGGGAAGATTTATCTGAATGGGAAATTATTATGAATGTCTCTTCCTTGTAACACAGAAGTCTGGTGCGGTTTTTTGGGGGTGAACCGTGGTGAATGCACACTTTGCAAGGTTACTACAAGATTGATATGATCAAAATCAGAGGTCTTACCAAAAAGAACTATGGAAATAGTTTGAAACGAGCTAGCTTTAGTGAATCAGTGGTGCGTGTTATTCCATTTTCATTTAATGGACTTAATTAGTTTTCCTTCAGTATTTGCTTCAATAGCTTTCCATGATCTTATGGTAAGACTAGTCCCTGTAGTTATCCACATTATGCTACTTGGACTCTGACTTAAACAAAAAGAATTATGCCTACTCCTCAGACATTGTACCAGTTCTGAAATGACAGATTTTCATAAAACTGCCAAACTTCCACTGTTTTTAAATGTGTACCTTCTGCACGCATGTATAGCACTCACAAGGGATGGACTGTTCATCAAGGAAAGAAGCAGAGAAATTCTTCTATGACTGGAAATAGTTTGTAATCTCTGATGTAATTTGCGTCTTCTCACCCACTTCTGCTTCCCAGGCAGCAGAAGTGAGTTCTAATGGAAAACATAGATATTACAGTAATGTAGCAGCTTCATCTGAGTTGATCTAACCTGTGAACAGTATTTTCGCCCCGAATTTATTTTATCAGGGGATTAAATAAATGGGGAACGTAACCTGGTAGTAGTTTATTCCTCAGTAAATAACAAAGCTACTAAAAAAACCAAAGCTAGTAAATAACAAAGCTACTACTATAACCTTATTGTTAAAAAAAATTAAAATAACTTTGTGTTTTGAGTTTTTTGCCTGACTATTTTTGCAACCTTCAATTTGCCAGGTTGTCCATAAGGAGTCTAATAAAAATTTGGACACTTAGAAAATACAAATATAAAATTATTTTGGAATAGATGGGGGAAATTATTTGTAAAATGTAGACAGATGGGTTTATTTTGTTCCAATGTACAGTACACCTCTACTGAGATGAACACTGTTTGCTCCTCAGTCATGTCCTTAATGGAAAGCAAAACCAGCACCAGACCACTGTTGCATGGAGTTGTTTCACCTGCTACCAGAGAAAAAATCACTTCTCTTTGTACAACACCGAGGGCGATTAAAAAACATCCTTTGATCAACCTGGATTTATTCAGTTAAATCAAGAAAAAACTTCCTCATATTTCTGTCTGTCAATCTGAAGGAGAATTGCATCTAATTTGAGAAAGCATTTCATTTCCAATCCCAATTTAGGCACAGAGTCCTAGCTGTAATCCACATATAGGAAGCCAGTGAATGACAGATGCATCATACTAAATTTGTGGCATGGTCAAATCACCAGCCTGTTCACTGGTATTCATCTATAAAGCTATCAATCAGATGGTGACCACTCTGGCCACAGACAGCATAGGCCTGATTAAAAAAAATCCATCTACAAAGCAAAAGGCTCTTGTTACCTTTTTTAAAAATCAATTCCACTGCTCAATATCTTGTTTAACCCACAAGTGTTCCAGTCTTTGGGAACAATAGCAATTGCTAATACATTAAAAGAAGAGCATGTCTCCGATGCAACACCATCAAAGACCCTACTTTACTGTATTTTTCATTTTGTTTTGCATTCCTCTTCCTTCAGTGAGGCTTAACTCCACATGTGTGGAAAAAATGGCATGAAAAAACGTCTATATATGGCCTAGATCGAAACAAAGATTTATGGTCATGTCATCGCTTTTTATAATTTAATTCTCTGAAGTTCATTGTCACTTCTTTTAGGTCTCCATGTTCAAGAGTGAAAGGAAAATTTCCTGCTGGTAATTTTACTCTGTGACAGTATAACCCTTGGGCTGTGATGAGAAGTACTAAAGAATAACCAACCATCTAATGTGTCTGAGGTATCATTTGTTTTATTCATATGAATATGAATAAAATACACAATAAAAACTGTGTTTTTTCCTGCCTATTAGAGGATGGTTGGTGGAGCATAATCTCTCATATTAACCATGAAAACAGAATTTAAGATCCTTTATTAGACAGACATCAGCACCTCCCCCTCCACTGCCCACCTTGATGAAGTTGTAGACTGTGATGTGGTTACCCCTCAGCCCTCTCTTCTCCGATCTGAACAAACTAAGTGACCTCAGCCATTCCTCCTAAGTCTTGCCCTCGAGACTTTTCACTATTTTGGTCGCCCTCCTGTGAACACACTCCAGTGGTTTGATGTCCTTCTTTGGACATTGAGGCGCTTGAAACTGCACACAGTACTTGAGATGGGGCCACACCAGTGCAGTGTAGAGTGGGACAATCACCTCCCTCAACGGGCTAACTATGCTGTGCTTGATGCACCCCAGGACATGGTTGGCCCTTTTGGCTGCCACGTCATACTGCTGACTCGTATTCAATTTGCCATCTCTTTCCATGGGGCTGCTCTCTAGCCTCTCATCTCCTAATTTGTACGTATAACCAGGATTAACCCTGTCACAGGTGGAGAATCCAGCACTTGCTCCTATTAAATTTCATACAGTTGGTGATTGCCCAGCTCTCTAGTCTATCCAGATGTCTCTGTAAGGCCTCTGTATACTCGAAGGATTTCACAGCTCCTCCTAGTTTAGTATCATTGGCAAACATGCTTAATGT
The DNA here is from genome assembly GCF_964199755.1 of Larus michahellis. Lineage (NCBI taxonomy): Eukaryota > Metazoa > Chordata > Aves > Charadriiformes > Laridae > Larus > Larus michahellis. The sequence goes on along the minus strand of NC_133899.1, from coordinate 45,306,636 downwards.
ATATTCAATTCCTGTATCCACACAGGAATTGCATTTATAAAAACATTAGAGGACTGGCCCTAAAATTGAGCCCTGGGGAACCCTGCTGGGTGACTGGCTGCCAGCCTGATGTAACCCCATTTACTATAACTCTACAACTGTTTGAGCCTGACCCATCAGCCAGTTGTTCAACCAGTGTATTATGGACTTGTCTAGCTGTATGCTGGACATTTTGTCCAGAAGGATACTCTGAGAGACAGTATCAAAAGCTTTGCAAAGATTAAAAAACCCCACACCTACTGGCTACCCTTTGTGACCTGGGTGACCTTGTCATAAAAGGAAATTAAGTTAGTTAAACAGGACTTTCCCCTCGTGAACCTGTGTTGGTTATGACCAATAAGTGCATTGTCTCTCAAGTATTTTTCAATAACTTCCACTATAACCTTCTCCATAATTTTACTAGGCACTGAAGTGAGACTGACAAGCCTGTAATTACCAGGGTCTTCCTTCTTACCCTTCTTGAAAATTGGGACAACATAAGTAGATCTCAAGAGAGTAAAGAAGTAATGTGTTTTTACCTTGACATGTAGGAGTAAGAGCCCCACCACTCTAACAACACTGTAACAAAACCAAGAAGGAAAAATGCTACCAGCCATGCATTCCAGTTCATCCATCTGGGTCAAACGCTTTTCAGCTTCCAAAAGCCTGTGGGAAGTTTTCACCACCTCTGGGGAAAAATTTGCATTGTCCAAATAGACAGAAAATAAATTGTTTATTTCAGTGTCTTCATAGTGCCTAGACAGGCAGGATGAATCACAAACATTGTCCAAGATAAATGTGACAAGTTTATTCAGCTGTTATTTGTTGGGTCAGATTATATGTTATACCCTTCACCATTCAGACAAATTGCATTTCACTACCAAAAATTTTCATGCATCCCAAAAGCATTATGTATTTATAAGCAAATTGTGAGCCAAATATTTCTCGCAGGTCTTGTGCTGTTGCCTTCCATTCGTCATGAGTTTCACCAAAACCTACAAAAAGTGAATATTCAGAAGGCAAATGCTTTTGAACAGATGTGGGAGCTGGAATTCACATGGGTTAGTGATCTGGTGCATGTGTGGATATAGCAAAGCTGCAACAGAAATCATGATTAAATTAGAAACAGAACTTCCCCCTGCAAAAAAAAAAAAAAAAAAAAAGTCCTGATGTAATAGCTAATAAGATCAATTAGTTATTAGAGCAGAAATGGTATCTACACTGACGTTTCTACCTTCACATAAAAGCACCTTAGAAAAGGGCTCACTTTCTGTATAGCAAATATCCCTTTGTGTCAATGAGCATTTTGGTGGCTTTTGGAGGAAAAAATATTACCCTGACTAATTTATGTACTGGGCCCAAGTATAGGGATTCTACCTTTAGAAACACAGAGGATATACAACCTTATATAAACAATCTTGCCCTTGTTGGAACAGGGGATAGGTCTCATATTTGAGTTCTGTTCCTTTACTAACTTGTAGAACTGTAGGTTGTAGCAGATGGAGCAAAACATCAGACCCACTGGGGACTTTGCTAGTGTTTACAGTCAACTGTCGTTATTACATTCCCTGCTTATTTTGCCACTACTACAGCCTAAACTAAGAAAGACTGTATTTTAGAAAGTACCAATTCAGTTAAAAAGCAAAGTACGAGAAAAGAAAGACAGAAAATCACAGATTTGAGGCACTACTATACTGGAGCTACTTCTGAATGGCCTGGGTCCCCTGTAGATGACAACAGCTCTCCTTGGAGGGATGAATAAAGGTTTCTTTCTATCGCTCAGTGATGTTTTTTCAGTGGATATTTTCTCTTTTTTTTTAGTGCTGGACTATCTTCATTAGCTGCAATGTGACTGAGATAATTTCAAAGGATGATCCATGAAATGCACTGATGATGCTGGGAATTATGTGGTGACCCACACAACCCATGGTAAATGGAACCATAGAGGACTGGTAAAGAGCGTACTATGAATCAGGGCCTGTTGCAGTACCATGAGGTGTGCTCTTGCAACTATTATTTATTGCAAATCAATAGCATGGTTGGAATATTACAGAATGTGGATGAAGTGCTAGCACCTGCTACAATGAAGTCAGAGTTGAAAAGACAAGTGATTTTGTTGCAGACCCATAGTCTAGTGGGTAATCAGAAGATAAACTTACTGTAGATTGGTACCATTCCTTTTCCTGAGATACTGTCACGTTACAAGTTAGCTAGCTAGATTATCTGTCTGATAATTATAAAGGGACTGTACAGAACAGTATTTTAAGTAGGATGTCAAATTCTGTATTAGATGCCCATTTTTGCATAATTCCTTAACAATTAATAAATTATTAATGGATACCAAAAGCAACTTACAGAGAGGAATAGCGGGGTTGTAGACAGTTAAATCCTCCAGTTGGAAATACAACATATTATTTTAAGCCATAGTTCTAAGCAGTGAGTTGGCCTGTTTGGCTTTGTATCAATTGAATAAATATCCTATCCTCTTGTTTGCTAAAGTACTGGAGCTTTGATTTGTTAATTTTCTATATACTCTCCATTGATTTTGTAATGACATACAAGAGAAAGATAATAAATTTTGGTCTGTAAACTCTAGTGAGAATAGGGTAAAGTGGTGATTCGGACAGTTCAGCGACCTTTTGTATTGAGAATCATCTACAAAGAACTGCAAGCGTAGGCTCTATTCTATTGTCCCCCCTGGAAAGAACACCTGAAGACCCCAGAGCAAAGCTTGGCTGCAAAGCTGCTAAGAGTATAATGTATGTTGAGATATGATTCCCTTATGATACTTCCTCTGTCATGCCTTCCCATAGAATATATGGGAATTTATGTGAAAAATCCATGGCAAATTGGCATGTGATGTTCATTTGTGGCTTGGAAGTCTGTTCTGAGAAGGTAATTTGCTGCCATAAAACAAATTCTGCTCGAGACAAGTACAACCTACTCCCACCTACTTTAGAAATTATTTAAGCCTTAGTGAAGTGAGTGAACATATTTATACCATATTGAAAAAAATTTGGAACCTCCTGTTCCTGGAAAATTCAGACTATGAACAGACTGAAAGGATTCTGATTTCATTTCTCCTTAATTACTGAAGACCTTGTGATAACACATCTTTCTCTCCCTTCACAAAACAACCAGGAAGACATGCAATATGTACTTCTGTTCTCTGCAAATAAGGATCAGGCCTGTTAGTGCTTAGATTGGAAATCGCCTGGAAGATCATGTTTCCAAGTACTTTGGTCCTTCATTAACATTTTGGCTTATAGTCAGGAGTGTTTCAAGAGCATCAGCCTGCTTCTATTACATAACACCTTTACTATATACTCTGATATATGATTAGAAAGGGAATTCTTGTAAAATCTACCATATAATTTCATGAAGACAAATTTTCTCATACATTTGTTCACTCTTCTTATAATTCTATAAGAGGATGTTGTAACATTGCTGCAATTTATTGTGACTGTAAGAGTGCCTTAGGGGCCTCACCTCACCTCAGAACTAGACCCCATTGTTTTATGCAGCATAAAAGTACTTGGTATTATTTTGCACTCCTTGTCTTAACTTGATATCTAGTACTGTTCATCCCATTTAATATTGTCCGTATAGCACACCTGAAATGACTGTTAAAGTAATTTCTGGGCGTATGGTTTGAAAGTTCTTTGGAAATCCATCTGAAGGCATTGTATAAATCTGACATCATTATAATTTGTTTATTTTGGAGATGTTTTTCAGGTAATTTATAAAATAAAGGTGTAAAGTGGGTTGAATTGCAGCACTGGCCTGGCGTAGGTACCCATTCACAATATGGGAGCAAGTTCATAATGTGCTAGTATGTAGCTTTAAAAAAACCTCAAAGGCAAGTCACGCTGAAGCACACACCACTTCATCCAAGGCAGAGAAATAAATCTCTCCTTCTTTCAGTCCGATTGCTTCTGATGTCTCTGCAGTAAATATGGATCAGATCAGCTAGTTGCAGAGGATAGGGCACTAAATTTCCTTTAATTCTTGTTTTAAAAAGAAATCTGCTTCTGTGGAAAAATGACTTGCCTTGGAATGCATGGAAAGTAAAAGGCTGAATTTCTTTTTGAAAAATGCATCTCTTTCTTTGCCACCACATTTCTGATATGTAAAATATATCCCTGCAGAGCACAGAAAAGAAGAGCCTACAAAGAACTCTGGAGGAGACTCTGCTCCATGGGGATTTTGTTTGTGTGCAGACTGTGGTAGAAACTGTCTGGGGCAGATAAATATAAGTGTGAGCTATGGGACAGAACTGAGGTAACAAACATTTAGGATCAACAAATTAAACCAAGTTTCTTAAATATATGGGATGGAATGCATAAGGGTTCTCACAAAGAAAATTGTTTTGGTCAAAGCTTTATCGCCTGAATTGTGTAACTGGTTTAGATTAACACTTGATAACACACTGGAAATAAACTGTATATCTCCTCAAATTTCTGAGGGGCCTAATTCTCACCTCAGCTACATTCCCACTGAGGAGAGGGGAAGCTTTGTTTTTCCATGTATGTTGCCAAAAGAAAGACCATGTTATACCCTTATTTATTTAAACTCTTTAACTCAGAAGAACAGAAGACAAGTATTAAACATAAAAACTCTAGTTCAGTGTAAATGCTTCTGTATTATCTGGAAATGAGATGAAAAGCTAATTATTTTTAATGTGAAATTTTGAAGCAAAACACTCTATCGAATTTCTTCTAAATGATATTAAAACCTAAATCCCACACAAAACAAGAAAATAAATCTAAGCAATAATGTGATATAGTAAAATCAATATTGATTATTAGGAGTAAAAGTACTTTATGAGAAACAGTAACAACCTTTTAGGATCCCTTAGGAAAAAACATTGTAATAAAACTAGCATAGATTACTACAATCTAATCACCTTTTAAATAACTAAAATTCTTTAATGGAATTTATGTTGTCAGAAGAGCTGTTGCTTTTAAGCACAGAGCAAAGAGCTGCTGCTGCATGCGGTTACAGAGCACGCAGCAGTGCTGGCTTGAAAATCTACCTTTCTGATGAACAGAAGCATTTTTTCACGCTTGCAATTTGTCTTGAGCCTTCTACCTTTCTGTCTAACCCAAGAGAACCCCAGAGGGACCTGAGAAGGGTGTGGAAGTTCATGTGGATCAGCTGCCCTAGAAGTGGCCTTCGATATCACTTGCACTAATAAATTAAGAGCATCAGGCAACAAATTGCCTGTTGTAAAATGTAGCTTGTTCCCTTGCCCTCCTCCTGTAGAAGGAAGCCTGGAATCTCTTATTTTGAATGGTGCATTACTTTTCTTTAACGTATCTGTTAGAGAAGATAGATAAATACATTAGCAAAGAAAAATCAAAGAATTAAACATTGCATTTGGGCTGGAAACGGCAAGATTTGTGATAGTCATTTGTTCTTGGGAGAGCTCAAAAGCAGATTTACACTGATTTCTAAGGCAGTTCCATCTGCACATACGAGCTTTCCCATCACTGAAAAGCATTCAAGATCCAAGCTGTCATTCCTCCTCAAACTTCAGATATGCCAGGCCCAGACAATTGAATGCTTTTAGGGGAAACTGTGACCTTGAACTCAATTCAGTATTTTATACTACGCAATTTTACTGAGCAGAGGACAAACTTGATGTGCTTTCAGTAGCCTGTGTTGCTAGGGAGGTGTGTTACAATACTCTACAGTATTAGGAAAGTAAGTGCACAAAGGTGCCTTGGTCATCCTATTGCTATCATTCAATGACGAGGTCAGGAAGGTATGAACGTGAAAATCCTATTTCTCACTCATTCTAATGTGACTATTTAGAATCTGTCTAGTAGGCGTAAGCCCTTTTGCTCCAGAGACCCATGATTAGTTGCTAATTAAAAGTTCCTCCAAAATAACTTTCTCAAAATCAAGTATGAATTATTTTGTGCCCACCAGTACTCACAACAGCCAGAGATGAGGGTGGGCTACTGTGCAATGTCACGTCATAGAGAGAGAGATTCAGGCTGTCCCTGAACAAACACATCCAGAATGAGAGCCTGCAGTAAAGCACTCGAGCTAGTTAACACCACTTCGCCCATCTTCACTCTAACCACTGAAGCCTAAAGAAAAAGCTGCGGAGGGTGCCAGTGTGACACATGAAATACTGATGTTACAGGCATTTTGCCTTACGTATACTTTTGACAGCATTGCTGAAGTTATGAAATTCTGAAAGAGTATTACTTATAGCAAAAAGTTCTTTGTTATTTTTACCAACATGTTGTAGGATAAATTGAATATCCAGTAGAACTGTTGTTTACCTTCAGTTACAGTCTCTGCTGACAGGACCAAATACTTATCTGTGGTTGAAAAAATTATTAATTTCTTCTAGTTTTTTATCTGCCTATACTGTTTGTATATAAGCATGCTTAGAGATACGCACAAGTGAGCGTACAGTTGCAGGTACGTCAGTGAAAGGTGAGACGGCTGAATAGGTCTACCATATTGCACATTAGTAGCAGGCACCTGCTGCCTGGCTTTTGAAGCCTCATATAAGGATATCCTGTTCTTGTGATCTGCTGTAAGGAAATATGTCCACAATGTGTAAACAACCCTGGGGCATCAGCTGGTATATAGGCCAAAGGCTCATTAATTATTGCTGGGACTATACCCATCCTTGTGTTGTACATCTACACTTTGGCTCATTATAGTCATGGGCCAAGAAGAGGAACATCTTAAACAGTAGAGGAACGCTTCCAGATTTTGAAGGGTCTTGCTCTTCCAGGAGTATAATTGAATCAAATTACATAAGAACTGATTAACAACAGGAAGCTCATTTTGTTTGAAAATGCCATTTTATTAAATTCAAAAAGTTTTTAGAAACAAATAGATTTTTGTCATATTTTTGAATGAGGAAGTAGAAGATCATTTCTTCAGATTTCATTCTAGTTTTACGCTACTAAAATAGTTTTAAAAAATTTATGTCAGTAATGTGCAGAGCTTAGTTTTGAGGTCATGGTTTAGATGTTATTCCTTTAGACTTTTAAATTATATTAAAAGATTTATCTGAATTTTATAATATTATATAATACGTAAGTTAAATTATATATTGTACTTATTTTCTTGTAAAATGTTTCAACAAAGTGATGAAGTGAGATGATTGAATTACTTCAATTTTACTACAAATGTTTTTGAAATGTTGGCTTTTAGTCCTGACACTGAGTTAGAAAAAAATAGAACTGTTGGAATTTCCTATGAAATGGAAATGGTGTCTTCCAACCTGCTGTATAAGTAAGTGACAGATTTACGTATGAATGGTCTACTGGTAACAAATGAGAGAAGGAAATTAGTCAATTAATATAAAGTTGCTTCAGTAAAGACCTTAAAAAAATATCAAAAAGGATATTGAAATCCATACCAAATTTAACGGGGATCCTGCATGAAAAATTTCAGTGTGGATAATGTTTATGCCCTACACATACTTGCCTCAGGTTTGGTTCTATTTTGTTTTGTCCCTCAACAAACTGAATCAGAACAGGCTGCATCCCACAGTCCCAATCTGTAATTCCCAGGTAATAATTCAGCCTTGAAAAGTACAGGGAATATTCTTCACCATCGGCTTCAATTCATTTAACTGAGCAGGGGATCACAGAGAGTAAGTACCTCTCAGACACTATGATGCAGACTCAGTGATGGAGTTGGGAGGCATGTCCAGAGATAGATCACTGGTAACACTACATGCAAACTCTTAATGTTTCAAACTGTGGTCAAAACGGCACTGCTGAATGGTATTACCAAGGCTGGATCCATGCCCAACAGACACTTTAAGCATATTAGTAAAATCTTGAGTTGGTTCAGATGTCAATTCTGCAGTAAATACATATGATTTCATGCTTACACATTTCGGACATTATTGCTTTTATGAACCAATTATTTCAATGGCAAATAATAATGAACAATGAATCTGAAAGAGGCACGCCAAGTGTATGTGTGTGCATGTATTTCTTAGAAAAAGCAGTTTAGCACCTGTGGCATGATAAATATATCAGTGAACTCCATTGGAAAATGTGAGGATCAGACCCCTTTGGACATCTGAATCAACAAGCTTCTCCTTGTGGACTTTTTTCCACCTTCCCTGAGAGGATGCTGTACGTGGTCATAGTGCCTGAAAACCTGCCCTCATCCACACCATCATAATGCTGCGCATTTCTGAACTGCCTGTTTATTGGGATTTATCATCATTCAGAGCCTCCTATGCCTTATGAAAAGCAGAAACGAAAAAGAGTTTAAAAAAAAAAAAAGATGGGTCAATGCATCTATAATTTTCTAAATTCCTAACTATATTTGCTCTTTTCTACAGTAAGCTGACATTTGAAGAACATGCAATGGAATCTTTTACCCATTTTAACAGTGTCATCACTGACTGGATGCATACAACAAATCTCAGATCAAGGGATTTGACTTAGATGAAAATGTAGTTTGGCATAACTGAGATTACATGAATATCGTGTCACAATTCCATAAATATAAAAAAATAAAATAAAAAATATAAAAAAATATAAAAAAATACTGTTTCTGGGCAATTGATTTGTTTTTGGATGCTCCTGTGTCTATTGAGTAAAAGCTGAGTCTCATTTTGCTTACCTTTCTTCTCCTTGTGGCAAAGATGACAAAAAAGAAAATCAGTACCTTGAAGCTACAATGACCTTCACACAAGAAAATTACTTATAACAGAATTTAAATTGTTGATGACTTTCATAATTGTCTTTTTGATTTTATATCATTTTGAAATTACTTTATTATAAAACATTAATCCTTTCTTCACTTTTAGATGGTTCATTATGCATAATATTGCACAGGAGTAAGACTTCATTGGCTCTCAAATACTACATTATATCTGTGTCATTTTGGTACTCAAGTTGGGTTCACTGAATATGTAATTGGGAATCTCCCGTATGTTTTCGACATTAGTCTCAGTTGAAGACAGAATATCATATTCTGGAAGACTACTGAGCCTATTATTTTTGTTTGATTTCTCTATAACTACAAAGTATTTAACTTGGGTCAACAGTCTTATCAGCAGAATTGGCTCCTTACTACCCTTTTTTTCTGTCTCTACTCTGCTAAGTGAAAGACGATTTCCATCTGGAAATTGTTCCATATCATGTGTTAGAATTTTTTCATCTTCAGCTGTGCTCTTGATAGGTCAGCGCATTAAATATATTGATATATTTGTAAAATTTCTTCAGCATTCCTAATAGTGCATGATCTCAAGGAAAATTGCACCTGTGTCTTCTATATAACATAGTGCTTTGCTCATGATTGCAGCCAGAGAGAAGTATTCATGTCAACTAGAGGAAGAAAGCAGTAAAGTCCTAGGATGAATAAAAGAGACTACGTCTTGTTTCCCAAATTCCTGCAAAGACAAAAGCCTATGGCTGTTATATCACTGTCTCCTGAGGATGACAGTGAGAAAAGAAGGATTTCACTGCATCAAGCAGAGGACAAGTCCCCCTGAAACTGGTATTATCATCAGATGGGAACTGCAGTGCAAAATTAAATCTGTTCCATGAAAAAGGGTAATTTCACACAGCTGAGGTTTATGCCCTGAGGCAAAAGATGAATATATGTCTATTTCACATAACCACCACGGTAATGCTATCCACTGAAATATCTAGGTCTCTTACTTCTAACTAACTTCTAGCTAAACTGGCTAGACCTATAATAATACAGAGAATATAAAACAGTGGTGATTAGAAAATTGAATTTATGTTCCAAAGTACCTGATGTGCTGTAAGTCAGTTCAATTTGGCATCCTAAAGCAGCTTGTGAAATGTGTACTAGTTTATTAAAATGATGTTTACAACATCACTTTATGTTTTCAACATGACAAATCCATCTCCAATTACTTGGGAAAATAGGGTGAGTATTTATAACATGTTCTGCTTGTTGTAAAAGAAAACCCTCATTCACAATATGACATCTGCAGTGTTCATCAGAGGACAGTGCAATGCTGTCCCCCTCTCAGAACTGATGCTTAATTTTACAACGCAAATGTTCCAATTAAATTGCATAGATTCCTTTTTGACTTCTGCATTAAAAATTACCTTGAGTGGTTTTAGCATAGTGACCCAGGAAGGTTTAAATTTAAAATGAATGACCAAGGGTTCAGCTTTAGTCTCTGTCATATTAGGAATTATACTGAAAAAGCTCTAACAGCCTCCTTGTGTGTTTGGAAAAATCTTTCTGATGACATCTTGTCAAAATCCTCACTTTATTCTTGCTAGTTTTACATTAAGTTGCTATCTGCTGGAAATAAGTTTGATCACAGCAGGAGCCCAAGCCAAGTTTTATTTCAGACACCCCAAGGAAACATTCAGAGCTGTCACAATTATAGAAATAGGTGTCCTTCTGCCTCTGCCCCATATCTTCTGTGGGTGGATCTATGCTTGCCCCTGGAGGGCAAGGGGCAAGTTTCATGCACTGCTGGTGGCGGCGGGCTGGTAAGAAAAACTTTGAACCACAACACAGTCTGCATCAGTCTGCATGGACTGTTGCAGTCAGAGCCACTTCAGAGTCACAGCCTGACTTGGTGACAATACTGTGTGACTGGCAGTCCAGTCAGCCAGTCTGCAGGGACCGCCTGCTGCCTGAGTGAGCTCAGAATGCCCTTCTGCAGTGCAGACACCAACAGCCATGAGCAAAGGTGTGGTCAGGGAGATCCCAGCCTGCTCCTGAGCCTGGCACCCAGAAGACACTGTGGATACAGTGGCTGTAAGGGCTGAAAAGGGGATGCCTCTTAGTGAATTCTCCCTTTAATGTGAATAGTCACCACTTCACATCTGTGGTATAGCCAAACCACGTTCTCCCTTCTCAGTCAAAACTTAATAGAAAAAATTTATGTAACAAATATTTATGCAAACCTATTGAATAAACTAGGTAGTGGCACCCTTCATCGGCAAGTGGCTATCCTTCATCTGCTGCTTAGATTTGTGCAACTCCTTTGAGATATTTGTATTATTGTTTCAAGAATCAGTAAAACAAACTTATCATATATATAGCCAGAATATATATTCAGTCTGGAAAAAAGACAGCTGAGGGGGCATCTTACCAACACTTACAAATACTTAAAGGGTGGGTGTCAGGAGGATGGGGCCAGGCTCTTTTCAGTGGTGCCCAGCGACAGGACTAGAGGTAATGGGCACAAAATTGAGCATAGGAAGTTCCACCTAAACATGAGGAGGAACGTCTTTACGTTGAGGGTGGCAGAGCACTGGAACAGGCTGCCCAGAGAGGTGGTGGAGTCTCCATCTCTGGAGACATTCAAAACCCGCCTGGACGCGTTCCTGTGCAACCTGCTCTGGGTGACCCTGCTCTGGCAGGGGGGTTGGACTAGATGATCTCCAGAGGTCCCTTCCAACCCTATGATTCTATGATTCTATGAATATGCTTGTATGTTTTGAACGTGGGCTGCCATTGCTTTTTGTGGCTCTTGCCTCATTAAGGAATTCTCAACAAAGGGCCAACTTTGTACCCATTTCCTCACACCCTCCAGAGACTGGATAGCCTGTCTCTTTCTCCTTTTCATTACGGGCCTATCCAGAGAAAGAATCTCCAAAGACAACAGGGAAGCATCATACAACACCACCACTTTATGTTATCTTTGCTGTCCACTGCATAGGAAATTCCATATCAGGATAGATCAAATATATAGTGAAGAACTGCATAGCCACTCTCCTTTCTCTGAAAGCAGCCAGTGGTAAATATCTAGGAAAGTGCACAAGAACAACGCAAAACTACAGCAATTCTGTCTTCCAGCCTGCAGTAGCCTCCGGTTTACTGAACTAAGTCTTTGTATCTAGCGTGTATTTTGTTGGTTAGTGGCTTCCATACTAAATTCATATTGAATATTTTGTCTTGTCCCTCCTGAGTTGTCTACGTCCAAATATCCTGAGATATTACTGATGAGTTTCTAAGATTACGAATTTCCAGTTCTATGGATGATAAACAAGGTTTCATTGGTTCTGTTCTGTAGCCAGCTAAAGGAATCTGACTTCTGTCTTTTTATTGACATTTATATTACTCCCAGTCCATTGGTGAAAAGTTCACTGAAAACTTCCTGAATTATATATGCCTCTAAATGGCTCCCAATATCAGGTGCATAACGTCTAGCAAAAACCGCAGATTTGAACAAATGCCTGTATATAATATTATCTAGTTGCAGTCTCTTGGGTAAGTAAGAAAAATGATCTAGAATGAGCACCAAGTTTTGTAGTTGACACAAACAAATCTATGCTTACTTTGCTTCAGGGGGCAATTTTTTCATGTGAGACCAGCATAGCTTTTCTGCTGTTTTTTTGGCATTTGTAACATGCCAAGCCAGTATTCTTGCTGTTATTATTCATAAAAATTTTCTGTACTTTTTTTAGATTTTTAGTCCCTCAATGACTTTCAAGGTCTTTTTTCTTTATGTTGCTCCCATAAGTAATGTGTCATGATCAAAGTAACATATCACCTAAGACTGGGGCTTTGATTTGGGAAATGACCAACCAATCTGTGCTAATAGCTCAAATTATTTCCTGAAGGGTTTTAACCTGATCTGTTGTTTTGCAAGTCACAGTGCAAACCAGCATCTTTTCACATTGCTATTTCCAGTTAAGTATGAATTCCTCACCTCTGTTTCTTTTTCTTGGTTTTAAGAATGGTATCGATGATCTCAAAATTATCAGGATTTGTCTGCGCACCTTTCTGTATTAACTCCACTGTATACTTTTTCCTAGATTTTTCTGTGGTTTGGGATTGTTTGGTTTTTAGCCCTTAGCCCAAGAGCTCTCCCTCTCCCCCCAGACCTTCCAGGAGTGTCTAGATGTTGGCTTCCTCTCAGATAAAAATGTCACTAAATCTTTTTAATTTCAATACTGTAAAAAATGTTTTATATTCCAAACAAATAGCTCATGGCCCAAAACAAATCCAAATAACAGTCTTCAGTAATTCCCTAAAGGAGTGTTAAATAATGTGAACATGTACACTGATGGTATAAAGGCACAGGCTGGAGCATCTATTTTAGATAGTTGTTTGGCATCAGCCATATGGCCCAAATTTTCTTCCTTCGTTGGTTATTGAAACATTTTTTCTTTTCTACATCTTTATTCAATGCTTTTGAGTCTCTGTACAAGCAAAGCATTATGTTAGTTTCTTCTGTTGGTTTCTTCTGTTGTATTTATCAAATGTGTCTTTTGTGCTGGTTCCTCTATTCACAAGTCAAGAAACGTATTTAGTTTCTCTTGATCCTCAACGTTCAAGCAAAGGAAACCCAGGACACAAATTCTAGATTGGTTGCGCTCTTCCAGCTTTATTCTTTATTCCATTAAGTGCGTCTTTATTCTCTGGAAGCCGACCTCCAACTCCTCCTCAACTGTACACGACTGAACTCTATGCTGTGTGCTTATTGCTTAACAGGGGTAAGCTGGCCCCTGTGTGACCTAAGTTTTGCTTTTTATTTTCCTACATTTGGGTTCTTTCAGCACCATCTTGTTTCTGCTACATATTGTGTATGTCTTTAGGTTCAAAATCTCTAGCCAGCTTAATTTTTGTGAAATCAATACTCCTTAAATAAAGGAGTGAATAAATACTGAAATAAATACTCCTTAAATACTACTCCTGATCACAGCTTCTTCTCTGGAGAAACAGGAAAAAGTTTCACATACTACATGCGCTTCCTCATGTCAGAATTTATGTAATGTGCTTCCGAAAACCCATTGTTTGTTGATACAGGTTTGTCTCTCTTGCCACTGTATTCCAGACAGATTCATCTCTAAAAAATTTAACAGCTGGTTTTCCATTCAGTATAATTCTCTTTACAATTTATTTGCTTCAGACACAATGAAGTGCTTAATATAAAATGTCTGAAAGATACTAGCTTTAACTGCTTTTGCATGGTAGTACTTGGGTTCCTACAGCCGTTCTCCAAACTTCTGTGTTGGGGGCTACATGACTTAAAGATATTATTCCCAATATTATACAAACTGTGTTGTGCTGTGAGAAAGAGGTAAACACATGGTGTTCCTCTAAACAAAAATAAAGGATATGAGACTATTTTGCTGCAGAGTCATTCTGTTCCTTGAAGCTCTGAAAGCTCTCAAATTAGAATTTAGAAGAAAAATATTAGAAGCTATTTCACGTTGCTCAAATATTTAATGATACACTTTTCCTTTCACCTCTTGGATTCTTCATCTTCTCCTATGGTTGCTAAATGCCTTCCTGACCTCTGACTTTGACCCTTCTCTGACGTCTGTGCTCCTAATCCTGTGCTACAATACATGGATGATTAATTGGCTTGTCAAATACATCACTATGTGCGCTCAGCTACCATTATTAATCAATTAATCACTTCAGCAAACAAGATGTTAATGCTGTTCTATCACCTTCAGACAATTCTAGAACTGAAACAGGGAGTGGACTTGAGCTTGCATTCCAACCTGACCCTGCACATGCACACCAAGAGCAATATAAAACACAGATCATTGATAATTTGGTATTTTTGAAGAGAGTTGGATTGTAATCAGGCCACTAACAGCATATGACATTAAGACTTCTTAAAAAAAAAGCACTATTGCATACTTCTCTGCCAGGAGTTGAACAATGACATCATCACAAGAACTCATGGTGAGACATGAGGGTCGCAGTGGTATTATGGAGATGAGCAATGTCTATGAGCAATAGCCATTGTTGTTCCCACAATATCATTACCTCAGAGGGATGCTCCTGAAAGGGGCTTATTTTACCTTTTGGAGATGGACCCTTCTGTCCTTTATCTTTCAGCTCTGGGTGCAGCAAGATGCCTGCTTGAGGCTCCTTCCTGTTTTTTGCTTTTTTATGAACTAACTTTCTTGGTCTAGTCTCTACTTAAGCCCTGCTTTTGCCTTGATTCCTTATTTCAGCTCTGCATCAACTCTTGGCTCTTCCACTCTGTTCACACTCCTAATCCACCCCCACTGAGGCTAAACAACAATGAATGTCACAAAGATTTATTTACAGTGAACTAATTCTTCTATTTTACCTTAAAACTAAATGAGATGCTCAGAAATAGATTTCCCTCCTCCCCCTGAAAAGTAATTAGACTTTATTCTTTTGTTAAATCCATTTGGAGATGAGGAAGTGAAATTTATGGGTTATACTATGTTCACAGTAAATCCACTAACTTCAATGGCGCCATTAGAAATTTAAATTGTAGGGAAAGGGAGAGTTGTAAACTTCAGTTGTAAACTTCGTTTTTGTTCAAAATCAGAGAAAGGCACAAGAACTGCTTAACCTATCTTTTGAGCCAAATATCTCGTCTCAATTACACCACTATAGATCTGAGGCAGAGGGCTTGGGATGACAAAATTTTTACTTCGGATTTAGACAGGTTTAACTGGCAGCAGGTTTTAGCTCTTTGTCTTCTTTTGTGTATCTAAAAAATTACACTTTTTACTAGGAAATGTCTACTGCATTTTTTGTGTATTTGCTGAAGGAACAAGAGCCATATTGCTTTCATTCATTTTTATAACCCTTCCTAAGAATGTTACATATTTCTTTATTTATATTTAGGCTGAATTTTTACAATTCTCAAGAGATTGTGTGAAGTTTCAGAGTAGAGATGTTGAAAAAGAAATTTCTGAAAGGCTGAGTCTTTTCCATTGAACAGCATTAGCTTTGATACTGCAAAAGAAAAAGAAGTTCTATTGATTTTCACTAACTTTTTCACCCTCTAGGAATAAAAAGTGCGTAAGAGTTCCTGAGGTAGACAGATTCTTTTATTAATAGCAAACATTGAACTGTAGTTGGTGTAAGAATATGCATTGCTTGTTTATTTTCCATAAAGTGGAGCTGGAGGGATGGATATGGATAAATGTGCACAGTAGATGGGGGATGGTTGGGGGACACCAGTTTGGATGCAAGAAATAGTAAAACTAAAACAAAGAATGTATTTTGTGAATACTAGTGAATGGAGTACTTGACTCCACTCTTTGGTGAAAGGAGTAGCAGGAAGCAGTCTTCTTGACCTGAACTGACAAACTGCAATTGAATTAATGATGATCGTGCCCACATTATAAAGCAGATGTTTTTGGATTCTTCAGTGCCTGGTTTGGGACTCTTAAGGTAGAAATAGGACAAGTGCAAGAAATTGATTATAACTTCCCTTATATTTAAAAGCCAAGACTTACAACTTCTCTATTATTTAAGGCTGAGACAGACCATGTTGCATTTGCAGTTTAAGACTTGTTTTTTTGTTTATTTGTTTATACCATAAACTTGTGCCCAACTGAAAGCACCAGCAGCACAGCACTGCATTAGAAATTTGTAGGATCTGCTGAGGCAATAGTATTAGCAGGCATAGAAAGAACAGAAGTGATTGGCAGTGCTCGGAGTCAGCACCAGGCCTCAGAAGGCCATCTCTAGGAGTTCTTCTAACCACTTCTTGGGTCATGGTAGGTGCTTTTTTCTGCCTACAGAGCACACAACATGAAGTTTAGGAATCCATCAACTTCTGAGATGCAGAAAGATAAGATGGTTTCACCTTGGTCCCTCAGGCATGCTAGACCAACTGCAAATAACTTTCTGCCAATTAAGAAATAATAACAATAAATCGATAAATAGAAAGACTCCTCCCAATTAAATAAATAATAAATAGTCTCCAAGGGCAAAGGTCTATTTTGAAGACTGATAGTAAAATCCTATTGACAATGTTGGGAGGAGGATGTTAAGAGTTGTGCATTTATTTTTTTTCTTGAAAAAACCTTCAGAGTAATATTATTTAGGCTTTAGCATGAAACATGGCAAAGCTAAATAATACTTGATTAACTTGGGAAAACTTTAGTTCAACTTTTCTTTGTGTTATAAGTATGCATTATAGCAGAAGCTTTGATATATTTTTTTTCTATATAGGACCTTTGCCTAATTCAATATCCAGAATGAGTGTAGAAAGTTACAGATTCAGCGTTATGCAAGGAACCGTACTTCTGACATTTTCCTCCATATAAATTCTTGATTTATCAGCTGGAACAAAATGTTCCTCATGTAGCTTTTCTGCATATCATATCAGATACATGAGAGATAAATAGTTACTGGGATGTCTACTGCAGTGAGTATCTGCTGCATTCCAAGGCTTTCAGCTGTGTGCTCTGATCTTAGGCTGCAGGGCAGGAAACAATATCCTGACTCCTCTAGACCCTTCTGTTCTCTTCTACAGTTTTGGCTATTTCTGAGGATTTCTTATATCAAGGACACATATTATACATGCTGTGCACTGCATTCATGCTTTGCTAACAGCTGAGAGATACCACACACAGCAAATTAGCTCAAAAGTCATTGCCAAAGTATTTATTTGACCTGATTTTTCCAGTTGCGAACAAGGTAACCTTGTCTTATTTTCATATGAGAAAGCTGCCACCTTAAATGTCAGCTGGGGACACTGTGCAACTGAACTTGTAAAGCCATGATACAATAAATTTTTAAAAATATGAGCATGCTGGAAATAAAATCATAGCAGGATAAGAACAAAATAAGTAAATAGAAGAAAAGTAGGAAAATGAAACAAAAACCTGTCTATTTGGGATTACTTGGGGCTGATAAAATATAGTTTAAGAGTCTTTAAAGATACATCCTGAATAGAGATCCCTTAAACCCTACAGAAAGGACTTTGGGGAAAACCCCAACTTTTTAAAATGGATCCGTTCCTTTTTTTCTACTAACATTGAATTTTATATAGATTTTTCTAAGCTATATTGATAAAAAAATTAATCACACGCAGTGACTGCTGTGGTTTGGTTTAGATGAAGAAATTTTGCGTTTATCATTGTTAACCCAACATGTTCAAAATGGTAAATCAGGCTACAGAAATTGTTACTATTGACAATGGGGCAAGAGATGACCTCACTACATCACCTTATATTACTACTCCACCTCTTAAGACAGAATCAATGAGAGCTTAAACATTCCTGGATAGAAATTTGTCCAGTTTGCTCTTAAAAACCTCCACTGGTGGAGGTAAGCTCTCTAGACAAACTGTCCTACTACTTAACTATCCTTACAGCAGAAGGTTTTCTTAATGTTTAACCTCAGTCTCCCCTGCTGCAATTTAATCTCATAAAACTGGTTTAAAAATCATGAGATTTTAAAAGTAACATCCCTTGGGATCTTTATATTATTTGCCTTCTAGTGTTTGATCCTTTCAGATTAACCTTTCTAAATGTCTCTTAGCGGCCATGAGAACTCGAAGCTTACTTTCTGAAAAGAAAACTGAAAGTTGAATTTCTCGTAAAATAATATAACTCTGTAAACTGGGATTTCAAGAAAAAAAACTACCCCAAATTACAGGGCTTGTAATAAAAATGCAAGAGCAAGAAACTGTCTGTAAGAAATATATGATGGTTGGTGTGCCAGATTCTGTTAGTCTACATTACATTTATCTATACATTCATATAAATGAATACAAATTTAAGGCCTAGTTCAGGACTCCCTTAGACTGGTGAAAATAAAGGGAAGCATTGTTAAAGTCAGCGAAGTGTAAACAGATGTAAAGTAAGAATGGATCTCATCCTAAGAATGCGAAGTTGTTTTTCTTGTAAAAGAATCACTTTTTAAGATGTTTTCTATGAACTGTTTCCACTAAAATAATGCAAGGCAAATATAAGCATGCTGTGCTTATTTAAGTATTATTAAACCAGATCAGCTGGAACAAGCAAATTTGGGGCTAGATTAATTTTTGAAAGATTTTCTAATGTTAACTAATGTGTGTTCCTGAAACCTATTTATTAGACAGCATTAGTGGAAAGAGGTAATCTAACTCTGCTGCATCTCTGGGAATTATACATCTCTTAAATTTGTTCTTGGTGCAATTAATTACAACTTTAATTGTTTTAGGTAAGGGAGAAAAAATTTTCAATAATCAAGTTTCAGTAGCACTTGAAATATGCAACTATTAACCTCTGTTTCCTAGTCATGCATTCCTTGTATTGTTAGGGAAGTAAATTATCAATATGTAGTGCATTTCTCTGATCTTAGCAATCCCTCAGCTCAACGGTGTTGCGCGCAGTATTTTCTTTATCTGACATAGGACTGAAGATGAAGGCGTGTAAAATCCTTAGCTTCACTTAGATCTTCTTATGCCAAAATTACTTTCTTGTGCCTTTGGTCCTGCCTGGTAGACTGCAACCACTTCTTTCAGATGCTAGGCCACTGCTGCTACCATCCATTCCTGAGTTACTTGGGAATTGGATTACTGCAATACATTGTATGTGGAAATAAAGCATAAATCAGATAAGAGGCGGCGTTGATGCAGGAGGAGCTGAGCTGAAACATGGGTGCTGTTTTCCAAGTGCAATAGAAATGATTGGTTTTGATCTGAAGACCGGCAGAACTTTGCAATAACGTCACAGCTGCAATCAGCAAACATGCTAAAGCACCCTTGTTTTAAAGGATCTTCCATCAATGAGTCCTCAGGGAGGTATCCTGACTCTCAGCTACCAATCCATTGATCTTCAGAACAAACTGAAACCCATCTTTTCTGCCATGCACTAGATGCCACTGGGGTACAGCAAATGGAGATGGTAAAGGGAGGTAACAGACTAGGAAACTGAAAAAAACCCAGTTGTTTGTCTAGTTCTGCCACTGACATACAGGCTGGAGAAATCATTTTCCTTCCTTGTGCCTCAACTTCCCTTCTTATCATTTGTCTATACAACTAAGGCCAATGACTTGACCATCCACAACTCTTATTTTTACTTTTAGAGTTGTTACAACAAAAACAGTGATGGGGAACACACACAGACACTACTTAGAGAAGTCTATCATTCATTGACGATATTCTTCTGCCCCAATACAATCTCCTTGAAGTATATGCTCCTCCAAATATAAATCTTACACAGCAAGGGGCAAGTGGGGTACAGACTGGGTTTATAAGATTTGATATCCATGTTGGACTACTCCAATAAACCACTAGTCTGATGCATTTTCCATGATACATCCTCCCAGCTTCTGACAGTCATCATTCAAAGACTCCGAGTGCCAGAGTCTGTATCCAGGCAGTTTTGGGTTTTTTGCCATTTGACTTACCCTCAACGCAGTTCTGTGATCCCTTTTTGGAAACATTCCTGCTTTTGTCTTCCACTATGGTCTGAGAAAGAAAAACACAGTATGTATTAGTACATGTCGTTAGAAACAGTACTGCCTTTTATTTGTTTTAAACTTTCTGCCTAATAATTTCATTGGGTCTCCTGTATTTTTTTCTTTATATGAAACACAAAGAATTGTTATCTTTTAACTTCTCCTTTACTTTCACGATTTAATAGACTTACATTTTATTTCCCCTTCACTTATCTCTTTCTCTAGCTGAATATTCTTGTCTTTTTCTTGTGTGAAAGCTGTACTTTTCTCTGTATCTTCTCATATTCTAACAGAACTCAATTAGTTACAATGGTTTTATACAATAGCATAGTCTCTTCCCTGTGGGAGCATCATACAAATGGAGTGATGCCCTGGTTTTTGATCAGGTCTATGCACATTACTGTAACAAAAACAATTCTGATAGAAGCTAGTGTTTGTATATATGCCAATTGATAAGACTGGGGTCGATTAGACCTTTGGTACATTCAGACCATTTTTGGAAGAAGACGTATTGAGTTTTGTTCACATTAGTGTGCACATTTCTAATAGATGACAACATTGCTTTGAGCTCTAAATCTTTGTTTTACAATTACTGTTGATATACATCCAAATAAATAAATGAAATAAGAAATACATTCTTTTCCTTTCTCAGTCCTCAGCAAAGTGCTCTGTTGTGCCAATTACTAAAATACACTGACACCAAGGTTTAGTTATTCCATGGAAGGCTGTTCTATGGAAGGTGTGAGCACCACACTCAGGGATACTTTGGAAAGGAAGGTAGTGACCTGAAATTAATGCCAGAGTCATGCAGATGAAATATAGCTTCACTGTAAGTTTTTGCACAGTTTTGACCCCCTTGAAGCTTGCTCCATACCATTTTATACAGCAGACTTTCAGAACTACAGAGTTAGAGAGAAAAGGGGGAGTTGTCTTTGTGCTTCATGCTCCCCACAATTAAAGAAATCAATCTGAATGAAAGGCATAACTGACCAAGATAAAGCCTACCAGGTAATCCCACTGTATGAAGATTCTGAATACACTGTAACACGTACACACAAGTGGGCGCACAGACACAGGAATGTGCTGGAAAGCAGATTTGATTGCTACTACCCTGCTGTGTCTCTCGTCTCTACCCAGTAGCTTATTTGAGACTAAAGGCACAAAGGAATAAAGACAGTGCCTGATGTTCTCCCTGTGTGTCTGGCTATTCCTTAGCTGTGATTCAAAGAGTCGCCGGCAAAACATAACCCAAACAAAAGCAGATGCTCAAAGAGGAAAAGTCTGATTGATTTTCATGAAATGTTCTAAATGTTTCTTTTCTGCTGGAGCACGCCTGTGACCTATACCACATAATAAGCAAAGAAAAAACTCAGGCATCACAGGTCAGGTAACTGTTTCATTGATAGTGCTAAAACAGTACTCTTGCTATACTGAATTTATTCATAGACCACAATGCATTAATGTCCTTTTTTTGCTGGAGATGACCACTTTAAATCAGGCATTAATAGATTGCAGGACTGCCAATAAAGGACTGCCAGGCTGGAATGCCTCCCAAGCATTACTTTTCCGTTTTGTGTTAAAATAAAATAAAACCATCTATTCTAGCAACTCACTGGTCCAGGCCACCAGTGTCTCGTTAGTATAGAGAATTCAAATACTTGTAGTAATACTTCTTTCTGGACTTTGTTTGTTCACCTTATTTCCAAAAAAAGCAATGCAAAAATGACCAGGACTTACACTTTATCAGTCATAACTATATGACAGAGACCAACTTCTGTGACATTAAACAAACAGAGAAACATTTGTCTGGAAAGACTCCGACAGAGAACTGAAACCCCTTCCCTGCTGGAGCTATTGAAAAATAGTGAGGCAAAACCTAATGTGGGCCAACTTCCTTCTGTACAGGCACACTCCATTTGTTATGAAAAATAGCCCAATTATGCTCCATTTCAGCATGCAGAAAAATGATCCAACCACGTAACCATAGATAATAAATCCAACATGTATAAATGGTCCCAGCGCAATTAGTTGCTAGACTGAGGCAATTTAGCCCAAAAGAAAACTAATAGTTCTAGCACTCACTGAGGAGAGATCTGAGACATTGGTGTAGCATATCCCAGTTCAAAGCCCATTACTGAGAAGAGCTAAAGAAAAAGAATTGGATTTCTTGGTAAATGTGCGACACAAGCAGAAAAGCTCCTATGTAGCATAGCTAGAAAGGAGAGAAACCCATAACCTATTTGCTTGACGTATCCTTCAGAGCTCAGAATCACAGCTGGGCAAAGTGCATAAAGTAAAGGCTTCTTGAAAGGGCAATTCTTTAAACTCTTAAGCCTCCTCCTCACTTTTCCTGGGTACCCGTATCCTTTAACTAGCAGAAAGCTGGGCTGGTAATCTGAGGTTATAAAGCTGTTCACATCCTAAAGCACACACGGTAATTTCATTCCTATAAGTAGAAGCTACCCTTGCAGTTCTTGATCTCAGCAACCATCCAGTTCCCTACAATCAGCTAGGAGCTGAAGTGTGAGCTGGCTTCTCTTCAAGGATAAAAATTTCCTAAACTGAATAGCAAAATGAAGGATGCCCGAGTTTTTATGATGTGGGGGAAGAGAGACTATTACAGTTTATTCCCAGCTTTCTTACACAGTTTGTCAGTCACTGATGTGAGGTGTTCTCTTACCATTTTGAAGAAGCTTTCCTGCCTGAAGATTCTTTTCCGAAAAGGAAAATACTATGAAGTTAGAATCTGAAAATGTTCCGTAGTCATATACCTTATGATTTAAGATTACCTTCACTTAACAGACAAGAAAGGAAAAGCCTGAAGAAATAATGGGTGCTGTACTGCACAGCAGAACTGAATTAGACCCTACAGTTCCAAACTGCAAACCATGCTCAGCAGAGGTACCCTGTCAACGGCATAAGAAACACTGCAGAGATTAGAGTCTTGTTAAAGGAGCAGAGACATAACTCTCTATAAAAAAACATATCTGACATCTGGATTATAAAGGAAATGTGACCAAGTGATAGATTCTGGAAAGCACAGAAGAAGTAAGAAAACTCTCAAGGCCTCTTCGGTCTGACATGGCTCTTGCTGCCGAGTGACGGGACATGACCTAATGTATTGATGTCTGTGGATCTTTTGCCATATATCTGCGAGAGACAGAAATAGAATGAGACAGAAAAAATCCCATCAGCTGCATGCTGATCAGGTAGACGGAGGAGGTCTGATGCTTCTCTTTAATTCTAGTGCTTCTGAAGGCACACATTTAATGGTTCAGATCTGCTATGACCCCCTGGAGAAACATTGGCATTTCTGGGCAAGCACTCATAGCCATGCTTTTTATGTTCTGTCCCAGTGTAGCACTTACAGTAGCACATCAAATGCTACTGACAACTTGGATTATCAGAGTGTTTGAAAATGTATAAACTTTGCCGTGTATGCCAGTAGCACAAGCGATGGACATGTACGCGTGCAGAGAACTGGAATGTCATAGAAGCAGATGTGCTGGGGTCCTTGAGTTAGCCGTAATTTTGCCCCTGAATATTTAGTAAGAAGTTCTAATTCCCTTTTGCTGTAAACTAAAGCAGACTGCAATCCAGGCTATTGTATGCACCTTTGAAATGTGCCATATATAATAGACTAGCTGCATTGCTGATGACCTCTCTCTATAGTATTTCCACTGAAGGCAGGAGAGAGTACAGTCCCCTTTCTATTTAAAGCCAATATTAGAGATATTTTTTTGTAAACTGCATTAAAAATGCCTCTTGATTATCCCATCATTATGTAGTTCCCATGGACACAGTAGAAAATAATATCTTCTAAATTAGTAAGTGTCTTAGCTCATAAAATTTCACTGTATAAACATTCTGTATTCCTTTTCACTCTTGTTTGGAACTATATAGATTATCCTGATAAACTATATGGATGTACTTTTATGTATTATCGTGACATATTGCAGCATTGTCACACAATGGCCACCCTGCTTCTCTTCCTATTTGAACTTTCATCATTATAAAGGGGATCAGAGCTTCTTTGTTTGTTTTTTTTCCTTCAAGAGTGGAAAAGCTCACTAGGAAAATAAAAACAGCAACAGTTAAGACAGTGCAGGCCATATGAAAGGTGTAGATCCCATTGGGAGAGTTCCTGTCTGATAAAAAAGGGATGTTCTTCATGCAGATCAGTAGTCTTGCAGAAGCCCAGATAAACACCTTTCTTTCACCTCTGACATTTCAGAATCAGGGATCTACTTCAAGGCTGTGAATTAATGAATTAAGGGTGCATAATGTAGCACTTGGCAGTTTGACATAAAAAGCTATCATGACAGGTACTTCCACCCTGTGCATGACAGCTCCCGTTTTGGTCAGCTCATCGAGACTGAACCAGGAGTCAGTCTTCAGAGACATCTGACCCTCTGCAGATTGAACTACAGACACAGTTTAGTAGCAGAAACTGGAACAGGCTTGAATCTCTGCAGATGGGGTTCAAGGGACCGAAAGGCTACTCATGTATATACCAGTGTGTTTTTCTTAGCCTAAGTGCTGCAACTGTTTGTATCTGTCAGCAACTCAATTGTGTTGTTTGTTGATGTTGGTTGCTAGCTTCAATGTGATGTTACTTACATGAAACAGGTTCAGACACAACACAACATCTCTTTAATGCGCCTTTTTTGTCATTTGTTTTTGCTATGCTGCTGCCTTGGCCCTTACCGCATTTGTTGTATCATATATTCCACTGAATTTCTGTGGAGCTACACAATGAGAAAAACCAAATGCATCACAAAATGTGTTTAATTCTGTAAGATTAGCTGGATTGACTATGAGTTACATAGCCCAGTCATTTTTCTGTTGCCTCCATTTGCACAATGATGTTCTGAGTTACAGAGCTCACAATTTAATCCTAAAAATCAATGGATAATATTTTGTTGTTTTGTTGTTCTATGTACTGAAAAATTTTGGTAATAAGAAATATTGTTAAGATTTCCAGAATTATTATTATTTCAAGCAGAATTTTAAAAGTATATAATTAAAGGTGACATATTGTTCTGCAGATAGTTATCCTCTGGGTACAGATCTTTTCTCACTACTTGTTGCAGATGGACTTTGAAGTTCTTATCTTTGCAAAATGAGCTTTGTATTTCACAGAATATGT